>NC_138048.1:28718284-29402343 GCF_964194185.1 Rhinolophus hipposideros
ATATTCACAATGTTGTGCGTCCATCACCACAATCGATTTTAGAAAATGTTCAACACTCAGAAAGAAACTCTGTTCCTTTTAACCTTCACCTTTCAATCTTCTTATTTCTCCCAGCCCTAGGTTACCACTAATCCAGTTTCTCTGTAGTTTGGTGAATTCTGAACATTTTGTACAATGAAATCATATAATATGTGGTCTTTTGCTCTGGCCTCTTTGAGTTAGCATGTTTTAAAGGTTCATTTCTATTGTAGCATTTATCGGTCCTTCATTTCTTTTTATGGCAGATAATGTTCCATCGTATGGAGATACCACATATGGTTATACATCGATCAGGTCATGAGCATTTGGGTGTTAGCTATTATGAATAAACCTGCTATGAAGATGTGTGTACATGTTTTGATGCAGATGTGTTTTCATTTCTTGCTTCTTCATTTTTGCAATTATAAAGTCACACTTTGTTAAAACTTGTTGCTTTCTGAGATTTTGGTAGTATAACAATATTAGCTTCTGTATGAAATGAGACCGCTGGGGTCTGAACACAGTTTTTATCAACTATCAGGGTGCATCCATTTACCCTCATGCCAACATTCTCAAAATTAGCCCTTGAATCAGCAGGAATGATAATGATATGTAATGCTTAACACTTAAAAACAATGAATACCTTATGTCCTCAAGGTTCTATCCTTAGAAAGTCAGGAAAGTGTGTAGAAAGAGGAAGTGCAATGCAGCCAGAGGGAACATGAGCAAACCTATAATATACATAAAAGTTGTATGGTCTGGTCACACTAAAACATAGGGTATGTACCTAAAGATGAGAGTAGCAAACAATTAGGCTAAAATGTAGAAGGGGACTCAATTATGAAAGACATTGAAGGGCAGTTTAAGAAGCTTGAATGTTGTGCTGAAGGCAGTGCGAAGCTAAGGTTTTCATATCCAGAAAAAGGCATAGTCAAATCTCTGTTTTGGAAACATGATTGGCAAAAAGAGACGATGGTTGAGTGCTCATGGAGAATTATGCAAATTAATCACTGTATCACAAAAGACCCTCTCTTGCAGATGATAGAAAACCAGATGAATTTCAAATATATGCCAATAAGTGACAATTAAAAAATTTTAATTGTCATTTATTGGCTTCTATTTCTTCACAATACAGAAACAGTAAAGCAAATCATCATTTGGCCAATATAAATCCCCCCAAAAAGGCAATAACACACTCACCAAAATCACCCAATTTTTCACTGCTTTCCCACTCGTTTAGAACAAAGATAGAACTTCTTAAGAGGGCCTATGAAAACTCATGTGCTGTATGTGACAGCCTGTTCTCTGGCTGTAAGTCCACTCATTCTCTCTGCTCCAGACAAACTATCCATCTTTAGTCCCTTATGCTTACCGTACTTCCTCCCACACCAGGACCTTTGAAGAGAGCTTTTCCTGAGCCTGGAAGGCTCTTCAATCCCCTTTCTCCCTATGAAATTCCTTTTCATGATCAGCACTCAGGTCAGGTGTGACCCCAAGCCCCCACTATGTGCTTTCATTGCCCCCTCGTGCTCATTCTCCTTGGTATTTTCCACTGTAGTGAATCATTCGTTAAATAATTATTTTATTCATATATTTTTCTCTGCTAAAAGCTCTATGAGGCAAGGATCATGTCTATTTTCTTTGCTCAGCACTGACTTCCTAGTGCTTAGCATCTAATAGAGAGGTTCTGTAGATATTTGTCTGAATAAATGGATAATTAAATGAATGGATGAATATCTGGATTTACATAAACAAATTAATCCATGTATTTTTATTTGATAACCATCATTTAATGTACAGCTATTAAAGGTTTAAAGTTCACCCAGCAAATACTTACAAAATTCCTACTATGTGCCTGGCACTCTGCTGGGCTCCGGAAAATAGAGATGAAGACATTGACCCTCTCCATGTGGCCTACTAAGGGAGACAGATGAGTAAAGAAAATAATTACATAACCTACATTATAGATAAAAGAAATCCAAAGTGCTATGAGAACACAGAAGCAAGAATTAACTGTGCCTGAGGAAGCTGAAGAAGACTTCTAAGAAAGTGATGTTTGAGCTCTTGAGGAAGACAGAGTACAATGGGCAAAATGGTGAAAGAAGGCATTTCATGCAGAAAATAGACTGTGAAAAAGATCAAAAGGTTTGAAAAGCTTGGTATAGGTATAGAAGAGCAAATAGTGTGGTACCACTGTGACCAAAAATGTGTGGAAAAGGAATGACTTAAAATGGGATGGCAATTGTCGGCTGAGGTGAAGTGATGAGGACATCATAAATCTGCGTTTAGAACACTCCCAAGTGGGACTGAATGGCAATTAGTGGGAGGTACAGAATAAAGGTTTGGGAAAGTAAATCAGAAAGCGAGAAGAACCTTCATGGGAACGATGGGGGATATTCCCTTCTCTGATCACCTTTGAAAATCATACTTTGTAGGACAGTGTTTCCTACATATCCCTCATGACATCAATCACATGGCTGTTAAACTCGATGTTCCAGGGACATATCCAACCCTTCTGCATCAGCCTGGAAATCTGAATGTTTAACCAACACGCTTATTATCAGGGAAGCTTAAGAAACATTTTCAAAGGGAATTCCCATTCCCTTCAGGTAATGCTCACCATCTTTTCCCCCAGCATTGTCCACTGGCCTGTCAGCTATATGTCTATCCAAGAAAATATAAACTTCAATTAATTCATATAATGACCTTTCTCCTTAATATGATGACAAAATATGACTGAAACCCAGAGAAACACATGCATAGTCAACAAGCATATCACTGGGAGAATTGCACATGCTACTGCAGGAAAATTTCAACCAATTCTGCTCAGAAGACAGAGAAGCCATACTGTGCAGAAGGAAGAAAGCCCATGAACTTCACCCATCAGTGCAGTCGTTATGGGTGATTCCTTAGGCCTCCAAATCCATTTCCTTCTCCCCATATGACTACTATCAATTAAATCATCAGTGGAAGTGTGGCTGACTATAGAACAATTGCAATTCTTTCAACACTTTCTTGTTGGGCTTTTTACTGACAGAGAATGGAGAAAGGAGATATACTACATATCACAGCCCAGTCTGACTTTATCACACCCCTTGTACTGGAAAAAAACTCCGTGCTATGCAGGTTTTACTGTTCAGAATTTGAGTTGCTCAGACTGTAATCATTTGGATAGCAACCCTTCATTTATTTCACATGCACTCTGTGATCAGCTGGGTCACCACTTGACCATCCATGACTGCAGATATAAATGGAAATGGGTTTTGCAAGCTTTAACCATTTCTAAAGAAAAGCTTTTGCCCTCTTTGGGAATCTGGCTGGGTAGCTGCCTCCAATGTGTGACCATTAAAACTCAGGAGGGATATCTTGGTTGCAGAGGTCTCCTCAGGAGAAGTGAGGGGCCCAAGCCCCAAACCAAGCTCCCTAGCCCAGGAAGTCCTTACCACAATTCTCTGCCTGGGAGAGAATTCCCCATAATTTCTGGCTGTGAAAACCAGAGGAGATTATGGTTGGGTGAGAAGGAGGGCAGCTGAGTCCCAGGTGTTCCTTTTAAAGGGCCCATGCATGGACTTACTCACTCTGAGGTCCAGCACTAGAGCAGCAGCTCAAAAGGCACCAAGAACATACAAGGACGAACTGAGTTGTCTGACTTCAGGGCAATGTCTGGAGGGGGCAGCTTTCTCCCAGACAGAAGTGCTAACAGAATCAATTGTTTCTTTGTTGAGGCCTCTCCCATTCCTGGCATGCAGCCACAGGAGGGCACCATATCTGAGTCTCCATCAACATAGATAACACCATTTGCCCCACACTGGTGATATCCTGACACCCTGCCCCTTCCAACTCTGGAGCACACCCAAGCTGCTTGCAGTGGCTTTTCTGTACAAACAGCTGGTCTTGCCTCATGCTGAAGTCTTTAGTAAAATCTCTCAAAGGTTCACAAAACCCAAACATGCACCATCTGGCTTCAGCATGTCCCGCACCTCTTGCTCAGGAGTCCTAAGCACAGCACTAGCATGAGCCAGCTTTGGTCCACGGCTAGGCATCTAGAAGCACCTCCAAGCCCAGTGTGGGTACGTACCATCTGCAGATTGCTTTGTGGCTCATGCTAGGTGGCTCCGGGCAGGGCACAGGCTGAAGCTGAACTTGGCCAGTGGCAGAACTGCTCTCAGGAGGCCTTGGGACTGGCATACATGGTGGCCAGTTTTGGACCAAGTGGAACATCAGTTGGCTGAATCCAAGGATGACACACCCAAAGGGCAGGCTGGGCAGGCACCAGAGCCCTGCTAAAGTGAATCCTGCTCTGTAGGGTCAGCCCTGCACAACAACTCCTTCATTGTAGTCACAGCCAGTCCTCACAACCAATCAGCCAGAGGATAAATTGATGTGCAAACAGCAACCAAGGCTCAACTACAACAGGGGGGCACACACAACCCACACAAGGGACACACCAGGTAACCAGGGAGATGGTGATGTCTCCCTGGGAGACAGTGCCACTTGACCACAAACGACACCCACTACAAAAAGCCACTCTACTAAGATGGGGAGAGAGCAGCCCTACCTAATACATAGAAACAAACACAGGATAGCAGACAAAATGAGGAGACAAATGTCCCAAATGAAAGAACAGAACAAAGCTCCAGAAAAAAAATTAAACAAAATGGAGACAAGCAATCTACCCAATGTAGACTTCAAAATACTGGTTATAAGGATGTTCAGTGATGTCAAGGAGAACTTTAACAAAGAGAAAGGAAACATATAAATGGAGATAGAAAACATAAAAAAGAACCGGTCAGAAATAAAGAATACAATAACACAAATGAAGACTACTTTAGACGGCATTAACAGTAGACTAGATTAAACAGATGACTGAATCAGTGATTTGGAAGATAAGGTATCAGAAACATCCAATCAGAACACCAACATGAAAAAGAATCCATGAAAATGAAAATAGTTTAAGAGACCTCTGGGACATCAAGTGTAACAACATTCGCATCATGGGGTTACCAGAAGGAGAAGAGAGAAAGCAAGGGACTGAGAATCTATTTGAAAAAATAATGACTGAAAAGTTTCCTAATGTGGTGAAGGAAATAGACATACAATCCCAGGAAGCACACAGAGTCCCAAACAAGATGAACCCAAAGAGGGTCACACCAAGACACAGCATAATTAAAATTCCAAAGGCTAAAAACCAAGAGAGAATCTTAAAAGCTGCAAGAGAAAAGCACTTAGTTACCTACAAGAGAGCTCCCATAAGACTATCAGCTGATTTCTCAGTAGAAACTTTACAGGCCAGAAGGAACTGGCAGAAAATATTCAAAGTGTGAAAAGCAAGGACCTTCAACCAAGATTACTCCATCTAGCAAAGCTATCATTTATAATTGAAGGACAGATAAAGAGCTTCCCAGACAAGAGAAAACTAAAGGAGTTCATCACTATTGAACTAGTATTACAAGGAATGTTAGCGGGAGATTTTTAAGATGGAAAAAAAGATAAAAAATATGAATAATAAAATGGCAATAACTACATATCTATCAACAATTACTTTAAATGTAAATGCATCATATGCTCTAGTTATAAGACAGGGTGGCTAACTGGATAATAAAACAAGACCCTTACATGTGCTGCCAACAATAGATTCACTTCAGATCAAAAGACACACACACAATAGTTTAGTGGTTACCAGAGTGTAAGGGGGGGTGGAGGGTGGAAAATGAGGGTAAGGGGGACCAAATATATGGTGATGGAAGGAGAACTGATTCTGAGTGGTGAACACACAATGGGATTTATAGATGATGTAATACAGAATTGTACACCTGAAATCTATGTACTTTTACTAACACAAATGTCACCCCAATAAGTTAAAAAAAAAGACACACACAGAGTGAAAGTAAAGAGATGGAAAAAGATATTTAATAAAATTAGAAACAAACAAAATCTAGGGTAGCAATACTTATATACTTATATGAAAAAATGCTCAACATCACTAATTATCAGAGAAATTCATTAAAAACCACAATGAGAAATCACTTCTATCAGAATAACTATCATCAATAAATCAACAAACAATAAGTGCTGGCAAGGATGTAGAGAAAAGGTAATCCTGGTGCATTGTTGGTGAGACTGCAAATTGGTGCAGCCACTATGGAAAACATTGCAGAAGTTCCTCAGAAAATTAAAAATAGAACTACTTTATGATCCAGCAATTCCACTCCTGGGTATTTATTCAAATAAATCCAAAACACTAATTCTAAAGATATATGTACCCCTATGTTCATGCCAGCATTATTTATAATAGCCAAGATATGGAAGCAACCTAAGAGCTTGTTGATTGACAATTGGATAAAGAAGTGGCATACATATATACAAAGGAATGTGAATGTTACTTGGCCATAAAAAAGAATGAAATCTTACCATTTGTGACAAAATGGATGGACCTAATGGTATTATTCTAAGTGAAGTAAGTCAGACAGAGAAAGACAAATACCATATGATCTCACCTATATGTAGAATCTAAAGAACAAAATAATCAAACGAAACAGAAACAAACTCATAGATAGAGAGAACACACTGATCGTTGCCAGATGGGATGAGGGGATGAATGAAAAAGGGTGAAAGGGATTAGGAAGTACAAATTGTGAGTTATAAAAATAGTCATGGGATATAAGACACAGCACAGAGAATATAGTCAACAATATTGTAATAAATATGTATGCTGTCAAGTGGGTACTAGTCTTCTTATCAGGGAGATCACTTTATAAATTTTATAAGGGTCTAACCACTATGATGTACCCCTGAAACTAATATAAAATAATATTGAATGTCAATTGTAATTGGGAAAAAAAGGATACATTTTTAAAAGTTTAATAGTTTTAATAAGCTATGTCTTAAGTTTATTTCCCTGAATTTTCCTAGGTACATATTGGATTTATTAATATATAGATTCCTATCTTATTTTATTTCTGGAAAGTTTGCTCATATTATAATTTTAATAATTCTAATTAATTGATTTATTTTTTTCTTCAGGTACTCTTTATATACATATTGGATTTTATTTGCTTATCTGCTATATCAATGATTTTTTTTCTCTGATAATTTTTTATATGTTTTTGCTTTTATTTTTCTCGTGTAGCTCTTTTCATGACTTTTTCAATCTTTCTTTTATTTATTTATGCATAAAATGACCAAAATTTAGTGAACCACCAACCATCTAATAGTTCACTAGATTTTTTGGTTTATCACTATATCCTTCTGTTGGTGTACAATGAAATGAAAGTTTCAAATTTCTAAGATCTTCCTTGGAGGAGAGTTTGAAGTGTCTTCTGGTTTTGTGATTTTCTTCTGTTTTTTTAAGACCCTTAATTTCCTTCTTTGTCTTTACTACCAAGCCTGTTAGGGGTTCCTTCCACGGGGGTGATGTTTTCACGGAGACTGCCTGTTGTATTCCTGCACTTCCATGTCCCTTCCTTTTGATACCTCATAGCCTTTGCTCTTACCTATCACGTTTCAGGCTAGTTCTTGGTATTTCCTCCACTTAGGATGGACCTTTTTATTTCTGGGATTGATTTTATTATATCTGTTCTGCTATTCTGAGGCCTCAGTAGTTCTTCTTCTTCTTCTTCTTCTTCTTCTTCTTCTTCTTCTTCTTCTTCTTCTTCTTCTTCTTCTTCTTCTTCTTCTTCTTCTTCTTCTTCCTCCTCCTCCTCCTCCTCCTCCTCCTCCTCCTCCTCCTCCTCCTCCTCTTCCTCCTCCTCCTCCTCTTCCTCCTCCTCCTTTTCTTCCTCCTCCTCCTTCTCCCTCTCTTTTTCCTGCAGATTTTCCATCTTGTCTTTAATCTGGTTTAGTATCCAGAGTGGGTGTTTTGGTATAATTTACTGCTTACCTGTAAATTAAAGTTTATAGTACATGTTCTCTATTTTCTATTAGGTTGGTGCAAAAGTAATTGCGGTTTAACAGCTTAAAAATAATTGCTAAAACCGCAACTACTTTTTGCACCAACCTAATAGTTATATTGAAGGTGTGTTTTATGGATGTTTTTCTTCTCTTTGTTCATCGGTAAGTTGCTTGTGTGTGTTTGTTTGTTTCTTTGTTTGTTTGGTTTTTGAGGATGTGCGAAGAGATTTAGAATTTTCCAGTTTTCATTATCAGATGGAAACTATATAGATAAAAAGGATTAAATTAATTTTTAGGAGCCACCTTTAATTACTTTCTGGTGATACAGGGTACAAAAAAATAAATATCAACTGAATCTATTGTATATCTTCTTCAAAAATGAGGTAGTATAATATGGAGTTTAAGTGAGATCTATTTTAAGGACTCATGACAGAAGCTACTACTACACTCTTGCAAAATATTTAGGATATTATGAGCTTCACAGATCTCTATATATTAATAAATATCCTTACAACAACATAAGGATATTGACCCCCTTGCTTGTCAATCTGAACAGAAATTGTGCCAAGTACTGGAACATATAATTTCTCACATCTGTGTCAAGTATAATGTGTTATTTATTCATAAAGGCCATGTCTAGGTTACAGTATCTGTGCATTTACTGTAATCTTTACAGGTCTTTTCATCAATAGAAGCTGGATTGAGAAAGAATTCTGTACATTTCTCAGCTATTCGTGACTTTAGCTTTAAATTCCACAGAAATTATAATTAGGTAGTATTAAAATAAGACTTATAATATCTCAGGCACTGTTAACAGAAAAGCAGAGAACTAAAACAATATGGTGACCAAGCACTTACGGGTAATGATAGATAATGGTAGATCAAACAACATGGTGTCAATATAAAATTCAAATTAAGGCCAAAGAAGTCTAACTTGCTAATTTTCTCTATGACCATAACAGTTAAATCTTCAAACAATATATTTGGAGTCTGCAGCAAGTTTAACTAATGTCACTATAAATTCTATAAATATTATTCACACTAAACAACACATAGGGATATCACTAGCCCGCCAACATTTTTGTGTTGGTCATCACTCCCATCTAGCAATCATCAGTTTGCTCTCTGTATCTCTGAGTCTATTTCTGTTTTGTTTCCTTGTTTATTCTGTTCTTTAGATTCCACATATAAGCGAGATCATATGGTATTTATCTTTCTCAATCTGAATTATTTATCTTAGCATAATATTCTCTAAGTCCATCCATGTTGTTGCAAATGGTAAAATTCCATTCTTTTTTATGGCAGAGTAACACTCCATTGTATAAGTGTACCACAATTTCTTTATCCAATTATCTAATGGTGGGCATTTCCTTTGTTTCCATATCTTGGCTATTATGAATAGTACTGATGTAAACATAGGGGTGCATTTTTTTTTGAATTAGTGTTTTGTATTTCTTTGGATAAATACCCAGGGGTGGAATTGCTGGGTCATATGGTAGTTCTATTTTTAATTTTTTGAGGAATCTCCCCACTGTTTTCCATAGTGGCTATACCAATTTTCAGTACCACCAAAAGTGCACAAGTGTTCTCTTTTCTCCATATTCTCACCAACACTTGTTTGTTAATTTATTGACAATGGCTATTCTGACAGGTGTGAGGTGGTATCTTACTGTGGTTTTTATTTGCATTTCTCTGATGATTAGTGATGTTGAGCATCTTTTCATATTTCTATTGGCCATCTGTATGTCCTCTTTGGAAAAATGTCTCTTTATATTCTCTGCCCATTTTTTAAAAATTGGATTGTTTGGTTTTTTGGTGTTGAGTTGTATGAGTTTTTTATAAATTTTGGATGCTAACCCTTATCAGATGTATCATTGGCAAATATCTTCTCCCATTCAGTAGAACGATTTTGTTTGTTTGTTTGTTTTGATGATGGTTTCCTTTACTGTGAAAAAAACTTTTTAGTTTGATGTAGTTCCATTTGTTTACTTTTTCTTTTGTTTCCCTTGCCCAATGGGATATACGGTAAAAATATTACTAAGGGGGATGTCTGAGAGTTTACTTCCTATATTTTCTTCCAGTTTTATGTTTTGGGGTCTTACATTTAAGCCTTTAATCCATTTTGAGTTTATTCTTGTATATAGCATTAAAAGGTGGTCCAGTTTCATTTTTTGCATGTATCTGTCCAGCTTTCCCAGCACTATTTATTAAATAGACTGTCTTTAACCCAATGTAAATTATTGCTTCTTTTGTCGTAGATTAAATGACTACATAGGCATGGATTTATTTCTGGGCTCTCTATTCTGTTTCATTAATCTCTGCATCTGTTTTTATCCCAATACCATGCTGTTTGATTACTGTAGCCTTGTAGTATAATGATATCAGGTAGCGTGCTCCCTCCTACTTTGTTCTTATTTCTCAGGATTGCCATGGGTATTTGGGTCTTTTGTGGTTCCATATAAATATTTGGATTATTTGTTCTAGTTCTGTAAAAAATGTCAAGTCCTCTCTTATACCAGCCTTGAAAGTGATCATTTTTGGTCTTATGGAAAAAAAAAAAACTTAACAAGGTACCATGAGAATGGTAATCATTTGAGATAATGAGAAACTACTCATGGGAAATTTGCAAAAGTTTGGTGACAGGAAAGTAGATAACAGGCTCACTAAATAACTTTCCAATTCTCTTATGAGAAGCAATGAGTGTTATTAGTAGACATTTCCATCAGTTCCCAAAACATGTCTAAATGAGTGCTGGGCTGATAATGAAAGACTTTAAGTTGAGATTCAAATTATATAGGGTATTGATTAATTCAACCCTTATTAACTGCAACCCTTATTAATCCTGATTTAAATCAGATCATTGTCAGCTGGGGATTTTCATTTCCTTCTGCCTTCCTAAACTCTCCATCAGTGTCAAGATTCCTGGCTCTTTACAAATCAATTGTGGTATAAAGTGGTAGTTGATTGACTCCCAAAGTTGATTGACCGGTTCTCAATCTATAAAATGCACATACTATTGAATTCTTATTACTGACATGAAACTTTCTCAACTTTTGAATCACCAGTGTGACTTCCTCTAAAGTTTCAAAAATAAATCTCTTTTGCAAGAAAGAAAAACAATGTTTAAAATGGATATAACTACAGTTTGGTCTGTCAAATTCAGGGAGAAATTTTTGTACTGTGTTTTTAATTTCTGCAACTGTCAACAAAAGAAAAAAAAAGAAGAAAATAAAAAAATAAGGAAATATGTCACACTTAATCTAGACCATAGTATATTAACAAAAATCCGTGTGGTTTTGCTTTATTTGATCTTCCTTGCAATCTACATATTGCTTGCTGTATATTTTCAGTTCACACATCTTCTCCCAGGTACACCTAAGAAAACAGCAAAATATTTATTCCAAAACCTTCTTAGGTAAGAACTTACTGAATTTCCTTTATAAAGCATCCTTTATAAGGAACCTGCACCCACACTCTTGCCTCCAGAATCATTTGTTTAATTTATTCTGCCATAAAATACTTATTATTATATCTTCTTAATGGCATCCTACCATTCCATATAAATTTTGCTGTCGTCATCCTTTCATTCTCCAATCTATATTTCTTGCTTTTCATAATGTTCCTTCTGTTTTTCCTTTTTGTAAAAATGTCTCCATTCAACACTTCACAATTTTTTTCTATGAACATCATTCTGTCAAATTACTTTCTTTGTATTTCATGTTAACGTTAAATTTCTTCAAGTAGCATTAGATGATGGCAATGGCTTCTTGTACTATTCATTGGTAAATATTTTTTTAGGTTCTCCTGATACCCAGCATTTTAAGCTGTCTGCCTTCCCCTGAGGGTGTAAATCCCAGGACACTGAAAAGAAGTAGACTCAAAGATTTATTCTAAAATATTTATGGCATAAGTGTACATATTTCGAATCACCTAGGCACTTTGTTGCTCTAATTATAGTTACTGGTATTGTATTGGCTAGATTTAGTAGAATGAAAATGGCATAAATGAAATGACTATTCAATGAAGTCTGGAAAATTATTTATGGTTTATTTTTGTATTCCTTTCCTTCCTTCCAGTCAATAAAATGTTTGATTAGAAGGAGCATAGTGTTAAAATAAGTTTTTAGGAAATTATAAAGAAACTATTTCTTGCTTGGCTATTTTTTAAGTAGTCATTACTGAGATTAAGTTGGATATTTTCAATTGGCACAGCTTAACATAAATCCCAGAATACAGAAGAATACATATGTTGTTACTTGACTTTAAAATTTGATTATAAAATTTATACATTTTCAACTTTTTTATGATATGGGATATATTATGTAAAGATTTATTTATTTAGCAATCATTAATATGACACATATGTAAGGCAGTGTTCTAAGTATCTTATAAGTATTACCTCATTTAATCTTCACGGTACCCTAGGAAGTAGAAACTATATTGTCCTCATTTTAGATATGAGGAAACTGGGGTATAAAGAGATTAAGTAAGTAATCTCAAGTGGTGTCTGAAAACAGGATTAAATCCAGGCAATCTGGCTCTGGGATCTCTGCTATTAACCACCACACTACATGCTAATACCGTGTTTCCCCAAAAATAAGACCTAGCCGGACCATCAGTTCTAATGTTTCCTTGGGAACAAAAACTAATATAAGACCCAGTCTTTTATATTATATCATATCATATTATATTATATTATATTAGTTATATTATGTTATATTGTATTATATTATACCCGGTTTATATTATATTAAAATAAGACCAGGTCTTATATTAATTTTTGCTCCAAAAGACTCATTAGAGCTGATGGTCCGGCTAGGTCTTATTTTCGGGGAAACACAGCAGATGTCTAAGAAGGATCATGGTCTGGGAAGGAAGAAAATGGGCACAGAAAAAAAAAAGCAGACTGTGAATAAAGGTCTGAGAGTGTGCAGGAGAGGAAAGTAGGAGAAAATAATCAAATAAGAACAAGAATTTGGATGGAAATAGGGTCATCCATATATCCTCTCCCTGCTTCTCTCCTTCAATAGGGAGGAAGCTGAGGTCAACCTTTCATTATGCTTCCTGGACTCCTCTTCTTTTCTTCCAAAGGTTGGGAAGAACTTCCTGGATTTTCCATTAGATTCTGTAAGCTATTTGCAGACATTTGAATTCTTAACAATTTTATATTTTATGGTGGAAGATGATTTGGATACCACCTTGCCGCTACATCACCCACGTGAGTATGAGTATTTCAGGATCTACCAGTTTACAGGGTGTTTTATAGCTGGACGATTCTTTCACTCATCAGACCCTAGAGATAAGCAGTAATACAATTAATGCAAAGTCATTGTCTAGACCTTGTGTTGTTTGCCTTCTTTTACCACATCTTCTTATAAAAGATATAGATCAGTGGTTCTCATTCTTGGTTGCAAAATAGAATCACTTGGAGCATATATAAGAAATGCTAACATCAGGACCCATCCAAGCCAGATAAATCAGAATTGCTAAGGATTAGGCCCATTTTCAAAGCTCGTCAGATGGTTCTAATGTCCATCCAGGGTTTAGAATTATCTGTGTTGATTGTTGGAAGACATTTCTTCATGGGTCTTTCATGTTTCTGTGTGACTTGCAGGCAGAGGTACTATTTTCTTCTGGACTATCTATTTATTCAAACATGTTTGTATAGTGCACAGCCTTGGAAAACAGAGATGATGTCTTTCACCAGAGCAAAGAGCAGGTTAATTTACTGCCCATTATAAAAGGATCAGATTCCTCAGGGTTTCTCTCCAATAAAACAACCCACTACACGTACATGTATACTTGGCTCACTTAATATCAGCTTAGTATGTGAGAACTGAGTCTCGAGGAACTGGTGCAAAGGCTGACAATCTGAATACTGCTACTTCTGTGAGTAATAAAGCCTTTGTCTCTGACCCAGATGTCTTATGAAACTGTAGCAAGCAACCCACATTCTTGACAATAATTACTTCTTAAAGATTGACCGACTACCTGCTGAAAAAGAAATGGTTATGATTAAGTCAGAACTTTTCCTATTTGATGACTATAATGGCACTACACAAAATGGAGGATTTATCTAATTCCTATGGTACCTCTTCTGCTCAATATTTTGTGTTTTGATTACTAATGAGATCTAGAATATTCTTGTATCTGAGGGTAGGAGAAAATCTTCAAATGGTTGTTGACAGAGAAAATTTATACAAACTTGGTATTCTGGAAAGAAATACATCCTAAAAAAAGGCTGGCAATCATCAGATAATCAGAGACTACTCATATAAAGTGAGTGTAGTTCTTTCTGGAATGATTACCTCTTAGACCTTCTCAGAGTTCCATATTATAGCAGGTGTTTCATTTATGTTAGATAGTTCTGCAATTTTATTTATATTACAGTGCAGTATAGATGATTCATTGAGTATCAATCTAGCTCTTGCAATGTGTCTAGTATCTACTCTGTTTATATACACCTATCTAACATTTGCAATTATTCTATCTAACATTAGCAACCATCAACTTAAGGGGGAAAATGCTAGTTTCTTTCTCATATTTTAGTATGCACATGCTCATATTACTTGATTCATCTGATCTTTGATAGATTCAGAGGTTCTGCATTATAATAAACATCTAGCTGATTATGATTCTCACAGGTTTTGGACTATGTTATGAGAAATACTCTACTGTAAATTATTTAAGCAATCCTTAGGATAACTTTAAATATGAAAATTTATTCCTTAAACTACGTTTAAATAATATTAAATGGCATTTGAATCGATCCATTAATCAGTCTTCAGAATAAGGGAAGGCCCCTTGTATTTATCTCATTGTAGATAAGGCAGTATGCTACAGTAGAAAGAATAACAGATTTAAATTATAAAATCTGTTATTGTTCCTGAGCCTTAAATGATGATGCAAATGAAATTCCACAGACTAGTAGACCAAACTACTCTTAGCTAAGTTTTTTGTTTTGTTTTGTTTTGTTTTTTTCAGGAAAGAAACACACAAAACTTTAATAACAGGTCTACATGGGAGAGACTCAGGAAAACTGAATACTCCCCTGAAATGGCCAAAACCCTCACCTCAAATACCATCTTCAGCTAAAGATAAAAGAAGATTTGGGGGGTGGGGAGTCAGTTATGGAGGGTTATCAGGGAAAGCCCAATGAACAAGGGTAAGGTTGTTACATAAATCTTTAAGTTCTTGCCTGGTGCACTGATGAGATTTTTAAAGATAAGGTCATCCCCTTCTTTCTTTTACAGTGAGGATAACTTGCTTAAAAAAGGGTAACTTCTACTCAGTTTTAGTTTTTTTCATTTGGTTTTTAAATTTTTTACTTTTTTACACGCAGATATAAGGAATAAAAGCAGCATGTGATGTCAATCCAATTGGGCAAATGCTTAATTTCTTTATCTATATGATGTGATGTGAATGATAAAAAACATCTTTCTTGGAGTGAGACTACCAGAATGATGTGAGGAACTTGCTCAAATTAACAAGTCAATCATTCAAAATCTCTAGATTTGACAAAGGGACATACAATAAATTATGATGCATTTATTTAAGAAAATATGCTGAAACTTAGTAAGAACTGTGGGAGGCCATGACACGTGAGCTAGGTACTACACCCATCTTTCCATCTGGGTCTAAGTTGCAGAAGAGCGATTCCAGCAGACTCAGAAGCTGAGTGGCAACTCCCATTTCCCCCAGATCCAAGGAGTGGGAATAACTATTCTGAGGGAATTTGGCATCAAGGAAATATTGGAAATTCTATCTATCCTAGCTCCACGCTCCAGAAGATTGTATGGGGCATTGGTAACAGCCAGGTAGTAGCACCTGTTCTTGCCAACCTCTCCCAACCCTTACAACTCCCTCTCTGCAGGAAGAATATGAATAAAATCTGGTGAAGAGTGACTTCTCTATCCTACCCTACTACAGCTTTGGTTCCACGGCACAGAAATTCTGCCCACGGAAGATGTGAGAGCATCTCAAAGATTGGCACAATTTTACAAATTTGATGAAAAACATCAACATACACAACAGGAAGCTCAACAAATTCCAAGTAGAATACATGCAGAGATCCACCTCTAGACACATCCTCGTCAAAATAACAAAGGCCATACATTAAGAGAAAATACTGAAACTTATAAGAGAAAAACACGTCATTATATACAAGAAAACAACAATAAAATTAACAGCTCATCAGAAACAATGGAGACCAGAATGTGGTAGGATGACATATTCAAAATGCTGGGGGGAATCTCTCAGCCAAGTATCCTATACACAGCAAAACTATCTTAAATTAAAAATAAAGGTAACAAAAAAATTGGATAATAAACAAAAACTTAGAAAACTCATGCCACGTGGATCTGCCTTAATAAGGGAAATTCTATAGGCTGAAAAGAAAGAACACCAAATGCTAACCTAAAGCCACACAAAATAACAAAGAGTGACAGTAAAGGTAATCATGTTGATAATTACAAAAGACAGTATAAATGCATTTCTCCTTTCTTCTGTGTGTTGATTTACAAACCAATTGCATAAAATGATATATATACAATTGAATTCTTGGAACTTAGCATATAGAAATGTAATATATTAGACATTGAGGAGCACAAAAAAAGCCTGTGAGAACAAAACTCTATTACAATAAGAAAATTATACCGCATGGTACATAAGATAACAAGAAATGGTAATTAAGAAGGTTATGACAAATTCTATAAATAGATATTTTCTCTCCTTTTTATCTCTCAGCTAATTTAAGAGCCATGAGATTATATTAAGCAACCACTGTAACAATGGGTCTGTAACATATATACAAGGTCTGAAATTTAAGTTCGTGAACTCATCCTAGAAAAAGTGCTACATACCTCATTGCTGAATATCACTATGGCTGCCTTCGAAGTACTTCCCTTGGGAAGCTATGCACTCATGCCAGAGCCTAGTCCACCCTTCAAAGCAATTTTGGAACTTTTTCTGGAATGGCCATCAGCAGTCATCATATTGCACTTGATGTCCTGAATGTCACCAAACTGTCTTTCTTTCAATATTTCCTTTATCTTCGGGTAAAAAAAGAAGTAATTGGGGGCCAGATCAGGTGAGTAGGGATGGTGCTCCCATACAGTTATTTGTTTACTGACTAAAAACTCCCTCACAGACAGTGCCGTGTGAGCTGGTGCATTGTCGTGATGCAAGAGCCATGAATTGTTGGCGAAAAGTTCAGGTCACTTAACTTTTTCATGCAGCCTTTACAGCATTTCCAAATAGTAAACTTGCTTAACTGTTTGTCTAGTTGGTACAAATTCATAATGAGTAAATCCCTCTGATACCAAAAAAGTTTAGCAACATCATTTTGACTCTTGATTTGGACTGACAGACATTTTTGGCTGACTTCCACTGTGCATTTTGATGCTTTGTTTCATGGTTCTATTGGTAACCCAAGTTTCATCACCAGTGATAATATGGCCCAAAACATTGTCTTGCCTCTCCAAAAGGTCTTGGCAAACTTCGACTGTCCTTTGCTTTTGTTCATTGGTGATCTCCTTCGGGACCATTTTTGCACACATCTCTCTCATGCCAAGATTTTCAGTTAAGATTTTCCTGTTTCTCTATCAATGTTTACTTGGTCTGCATGCTTCTCACAGTCAGCTGACGATTTTGACACACAGTTCAATGAATACTTGCAATGTTTTCATCAGCTCTGCTTGTTACTGGTTGCCCTGACTTCTCTTTATCAGCGACACATTCTCTCCCCTAGGAAAAACGTTTAATCCATTTTTACACTGCCTTTTTCTTCATGGCATTATCCCCATTAACTTGGACTAATATGTCACTGATTTCATTTCCACTCTTGCCAAGTTTAACAAGAAATTTAATGTTTCTTCGTTGCTCTAATTGAAGCTCAGACATTCTCGCAATGGCACACAAAAATAATAATGAACACCACAGCAAGACACCACCACATTTTGACATGAACACAGCTGTGAAACACTGATATACCAAGGTTATGAAACCTTACTGAGCTGTGTGTGCAGTGCTGCCAATGTAAGCGCATGGTGGCAAGTTTGCGAACATAATTGTCATCACTAGTATAACCAAATGTGGTATTTCCATACGATGGAACATTATCTGCCCTAAAAAGAAATGAAGTAGTGATATATACTACAACAGAAATGAACCTTTAAAACATGCTAAGTCAAAGAGACCAGATGCCAAAAACCACATGCTGTATGATTCCATTGTATGAAATGTTCAGAATTCACCAAGAAAGTAGATTAGTGGTAACCTAGAACTGGGAGAAATAAGAAGATTGAAGGGTGAGGGTTAAAGAGAACAGAGTTTCTTCCTGAGTGCTGAACATATTCTAAAAATTGATTGTGCTGATGAATGCACAACATAGTGAATATTCTAAAAGCCATTGAATTATACTTTTAATATATAAATTATACAATATGGAAATTATATCTCAATAAAGTAGGTTTCTTTTTTAAATAAGGAAAGCTTATAAGAGCTTCACTCATAGTTGCCAAAACTGGGAAGTAACCAAAATGTCCAGGGTGAATGGATAAAGCAATGGTGGTACATCCAGATAATAGAATATTTATTCAGTACTAAAGAGAAAATAGCTATTAAGCCATGAAAATATAGGTAGGAAGCTTAAAAACATATTACTAAGTGAAAAAAGGCCAATCTGTAAAGGTTATGCACTGTGTGATTCCAACTAGATGGCATTCTGGAAAAGCAAAACTCTGGACAGTAAAGAGATCAGTGTTTCCCAAGGATGGGAGAAGGAAATGAATGTGCATAAAACAGAGGATTTTCAGGGTAGTGAACCTACTCTGTTTGATAGTATAACGGGGGACACATGTCATTATACATTTGTCTAAACCCATAGAATGTACAAGACCAAGCGTGAACCCTCATGCAAACTATGGACTTTCAGTGATAATGATGTGTCCATGTAGGTGCATGGAGTCTAAAACTGTCCCAGTCTGGTGCCAGATGGTGATAGTGGGGAAGTGTGTGTGTGTGTGTGTGTGTGTGTGTGTGTGTGTATGTGGGCATCAGGGGGCATATAGGAACAGTGTACTTCCTGCTAAATTTTTCTATGAAGTTAAATGCTCTAAAAAATAAAGACTAAAGAAAGAACAAGAGGAGTATGAGAAGGAGGAAGGAGAAGGGGAAGACAGCGTCCCCATCTCAATGGCACCCACTCTGAAGGTTTTCAGGGCCCTTCTGTCCTCTGTGTCTTGGCAAAAGAACTGCTCCTTTTTCTGTGTTTGCATTGTGCTCTTATTCCTCCTTCCTTTACACTTCTTATCACTTTATTACATTTGTATGCAGGATTCATAGGAAAAGGTTATATTTACAGGGCCCACGAGAATAATCAGGTGACTCTGCTCAAGACTAGATCTACTCTGAGGGTATGACAGTCCTAGGTCTCACCCTGCCAGAGAGGAATAAGGGATCAATAGCTTAGCAAAATGCAAATTATCTCAAACTTCGGGAAGTACTGCGGACTGAATATTTGTATTTCCCCCATAATTCAAATGTTGAAACGCTAAACCCAATGTGATGGGGCCTTTGGGAAGTGAATCGGTCATGAGGGTGGAGCTCCCATAAATGGGCTTAGTGCCCTTAGAAAACAGACCCCAGAAAGCTCCCTCACACTCATTTTCACCGTGTGAAATGATAGGGAGAAGACAGCTCTCTATGAACTAGAAAGTGGGCCTCACCAAACACCGAATCTGCTGGGCCTTGATCTTGGACTTCCCAGCATCTATAACTGTGTGGAATAAATGTTTAAGCCCCCTGGTCTATGGTACTTTTATTATAGCAGCCTGAACTGACAAAGGCAGGGATTTGTACAGCTGTTAGGAATTGAGCAGACCTCGGGCTGTCTGTATTTTAAAGACAGTAAGAAGAAACACACACACACACATACACAAATGAAAGATTGAAATAAAAAGAGAAGATACGTTATTTTGAAAATACTGGAAGGTTTGTCAGAAGTTGTGTGTGTGTGTGTGCAGCATGCCCTAAAAGTGTTTGTGCAGTTTAAGCTTCACTAACTTCATAGAAACAACTCTTATAGACTTACTCCCAAGATCATTGAAGGTTCAATTCTTTACATTTATTTTATGCTAATTTCAGTTTTGTGAACATTGAATAATGAATTATTCATTTTAATTATTTGAGTAAGGCCCTCTGATTTAAGAGAGTAAAGACTAACTGAAAGAAAAAAGTAAATTTGCTATTCAACATTCAGGAAACTAAGTACAGAAGGATTTTAAGTTCTATATCTGGCTTCATGTAATACAAAATATTCTATAGGAAAGATGCATTTAAGGACATAGATGACCCTGCATGTAAATGTCTGGGTACAAGCAAACATTCCAGGCACTATTTCAGACTTTCAAGGTAGTGGACTCCGTTAGCCCAAAGTCAACGTCTCCACACAGTAAAGAGGGACCCAGGTAATATCTGGGTTACAGGTGGAACATGCAGAACATTTCATTAAGGTAAATATATGATGTGATAAAAGATGGATTGGAAAATAAGATGGCAGGGTAGGACAGAGGGACCTAGAGGCCCAAGAGGGGTGGAGGGATCTGCTGGGCTGGTGGTGGGGGAGGGGCTGTGTCACAACCCTTTGTGACTCATCAATGGTCTGTGATGCAGGCCTCACAATAAAGTCCAGAGTCTGCACTCTCAGAGCTCAGTTGCCTCCGGCAGCTTGGCA
This sequence comes from Rhinolophus hipposideros, assembly GCF_964194185.1. Classification (NCBI taxonomy): domain Eukaryota; kingdom Metazoa; phylum Chordata; class Mammalia; order Chiroptera; family Rhinolophidae; genus Rhinolophus; species Rhinolophus hipposideros. The sequence goes on from NC_138048.1 coordinate 28,738,925, forward strand.
ATTTAGATAATGGAATTCACACAATGGAATGTATTCTCATTTCTGAATAGTCTTATTGAAACTTGTTTGAGCTTCGGTTCAATATCTTCAGATATTAACCTGACTTCCCTGTGTGGGTTGTGATGTCCCCTTCTGTTCTGTGCTACCTGGTGGGGACTCCATCTTTACCACCATCTGGGAAACCAAAAACATCCCAAAGGTAAGATACCCCCACCAGATTTTCTGGTGGTGAGTCCCACCAGATTTTCTTTAGTGTTGTGTCCATTTCTAGTTCCGCCTTTTAAAATGAGTGTGGCTGGCTCAAAGCAACACCTGAAGTGGGGAGTCTGAAGGAACAGAACATCCTTTGAGAAGAACAGGCATGACCGAGCTAGGGGTTCAGCTGCGACTGTTTCCTTGGAGGCTCACAGACCATGTGGGTGTAGGAGAGAACTGATTCCAGGATCAACCCCCAAAGACTGATTCCCTGGCCCTGACTGGGTTATTTAGAGAGAATGGGATCTCTGCAGGAGAACAGAGTTCCCCACCACTTCATCATGGGTCATATTTCCATGTCAGGCATCACCCCACGGAGCATTCCTCTGAGTTGTGCTGATCAGGAGGGCAGCACTGAATCTCTGAGAGCTGCTGAGCAGAGGCTGGAGCCTGAGCCCTGCCCCAGCTTACAGGGTCCTATCTGAGGCAGCAGAGGTGCAACTGTTGGCCTCAGAGCCTATGCCCTCCGTGAGCAGAGGGCTTCTGACTGAGAATACCAAATACAGACCTGATCGACAAAATCCTTCTGTGAGTTTTTCAGTAAAGGAAAAATTGGAAACATTTGAACCCATAATAATTGATCAGGGGAAGAACACGAAGTTCTAGTAATTAAAATAGACTCGTGTTATTCTTGGATCATGAGTGTCCAAGTTTCCTATGGAGAGAAGTGACTGAAATGATTCTTTCTCAGCATCAGGGTAGAGCCAAGAGGAGAAAGAAAGGGAGGGACACGGAAAGGTAAGGTTCTACCTCTTTTACCTGAGCCCTCCAAGGGTAACCCTTTCTCTCCTTCCATGAGGTCCCAGGTCCATGATCTCTGAGGATATTAGTTGCTAGATAGAGTCCCTCTCAGAAAACAGAGCCCTCAGGGGAGAGGCTCATGGGAAGGCAGTCAGACCCTGAGTCACTTCTCAGGTCCTGCTCTGTCATCCCTGGCCATGAGCAGTGATGGACCTGAGCAGGGGACATTGCCCAATCAATGTCAAGGCTCCGAACTTCTGTCTCTGGATTTTGTTTAAGTACTTTGACCTCCTAGATGATTGGATTCCTCTCTAATGTAACCACTGACCTCTGCTTCACAGAGTGGTTTTGAGAATCAAATTAGATAATGCATGTAATGTACTTTCACATACATTATCTTATTTGATGCTGAAAACCACTCTGTGAAGCAACGAACAAACAGGAAACTTGTTCGTATTATCATCAACGATTTCACCTCATCTACTGATTTTGGGGGCTTCTACAGTCTAATATCACAATGCTCTCCCATAAAAGGTCTCTGGTATAAACCTATGCTTCTACCTTCAGCCCATATTACTCACTCTCCTGGTTTCCAAGTTAGAGATATTCCCAAAGTGGAGAAGAGGAGAAAAAGAGGCTGACTTCTATTTTGAAACAGTGACTAGTCTTTCCCCTCCTTTGGTGATCCCTGTGTAACATGTTCTACGCAATTTCGGGAATTCATTGTAGCCTTCCATAGTCATGGGGTGGAATAGCCATAAAAACAGGGATGTGAATGAAGGCCTGGGGTGAACGCTATGGAGTGTATCATGAAGTCAGGGGTGTGGAGCAATGTGAAGGTCAGCAGGCTTCTTTCAGGTGGCCCTGCCCCAACAGGTCCATTAAGGCCTCCTCTCTTTGTTCTGGTCCTGGCTGTAGCTTTGTAATTTCTGTCTCTTGCAGGTCCCTGGGCCAGCACGATGATACCATGTGCTTTCGTCAACTGTTATATCCAGACCCCTTCTGTCAGATGAGCAATAATGCAACTGCTGAGGTCAATTGTCTATTGTTCCCAGAGACCCTGGAAGATGCTACTCACTGTGTGTACCCTGTGGCTTCCACAGATTCGAGGACCTGCCTTCTCAGCAGTACCTCCAAGAGACACAACACCAGCCCCTCTGCCTGAGCCTTTTCCAATCTCAACCCCCAATTCTCTCTCCTGAGCCAACGAACTCCTTATCTAACATTCTTTCACCCTCAACAGCAGGTCACTTTTGCCACCAGAGCCTTCCTCCCTTGAAATCAGCATTCCCAGTGGACAACGCCAACACCAACCTTTTGGCATCCCACCACATGGCACACCAAGAACAGATCCTCTTCTCCAAACAGAGGCCCCTTTGACTCTGAACACAATCCTCTTAACCCTTCCCTTTTCCAAGATATCAACCCCTTACCAGATTTGTCCCAGACAAGGAATCCCACTGGTTCATTTGCTTGTCATCAGATACAACCAATGCTGTCTACACCTGGCTACAATTTCACTGTGATTCAACTAAATCAATTTCCATCCTATTGAAGGCTGATACAGAGACCTCATCTCCAGATAGCACTGGGGCATTGTCCACTTATGTCCCAACAGTCACAGGCATTGACCATTTCAGCCTGTCACTGGCAAATCTTTCCTGTTGTAGACTAGCTCATGCCAAAACTTATTCCCTTCCACCTTGGCACAATGTGATTTCAAGCAAGAGTTTCTTGCCCTCTATTCTTTACAGGCCAATTTTGGGGGAGACTCTGCAGCCAACCTTGTAGGGTATGGTCACCTTTTGTTTCTCAGCTTTGACATCCTGGCATTCTTGGACAGGCAGGTCCAAAGAGAAGTGATTTCCTGATGTGGAACAGAAAGGGAAAAACAAATGATTCTTTTCCAAAACAGCTTTGGCCTAACTACCACCTAAATTCTTCAGGACAAATGTGAGAGTCAACTGTTGATACGCATGACTCAGTGTCCTCCCTTCCTTTTTGGAGCAGCAAAGGCAAACCAACAAAACTGCATGTCCATCAGCAGCCATCACATCCTAGGACCTGGAAGGATTATTTGGTGGAAAATCATACCCAGATTTTCTCGATTGTCCCATCTTTGCCCAATGAGTCCTTGCTTTTTGTTGTACATATGTCTTAGGTAACTATTCCTCAATCTTTACTTTCAATAGAATCTCAAATACCTCCACAGGCCAACTATACCCAATACTTTTCCATCCCCTACCTCCGTCCTCTGCCCTTCCCTCAAATTCTGCCCCAATCCCAGCTCCTACCTTTCAGATCCAACCCCAGATCCACCTTCAATGCATACTCCAAATCCTACGATCTGGTCCTATACCCCAGATTAGGATCTGTGGAGTGTGTTTCTATCACACCCACAATCATACCTGAAATTCAACATGAAATAGAGTGTGTTTTGCAAGCAACTGGAAGGTTGTGGGGTTTATGCTGCATTGTCCTAACAAGTTTTGTTGTTCAGCTCCCAACTCTACTTACTGCTGGCCCTTCCAGTCCCAGGTTTCAATCTCCAACCTTCTTAAAGAGTTTCCTCTCAGCAACGAGATTTGCAAAAATCTAGAGCACCACCTGGGAAAGGCACTCATACAACAATAATGGGGTCTGCCCTGTAGAACCCATGCGTCTAGGTCACTGATGAGGCATGTGAGTGATTCTTCAAGACATCTGAGCTGGAGAGCAATTATAGACTCTCATGAATCTCTGTATATAAATGACAGAGTAGCAAAAACACTAAACGTTGGAGTGAGCCAACCCAGAAGCTTCTACGAGAGGGGCTCAGAAATGCTTCAGCTAGAGGAAGATGAGGGGAAAGATAAGGGAAAAGCCCAGAGGATGGCCCAAAAGATCATCTGTTGACTGACTCAGAGAACTCTTCACATAAAGATCTGGTGTATGACTCTGAGGAAGCCCTGGACAGTCACGGGGTGAGTCTGTCAGGAGCAAATACAATGGTGTCAGGGCAGAGTCTACCTCAGGGACAACTGGAAAATGTCCTGAAAGGACATTCGAGCAACAAGTTTGAGGAAATCAATGCGGGTCAGCTGCCTGGGCCTGTGCATGGTGCCTGGCATGCTCTCAAGCAGACATCGACTCTTTCTGTGAAATCCCACACTGAAATAAAACAGAGAAGATTGACATCAGCACTGGGTGGGGACTACGCCAGAATACCTCCCAGGAAGTTTTCTTCTTAGGGTCCAATGCACAGCAGATGCTGAAAGCCCATATGAAAAAGTTGGGGGGCTTTCCCTCCCAGGTCCTTGAATCCCTAGAAATGTTTACGTAGAAACACATTAGACCACAACCTATTCGTTGTTGCATTCCAAACTTCATCAAACAACCTGATGTCTGAGGTGGACTCCAAATCAGAGGGCTACATGCCCCTTAGAGGAAGCTGTATGTCTCCATGAAGACAAAGTGGGAATGAAATATTTACCCTCCATCCCGGGTCGTCTTCTCCCTGCCACCTCGCATGTGGGCAATGAAGGACCGGGAGCCCTGAGTCAATCACCTTCTGATTCCACCATGCGCTTGCAGAGGTTGTTCACAGAATGAGGGATGCCAGACAGACTCTGCTGCCTGTCACACACATCGTCATAGAGAAAGAACGTCAGAGACCAATTCCAGTACTCAAAACACCCCCACCAAAGACCCCACGAAAAGCTATGGCCAGGGGTGAGCTTAAGGATAACAGTGTAATTTCCACTGATACAGTAGAATTGCAGCAGGGCAAAGAGATGGAGAACAAATCAGAACCTGTTTCCATGCCCATGTCCAGAGAGAGAATCAGGGCTGAGAGCTCGATGTTCTTCAGTCAAAAGCTAGTGACATCCTGACAATGAACAAGCCGGGAATCTCCCAGACATAACTGAATGAAGCCCAAGGCCATCCCAGTGACATGTCCATTGCCTCAGACAGCTTGACTTACAAAGCCTCCCTGCCTCGTGCTCAGGGTGTCTCCAGTGTGGACGTGGGAGCTTCCCAGGGGTTGCCTGTGCGTGTGGAGGACCGAGGAGTCAGTATGGAACAGGGGTAGGAGCCTTGGGGCCCAAGTGGGTCTAAGGTGGTGTCAGAAGAGATTATTCTACCAGCTGGAAAGAGACTGAGCCCTCAGGGCACCACATCAGAAGGGCTTGCTGGAGGCGACCCAGGGCTGGGAACATCCCAACCCAGCGGGAAGAATGTTCCTACTCAGGACATGGCATTAGAGGACATAATTGGAAGCAAGTCTTCCCAGACCACGGCACAGAAGGGGCAGTCTGAGTGAAAGATCACTCAGGAAACAAAAGAGGTGCTTATTTCCTTGTCTTCATCCTGAGACAGAAGGCAAGAAGCAAGAAAATTCCCAGAAAAAGGGCAGCCCCGTACCACCTGCACAGAGCAGAGGCCCAGAACAAGGTAGAGCTGCCTTGACTGGGACAAACAAGGTCAGAAAGTGAGGAAAGGCTTTGGGAGGTTCCTACAGGGGAAGCTGAGGCATCAGCATGCAGCAGATATCCCCTGCCTTTGAGAGCCTCTTGCTCCCCAGTGAAGTTTGGGAAAGCTCAGCAGAAGGCAGAAGTACGGGCCCAGGCAGGGTTCCCCCTGGGGCCACCTATGAACTCCAGTGCTCCCTGCCGTAAGGTGACAAATACAAAATCATGGCAACAAGAAACTTTGTTTGCCGGCCAGAGTTCTCCAAGTATTACAGAAATCAGAGACAAGGACAGACAACCCCAGAAATTTGCAGCATTTATGGAGCAGCTCTATGTCAGTAGCACCCCAATCCAGGCCTCACAGGGCGACTGTGCCCCACCCAAGCCCCACCTGCAGGCGTCAAGCTGGCTGGGAGCCTCTGGCTGCTCTCACCAGTGCTGAAGGCATGGCTTTCAAGATGTGTCTCTACCATTTAGACAGAAAACCGGTCTCCAGAATTTCCAGAGAAACATGTCCCACCCCCAAGTAATTCCTCCTATGGGGAGAATGTTGATTCTCCTTAAAAAATGTTTCTCTAACAATACTGATGTTTGCGTGTACTGTGGTGGGCGCATGGGTTTTTGGAAGTTCCTACAGGAGAAGGTGGGGCATCGGCATGCAGCAGATATCCCCTGCTTTTGAGAGCCCCTTACCTCTCCAGTGAAGTATGGGAAAGCCTGAGAGCCTATGCTTAGGAAAAGGAAGGAATGAGTCCAGCTCTTACTGATTGCTTCCTTTGGCTTCTAAAACCTGACCAGTCCCCTGCAGCTTTAGTGAGAAATAGATAGCATGTGCCCCCGAAAGCCCATTTTTTCCCTGATGAAATGTGAGGAGATGGGCTGTGTCTCCTGCCTCTTAGCTTAGTTAATGTGTGGCCCACACCTTCCCCCTCAAAGGTGCTTTATATCCTTTGGGGAGTGGGGACAACAGGGCTTCTGTATCCGAAGAGGGTCAAGGACAGGTCTATTCTCAGAAAGTATCAGTGAAGAAGAAACAGTGGCTTAATCACTACGTAGAAGTCACTGATCAGAGGATCACAAGTAGGGTGAACGCTCAGTGTGTGTGTTTGGGGGTGGTCGCTGCTCCAGTGGATCCTGGGCTGGTTGGGGGCAGGTCTAGGAACAGTGTAGATGCTGCTTCAAAGTCTGTCCCGTGGGTCGTGTTAATGTGTTGGGGAAGCGTCCTACACACTTGACACTGAAGTTTCCCTCCTGGAAAGTCACCTGAGCGAAGTGGTTTCCATACCTGGGTATTTTTTTCAGGCTGTCAAATTGATAATTTTTTTTTCAAAACAAAAGCATCACTCAGCTTCAGTGGCAGGAATGTTGACCAGGCAGCCACCTACTTTCCAGGGCAAAATAAAGCTCAAAGGAAGGAAAAGATGCCTTAGAGTAAGTTAGAAAGTAAGAAGAAAGGAAGAGGGGAATGAACGACCTTGCAAGTGGAACATGAGTTCATGCGCCATCATCCCGCACTGTGACCCTCCTGGCTCCCAGCTTCCTCAGTCTGCTCCATGGGCTTGAGGCGGATCAGATACCGCACAGCATTCTGATGCCTTAGACCAAAAAGCCATGGGGCTCTTGTTTGAGTAGTAAAACAATGTTTGCAAGGATGTCGTCAGGCGTGGCATCCCTGTCTTTGGGAAAGGTGATCTTGGTGCCTCCCTTCCATCCATGCTTGATGGAAATATACAAGATCTTGTCCTTAGTACTATTCAGCTATCAGGACGGAGGTGTCACCGTTTGATACTCATGGCTGTGGTGAAGCCATAATAAATCTCCAGAACACCTGTAGCTCATGAACCAGAGGTGAGTTTCAGGGTTACAGATATTTGGGGGCTCACCATGGACCTCCATGGAACGCTTTCATTAGCCATGACTGCACACATACCCACACTTACAACAGGGTTCTGAGGAAAGGCAGCTCCACTTGTACAGACTGTGACTCAAAAATGGAGTGAGACAGCACTTGAGGTCATTTTTCCAGCAAGATGTGTGACTCCTGTAAGGACAAAAACAAAACAAAGCCAATGTCCACCACAGCCCTCTCTCACTACCACACTGGCATCTTCGTGTCCCAAGTCATGTCCCTGCATTATCTGAAGCTTGGGCTTACAGAAAACAGTGCAGATTTTGTGGAGGCCCTGGGAAGGACCAACGTGGGTTGGGGCCCAAGGCTGGACTTGAAGGGGTGAAAAGGCAGTGGAGGGCTCTCGCATCCATGTGGGGGGAGCAGACAATAACTCAGCCCCGTACTTCCTACATCACCTCATCTTAGGCTCCTTTACTGTCATTCCAGTCAGTTACTTCCACGCTATAGAGCTTATTACCAGGAACTCCTCTATCTGGAATAATACAGAATAAATTCCAGACTCTGGTCTCATCCCCTATCCTTGCAGCTTACCTGCCACTCGTTAATTTTTAAATTCCATTTCATTCATTTTCTCACTCCCTGTCATTCCCTGTCAACCAAGCACTTGTTTTCCTCCCTGTCTCAGGTAGACTTGATGGTCTCTTGGGTAACCAACTTTTAAAAAGCTCCACTAAAAGTGGGCCCCTTCCAATCCCATTGAATTGCTCTCAGAAAACTTTTCTGAGATGACTAATCATCAACTCCCTTATCTTAGGAGCTGTAGCGATACACTGCATTGCCCAGACCTGGCATAGAGGCTGTGCGGCCTCTGGCCTTTTAATGGGCTAAAGGCCTTGGACATGGAACATCCCAGTGGCAACCATGAGGGACTCAAGAGCCTCTGCTCTTGAAAACTGAAACAAGAATCTGTTGACTCATGTCCATGAAAAAGTCTGGGAGTGAAGCTGGCCTCAGGCAGGAGGATTCATACTGGGGCTTGTGGATGTCATCAGGATCAGTTCCTATCCATTTCTTGGTTCTATATTCTGGTCTGGCATCATCGTGTTACTGTCTGATAACATCCTCCAAGCTTCAGGAGTAGCTAAAAGTAGGATGTCTCTTCCCCCAGTGTCTTCAAATGTCCCAGTGTGCCTTATTGTCTCCAGTTAGGTCATATCTCCATCCTTGTTGCCAAAAACATGGAAAAATCTTTTAGGCCAAACCTGAGTTCTACATTCATCCTTAAAGGAAGATTGTCAGGGAAAGGTAACTCCACTTATACAGGGACTGATCCTGAGAATGGGGTGAGTTCCTCAGAGGGAAACAGAGGTTGGATTTCCAGAAGGTGAGTGACTGCTGGGGTCTAAACAAATATAAAAATAAAACAGATGTCCATTACAGCCCTCTCTCTCACTGTCCCATTTCTGACTTGTCCAGAGCCATGCCGTTGACTGAAGCTTGGAATTGGAAGAGATGCTGATTCTGTGGACACCATGGGACAGGAAAGAAGTGGGATAGGGCCCAGGATAAGAACTCAAAGTGGGAGGAATCATCAAAGTCTCAACATGCGGGTGGACAGATTAGCCTATAATGTGGCCTCTCACTGTGTACCCCTTCTCATTTTATAGCCTTTTCCCTCCATTCTACTTCAGTTAGGGCCATATCCTACAACTTATTACTACAATCCCTCCAGCTTTCTGAAAATATAGTCTGACATGGCAGCCTTTATCCTTTCATCTGTGCCCTTAGTATGACAATTCATCAACCCTTCAGGAACTACATGCCATTTTATACTTGCTCCCTGTCCATGTGACATTTTGTTTTGTCTTCATGTCCTCCTGCTCCAAACTTCATGACCTAAATGGCTCTACACTAAACAGCCTACCTCATCATCCTTTTATCTCTCCTGCCTGGAAAAGTTCAAGTCTGCCTGTTTTAGACCTGCCTAATAAGGGCTGATCTCCTGAATGAAATCATGCAATTAGGTATGTTGATGCCATCATACATTTATGTTCTACTACTACTGGTAAGCTCCAACACTGCCTGAAAAGAATCCATTCATTCCTGAAGTTTTTAATGTATACTAGGCACTTGGGACACACAAGTGAAGGAAACAAACAGAGCTCCCTGTCTTGGGGGAGCTTACAGGGTGGTTTTCTAGTTCTCTTGCCTAAGTACTCAAAACTATTTCACTTCCCTACAACTTCTCCACGCTCCTCACTTGTTGAGCATATGTGCTGGACCACCACAGGGGAATGAAAAGTCATCAGATGGGAACCTATCATAAAAGCTCCAAAACAACATAACTAAAACCAGTATCTGAATCTGCATCCCTTCTTTCTCTTTCCTTCCTGTTATACAGAAAGTTTCCCCTTGGATATTTTCCTCGATCTTCCCAAGCTAGGGTCTGTCCCTATTTTACAATTCACAACACTGTGTGGAATATTTGGTTTAATTACAGTTGACCCTCAAAGAACACATGGGTCTTCGTATATGGTGAACTCCATGGGTCTACATATGTGAGGATTTTTTTCAATTGATTTGCTCAGTTCCACTGATCCCAGTTCAACTGATGAAGAAGTTCAGTTGACCCCAGCAGTTCAAACCTGCCTTGTTCAAGGTTCGCCTGGCAGTTGGGAAACCACCTATGTGGAGGGCCAACTTAAGTTATATGTGGATTTTCAAATGTGCAGACAGTTGGTGCTCCTAACCCCAGTGTTGTTTAAGGTTCAACTACATGTTCTTTCTGAGACGATGTGGACTCATATTTACCTCGTCACAGCCAGTGAACCTAGCACAGCTCAGAAACCTCTGGAGGAAGGGGAGGGATTTCACTGGGGAAGCTCCACCCAACATGCTCTGGGGGCGAAGCCCCGGGAGGCTGTGCCTTTTGGTCTCCTAAGCTGCAGCACCCTGCCAGTGCTGAGATATCTCACCTCAGGATTCTGGTTCCCATTTCAACCAGTTCAGGAAGGCAAGTGTTGAGATTTGACTCAATGAGAGGTTACGAGGAAGGTTTGGGGGCCCCCGAATGACTTCTCCCTGCCTGATGGATTTTTCCCTCCATCAGGCATTTCCATTCCCACTGGCTGGGCTTCGTGGGCTCTCAGCCCAGAACCTCAGAGAGGCCTAGGCTTCAAAGAAGCTCAGAGGCCAGGGGGTGGGTCTCCATCTGCCAGACAAGTACCCCCTTCGCGGTGATGACTCCACCAAACTCCACACAGGTGATCATAATCTAACTATAGCAGGGATATTGACGACCATGAAGGCTTCATATTGCACTTGCTGCCGGGCCTTGCACAGCTAACCTAAGTCTCAGATGTCATCGATCATGTGTGGAGATACTAATAAGGACTAACAGGGTTTTGCATGAGAACTGGAATGAAGTAAAAAGCTTTGAACAGTGTTAAGGTCCAACTTTCAGGAATGGGTCAGGTTCCTGATGCAGTCAGCACATGTGCTTTGCCAGCCCCTAGAGAGCTCAGTGCCTTGGATGTGTCTGCACAGGTGAGAAGGACAGTGAGACGCCAAGTTCCCAGTCTATACTCTAAATTAAGAAGTTCTCATTTCTGATTCTCGGCAGGACCAGAGACCAAAAGAAGGGTGCTCACAGTCCTTTGGTTGCTGTTTTCAGAGGAGCTAACAAGAAGAGTTTTAACTCCCCTGGGAACCATCAGTGAGTCTAGTAAGAACGGTTCCTGGGAAGCCCAAGTAAAGGCCTATGAAGGCATTAGTGTCAGTGGACAGAAAGGGTAGAGGCAGAACCCTTTGGCATGCCCTGCAAGATCCAGGACAACAGCATATGAGCTTCTCCAGCTGACAGGACTACAGGCTTTTTATAGGTAAGAAAATCTCAGGGAACTGCCTTCTATTGCAAGTATTGATAGGTTCACGCATTTATTGAGGGCCTGCTATGTATCTAGGTTCTTTGTTAATTGGAAACTGTCACCATGTTTATATTAGGACGAAGTAGAAGAGAATCCTTTGGGTGACTTTCTTCCCTATTACAAAGTATTATTAGCAAATTTGACTGATATGGCAAAGTGGAAGGGAGAACCTCATAGATTCCCACCTTCAAAACAATTACTATTGCCTTTGTGATGCATCTTTTTCCAGATTTTGCTATGCCTATTTTTTACATTGCTTCAATAATATGTACTTTAAAGGAAAAACACTATCAAACATTTTTATGTTACTATAAACTTTCACGAATAACATTTTAATGATCAAGTGCTATTAAGTGGAAACTATTCTACCTTTGTGGATATTTGGGTAGTTTCTACGTTTTTGAAATTTTAATATTTTGCTTACCATGTTTACTTATAATTATAGTTTCTTATAAACAGTCCTATGCCAAAGAACAAAATGCTTTTTCTAGATGTCTGCTTAACCCAGGATTTTGTCTTGGGTTGAATGCTTTTCTTTTTCTCCAATTCTCCTTAGATGAATTATGACTCACGTGGTTAGCAATTTCAGCACTAGATTCTCCCCTGAGTTTCAAGTCAGTGAAACCAACTACTTGCTAAACATCCTCACAAATCTTTCAGATTTAACCCATTGTCTTCCTCTGCCCCCAAACTTCTCTTCTCTTATATTCCCAGTATCAATTAGTAGTACCTGAACCCCCAAGTCGGAAACAAGAGCCATTTTATACTCTTCCCTCTTCATATTCCCAATAGTTAGTGTCAGTTACTACATGGATGAGCTGGAAAAATATAGCGGGCAGAAAAATCCTAGCATTCTCACAGTCCACTATGTTCCCCCCAAAAGGATTGTAAAATTTTTCAGCTGTATTTTTATAATCTATTTTAATTATGTTAGTAATATATGTTCACATTCTCTGAGTCAACATTCAAACATTCTCATTAACGTTAACTATCCATTCCAAAACAAAAGCAAATATCATATTTCACATCAAATTTTGAATTTATTCCTTCATTTGTTTATTTCCTCGCTGTTTATATCAATATAGACTCTCTCACTTTCCTAGTTAATTCAATTCACTCTGTAACTACCAATATTTATTTTGGTGCCCAAATCTCACAGATTCAGCTCGTTACTTCAGTGTGACTTCTGTGCTCTTTTGGTTTATCTCTATAATGTCTTGCTTTCTGATACAAAAGGATTCTTCAGGCTGACGGTATGCTTTCCTTACACCAGCCCTGGGAAACTTTCAGCCATTTCTCCAAGTGCTCTTCATCCTTTAATGGGGAGTGGTATTTAGAATCCACGGTCAGGTACTAGATGTGCTCATTATTATCAGGATTCACTGCTTCTAGGCCCTCTCAGTGCACTCAGCTAGGGAATATGGGCATGTATATGCACACACATACACACACTCACACACTTGAATATTACTTTATTTCTATATCTATATATGCTGAAAACTGAGGGTTTACCTCAGTACCTCCAATTGCACTGAGACACTATCAGGTTCATTCTAGTTTTCTCCCTTTCCACGTTGGCAACTTCTTTCTCCAACAATGAGGAATCTGGTTTTATTGTCCTTAATACTGGGGGTGCCAAAAACATGTGTGCACATGACTTGTAGTCACCTTTTGTTATCAGTATAGATTATTACAATTTTAATACAGTTTTTTGCTTTCTTAAATTGTGTAGACATTTTTTGACACCCTCTGTATACTCACTTAATCAATCCTCCTGTACTAAGCATTCTCTCGTCACCACGGTCCCCTTGATGCGTGGTTGTCCTCTTCTGCCACATGTGCTGAGACATTAACGTGTTTGGCAGCTTTTTTATATAGACACCAGCACTCTGCACCAGGAAATTCTTCTATGCCAAGCCCCTCGTCACCCTGCTTGGGCTCTGACACTAATGTTGGTGACATTGCCAACACCTCTCTAACTGCCCACCTCCAACCCCTTGTGGTGTGGGTGTCTATTTTGCATGGCTCAGCTAATGGCTATAAGACTGAATTACTACAGTAAGGAAGAGGAAGAGAAATACAGCATCTTTTTCCTCTCTAGCTTTCTGGAAGAGTAATTGTCATGCAAAAATCCTACACTTATTTAAAGTGTACAACTAGATGAGTTTGATAAGGCAATTATGACAATAAATATGAGGTCGGACAATTAAGTTCACGAACTCATCCTAGAAAAAGTGCTACATACCTCATTGCTGAATATCACTACAGTCACCTTCGAAGTGCTCCCCTTGGGAAGCTATGCACCAATGCCAGCGCCTAGTCCACCCTTCAAAGCAATTTTGGAACTCTTTTTTGTGGGATGGCCAGCAGAGCTGTCGTTATAGTACCCTTGATGTCCTGAATGTCATAAAAAGGCCTTCCTTTCAATATTTCTGTTATCTTTGGGTAAAGAAAGAAGTCACTGGGACCAGATCAGGTGAGTAGGGAGGGTGTTCCAATACAGTTATTTGTTTCCTGGCTAAACACTCCCTCAGAGACAGTGCCGTGTGAGCTGGTGCGTTGTCGTGATGCCAGAGCTATGAATCATTGGTGAAGAGTTTAGATCGTTTTCGTCTAACTTTTTCACGCAGCCTTTTCAGCACTTTCAAATAGTAAAGTTGGTTAAATGTTTGTCCAGTTGGTACAAATTCATAATGAATAATCCCTCTGATATCAAAAAAGTTTAGCAACATTGTTTTGACTCTTGATTTGGGCTGATGGAACTTTTTTTGTTCCTGGAGAATTGGCTGACTTCCATTGTTCACTTTGACACTTTGTTTCAGGGTCGTATTGGTACACCCAAGTTTCATCACAAGTGATAACTTGGCCCAAAACATCGTCTTGACTCTCCAAAAGGTCTTGGCAAACTTCAACTCTCCTTTGCTTTTGTTCATCAGTGAGCTCCTTCGGAACCATTTTTGCACACACTTTTCTCATGCCAAGATTTTCAGTTAAGATTTTCCTAACTGTTTCTCTATCGAGGTTTACTTGGTCTGCTGTGCTTCTCACAGTCAGCTGACAATTTTGATGCACAATTTGATGAAGTTTTGCAATGTTATCGTCAGTTCTGCTTCTTATTGGCCGCCTGAACTCTCTTAACCAGTGACGCATTCTCTCCCCTCAAAAAAATGTTTAATCCATTTGTACACTGATGTTTTCTGCATTGCATTACCCCTTAAACTTGGACTAACATGTCACTGATTTCACTTCCACTCTTGTGACTAACATGTCACTGATTTCACTTCCACTCTTGTCAGTTCAACAAGAAATTTAATGTTTGTTCATTGCTCTAATTTAAGCTCAGACATTCTTGCAATGGCACACAAACACACTCAACAACAATAATGAACACCACGCAGTAAGACACCACCACACATCGACATGAACACAGCTGTGAGACACTGATGTACCAAGGTTATGAAACCTTACTGAGCTGTTTGTACAGTGCTGCCAATATAAGAGCATGGTGGCAAGTTCACGAACTTAATTGTCAAAACCTGTATAGCTATAACAATATAAGTCTTACTTATCTTACTGGTTTTAAATTAGTATAAGTCTGAGTTGATCATGATAAAAGAAGATGCAGATTATAAGCCCTAGAACAACCTAGAAGGAAATAACTCAAAATATACTTAAAAATCATTAAAGGTATTAAAATGATACACATAAAATATCTACCTAATACTAAAAAAAGGAAACAAAGGAAGAATACTTGTAGAAAGAAAAAAATGACATAAGACATATAGAAAACAAAAAGCAAGTGACAGAAGTCCAACTATATCAATAATAACATTAAATACATATGGATTAAACAATCCAATCAAAGGGCAAAGATTTTCATACATTGCTATCATCATCATCATCATTTAATGATACTACCACATGCTGTCTATGGGAGATACACTTTAGATTGAAAGATTTTTCCTTTAAACGGAAAAATTTATCCCATGCAAACAGCAACAGCAAGAAAGCTGGAATGGCTATACTAATGTCAGATAAAATAGGCTTCAAGACAAAGGGTAAATTAGAAAATAGTTTTAGATAAACCAGAAAAAACACACACATCAAAACTATAGAATGTAGCTAAATTAGTACTTAAAGGGAACATTATCAAAGGGAAAAAAATATCAGAAATAAACAGCCTCAACTTCCACCTTAAGAAACCAGGAAAAGAAAGACAAGTTGAATCCAAAGCAAGCATAAAGAGAGAAATAACGGAAAGAAGAGCAAGCATTAATAAAACAGAGAATAGAAAGCAATAGAAAAAAATAGCAAAACCAAAAGTTGTTTCTTTGAAAAAATGTTAATATTCCTTTAGCTAGACTGATCAAGAATAAAAAACTTAAGTGACTAAAATCAGGACTCAAGAAAGAGACATCATTATTGATCATACAGAAATAAAAGAATTACATGGGAATAATATTAACATTATAGTAATAAATTAGATAATTTAGAGGAAATGGATAAATTTCTAGGGAGCAAAAAACTGCCAAAACTACCCCCCCCCAAAAAAATCTGAATAGACCTAAATGAGAATGAATTGGTAACTTTACAACTTTCCACAAAGAAATGTCCAGGCTCAGATGACTTCATTGGTGAATTCTACCATACAGTTAAAGAAAAATACCAATTCTTCACAAACTCTTTCAAAAATAGAGGAGGAGGAAACATTTCCCAACTCATTTTATAGGGCCAATGTTATAAAATGAATATTTTGCTCCTCAAATTTCATATGTTGAAATCTAATCCCCAAGGTGATGCTATTTGGAGGTGGAGCATCTGGAAGGTCATGAGGGTAGTCCTCATGAATGGGATTGGTATCCTTCTAACAGTTACCAGAGAGTTTGCTTCCCCTCTCTGCTCTTCAGCATGTGAGGATATAACTATAAACCAGCAGGCTGCATCCCAGAGGAGGGTTCTCACCAGAATTCCACCATGCTGCCTCCCTGACCTTGGGCTTCAGAAATGTAAGAACTAAATTTCTGTTGTTTGTAAGTTACCAGTTTATGGTATTCTGTATAGCAACCTGAACTGACTATGACAACAAGTGTTATTCTGATCACAAAAGCAAAGACATCACAAGAAAAGAAAACTAAAAAATATACCTTATAATTTTAGAATTAGGCAAACTGAAGAAATAAAATTAATCCAGATTGAAAAGAAGTAAAACTCTATTTGCAGATGACATGATCTTTTATAGGAAATCCTAAGGAATCTGCTAAAGAACAAATAGGACTTATAAATGAATTCAGCACTGTTGCAGGATAAAAGATTAACACACAAGTCAATTATATTTCTATGCAATAGCAATTATCAATCAAACCATAAAATTAAGAAAAACAATTCTATTTACCATAACATCAAAGTAAATTAAAACCTGTGCAAACGAACAATCGTGTACGTGACTGTTTACAGTAGCATTACTCATTCATAAGAGCCAAAAAGGGTAAACAACCTGTGTCCATCAACTGATAAACGGATAAACAAAATGTGGTATAGTCATGCAATGAAATATTATTCAGCAATATAAAGGAATAAAGGGTGTTACATGCTACAATATAAATGAAACTTTAAACATTATGCTAAATGCAAGAAGTCAGTAAAATCACATATAATATGATACCATTTATATGAAATGTCCAGAATAGGCCGATCTAGACACAAAGTAGATCAGTGGTTGCCCATGACTGAGGGAAAGACAAATGGGGCTTGACCTTAACAGGTATAAAGTTTCTTTTCGGGATGATGAAAATGTTCTACAATTAGATTGTGGTGATGGTTGCACAACTATATAAATATACTAACACTGTTGAATTGTACACCTAAGAAATCACATTTGTCTCATTCTTTGAATAACTATTTAATACAGAATATTTGGAAGTACATTGGTAAGAATAGTTCACTATACAAATACAATTTACCCATTATGAAGAAAACTAAGACTCTTAACCAAAAAATAAACGGCCTTTTTAAAGTGAGAGGCAACAAGCATTTATTTAAGATTAAAAAAATAAAAAAGAATAGCTATTCAGGAAGTACTGATTTTAGCAAAAACCCAAATAGTGTTCCAATTAGAGGACAAAGGCAAGAAGTATTTCTGAGAAAAGGAAGGGGAACAATTACATCAATAGAAGGAAGCCGTTTCTATTGGTGCAGATAAGCTAACATAGTGACACTAATTTTAAACAATGCTTTTAATTTTCAGTCTGGTAATCATAATATCTGTTTTCTTGTTTTTTCTACAAACAGTTCTTTGAGACTCAGTGTTGCTTTAGGTCCAGTCTAAAGGTGATTTTTTCCTATTTTTACATTCCAAAGATTTGCGGCATAAGACTTGCAAGGCAGTTCCTCTGGGATGGAAGCTCTGACTCTATTTTTAAAGTGGCTCTGTTTATATTATGTTTTTACAAGAGAAATTGAGACTGTAGGACTTTCTGGCCCATTCTCTTCAACAAGTGTGTATGTATGTGTATATATATATATATATATATATATATATATATGCACACACATATGTATATTTGTAAATAAAGTTTTATTGGAACACAGAGACATTCATTCATTGATTCACATTGTCATCTATGGATGATTTGACTACAACAGTAGAATCAAGTAGTTGCAACAGAGACAACATGACCTGTAAGACCTAAAATATTTACTATATGTCCCTTTATAGAAAAAAGTTTGCTGATCCTGATCTAGTTGATTCCTCTCAGATCCATGTAGCCACACCCACAATTCTTTTCTCATCATAATCCTTAAAATTTTCTACAATTTTTTGCATTGTCATCCCAACAACAACTTCTTTCTCTCACACTAATCGTCCAGTACCTTTAGATGTAAGACTCATGCTTTTAGTCTCTATTGACTGACACATTTCTTCCAGTAGAAAGGATTTTCTAGTTATCACACCTTTAGTTAAACCTTTACTCTGAGGCACTTTAATCCAGTCAAAGGTTTTAACAATGAGGTGACAACAGCGGTTTTGAATTGATCCTCATCTCAAGACTGAGTTTTTTTGGGCCTTCATTGCTCAGAGGGCTTCTTTCAGTTGAGGTTGAATAGCTTTTTTCTTTCAGCCTACAAGTCCCTGAATTTCCAGACTCTCTCAGTCTTAACAAATAAATATTTTTAATATCATTGATCCAAATGAGCACAGCATACACGGAAGTCATGTAGTGAAGAGGTAGAGAGACAAGATGGAGGGATTCAAGTAGTCATTTGGTTCACTGAGTTAGACCTGTATGTTAATAGGGTTCTGCAATGCTCTACCACACCATGACAAAATGATAAAAACTTACATTATTGTCAGAAATGTTTCTGAAATAAAAGGGATAAAAATTATGAAAACTGAAGAAGTTTAAAAAAATTGAGGTATCTTGAGGAGGTTCCAGTCAAGATGGCAGAGTAGGGAAATACTGTGCTTGCCTCCTCCCATAATCACAATAAAATTACAACTAAATTATAGAATAATCAACCTGGAGAATGATCTGAAGACTAGCTGAACAGAACTCCTGTAACTAAAGAATTACAGAAGAAGCCACCTTAAGACTGGTAAGAGGGCTGGAGATGTGAAAAGATCTAGTTCCACACTCACATGTGTGGGAGAGTTATTTTGGCTGCAGAGGCCCCCCTGGAAAAGTGAAGGGCCCCAACCCCACACTGGGTACCCCAGCCCAAATTACCAAAGCTGGAAATAGGAGCCCTCACAACATCTGGCTGTGAAAATCAGCAGGGATTCCTTCCATCTAGGCTAGATGGAAGCCTATGGGAAACCCAGGTGTTCCTATTAAAGGGCCTGCAAACAGACTCACTCCCAGGCACTCATCTTGGGCTTCCCTGGAGAGACAGCTGCTTGGTAAGTGCCAGAGACATATAGAGAGAGACTGAGTTGAGTGGCTTCATGACAAGGGCTGGAGGGACAGTTGTCATCGTATCTATGTTGAACTCTCCTCCCATGTAGCCAGTGGGCAGATGCCAACTTTCTTGTATTGAGCCCTCCCCTCAATGGCTAAATCTGAATTTTCATTGGCCTGGTGAAATCTGCTGGCTCCAACCTGGTGACTCATTGGGACCCGACTCCACCTAACTCTTGCACTGCTAGAGGATTTTCAGCAGCTCATGGACAGACAGTGTTGGCTGGTGCTGCAGACTTACTTGGACAGCTATCAGGGGTCCCAGGCCCTAGTTAGGCTGCAGCTGGTTTCATGGCTCTTTGAGCCTTTTGCAGAATGAACCTGAATTTGCATTAACCTGGTGAATAACACTCACTCCACCCCAGTAGACTCCCTGAGATCCCACCTTACTCAACTTACATACCACCCCAGGCTCTTTTATCTGCTGAGTCTTAGAGGCAGACAGCAGCAGGTCACACGGTTCCCTATGCCTTTTTCTGAGCAGTCCCAGGCCTGGCACTGGTGACAACTGACATCAGTAAGCAGTGAGGCCTCTCCTAAGCTCTTCAAGGTTTAGCACAGGCAGTGACCAAACAATGATTGCTCTGTAGCTCCTACCAGGTAGTCACTGGCTGGTCACAGGTAGGGGCTGACCTTGGTATGCATTAGAGCCCCTCCCAAGAAGCCCCCAAACCAACTCACCCAGTGGCCAGCTTCAGACCACAACAGAGCACCACCCAAGTAGCCCCATAAGTAGAACGCACAAAGGGTGGTCTCAGCAAGCACCAGAGCCTGCTGAGTTGAATCCCTGTTCTGTGGGGTGAGTCCCCACAGGGCAGCTCCTATGCTCTATGGTCATGGACAATCCTCACAGCCAGTCAACCTGAGGGTTAATCCCAAGCACTGAGGTGCAAACAGTAATCAAGTCTCCACTAAAACAAGAAGGCACACAGAACACAAGGGACACACCTGGAGCACCAGCTGAAGTAACCAGGGAGACTGCGCTATGGAGTGCCACAGGACATCTACAAGATAAGGCCTCCTAGCCAAGAATGCAAGACATAGCATGTACCTAATACATAGAAACAAAGAGAGAGGCAGCCAAAAGAGGAAACAAAAAAAAAATCCCAAATAAAATAACAGGAGAAAACTCCAGAAAAAGAACTGAACAAAATGTAGGCAAGCAATCTACCAGAAACAGAGTTCAAAATACTGGTTATAAGAATGCTCAGTGATATCAGTAAGAACATCAACAAAGAGACAGGAAACATAAAAATAGACATAGAAACCATAAAAAAAGAACCAGTCAGAAATGAAAAATACAATAACTAAAATGAAGAATGCACTAGAAGGAATCAACAGTAGATTAGATGAAGCAGAGGTTCAAATCAGCAATTTGGAAGATAAGGCAGCACAAGACACCAAATCAGAACAGCTAAAAGAAAAAAAAAAAAGAGAATAGTTTAAGGGGCCTCTGGGACAACATCGGGTGTACCAACACTCACATCACAGGGGTACCAGAAGGAGAAGAGAGAGAACAAGGAATTAAAAACCTATTTGAAGAAATAATGATGGAAAACTTCCCTAACCTGGCAAAAGAAATAGACGTACAAGCCCAGGAAGTGCAGAGCCCCAAACAAAATGAACCCAAAGAGGACCACACCAAGGCACGTCATAATTAAAATATCCAAGCATAAAGACAAACAGAGAATCTTAAAAGCTGCTGGGGGAAAAACAGTTACCTACAAAGGAGCTTCCATAAGACTTCTAGCTGATTTCTCAACAGAAACTTTGCAGGCCAGATGGGATTGGCATGAAATATTCAAAGTGATGAAAAGCAACGCCTACAACCAAGATTACTCTATCCAGCAAAGGTATCATTTAGAATTGAAGGATAGATAAAGAGCCTCCCAGACAAGAAAAAGCTGAAGGAATTCATCACCATCAAAACAGTATTATAAGGAATATTATTAGAGTGACTTCTTTAAGAAGAATAAGGGAAAAATGTAAAAAATATGAATACTAAAATGGCAACAACATATCTATCAACATTAACAGTAAATTTTAACAAATGAATCCATACATTGATTCTTTTTATGTTCTCAGTCTTTACTCAAACTTCACTCTTATAAATAACTGTCTCTTACACTCATGCCTTCTTTCCCATATTGAAAAAATATATAAAACAGGCAGAACTAACATCTTCACAGCTGTACCTAACTGCTCACTATTATTTTGTTCTATTATCATGCTGTATTCTCAGCTGTGTGATTCTTGAATGTGGCCCAGATGAAGAACAGGGAAAAATGTATTCTTTGCTGTATATTATTGCAGTTAGCTGCAAAATCTTTTTTTGTACAGCAAACAAAACAATTTTAGATGCACTAATAAAATGATAAAGGGATACATGTTTCTTCAATAAAATATCCTTAGTATTTTTCAATATCTATTAATGTAAATCACAACACCTAATAGGATGTCTTGCACATTCATAATACGCAATAAAGTTTTTACTGAACAACTGGAAAAGGTGCAAACTTTACATGACTATGTTATAAAAATATGGTTGATAACTGTAAGTGATGATTAAGTCTTAGAAAAACTCAACTAATTTGTCAGAATGTATGATTTTTTTTCATCTATAGAGAAGAATGGAAGAATGTTTTGGTTGTATTTACTACTATATCATCATTTCGGTGGTAATCATTGCATGAGTCAATGCATGAGAGCTGTTACTCCAATAATAGCCCTTTTTGGGAATGGTTTGAAGTACATGTAAAGAAAGAGGCTTATGTAAGTCTTTTTAAAACCTCCCATAAAACCAAACAATTTTCAACTATATTATTCTTGATCAAATTGCTTTGCAAGCATTTCACATACAAAACTTTTTGTGATTAAATAATATTAAGTTCATGTGTTTTAAAAACAGAAGTGACTATTATTATTAGACAAATATTAGACAACATAATCAATGAATTAAATTGATTGAGCTATGGTTCATTAGCCATATTATAAAATATAGGAAAAAGACAAATTAAGTGAGAAATTAAAAATAAATCTCCTGCCACCACACACCACCCCCAAACCAATAAAACCTTGCTTCACTGAATGCCACCATTACAACAAACAACAAAACTGCCCCATTGATAGAAGACAGGCTGTCTGATTTCATTGGAACAGTTAATTGGATTAAGACAAAATCATAGAAGCTGAACAGAGACACTGGAGAATATTTTAATTTATGTCACTATGTTAAATAGTAATTAATTAGCATTCTAGCTATAGGGAGAGAAATACAAATCTTTCGGTTACTGCTGTGTTACTTTCTCACTGATCCAAGATTTGGAGAAAAGCATTAAAACGTCTGAATACTGAACACTAGTGAGACATTCAGGAAGATGATTTCTTTCCGTAGTATACTTGGGAATAAGGCTACTTCTTACATGGGAAAATCTGTCCTACAAATTTCTACCTCTCTACTCTCAGTAATATACGAGTAATATACCATATATATGTGTGTGTATATATATATATATATATATATATATATATATACACACGTATATACACACACATATATATACATACATGTATATATACATATATATGTGTGCATATATATACACACACACATATGGAGAGAGAGAGAGAGAGAGAGAGAGAGGCACACAGAGGGTGTCAAAAAAATGTATGTATACACATTTTAAGAAAGGAAAAAAATGTATTAAAATTATGCTGATAGTAACCGCTTTGAGCACCTCTTGTAATTGCAGAAGTCAAACGTGACTTCTATTCATCTTTTGTTATCCGTATATATTGAGTATTACAATTTTAATACAGTTTTTTCCTTTCTTAAAGTGTGTATATATTTTTTGGCTATATATATATTTATATATAAATATATAAATATTATATTATATATATATGTTTATATATTTATCAAGGAGAAGATAAATCAAGGAGAAGAAAAGAATATTTTCTTCCCCTTTTTACTTTTCTACTTCCATGATCTTTGTAAATGCTCACAGATCCCAATAAGCAAAAAATCCTCAGAATTCCAGGCCCAATGGAGAGTACACTTGTAAAGGAGTTAGGATCCTCTAGGCCAGGGGTGTCCAAACTTCGGCCCTCGGGTCAACTGCGGCCCACAATCCATTTTTTATTGGCCCGCAGCAAATTCCAAAAATATATTTAGTTTACTTAAATTAACCAGGTGAGGCAATACGTGCTTCACCTCGAGTGAGTGTCCCGGCTGTTTGTGTATTTTACCGCTTATGGCCCTTGGTGAAAAACGTTGAAAAAAGTTTGGATACCCGACTAGGCAAACATCTTCATTGTTTACAAGTGAGGAGTGTTATTGTTACAGCAGGCAGAATTAGCAGAGGCAGCTCTTTATCACTTCAATGCTCATTTTAATATCTCTATATTCAACAAGCTACCACCTGGGAAGAAGAGACACCATTAACTATCAGAGTTCAAGAGTCCATTGCAGTCATTAGGCTCAGGATTTGTATTATGAGAAATGGTGAAACAAGTCAACTGAAGCAAAAGTCAGAAATTGGAATGAAGTCACTGAGTACCGGTCGAGTAAGAGAGTATTAGAAGGAGGCCACAATAGTTTACTACTCTGCCATAAGAAAAGATGAAATAATGCCGGCCCGGTGGCTCAGGCAGTTAGAGCTCCATGCTCCTAACTCTGAAGGCTGCTGGTTTGATTCCCACATGGGCCAGTGGGCTCTCAACCACAAGGTTGCCAGTTCAATTCCTCGACTCCCGCAAGGGATGGTGGGCCCCGCCCCCTGCAACTAGCATTGGCAACTGGACCTGGAGCTGAGCTGTGTCCTCCACAACTACAATTGAAAGGACAACAACTAGACTTGGAAAAAATCCTGGAAGTACATGCTGTTCCCCAATAAAGTCCTGTTCCCCTTCCCCAATAAAAAAAAAATCTTTAAAAAAATCTTAAGAAATGAAAAAGTTGAAAGAGTGCCATTTGCGACAACATCGATGGATCTTGAGATTATTATGCTGAGCGAAATAAGTGAGACAGAAAAAGTTGAGAACCATGTGATTTCACTGATATGTGGGATATAAAACTGAAAGCAACAAAAACTCATAGACACAGACAATAGTTTAGTGGTTACCAGAGGGTAAGGGGGGAGAGGGGTGGTAGATGAGGGTAAATGGGATCAGATATATGGTGATGGAAGGAGAACTGACTCTGGGTGGTGATGTATAGATGATGTATTACAAAATTGTACACCTTAAACCTATGTAACTCTACTATTGTCACCCCAGTAAACAGAAGAAGAGGAAGAAGAGGAGAAAGAGGAGGAGGAGGAGGAGGAGGAGGAGGAGGAGGAGGAGGAGGAGGAGGAGGAAGAAGAAGGCGAAGAAGGAGAAGAAGGAGAAGAAGGAGAAGCAGGAGAAGGAGAAGAAGGAGAAGAAGGAGTAGGAGAAGAAGGAGAAGAAGGAGTAGGAGAAGAAGGAGAAGAAGGAGTGGGCCAGACTGGAGGCGGGGTGGGGAGAAGAAAGCTTCCAGTGGCGCTGGATAGGAAAGCCTCAATGCCCAAGAGTAAAATATAATGCAACCTTTAAAGTTATTGCTCTGGCAAGAAACCACAAAGCCTTTGGCATTAAATTTGCACAAACCATATAACTACTCATAGACAGCATATTTTCCTTTTTCACCGAGTGAATCTTACTCATTTACTACACCACAAATATCTTTCAGAGGAAACCTCTACAACTGAAAAGAGCTGAGCCACAAATTCTCATATTTGTCAGAAATTTGGAATTTTAGTATCTTATACCTAGATCAGATTTTGTTGTATGTTCTACTATACCCAAGTCAGTGAAAAGGACAAGCTCATAATTCTTGTTTGTCATTTTCCGACTTGGAAATTTCTATGGCCTGCTTATGTTACTGAAGAAAACATAGTACGAACAGTTGGCAATTTCAGGGCTTTTACCTGGGTGCATGAGCTCAACCAGCTTCACTCACAAAGCACGTGTGTTCCTCTTCTCACAGGGGCAGCATGTCAGGCAGAAACCTAATGGGCCTGGAGAGATACAGGTAACTTGGCCACTTTTCAAGGAGAATGCTTTTCATTCTTATAACATTAGAAAAACAAAGGAATGAACTCTGAATTTTTTTCTTAGCAACATCGCATACAGAAATAACAAATGAAATTCTGATTTTTAACTTCAACTCTTAGATTCATTTTATTGCCAAAGAAATAGCAGAATCATGTTCTTGAAAAATCTACTAACTTCATTGAGCAGAAACTTTGGATAGGGGATTATTGGATATGTTTTAGGATGAAATGAAGGATATATAGGCTTAAGGATTTCGATCTTTCTTTTAAGAGCCAATGGGAGTTATTTAGGGTTTTAAGTGGAGTTGTGACTGTGGGCATTAGAAGAGTGAATCTCAGCAGTTTGGCTTTTTATAAAGATGACCTTGGCCCAAATGTCGAGAATGGTACGAGAAAATATTAGAAGATACAGATAGATTATTAAAAGGTTATGTCAGTATTCCAGGCAGGAGATGGAGTTTTCTTGAATTTGGAACAAAATGGATGGTGTAAACAGACATTAAAGAGATACAAACTGTAGATTTGATCACGGTTTTGACAAAGATTTGTGATGGGAGGAATTCAGCATCAAGGTGATTCTCAGGTTTGTTTCTTTAAAATGGAATATGCCATTAACAGAGAACAGGAAGACAGGCTGAGGTCCAGGTTTAGTGATACGGTTTGAAAAGGCTCCGTTTGGATTTGGACATGTTGAATTTGATGAATCTTTGAGATGTCTGAAGAAAATATTAGGTAGTTGGAATGTGGCAACATCAAGAGTAATAAGATAAAGGAAATGAATACGTACTAAAAACTGCACAAAATCAGTTTCAAGGTGCCCTCACAGTGAACCCTAATGATACAAAGTGTGGTTCTAATTGTTACACTTGGGCGTGTCTGGGGTGATTTGATGATTAGCTCACAATGCCCAGTAGAACAACTTTGCCTTCATCCTACAGGGAATCCATTGGTAACTTCCATTGAGGGAATTCTAATGTTCTCATGTTTTTATGAACAGATTTGAAAGAGTACAAATAAATATGTCCCTGACATTGCGGTTTCCAAGGAAAAACTTTGCATAAGTAAACACTGCTTCATTCTGCACTTTCCACTTTTCTTTATATAAGGGTTTTAAGAGGAGAAGGAGCTGTGGATATGACAGCAGTGGTAGCCTCATCGGGTTGGCAATTTATAAAGATGACTCTAGCCCTAGAGGGGAGTATGGTAGAGGGAAATTTATAGTTTTTCCCTTTTCTTTTTTCCTTTGAAACCTCAACAGCTTACTTCAAAAATCAACTATTTTTCTCAATCTCCCAGACTAACAGGAACTCAGTAAGGACATCAAGACCTGCCCCGTTCTTATTATTTGTAGGTTTTTAATTTGCCTATTTGATAATGAAATGTTCAGGTAAGAAATGAAAATTTTGGCAATCCTATGAGATTTTCTGTTTCTCTTCAGTACAGAAAATTCTTGATGCCTGTCATAAATACTAGATATTTTACTGTTGAGGAGACATAGATAATAAGATTTCCTTTTAGTAGTAAACTTGGAGTAATAGAAGAATGAGACAAATGGAAAATATAATGATAACGACTCAAAAGTTTGAGGTAATTTCAACTGGAGAAAATTTTAATTTATTTGTGGAATCATGAGAAGATGAGCTTAAGTCATCAATAATAACTTCCTGAGGTTCCTTAAAGTGTATGGTGAGGTGTGTATGTGTGTAAGATCCCAAAGGCCTAATAGCCCTTCACCTAATTATGAAAATTAGAAATATCAATTATGTGTTTGGAGTTGGCAAGAAGGCTAGGTAAGATAATTGAGGACAAAACCTCTACTATGAAAACAATGATTGTCCTCAGTGTCTACAAGGCCAATTTTCAGCAGAGACATATCAGTCAGTCTTCTTGCTGCTTGTGATGTGTTTCCAGGGTTCCTTATAGTACTTCAAAAGATAAAATTTTAAAGCTAATTTTTTCTTGTTTTAGTTTCAGTGAAGATGGGAAATAAATTATATTTATTTCATAAATTTTCTTAGAATCTTTTTTTTTTAATTTTATTAGGTAATATTAGGCAACAGTGTGTTTCTCCAGAGCCCATCAGCTCCAAGTTGTTGTCCTTCAATTTAATTGTGGAGGGCGCAGCTTACTGGCCCATGTCGGAATCGAACCAGCAACCCTGTTGTTCAGAGCTGGCGCCCTAACCAACTGAGCCAGCCAGCCGCCCATTCTTAAAATCTTTTAAGTGCTTTTTCTTTTTTTACTTTTTAAGTCCTTGATCAGGCAGCTTTTCTAAAACAGGCATAGGAAGGGGAACCATTCTTACTTTTTTCCCAGATAGACAAATATAGCTATAATATTTATTCAATAAATTATCATTTTTCTCAAATGAAAAATCACCCATGTGATATATTAAATTCCAACACATATTTGAATCTATCTTTGGAATCTTTATTTGGTTTCACTATTATATTCTTCTGTTTCCATGCCATATTATGTTCTGTTGAATAGCTTTGTTTTAACACTTGCTGCTACACACTGGACTTCTTACTGTTCATATTTTCCTTGTCTCTTCAAAATAATTTTGTTTTGTATGGATTTTATGCTGATGCTATTATACTAAAAAGTGATTAGGATTCTAATTGAAATTAATTTCAATCCTACTGACATATTTATAATACTAAATCTTCTTACCTAAGAATATATTTTGGCTGTCTATTTCTTCAGAAATTATATAATGCCCTTTGGTTAGTTTTTGTAATTTTCTTCACATAGGTCTTACATATTTAAAAAATTATCTCAATATATTTTAAAGTGTTTGGCTAATATAATGGATACATTTTTCTTTTATCTCTCTTTTTTGTTGGTTGTTGTTTTCATAGAAAACAATCCAGTGATTATTTTTATATTCATCCTCCACTTGGTACTTATTAAAGTCATGTTATTTGTTTACTAAAGCAATATAATATCACCAAAAAAATATAAATTTATGTCCTATAATTTTTATATTTTATATCATTATTATATTATTTTATTTAGTATCTTAGAAGTATTACAGTTTCTAAGATAATCCTGTATAATAATAGAGTGAACATTACAATCTGTTCTTAGCTTGAAGAGACATGCTTTATTATTTAGAATCTGTTATTAGTTTTGATAACTAATCTTTTGTATATTTAAAAATCTTAGTTTTATTTCTATTTTTAAGGATTTTAAAATTAGAAGATAATTATTAAATTGCAATCAATTTTTCCAAATTAAAAATATTTACATTTTACATATTTCCCCCTAATTTTTAGGACCAGCATCCCAGATTCTTATTGTTTGTAAAGAATTCTTACTTAAGGGTAAAGGTAAATGTTCTGATTAAAGGGGATACATAAACAAGGAATATGCATTATTTTTTTGCATATTTAAAATGATGTTATTTTCATGGTCATTTATAACTGTGTTCTTCACTTATTCTTTCATTGCAGTGATCAGCCTGAGTGAATATAATGGAGGCAAACAAAACACAGGTGACCGAGTTTTTTCTCACAGGACTTACAGATCGTCCAGGGCTGCAGGTCCCCCTGTTCCTGCTGTTTTTGGTCATCTACCTCACCACCATGCTGGGCAATCTGGGACTGATTTTGCTCATCTGGAGGGACCCCCAACTTCACATCCCTATGTACATATTCCTTGGGAGTTTAGCCTTTGCAGATGCTTGTTCTTCTTCCTCTGTGACTCCTAAGATGCTAATTAATTTTTTATCAAAGAATCACATGATATCCCTAGCTGAGTGCATCACCCAATTTTATATTTTTGCTTCCAGTGCAAACACAGAATGTTTCCTCTTGGTAGTGATGGCCTATGATCGCTATGTAGCCATATGTAACCCCTTGCTTTATCCAGTGGTGATGTCCAATATCTTCTGCATTCAATTATTAAGTGTTTCATATATTATTGGGTTTCTTCATCCCATGATGCACATTGCTTTGTTATTTAGATTAACTTTCTGCAAGTCCAATGTAATACATTATTTCTACTGTGAAATTTTACAACTGTTTAAGATTTCCTGTACTGACCCTGGAGTTAATATGCTCCTGATTTTTATATTTTCAGTCTTTATACAAGCTTTCACTTTTATGGCCATCATGGTCTCTTACACCCATGTTCTCTTTGCCATCCTGAAAAAGAAGTCTGAAAAGGGAAGGAGCAAAGCCTTCTCCACGTGCAGTGCCCACCTGCTCTCTGTCTCCTTGTTCTATGGCACTCTCTTCTTCATGTATGTGCGTCCTGGGTCTGGCCCCACTGAAGATTATGACAAAATGTATTCTTTATTTTATACAATCGTAATTCCCCTGCTAAATCCTTTTATTTACAGTCTGAGAAACAAAGAGGTTATCGGTGCCTTGAGGAGAATAATAAATAAATAAACAGTTTTTAAAGCAAATTTCAAACTTGTTCTTTTCAAACTTCACAACACAAGGCATCTGGAGTTATGCAAATCATAATTTTATAATTTTAACAGACGGCCTGTGTCTATGGCAGTTGCTGTGTGATGAAAGTCAGCTTTAATGGATTTTTGTTTTAATGGAAAATCTCCATATCATATAAAACAGAATTCTTTATGAAAAATAGAATATCCCTTTTAAAACTAAGCATTTCGAATTTGCAATTTTTAACTCTTTGTAAATTCACTCTAAATTAGAGTAGTTTGGAATTTTACTGTTGCAGACATTGGTATGTTTCTCTGTTTGAGGCTAGTGTGACTGAGCTAACACAATTGTCCAGAGCTTGCGTATCAAATTTCTCATTGCTTCTCAACTGTTCTGAGACTCAGGTGAAGTGACTTCTTGGAGAAAGAAGAGAAAACTTTCTTTGTAGTAAAGAAATTTTTTAAAAAGCATAGAATGTAAGAGATTGGTAGATTTTATTAAGAATAACGGAAGTTGGGATAAAATAAAAGTGGAATAGTGAATAGAAGTATGACTCAAATATATGAAAACACATAGTGCATGTTTTTATCAAGGAAAATACAGGCAATACTAGTATTCAAGAATTTCCAGATTTTGGAAGATTTCAGCATATATCCCCTCAAATATTTGAAGTCTACTGCATTTATCTTTACATGTTTAATAATACAGAAACTGAGAAATTGTTTAGCTATCACTCGTCTTATAATTTCTTACATATTGATTATTATTTAAGTAAAAATAATTTACTTCTGCAATTACATGATGAAACATATGTTACTTTGGGTGCCACTATGGAATGATTCTCATTTCTGAAATGACTATAAAAACCTTCAATGCAATATTTATTTTTCTTTCATTGACTGCTTTGTAAGGAATGTGTAGTAACTTTCTTTGTTGGACGTCCCCCAAATTTAGAAGAACTCTAAAGTGGTAAGTGTGTGATTCATTTAAAGTTGTAATATCTTTGGCTACCCATGTCTGCAGCAAAATCCCCAGGTGATGGCCTTGTATTGCTGAGCAGTAAGGAAGAGTTAAGAGGAAGAATCACACATACAGAAAACCTGATGTGTGGACATAACAGGTATTCAAGGCTGAGGATTGAAGCACAGCACTGCAGTCTACACACTAAAGCCAACTGAATTAAAAATTTCTTCAAATCAAATCAGTCCTAGGAGAAAATTGTCATTGTTATATAATAGGAGAGATTAACAGAAGTATCTTTGATACTAATAGAGCTCCAAATGCCTAATCCATCCATGCTTCTGTTAGGTCTCCTGTCCTGTCTTCAACCAGGTGGAGCAAAACAGTTTAGATGGTAAAGAAGGATGATATTTCAAAACACAAGATCTGTAAAGTCATACAATATTAAAACTCCTCAGAAAATTTCAAAAGTTCTAGTATTTATCTTTTAATTTAGGAGAGAATGTACTACTGGAAGGGCTCTATAGAGCATTTACACCTTCTAAGCTGGTGATTCTAGAATGGGCAAGTCAGGTTCACTCAGTCTAAACTGCAGCTCCTCAAGCCATTTCCTAGAAATAATGGATATCACTTAGAGTTTACTAACTACAAGTAGAATATGCTTCTGGCAAATAGTCTAAGACTCCAGAGGTAATAAGAAGACCTACAAGCTTCCAGACAGAGAGACTGGCTTACTAACAAAGGAAAGTACAGTATCACCTGACTTCCTATCTGGTGTACTGAAAGTACAAAGACAATGGGACAACACTTATAAACTATTGATAGAAAAATAATGGGTTACATGAGTAGTGTTGAGACAAAGTGTATGCAGAGGGATTGTGAATGGCCGAGCAGACTGTGTGCACTGCTCAACTTAGGGCACTATTCACGGTACAATATTTTGTGGCTGGGGGCTCTGTGTATAAGATACCATAAACACTGAGCAATGGATGGTACTAATGTGACTGGGAACTGTATTGTTATAAGTATTTATTTAGATTTTAAAGACTAAAATAAATTAACATTTATCATGAATTTTGGCCAACATCAGTGGAAAGTCTCTTCCAGTTAAGAGGACGTACATTAAGAGTTATGTAATACAAATTGTATGCAATGACTCACTTTGAGAAACTGTTTTCCACTTTTCTAAACCCATGAAAGCACATTTCATCACTTCTTTGTTAATGTGTGAACAAACCACACCTTTAGTTTTTCAAGAATGGGTTTCTTGAAGGATACTCTGACCCATTATAATAGTTAGTGTTGAATGGCTCATTCAGTGTGAGTTATCAGTGAATGAGATCACATTGTCCATTGATTCCTATAGATTCCTTATCACAGATACTGCCGGTGCCTCCCCACATCTTCCTAACTGTACATCTACATCTCAGGGCTTTCTCTGATGGCCAGGACTATTCTACCCACACTTAAGGCACAGTATCAGAACTGGGAAATGAATGTTATTCATAGAATCTCTTCCAGACCATTTATCAACCAATGACTGATGGGACTTGGTAAATAAATACCCTCCAATCCTTTGCTCTTTGGTTGATATAACTTTGAAGTTCATGGTCTACACTGGCTCATGGTGTTTCCAAAAAAGATTAAGCTTGGAATTGTAACTTGGTTCATGAATCATCCTTCATTGGCTACATTCCCTTTCCTATCTCATTTCCTCACGTTCTTACTCATCAACTATTCACAATTGTGAGACAAACAAAAAAAGCAAGAAAGAAATGCTAAAAGACACAGCAATAAAAAGAACAAGTCTCAGATATGACTCAGAGGTTGGGGCTATCGTTCATGAAATCCAAAATGATCATGATTTATATGTTAAAGTTTCCATGTATGACCAGATGGAGAACTTCAGAGACAGGAACAGAAAATATTTTTTAAAAGTCAAGCTAAATGAAATTAGAAATGAACTACAGGGAAAAAAAACCAGGAAGACACACCAATTCATGGAAGCTGAATAACATGTTACTAAATAATGAATGGGTCAAGCAGCAGATCAAAGAAGAAATCAAAAGATATCTCGAGACAAATGAGAATGAGAACACGACGACCCAAAATCTATGGGATGCTGCGAAAGCAGTCCTAAGAGGGAAGTTCATAGCACTGCAGGCCTACCTAAAGAAACAAGAAACATCACTAATTGACAGTTTATCTTCAATTAAGGGATCTGGAAAAAGAACAGCAAAATAAGCCCAAAGGGAGCACAAGGAAGGAGATAATAAGGATCAGAGCAGAAATAAATGAAATAGAAACCAGAAAAACAATACAAAAGATCAATGAATCTAAGAGCTGGTTCTTAGAGAAGATAAACAAAATTGACAAACCTTTAGCCAGACTCATTAAAAAAAGGAGAGAAAGGACCCAAATTAATAAAATCAGAAATGAAAGAGGAGAAGTGACAACAGACACCACAGAAATACAAAAAATTTTAAGAAATTACTATGAGCAACTATATGCCAACAAATTTGACAATCTGGAAGAAATGGACAATTTCCTAGAGGCGCACAACCTTCCAAGGCTAACTCAAGAAGAAACAGAAAGCCTGAACAGTCTGATTACCACCAGGGAAATTGAATCAGTAATCAATAATCTCCCAACAAACAAAAGCCCTGGACCAGATGGCTTTACAGGTGAATTTTTCAAAACATTCAAAAAAGAATTATCACCTATTCTCCCCAAGCTCTTCCAAAAAATCCAGAAGGAAGGAAGACTCCCAAACACTTTTTAGGAAGCCACTATCACCCTGATACCAAAAGCAGACAAAGATACCACAAAAAAAGAAAACTACAGGCCGATATCTCTAATGAACATAGATGCAAAAATTCTCAACAAAATATTAGCGAACAGAATTCAGCAATACATTAAAAAGATCATACACCATGATCAAGTGGGATTCATCCCTGGTATGCAGGGGTGGTTCAACATCCGCAAATCAATTAATGTGATACACCACATTAACAAAATGAAAAATAAAAATCACATGATCATACCAATAGATGCAGAAAAAGCATTTGATAAAATACAGCAACCTTTTATGATAAAAACCCTTAAGAAAGTGGGAATAGAGGGATCATATCTTAACATAATAAAGGCCATATATGACAAACCCACAGCTAACATCATACTCAATGGGGAAAAGCTAAAACCATTCCCCCTAAGATCAGGAACAAGACAAGGTTGCCCACTTTCTCCACTTCTATTCAACATAGTGCTGGAAGTTCTAGCCACAGCAATCAGACAAGAGAAAGAAATAAAAGGCATCCAAATTGGTAAGGACGAAGTAAAATTATCACTATATGCAGATGATATGATACTATATAGAGAGAACCCTAAAGACTCCACCAAGAAACTATTAGAACTGATAGATGAATTTAGTAAAGTAGCAGGATATAAAATTAATATTCGGAAATCAGTTGCATTTGTATATACCAATGATAAAATATCAGAAGGAGAAATTAAAAAAAACAATTCCATTTACAATTGCTCCAAAGACTATAAAATATCTGGGAATAAATCTAACCAAAGATGTAAAAGATCTGTACTCAGAAAATTATACGACACTTAAGAAAGAAATGAAAGAAGACATAAATAGATGGAAACACATTCCATGTTCATGGATAGGAAGAATTAATATAGTTAAAATGTCCATACTGCCTAAGGCAATATACATGTTCAACGCAATTCCTATCAAACTACCAACGACGTTTTTCACAGAAATAGAACATATAATCCTGAAATTTATATGGGACCATAAAAGACCCCGGAAAGCCTCAGCAATCTTGAGAAATAAGAACAAAGTGGGAGGTATAACGATACCTGATTTCAAACTATACTACAAGGCTACAGTAATCAAAACAGCATGGTACTGGCATAAAAATAGACACATAGATCAATGGAACAGAATAGAGAGTCCAGAAGTAAATCCATGCCTATATGCCCATCTAATCTACGACAATGGAAGCAAGAATGTATGATGGGGTAAAGACAGCCTGTTCAATAAGTGCTGTTGGGAAACCTGGAGAGACACATGCAAGAAAATGAAGCTGGACCACCTCCTCACACCATATACAAAAATAAATTCAAAATGGCTTAAAGACTTAAATGTAAGATCTGAAACCATAAAATATCTTGAAGAAAATATAGGAAGAAACTTCATGGACATTACCCGGAGTAAGATTTTCACTGATATATCCCCTCGCGCGAGGGAAGTAAGAGAACAAATAAACATGTGGGATTACATCAAACTAAAAAGTTTTTTCACAGCAAAGGAAACCATCAATAAAACAAAAAGGGATCCTACTGAATGGGAAAAGATATTTGCCAATGATATATCTGATAAGGGATTAATATCACAAATCTATAAAAAACTCACTCAACTCAACTCCAAAAAAATAACAACCCAATCAAAAAATGGGCAGAGGACTTGAGGAGACATTTTTCTAAAAAGGACATACAGAAGGCAAGAAGACATATGAAGAAATGCTCAACCTCACTAACCATCAGAGAAATGCAAATCAAAACCACAATGAGATACCACCTCACCCCAGTCAAAATGGCTATCATCAATAAATCAACAAACAACAAATGCTGGCGGGGATGTGGAGAAAAGGGAACGCTAGTGCACTGTTGGTGGGATTGCAGATTAGTGCAGCCACTATGGAAAACAGTATGGAGGTATCTCAGGAATCTGAAGATTGAACTACCCTATGATCCAGTAATTCCACTCCTAGGCATCTACCCGGAGAAATCCAAAACTCCAATTCAAAAATCGGTATGCACTCCTATGTTTATTGCAGCACTTTACACAATAGCCAAGATATGGAAACAACCGAAATGCCCATCGATCGATGACTGGATTAAGAATCTGTGGTACATTTATACAATGGAGTATTACGCAGCCATAAAGAAGAAAGAAATCTTATCATTTGCAGCAACATGGATGGATCTAGAGAACATTATGTTAAGTGAAATAAGTCAGAAAGAGAAAGACAAGTACCATATGATCTCACTTATATGCGGAATCTAAAGAAAAGAATATATGTATGAACTAATCAGAAACAGTTTTGGGGACACAAAAAAACCGAGAGTTGTTAGATGTGCAGAGGTTAGGGGGTTGGGGATGGGGGGAAGGGTGAAGGGATTGGGGGGAGGCTGGTGACCACAGGATGGCCTCAGGGTTTTTTGAGAATTACTTTGGGGAACTTATTGAATAGTGTTTGGGGATTTTGTTGGGTGTCCGATGGACATGTGTCCTGTTTGGGAGACCACCTCAGGGATGCTGTGGATGCCTGGTCATGGCATTGTACACCAGAGGCTGGACATTAATGAATGCCAACTATAATTTTATGTGTATAATGTGATGGCTCGGTGTGAGGTCGGGGTGGGGCTGGATGGGGGGAGGGGGGTTCACGGTGTGAGGGATGTAAAAATAAAATAAAATAAAACTATTAAAAAAAATAAATAAAGTAAAATAAAAGTCAAGCTAAAATGCTAGAAATAATTTTTTAAAAAATATGAGAAAAAAGACTGTTTGCTAGTGAATCTAAGGAGGTTTAAAGGCCCTGCGTGGCTTCTTGTGCTATTGCTGTAACCAAAACACAGGTTCTAACAAAATTTGGTCAATAATTAAGAGAGCCAGCCCCAGCTTTACTTAGTTTTTATCCATTTTAAGGCCTTTAATAACTATCCTACTACTGCTACTCTTCTGTCCTTGCCTTTTTAATTTTTTAGTTAAGTTTATATCTTCTTGGCTCCCACAATTCCATGTAAAACTAACGGTCATGCACGGATATCAGTCAGTCACAGCAGAGCCACTACAGCCTCTTCCTTTAGGCCCCTTAAATCAGGCATCCAGAAATTTTTATTCCTCCCCCTAGGTAAGGTCAGCGGTCCTGTAACAGCCTGAAGCAACTACAGAAGCCAGATCTCCATCCTTTATCAACCTTTAAGAATAAGGAAGAATAAAATCTCTGAGGCGGAAATGAGCCGGATGAAAGGCAGGCTGTGGATGCAGGGCTGGCTACAGGATAAGAAATCTCAACCCTTCTGAAACTTATTATCAGACCCCAGGCCAGACCCCAAGGCGGGATGGATGGTTGGTAGTCTGGGCGCTGGTTTAACACAGACTGTGACAAACCAACACAGCAACAGATTCACCTAGCAGTTACCCTAAGACTCATTATATGCTCATTACAACCATTAGCATGCTAAAAGACACCCCCCCACACACACTGCCAGTGTCAGAAATGAAAAGACTATTAAAAGGCACAAAATGGCCAAGGAAGCTCTTCAGAGAAATCTTTACCCTTTCCCAGAAAATCCTTAAATATTCCTCCCACATATTTGAATGTACTGCTCCTGATTACAGGGATGCTGATAATAGGCTTAAATCCCAACAGGACTGCAACTACTCTATGGAGTAGTCAACTTCTTCCTTCTCCTCTGCTTAAATAAACTGATCCTTGTGAAAAACAAAAATAAAAACCATGAGAACAAAGGTAAAAAATATCTTTGGTGAGTTCATCAGCAAATTATATACAGTGGAAGAAAGAACACTGAACTTGAATTAGGTCAATAGATATTATCAAAATTAAGCTCAAAGAGTAAAAAGAGAACATTCAAGTACTTTGAAAGAATATCAAATTATCTAACATATACGTAATTGGAATCTGAGAGGAAAAGAGAGTGGGGCAGATGAAAGATTTAAAAACATAAGTCCAGAATTTTTCAAAAATAATTAAAGGCATTAAACCAAAGATCCAAGAAGCACATAGATCCTGAAGCAGAATAAATACCAAAACAAACAGAAATCAAATCACAAACAAAATAAAAATACAAAAAACACTTAGGCACGTGAACTGAAGTGCCTAAAAACCAAAGATAAAAAGGAAAGTCTGAAGGTAGCTGGAGGGGGGGAAATGTGCACAGCTAGAGATAATTGAGTGACAATATTTCAAATTGTGGAGAAAAAAAATCTGCCAACTCAGAATTCTATAACCAATAAAAAATGACTTCCTTTCCTCCCCACAGTGGGACACCTGACTTCAAATTTTGCCTTTTCACTCCTAGAGGATGGTGTAGGTGATGGGCAAGCAGGGCTGGAGCTGGTATGAGTTGACCCTTTGACATGGCTGGGCCATGTCATTCTAACATTCCCCTTATGTGCTACCCTTCATGTGGGACAGGAATTGGGCAGGAGTTGAGTAGTTAATGAGGTGTGGGGGTTCTGGGTGCTCTAAAACTTTCCACAAGTGAACTTACTTCTCTGGTCAGGAAGAAGAGTGGAATGACTTGGAGCACGTTTCAATGGAGCACGCCCAGGACTACTTAGCATTTCTGCTAAAAGAGAAAAGCAACGGTAAGTCAAAGACACAGGCTGACCCATCAACATATGGTCCTACCAGAGTCTTGTCATTTCACATTATATTAGCATCTCCTTTCTTTGGGAGAGGGAAAAAGAAAAATGCAGAGGAATCAAAGTAGCGACTTCAATTCCTTTCTCTAGAGCTATCTCTTTAAATCTATTAAGTAGGAATAACAGATTGCAAAACTACATGCATAATTTCCTTATCTGCAAACATGTAGACGTATAGATGTTGGTATAATATATGATAGAAAAAAAATTGAAAAGGACTTGTGCTAAAATATTAATAGTATGTATTTGTAGGTGATTACAGGATATTATTATTTTCTTATTGTGTATCATTATTTTCAAATCTTCCTATAATGAACAGTATTTTTGATAAACAATTAAAAGAGTGAATGGAAGGTATTGACCAAGATTCTCTCATTGACCATTGTGATTTCTCATCGCATTTCAGCTTAAAGTGGGGAATTAGCAAAAGGTCTAAAATGTGACCTATAGTTTGTATGAGAACTTTCCTTGGTATTGGTTCCTGAAGAAAATCCAGAACTTCAGCCTCATTAAAATCATGTATGATTTGTTCAGACAAAAGCGTATGAATCAAAGCACACAGAGCACCAAAATGTATACATAAACTGGAGTTTGTACAAACATGACAGAAGTGTCCCCTATGGTAGAAAACAGTGGCAAAAAGTGCAATTTCAGTTGTTAAAACTTGAACTGTCTACAATGACTTCATTTTATTACTTCATTCTGTAATGCCCTGTGGGACAACATAGACTTTCCATAATGCCCAGTAGCTTTGTCCTGGAGGGAATCCTTGGGCATTATTAGGAGAATTTCAGTTCTGCATTCCTTTCTCTTCTGGCAAAAGCACACAGTTGTATAATTAGTTGACTCTTCTGTTCAAAGAAAATTAATATAAAAAATATTTTCCTGAGTTTGACAAATGAAGTCTACAAAATGAATCAGTGTGCAAAGAATTGCTACCTATGTTATTGTCAGTCTTGTGCTACTGTATATTTTTCTACTTTAGAAGACCTAATGGATTGAAAGAATCTTCACAATTTCTCAAAAAAAATATAGGTAAGAGAGAAATTATTTGTACAATATGCATTATTCTTTACTTAGAAAAATTGAAATATTGTTTAACTTATAAATATTTTAGATTGGGTTTAAAACATGTCAAAACAGCCAGGTGGAAATGGGAAAAACTAGTAAATTAATTGTGTATTTTATTTTTGTGCTAAAATTTAGATATGGAAAATCTGTAAGACAAAATTTTTCCCTTTAATGTGTTTTATTATTTTATTAACCTACCTATAATAATTTTATAAGGTAAATTTTAGTATATATATATTAGGAAATATGTATAAAATCTCTCTCCACTATGTTTTACATCGTTTATGAATAAATAAGTACCCACACATAAATTGAATTTGAGAGTTTTCAATTCTTTAGTGATGAGGATTGCAAGAAAGAAGGAAGGCTATTTCATATAAAAACCTACTTAACAAAACTAGAATTATTGACATTCATTATTTATATTGTCTCTATTCAGGATCTAGTTTTGTCTCACTTTTATTCTGCTAACACACACACACACACACACACGCACACACACATCAAACAAACAAAAAAAGCCTACAACTGGTGAAGTGAAACGTGTTCTTAAATAAAATAAGCAGAATTTCTAGAGAAGATCATTTCTAGTCACTGTAATAACAAAAAGAAAGCAATTTTTAAATATGGAAAGAACTTTGGGGCAGTGCCAATATATTTATGAACAATACAAAATTTATAAAATAAAATTTAAAATTCAAATCTTTTTTTCATATACAAATTCCTTAGGAAAATAAACTTTTAATTTTTTTAAAAAAGAAAAAATCTTTCTCAGGATTGGCAACTTTTAAGGAACTCCAGAGTTAAGAGAAACATTCACCCCAAGCCTCTGAGTCTTTCCTTTTATTTCCCTTCAGCCTTTTTCATATACTACGGCATTTTGTCTTGTACGTGTATAATGCCCTCCCATGTATAATGTGCATCCATGTTTTTGGCCCAAACTTTCAGGGAAAAATTAATCTTCCATTTTAATTTTTTAATTCAAATTTTTATTTGTTTATATTTAGGTACTTGTTTTTTGTATTTAAAGGAATTTTTGCATTTATTTATTATTACACTTTTAACACATAAGCATAAATAAAAGAATTAAAAACATTTATACAGATACGGAATTAGTACTACTCATGTATAATGTGCATCCTTATTTTTCCCTCACACATTTGGGGTAAAAGTGTGCATTATGCATGGCAAAATACAGTACCTCCCTGTCTTCTTTGGCTTGTCTTTCCTATACTTACCCATCTATGTCTGTTATTTTTCCAGTTGTTACTCGCCTCCCTGTTTGCTTTTCACCAATTCATTTTACTTCCCATGCCATGTTCCCTTTTTCCTCTCCATGCCATCCTATATTCTCTTCTCATTTGAAAACTTTTATTGAAATATTCTAGAAGAAAAAAACAACCTACATGAGTCTAGGAGAAGTAGAAAACTGCCAACTGTTCTCCACCTTTCTGGGAGTGTTCTGTATGATTCCACCCACTTGCTTCCCGTTCACTACTTATTTTCTGGCCTCAACTCCATCATATGGTGGAAATTGCTCTCACTAAAGCCACTAAAAATCTCTTGATTTTCACACTCAGTGAAATCTGATGACTTCTTGTCCTACTAGAGCATTTATTTTGGCATTTGACATGTACTTCACTTCGTTCTTCCTCAATATCTTTTCTCTTTTAATACTCAGCTGTCCAGTTTCCCTTCTGCTTCTTTTAGCACTTTGCTCAGTATCCTTTTCTCATCTCTCCCAAGTCTTTCTTTGGTGTGAACCAGGTAATAGGAAATTAGTTCATTGAATGGAAATTAGCTTTAACAGAAGTGTAAGAGAGATTGGAGGTATCAGGTGGGGGGGAAAAAAGCAGGAACAAAAGAAAGCAACAATCCAATCAACAGCCAAAATCAAGTCCCTACACTAGCTCAATGAGACCTGGGGTGAATTGTGCTGAATTTGGAATGCCAGCTCACACTGACACTGCCATTATTGTAGATGCAGGATACGTTTATTGGAGTCTTCACACTGTTGCCTTTGCAACCAATATTCTTTTTTTCCCCTAAACCTTTTTCTCCCTCTCTCCATATTTTATTTTATTTTTTTTTAAATTTATTTATTTATTAGTTTCA
Organism: Rhinolophus hipposideros; assembly: GCF_964194185.1. Taxonomy (NCBI): domain Eukaryota; kingdom Metazoa; phylum Chordata; class Mammalia; order Chiroptera; family Rhinolophidae; genus Rhinolophus; species Rhinolophus hipposideros. Next base: position 28,780,196 of record NC_138048.1, read on the forward strand.
GGTGTACAAAACAAGGTAATACTTAGACGTTCATCATTTATATCCCTCATACTGTGAACCCCCCTCCCCCCATCCACTATCCCTCCGACCTCACACTGAACCATCACATTATATATATAAAACTATAGTTGGCATTCATTAATGTTTAGCTTCTGGTGTACAATGCCATGATCAGGTATCCACAGTATCCCTGAGGTGGTCTCCCAAATAGGACGCATGGCCATCGGGTACCCAACAAAATCTTTACAACATTATAGAATACCTTCCCCAAATTAATTTTCAAAAAAACCCTGAGGCAATCTTGTGGTTACCAGCTGCTTCCACATCCCTTCACCTTTCCCCTTATCCCCAACCCCCTCCCACACACCCATCTAACCACTCTCGGTTTTTTCTCTGTGTCCCCAAAACTGTCTCTGATTAGTTCATTCACATAGTCTTTTCTTTAGATTCCATATATAAGTGAGATCATATGGTACTTGTCTTTCTCTTTCTGACTTATTTCACTTAACATAATGTTCTCTAGATCCATCCATGTTGCTGCAAATGATAAGATTTCTTTCTTCTTTATGGCTGCGTAATACTCCATTGTATAAATGTACCGCAGCTTCTTAATCCAGTCATCTACCGATGGGCATTTCGGTTGTTTCCATATCTTGGCTATTGTGTAAAGTGCTGCAATAAACATAGGAGTGCATACAGATTTTTGAATTGGAGTTTTGGAATTCTCCGGGTAGATGCCTAGGAGTGGAATTACTGGATCATAGGGTAGTTCCATTTTCAGATTCCTGAGATACCTCCATATTGTTTTCCATAGTGGCTGCACTAATCTGCAGTCCCACCAACAGTGCACTAGCGTTCCCTTTTCTCCACATCCCCGCCAGCATTTGTTGTTTGTTGATTTATTGATAATAGCCATTTTGACTGGAGTGAGGTGGTATCTCATTGTGGTTTTTATTTGCATTTCTCTGATGGTTAGTGAGGTTGAGCATTTCTTCATATGTCTTCTTGCCTTCTGTATGTCCTTTTTAGAGAAATGTCTCCCCAAGTCCTCTGCCCATTTTTTAATTGGGTTGTTTGTTTTTTTGGAGTTGAGTTGAGTAAGTTTTTTATAGATTTGTGATATTAATCCCTTATCAGATATATCATTGGCAAATATCTTTTCCCATACAGTAGGATCCCTTTTTGTTTTATTGATGGTTTCCTTTGTTGTGAAGAAACTTTTTAGTTTGATCTAATCCCACATGTTTATTTTTTCTCTTACTTCGCTCGCGCGAGGGGATATATCAGTGAAAATCTTACTCCGGGTAATGTCCATGAAGTTTCTTCCTATATTTTCTTCTAGATATTTTATGGTTTCAGATCTTACATTTAAGTCTTTAAGCCATTTTGAATTTGTTTTTGTATATGGTGTAAGGAGGTGGTCCAGCTTCATTTTCTTGCATGTGTCTGTCCAGGTTTCCCAACACCACTTATTGAACAGACTGTCTTTACCCCATCGTACATTCTTGCTTCCATTGTCGTAGATTAGATGTGCATATAGGCATGGATTTACGTCTGGACTCTCTATTCTGTTCCATTGGTCTATGTATCTATTTTTATGCCAGTACCATGTTGTTTTGATTACTGTAGCCTTGTAGTATAGTTTGAAATCAGGTATCGTTATACCTCCCACTTTGTTCTTATTTCTCAAGATTGCTGAGGCTATCCGGGGTCTTTTATAGTCCCATATAAATTTTAGGATTATATGTTCTATTTCTGTGAAAAACGTCGTTGGTAGTTTGATAGGAATTGCGTTGAATATGTATATTGCCTTAGGCAGTATGGACATTTTAACTATATTAATTCTTCCTATCCATGAACATGGAATGTGTTTCCATCTATTTATGTCTTCTTTCATTTCTTTCTTCAGTGTTGTATAATTTTCTGAGTACAGATCCTTTACATCTTTGGTTAGATTTATTCCCAGATATTTTATAGTCTTTGGAGCAATTGTAAATGGAATTGTTTTTTTAATTTCTCCTTCTGCTATTTTATCATTGGTATATACAAATGCAACTGATTTCCGAATATTAATTTTATATCCTGCTACTTTACTAAATTCATCTATCAGTTCTAATAGTTTCTTGGTGGAGTCTTTAGGGTTCTCTATATATAGTATCATATCATCTGCATATAATGATAATTTTACTTCCTCCTTACCAATTTGGATGCCTTTTATTCTCCATATTTTAAATGCAGGTTGGGTGGGCTTGATATGCCAAATCTACCGTGTTTCCCTGAAAGTAAGAACTAGCCAGACAACCATCTCTAATGCGTCATTTGGAGCAAAAATTAATATAAAACCCAGTATTATATTATATTATATTATATTACATTATATTATATTATATTATATTATATTACACTGGGTCTTACAGTAAAATAACACCGGGTCTTATATTAATTTGTGCTCCAAAAGACGCATTAGAGATGACTATCTGGTTAGGTCTTATTTTCAGGGAAACACAGTAAGTCAATCCCCCTCACTGTAGATGCAAGAAAGATGGGAAAGTCAGTTTCTAGCTCTTTGGGCTTCTTATGTGGGTGGTAACCTTTGCTGGTAACCAAGACTATGTGGCAGAAAAGGGGATCACATGTTGGTCATCTACCGTGTTTCCCCGAAAATAAGACCTAGCCAGACCATCAGCTCTAATGCATCTTTTGGAGCAAAAATTAATATAAGACCCAGTCTTATTTTAATATAATATAAGACCGGGTTTAATATAATATAATATAATATAATATAATATAATATAATATAATATAATATAATATGACGTGTAATATACCAGGTCTTATATAATATAACATAATATAATATAATAGGACTGGGTCTTATATTAATTTTTGCTCCAAAAGATTAGAGCTGATGGTCTGGCTAGGTCTTATTTTCGGGGAAACATGGTAATATATGCTGTGTATCCACTTTATAACGTCTAATATAATGTCTTCAAGTGTCTTTCCATGCACTTCTTCTCGTTACTTTATACACACTCCTCAATGGATAGGTCATCACTAAGTATGCCTCAGGCATCTCCAATGACTCTTAAGACTATTTATATGAAGCTCTAGTAGACTCACACTACTACGGTAAGTACATCTCAAAGGACGCTCTCTCCGCAAACTAGCCACGTCATGTATTTGAGTTCTTCATCTCAGTTTTTTATGTCCATCTGCTCAGGTAACATGTGACTCTCCTCTCCTTTACTGACCATCCTCTTCATATCTAATACATCAGCGAATCCTAGTGACTCTACATTCTGAATTATTTTGCATCTATTTCTCATTCATCCTCGTCATTCCCAGTGTAATGTCACCCCTTGACTACACACTTGACATGAACTTAGAAAGCATTTTTTAAATGCAGATCTTAGACCTTATTCTTGAGCCACTGAATTGATTTCTACAATAATACCCCACAATCTACATTTGGCACAATTTCCCAGACAATTCTCATGTGTAATCTGAGTATCATTTTCCTGACTAGCATTACTGACTCTGATTCCCCCACCACCGCAGCCTATTTTTCACACTACCACATATTTATTTTTTATAATATCTCACAGTACCATTCCACATCTCTTAATTTTTGGTGCCTGCTTATTGCCTGAGGAATAAAGATTAAGGTCCTTTACATGGCATGCAATTCATTTTATTACCCAGGCCCTTCAAAATTCTCTTTCCTTAATCCTACATCTGTGTTTCATACACAAAAGTTCCCTATCACACTCAGTAGTATCCCCATAAACATATCACACATTTAGAATGTCTTTCTTTTTTTCTAAATCTGCACATTGCTGTACATTTTTAAACTGAAATCATTGCATTTTCTTCCCTTTGTGCAAATGCCCCCAAATCTATTCCATCTATTATAGAGGTAATAAAATTAAGGGGGAATTCTGATGTGCATGGTTTTATTTCAACCCTAATCCCACCACCCACCCCCATATTTTAATATTATAAATCGTTAGTGATATATTTTCATTTACTCCATTTCTTTTCAGGCAACACAAAGTGAGGACATGGGAAAGGAAAATGCAACACTGCTGACAGAGTTTATTCTCACAGGACTTATATATCGACTAGAATGGCAAATACCCCTGTTCCTGATGTTCTTGATGATATACCTCATCACCATTGTGGGAAACCTTGGTCTAATAGCTCTCATATGGAATGACCCTCAACTTCATATCCCCATGTACTTATTCCTTGGGAGTTTGGCCTTTGTGGATGCTTGGATGTCATCCACAGTGGCTTCTACGATGCTGGTCAACTTCTTCTTCGCCAAGAGCAAAATGATCTCTCTCTCTGAATGCATGACACAATTGTTTTCCTTTGGTTTCAGTGGAACCACAGAATGTTTTCTGCTGGCAACAATGGCATATGACCGCTATGTGGCTATATGCAAACCGTTATTTTATCCAATGATTATGACCAATAGACTCTGCATCCAGCTGCTGCTCTCATCATTTGTAGGTGGTTTTCTTCATGCCTTAATTCACGTAGGATTTTTATTCAGATTAACCTTCTGTAATTCTAATATAATACATCACTTTTACTGTGACATCCTGCCATTGTTTAAGATTTCCTGTACTGACCCTTCAATTAATGTTCTCATGGTTTTTATTTTCTCTGGATCAATACAGGTGTTCACAATTATGATTGTTCTTGTCTCTTATGCACTTGTTCTCTTTACAATCTTAAAAAAGAAATCTCTGCAGGGCATAAGGAAAGCCTTCTCCACCTGTGTAGCCCATCTCTTATCTGTGTCTTTATACTATGGCTCTCTTCTCTTCATGTACATACGTCCTGGATCTGCACAAGCAGATGACCAAGAAGATATGATAGATTCTCTCTTTTACACCATCATCATTCCTTTGTTAAATCCAATTATCTACAGCCTGAGAAATAAGAAAGTTACAGATTCACTAGCAAAAATGTTGAGGAGAAATGTTTAGATAGCATACTAATATATGTTCTCTTTTTATTAAAACAGTCAAAGTATTGTGTAGATTAGAGATAGTTCTGATTTGGTTCGTGTTCCAAGATTTTTGCAGTTATAATTACTCTAGCATTGTAATTACTTAAAGTGGAAGTACCTAATAAACTCCTTAATATATGTGCCTATATTATTCAAAAACATAGAAAAATTTTAGACTAAACCAATTTAGTCATAATAAAATAATTAAAGAGGAAAACAAAGTATTTTAGATGCTTATATGTTCTCATTGTGGCTTCATAAATGCATTAAGCAATAAAAGAGTGTGGTTTCTCTGAACAGGACTTATTTTGATATCTTTGATAGTAATACAGCTATGCAGCCTGAAGACTCATATCACATTTAATCCAGTGGAGGCAAGTTTATGTTTGAGTGAACAGAGGTAAATCCCAGAAATTCTGCTAATCATTAAATGGTCTTTCATTCCAATGTATTTGGGACATGGCGAATTTCGTTTCTTATAGGGATTCAACTCATATATCACACAGAGCAATAAACAATAATGGGAATCAATGAAGGAAAAAACGAGAATAGAGCTAAGGCAGTGAAGGTGGGGCCAAATGATAAGAGGACGCTCTTAGCCTGGTGAGCTTCCATAAGTAACAAGAAGAGGAGAGCTGTCTCTCACTATCTACGAGTATGATGCCTGGAAAGGCCCTCCCCAGCTGTTTGCACTTTGTAGGATAACATGAAATGCTTTACTAATTCAGAAAGCTAAGAGATGAGATTGAAGAGTTTAATTGGAATGGGCATAGAGCGGAGAAAGAAGTGGTAGAATAGGAAGGAAATTGTTTCAATCTTCCTAGAATTAAGAAAGAGGAAGTTAATAAGATAAAACAATAAGTAATACAGTAATATATAAAGATCATTGAAAAATATTGTTGAAAATGACAGGCTTCAAACACGTTACCAAAGTTCGAATAATGTTATGATGATATAATGTCATAGTGGCTAGTGAGGATCAGGGAAAGACATAAAATTAGCAATATTTTTGATGGTTTGTGCCCCCAAAGTCCTTAAATGTTAGTTTTTGTCACACTGCATAGTCTGAATATAATGCGTGATCTGTGTTCATGTCCACACCTGCCCTTCCTCTCTCACCAGTGATTCCATACACATTCCTACTGATACCACTGGGGCCCTCAGCCTCATAACTAACAGCCTCTCTGATTTGCAAAATTCTAGCTACTTATCTCCTACATCTTGCTGGTAGTCTCTTACTGCTCAAACATTGCTGTCAGATTATTCTTCACAAATAGAACTCTATTTAAACCATTTCCCTCTTTGACAACTTTTAATGGATCGCCGTTGCTCACAAATGATATACATATATGGTATATGCATCTGGATCTGTGTATACCATGTTTCCCCGAAAATAAGACATAGCCAGACAATCAACTCTAATGTGTCTTTTGGAGCAAAAATTAACATAAGACCCAGTCTTATTTTACTATAATATAAGACTGGGTCTTAATATAATATAATATAAAATATAATACCAGGTCTTATATTAATTTTTGCTCCAAAAGACACATTAGAGCTGACTGTCTCGCTAGGTCTTATTTTCAGGAAAACACGGTATATGTATATACAGAGGGTGCCAAAAAATATATACACATTTTGAGAAAGGAAAAAACTGTAATAAAATTGTAATACTCAATATATACTGATAACAAAAGATAAATACAAGTCACGTTTGACTTCTGCAATTACAAGAGGTACTCAAAGTGATTACCATCAGCGTAATTTTAACACAGTTTTTTCCTTTCTTAAAATGTTTGTACATTTTTTGGCACTCTCTGTATATATGCATTTTTATGTTTATTTGTTTATGTGTAAATCAGATAACATTATATATAAACATATACATGTATGAACACATACATATCTAAATAAAAATGTAAATATTATATATAATATATATTAAAATATCTATATAAATATATATAATTATATATAGTTATATATAATTATATTATAACACATATATATTATAAAAATATATATATATATGCTTCATCCCACATTTGCTTCCTGAAATTATTTGAAGTCATTTCCAATAAAACCTTGGTTAAACTCAAACTCCTCCTCTACAATTCTTCTAATTGACCCTGTATTATATACAATATGAGTTACTGGAAGTCTTCTGGATATACTATCTTCTCAGATACATGCTTCTATTAATACACCAAAAGCCCCCACCCCACGATAAAATGTCATCTTCTTTTACAGTTTAAATGCTATCCTTTCTTCAAGACCTATTTCAATTGTTATAGTTTCCATGATGCATTTCCAGATTACTTTGAAGAGGATAAGTATGCTCCCTCATCTGAAATATTCAGTAGTTTATTCTTTTAAGACACAAATGGCTTTATGTAATATCTATTTTTTCAGGCTTTTTTAGATTATAATTTGGAAGTCTTAGTACTCTTTTTGTCTTTTGCAGTGCTTAACACAGTACTTTACACACATGAGATCAAATGAATATTTGGGAAATGTTTGTAAAATTGAAATAAATATGACAGCACAAGTATATAGAATACAGTATGAGCACCTTATTACTTTTCAATCTTGTAATGATCTCCAGAAGATTAATGGGCCTGAGATAGCTGCTGCATGTCAACTAACCTTCATAAGTTTCTTAATGACAATTGTAAATACCATACACTTAAAGTGAATTATTCTTGCTCTTTTTATCACTAGGATTGGCTCTAAGGATAGACTATGATAAAATGTCAGGTAGAAGCTGTTCAATTAGACATTTGCCTTAAAGGATACAAAACATATTAAGTATTTAAAACAAATATTATTAATCTATATTTCTGAAAACTTACTTCACAAGATTAGATAGGTTCTGTCTTCTTTTTGTTTCCCTGAGGGGTTTCCACTATTCCCAGGAAAGGGAGTGAATATATCACTGTCCAGACACTTTTATTATTTCTCACTGGAGAATCCATGGGATTGCACAGATCTGTATTTGTTGATATTTATTGCTATGTAACATTCCCATTGTTCTTATTTACTTGGGAACCAGGACTGGCAGTAGTGATAGGCAATCAAAATCCGGTGGTATAGTTATCAGCAAACTGAAGGCCTGAGAACCAAGAGGGCCAAGGGCAAGAGAAGATCAATGCTACAGATTAACGAGTCAGGCTGAGAGTGAATTCAACCTTCCTCTGTCTTTTTGTTCCATTCAGGTTCTCAATGAATTAGATGAGGCCCACAAGCATTAGGGAGGACCAACTACTTTACTCAGTCCACTAATTTAATACTAATCTGTTCCAGAAACACCAATCTCTTCACGGACACAACCAGAAATAATATTTAACCAGGTATCTAGACATCCATGGCCAAGTCAAGACATAAAATGAACCACCACAAGTCCATCTGTTGTCTACCCATACACAATTCCTTAAACCAAATAAAGACAATAGCAAGGTCATAATTCCACCTAATCTGATACAATTATGCTGTGTAAAACTGAAAATGCACTAACCTCTTCCCCAGAAAAGGAGGTAAAATCCTTGAGTGATATTTACTCTGCTCCTAGATTTTTGGTAACTTAAATACTATAAGGTCAAATTAACAATACTCAATTACTATCATATAAAGTCAACACATTTTATGTTACATAAGGACTAAGAGTGGAAAGAAAACACAGGTATTTGCTATGTATATATGTATGCATACATAAATATACAAATATGTAAGTGTGTGTATACACACACACATACAAATGTATTCTTACCAAACTAAGCAATAAATATTCATGGCAATTACAGTCCTTATTTTGGTAGCTAGTCATGTGGGCATAGCTGGTATGTATAATTACCTTCTTCCACTACCCCCAGTCCCTAATCCGTTTGCCATCAGCAACCACTTCAAATGTTCAATTGTCTTTATCTGGTCTTTTCTTTTCTCTACGTTCATTCCTGAGGAGTCTGGGCCATTAGAAGTCCTGCTTGGATTCATGTGTTAGAGTTTTCCATTGACCTAATTACAGGGAAGGGTACTAAGAGACACCTAAGTAATGTGAATGTCAGACATACTTGTCCTTATCTCCTTTGTGTAGTAGTGGTCTAATTCTCCTTGGTAGTTAGGATAAATCACACCAACCAGCACAGCACAGTAGTCTCCTTTTATCCGCAGTTTTGCTTTCCAAGGTTTCGTTTACCCACAGTCAACTGTGGTCCAAAAATATTAAATGAAAAATTGCAGAAATAAATAATTCATAAGTTTTAAATTGTGAGCTATTCTGAGAGTGATAACATCTCCTATGGATGTGAATCATCCCTTTGTCCAGTGTATGCATGCTGTCTGTACTATCTGCCCATTAGTCACCTAGTAGCCTTCTAGGTTATCAGATTGACTGTTGTGGCATTACAGTGCTTATATTCAAGTAGGCCTTATTTTACCTAATGGCCCCAAAGCACAAGAGTAGTAGTGATACTGTCAATTCAGATATACCAAAGAAAAGCCTTAAAATACTTCTTTTAAGTGTAAAGGTATATACGCACAAGAGAAAACATAGTACAATATATTTAGGGTTTGGTACTGACCATGGTTTCAGGCACCCACTGCAGGTCTTTGAAGGTATCCCCCATGGATCAAGGGGGATTATTGTAACTTCCTTCTTTGCATGATGAATCAGAGGAATAAGGAACACAAAGGGCCCAATGGCAGTCTTAACTTCCTGCTCTATGGAATCATTGTCATGTGTGTTGGTGAAAACATACCTTACTTTGGCTCTAAGACCTCTAGACCAGCAGAACATAAAGGCACAGGAACAGGAAGCAAAAAGTATACTAGTAAGTCATTAAGGGTAATTGTGAGTGGTGCCACTCCCATTTTTACCACTTTTTTCCTAGACCTGTGAAATCCTAATTATGGGGTTAACAGTATTATATATTGGATGCTAATTCAGAAAACACACAACCTTCTGGAGAATCTTGTGTAGCCCTGCACGGTAATGTCATCTAGGTAGTTGTGTGACTAAGTTTCAAAAGGGCATCCTACCACCCTATCAAACATCCTGTACCAGGATGGTTGGGAAAATGTTAAGACAAGTCAATTCTATAATCATGAGACCAGTGCTGCACTTCATTTACTGTGAAGTGAGTTTCTTGATGAGAAGCAGTGCTGTTTGGAATACCATGACAATGGATAAGGAATTCTATAAGCCTGTGGATAGAGTTTTGTCAGAAGCATTGCTTGCAGAATTGCATATCTATATCCAGAGTAAGTGTCTATTCTAATAAGAGCAAAACACTGCCCCTTCCATTACATTGGAATCCAATATAATCTACCTGCCACCAGGTAGCTGACTGATCACCCCAATGAATGGTGCCATGTTGAGGGCTCAGTATTCATCTCTCTTGCTAGCAGATTGGACACTAATCAATGGTCATTGCCAAGTTGACCGTGGTAAGTGGATGTTCATGTTGCTGAGCCCATGCAGAACCTCCATTCTTGCCACCATAATCTCTTTTTACATGAGCCTATTTGGTAATAATGGGGGTGGCTGGAGAAAGAGGTTGATTGGTGTCCATGGAAAATAGGTCATCCTATCCACTTGATTATTAAAATCCTGCACTGCTCAGATCATCCTTTGGTGAGCATCTACATGGGACACAAATATCTTCATTTTGGGGGGCCTATTTAGAGAAATATCCACATATCTCTCCCACAATTTTTCTTGTCATCAATTTTCCAGTCATATTTCTTTAAAGTCTCTAATCATCCAGCCAAACCATTCATCAAAGCCCACAAACTGTTATATAATTATTATATTTTTCTTTCTATGCAAGTGAATCATATATTTTTCTTTCTATGCAAGTGAACGACCAGGTTCACTGTTCAAAGTTCTGCCCACTGGGAGGAGTTTCCCTCACCACTGCCCTTCAGGGATGTCCCAGAGAGTGGCAGTATGCAGCAGTAGTTGCCCACTTTCAGATGGTGTCTGCATATTATGCAGAACCATCAGTAAAACCACGCCCCGGTCATCTCCTCTGGCTACTGATTCCAGAGATTCCAATGAGACCACAAGTGCACGCTGGGATTGAGAAGCCAGTGAAGTAGGTGTGGGGACAGTGGGCATTTGGGCCACTTCTTTATGGAACTTTCTGGGGCCTTTAGGGCCTATTCAAGCTAGATCATGTACATCCTCCTTCCATTTGATGATGTTGTATCTGTGCACTCCCAACTTTATGGTCTGGTGGATCATATAACACTTAGTTCATGAAAGGCAGCTCTGGTCACCAGGAAAGTAGGTGGCCCATGGTGAAGCATTCAGTCTCTTCAGTAGCAGAGGCCAACGGATTTCTCAAATGGAGAGTAGTTAACTGTAATGGATGGCAGGGCTTTGCTCCAAACCTAAGATTCTGCACTGTGATCACCTATAGAGGCCTGACAAGGGCTCCAAACAGCATTCCTATCTGCCCTTACCATTTGAAGCACTATTGTTTCTGCTGGATCATATGGCTCAAACGCCAGAGCAGCTAAAGCTGCAACCTAGTTAATGCTGTAAAACCTTCTCTTATTCTGAGCTGCACTCAAAACCAACAGTTTATCTGGTTACTCAGCAAATGGGCTGGAATAATACACCCAAATGAGGACAATGTTGCCTCCAAAATCTGTAGAGGCCCACTAGGTGTTTATCTCCTTTTTGGTGCAGGAGGGGCTAGATGCAGTAACTTATCCTTCACCTTAGAAGAGATATCTCCACATGACCCCCACAATTGGACCCCTAGAAATTTCACTGAGGTAAATGGACCCTGAATTTTTGTTGAATTTATTTCTCACCTTTTGACATGCAAATATCAACCAGTAAATCTACAGTAGTTTGTACTTCTTGCTCACTTATAGTAGGGAAAGAAGATCAAGGCCTTGAGAAAACATTGGCAAATCCTATATCTCATAAAACCTTGTATCCAGGGTATATAAGAATTCTCAAAACTCACTAATAAGAAAATATATAACTCGAGTAAAAAAATGGACAAAACATTTGGACAGACACACAAGGAATACAGATATCAAATAAAGACAAAGATATGCTCAATATAATTTGTCAAATGGGAAATGCAAATGAAGACTACAATGAGATATCATGACCCACTTAGTAAAATGACTAAAACTGAAGACTACTCATACTGGAGAAACAATGCAGACCTTTGTAACATAGATAGGCAATAAAATGAGTTAGCAGATAATTGCACAAAATTAAAGGGAGCAGTATGTTTAAGTGAAGTCTGTGTTATGTTGAAGCTATCAATACACAAACTGCTTACTCCACCCTCCTGGTGAGTTTTCACAGTGACTTGTTTTTATCTATTTCTCTCTCTCTCTCTCTCTCTCTCTCTCTCTCTCTCTCTCTCTCTCTCTCTCTCTCTCTCGTCTGTCTGTCTTTCTCTCTTTTAGCTTTTACTAGCAAAATTCTAAGGAAACAGAATAATTGCTCAGTGAGTCTACCAAAATATATTCTGTTTGCTTTCCCCCTAGCTGCCAATCAAGTCCCAGGTGGAGGTTAACATGATTTTTACTCTTCAGATACAAATCAAAATGTTACTATTTTCACATTATATGATTTTTCACATAGATAATGTCATTATTTTTCTGAATGAACATTCATCGTCAACTTCTCTGTTAATACTTAAAAGAAAATATAAACACTTCACCATCATTTTCAAATCCTTCAATCGTTTTCCTTTAAATTAGGGTTAAAGAAAAGTCTCTGACCTAGCCTCTGGACCCCCTGTGATCCCACCCATGCTGGCCTCCCTTGCTCCATCTAGCTCCTTTTTGCTTCTCTCTTTGCATTTTTTGTTTGTTTGTTTGTTTGTTTCTCCAATGATATAGCTCACTGATCATCTGGATTCTCCAATGATGGAAAGCCCTAAGGGTGGCAAATGTCCAGAGACATCACCTTGTTAGAAATAAAGATCCTTGGGGCCCCTCCCCTGACCTTTTGAAACAATCAATATTTTAAGAAAATCTCCAAGAGATTCACAGGCATTAAAGTTTGAGAAGCACTGATCTAGGCCACTTCCTACTGTGATCCTTTGTCTTGGTTACCATTTGCTTCTTCCACTGATGTTTGCCTAGTAAGATTTTTCATCAGTTTTCAGCTTAGAGTGACGAGTTACAAATAGGCCTGGAATGTGAGCTGCAATTTGCATGAGGAGGACAACTTGGGGTTGTCTTCTGAAGGGAAGCTAGAACTTTGGCCTCATTAAAATCATGTAAGATTAACTCAGACAAGACCATACTCATCAAAGCACTCAGAATATCACAATTTTTTAGGTAAATTGAAGTTTGCATAAACATGTCAGAAGTGTCATCTGTGGTAGATAAACAGAGGCATGAAGTGAAATTTCAACTGTTCATTTCAACTGGAACTATCCATGACTTGATACCTATAATTTCAGAGTTCGTACTCTCCTGTGGGACAACGTGGACTTTTATACATGTTCAAATCTACAATACCCAGAAGAACAGCTTAGTTTGTCCTAAAGGGAATCCTTGAGTGCTATTAGGGGAATTTTAGTTCTGTACTCCTTTGTCTTCTGGCAATAGCACACAGTTGTATAATTGGCTGATTCCTGTGTTTAAATCAAATATATATATATACAACATTTTCCTGAGCTTGGGAAATGAAGACTCCAAAATGCATCAGTGTGCAAAGAGTTGTTACCTATGTTATTGTTAGTCTAGTTCTATTGTATTTTTTTTCTACTTTAGAAAGCCTAACACTTTGGAAGGATCTCCGCAATTTCTTACAAGATATGGGTAAGAGAGAAATGAATTCTATAATTTATTATTCTTTACATAAAAAGTTAAAACTGTATAAGATGTAATATTTTAGATTCAGTTCACAAGATGCCAAATAAATCAGATGAAAGACGAAAAGGAATTAGTGATTTATTTCTGTATGTTATTCTTGTAAATAAATCTGAATAAGAAAAATACCTGTAAGATTTAATTGTTCCCTTTAAAAATGATTTATCTTTCAACATAACTAGAATGACTTTATAAGTTTTGGTAAACTAGAATGTTAAACAATTTAAACCGGGTTTAAATATCAGGTCATAATGTTTCTTACATAAGAAATCTTTCTGGTTATTCTGATTAAAAGATCCCTTCTATTTAATCAATCACATTCTCTGATTAAATTTTTAAGGTAGGTCACTTATGTATTAACTCCTCTATCATTTCACCCACTTCTGACAATAACTTCATTGAGTATTTTATATACATATAGCAGAAAATGTTCCTGTACTGCTCCTTCCAGCTTCATGACTTAACAAGTACTCACGCACAAATCGAACTTGAGAATTTTCAATTACTGATTTGGGATTCATGGCAGGAAGCTCATTCCAAATAAAAATAAATTTATCAACCATAATTATTGCCACTGGTTATTTATATTGCCAGAAATAGGTTCCAATCTTTGGATCAATTTTATTCTACTAAAAAAACTGGTGGAGAAAAAAGTGCTCTGAAGTAAAACCAGCAGGATTTGTAATGACAAAGATTAAGCAACTATTAAAATTGGAAAGAACTTTCAGGCAGTGTTAGCATAATTAAGAACAAAACAAATTTTGTAAAGTAAATTTTAAAGTGAAAAATCTCTTTCATACACAAATTTCATAGGAAAATAACTTGAAATTTTGAATAAAAAAGAGAGAAAGGATTCCCAGAGTTGACAACTTTAAATGAAAACCAAGGTTAACACAAACATTTATCTGCAACCTGTGAGCCTTCCTCTTTATTTCCTCTTCAGCCTTTCTCCGACATTTCCTCTATCTCTCTCCTACCTTTTCCTACCCTTATTTGTCCATGTCTCTGCTATTCTCTTCTTCTCCCTTATTTTTTTTCCACCCACCCAAATTTCCCCTTTCCACTTTTCCTGTCCCCTTTTTCTTCTTGATGTCTTCTTTTCCTCTCTTCTCTTTGGAAAACTTTTATTAAAATGCTATACAGGAAAAAATTTTTACTTTTGTCTACAGGCAGTAGACAAATGTCAACCGTTCTCCACATTATGTGGAGTATTCAGATACGTTCCCCTCATGTTGTGTACCATGTTTCCAATTCATTTCTCATTATTCTCTGGCCTCAACTCTATCATGTAACTGCTTCACTCAATACACTAAAAATCTCTTATTTCCCACTCTAAATGACTTCTGTTCACTCCTTGTTTTACCACAGCATTCATGTTAGCAATCAGTGCTGTACTTCACTATGATGTTGAGTATCTTATCTTTATGTTCACAACACTCAGCTCTCCATGTACCCTTCTGCTTTTCTGATCACTTTGTTCAGTATCGTTTTCTGGTTTCTCCCTTATCTCTCTTTGGTTGGAGTCAGAGCACTTGGTTGCAACAGAAAATCAGATAGTTGAATGGAAATTGGCTCAAACTTAGAAATTCTAGGAAATTGGAGGAATCAGCTGAAAATTGAGGAGGAACAGAAGGAAGCATTACAGCCAGTCAACAGCTCAATGGGAGTTGCTGTCACTGCTGCTGAACTTGGGAACCCACAGCTCACACTGACAATGCCATTAGTGTGGATGTAGGATGCATTTGCTGGGGTCTTGACAGTGCTGCCTTGGCTTACTTTGAAACCCAAAATTCTCTTTTCCCCTGTCCCTTTGACTCCCCCTCCCCATATTCCAAATCCAGTGTGGGTGAGTTTGACTGCTGAAACCTAGAGCAAGTCCTCTTACTCTAGGTGCAAGGGGCATAGGAAAGTGAGTTTCTGGCTCGTTTGGCTTCTAGAGTGAGTGGTTGCCTTTGCCTAACACCAAGACTCATGTAGTAAAAAAGGGGATCTGTTGTTAGCAATCTAAAAATAATGTGTTTCCACCTATAACCTCTTTAATATAACTTACTCAACTTTCTTTCCATACTTTTCTTTTTTTCATCTTAGGCACACTCTTCAATGGATAGGTCATCCCTAAGTATGCCTTCAGCTATCCAATGACTCCTCCTCATTGTTTCTAGTAAGGTTCAGTAGTCTCATACTACTAAGTATATCTCACCTGGATGTTTAGCGGATGATCTCTTCACAAACTATCCAATGTATCTGAGCTCTCAAGTTGAATTTTTGATGACCATCTACATATAAGTGTCTCCTCTCTCCTTTACTGACTAACCACTTCACATCTAATATGTCACCGAATCCTAATAAGTCTACATTCTGATTAATTTTGATCTGTTTTTTTGTCTTCCTCATTACTCCCAATATCATATCATATATGGACTAAGAATTTCGTGTGCATTTGAATCAACCAGAGGGCATTTTTTAAATGCAGATTATTAGATTTCACTCTTGACCCACTGAATCAATATCTACAGTAATACCTCACAATCTATATTTTGTACAAATATTTTTCCAGACTATTATAATGTATAATCTGGTTTGGGAACTACTGGACAATAGTAGCAGCTTCCTGATTAGTCCCTGACTTTAGTTCTCCCACCCCACACCCCGCAGCATATTTTCTTCACTACCAAATTCTTAATTAAAAATATTTTTCATTGTAATTTTTTAAATATCTTTCAATGTCACTCCCTGTTATAAAAGTTTTCAGTACATGCCTATTGACTGAGGAATGAAGTTCAAAATCCTTCCCATGGCATTCATTTATAACAATTCAAACTTCTTTTCCCTAGACATTCATCCATGTCCCAGACACCCAGTTTCTCTAACACACTCAAGAATACCGGTAATTTTAGCTCATGTTTAGAATGTCGTTTTTCTTTCTAAATTTGTTAATTCCTGCACAATTTTAGAACTGGAATAATTGCACTTTTCATTATATCAATTCACCAAATTAGTTTCTATGCATTATAGTAATAGTAATTAAATAAAGGGCATTCTGATTATGTATGGTGTTACTTCAACTACTTTTTCCCAATTTTCTTTTTATACAATCTTAGTGAACGTTCTTTTTACATTTACTGCATTTCATTTCAGGGGCCATCCAGTAATGACATGGATACTGAAAATGGAACACTGTTGACAGAGTTTATTCTCACAGGACTTACATATCAACCAGAATGGCAAATCTCTCTGTTTTTGGTATTCTTGGTGATATACCTCATCACCATTGTGGGAAACCTTGGTCTAATAGCTCTCATCTGCAATGACCCTAAACTTCACATTCCAATGTACTTACTTCTTGGGAGTTTAGCCTTTGTGGATAATTGGATATCATGCACAGTAACCCCCAAGATGCTGGTCAACTTCCTAGCTAAGAGTAAGATGATATCTCTCTCTGAATGCAAGACACAATTGTTTTCCTTTGCATTCAGTGCAACCACAGAATGTTTTCTGCTGGCAACAATGGCATATGACCGCTATGTGGCTATATGCAAACCGTTATTTTATCCAATGATTATGACCAATAGACTCTGCATCCAGCTGCTGTTCTCATCATTTGTAGGTGGTTTTCTTCATGCCTTAATTCACATAGGATTTTTATTCAGATTAACCTTCTGTAATTCTAATATAATACATCACTTTTACTGTGACATCCTGCCATTGTTTAAGATTTCCTGTACTGACCCTTCAATTAATGTTCTCATGGTTTTTATTTTCTCTGGATCAATACAGGTGTTCACAATTATGATTGTTCTTGTCTCTTATGCACTTGTTCTCTTTACAATCTTAAAAAAGAAATCTCTGCAGGGCATAAGGAAAGCCTTCTCCACCTGTGGAGCCCATCTCTTATCTGTGTCTTTATACTATGGCTCTCTTCTCTTCATGTACGTGCGTCCTGGATCTGCACAAGCAGATGACCAAGATATGATGGATTCTCTCTTTTATGCTGTCATCATTCCTTTGTTAAATCCAATTATCTACAGCCTGAGAAATAAGAAAGTTACGGATTCACTGGCAAAAATGTTGAGGAGAAATGTTTAGATCTCATACTAATATATGTTCTCTTTCTATTGAGACAGTCGCAAAATTATGCAGATTATATGTAGCTCTGTTTTGGTTAATGTTCAAAATTTTTGCAATTATAATTGCCTTAGTATTTTAATGACTTTAGTTGTTAGTACTAATATACTCCTTAAAATACTTGTATATGTGGTTCAAAATATACAAATAATTTTAAACAAGTGCTCATGTACCAAAATTATTAAAGCTAAAAACAAATGAAAACATTTTACATACTTTTATATTCTTATATGTAGCTTTATGAAACTATTAAGCACTGAAATAGTGTAGTTCCTCTAAGCAGGACTTGGTTACGTCCACTTCGATACTTATACAGCTGTGCAGCCTGAACACTCATATTACATTTAACTCCACAGTGCAGGCGGGTTTGTATTTGAGGAAACAGAGACAAATCCCAGAAATTCTGCTAGTCATCAAAAGGTCTTTCATTCCACTTTATTTGGGTCATGGCAAATTTCACTTCTTTTGGGGGTTCAACTCTTATATCACAAAGAGAAATAAACAGAAATGGTAAAGCAATGATTAAAACAAATGAGAAGGAAGTTAAGACAGTGAAGACCAGGCCAAATTGTAAGAGGATGTTCTTAGCTCAGTACACTTTCATGAATAATGAACAGAGGGAAGTTGCCTCTGTCTGTGATACCCCGAAAAGCACTTTGCGGCCGTGTTTGTGTATTGTAGGGTACTCTAAAAAGCTTCACTGATCAGAAAGCTAAGACAGGAGATTGCAAAATTTAATTGGGATGGGCATAGAAAGGGAAAGAGAAGTTGCAGAACAGGAAGAAAATTTTCAATCTTCTTAGAAATAAAAAAAAAATGAAGCTAGTGAGATAAAGAAATCAGTAAATATAATTGTTTTTTGGAGTGTGTTGTTCACATGAGGGCTCTAAATGCATATTACCAAAGTTCAAATTATGTTAAGATAATATGATGTCATAATGCCAAGTGGGTGGCTGGGAAATACATGAAAATAAACAAGACTTTGAATGTCTTGTGCCCAAAAAGTCCTCAAATATTAGCTTTCATCTCAATCCATATTCAAAGTATAATGAGTGACGCATTTTCAGGTCCCCTCCGGCCCTTCCTTTCTCAACACTGAAATCCATACACTTTCTTATTAATACACTAAAACCCTTACCTAAAAGCTACCCACCTCTGTGTTTTCCAAAACTCTTTATTTTAATGAAAATGTATTGGAGTGACAATGGTTAGTAAAATTACATAGGTTTCGAGTGTATAATTCTGTAATACATCATCTATATATCATATTGTGTGTTCACCACCCAGAGTCAGTTCTCCTTCCATCACCGTATATTTGACCCCGTTTGCCCTCATTTACTACCCCTCTCCCCGCTTACCCTCACAACCACTATTACTGTGTCTATGAGTTTGTTACTTATCTTCTATATCCTATTGATACTCTAACTCCCAAAACAAAGCTATCAGGTTATTCTTTACAAACAGAACTCAGATTAAACCATATCCCTTTTCCATAACTTTTAATGGATTGTCATTGCTAGTAGATTATGTACATATGGTATACGTATCCAGATCTGTATACATACACATGCATTTGTTTATTTGATCATGTGCATGCTCAGATTGTGTGTGTGTATATATACATAGAGAGAAACAGAGAGAGGAGAGAGATTGCAGATCGCTCTATATACTATATATATTATATACACACATACAGAGAGTGCCAAAAAATATATACACATTTTAAGAAAGGAAAACTGTATTAAAATTGTAATACTCAATATATACCAATAACAAAAGATGAATACAAGTCATGTTTGACTTCTGCAATTACAAGAGGTGCTCAAAGTGGTTATCACCAGCACAATTTTAACACAGTTTTTTCCTTTCTTAAAATATGTACACATTTTTTGGTATATATATGTATGTACATATATATATATATATATATATATGTATATATGGTGTGATCAAAAACTATGGTGAATGTTTAAATTTTTTAAAATTTATTACAATAAAAGACACATTGCCATTAACTCCCTCCCCCCAAAAAGACTCCCCCTTGCTTCAAAAACACTTATCCCATCGTTCCTGCCACTTTCTGAACCAGTTATGGAAGTCCTCTTTCATGAGTACCTTTAGTTGCATTGTTGCGGCTGCCTCGATGTCCTGAATTGATTCAAAATGTTTACCTTTCATGGTCATTTTTACTTTTGGGAAGAGCCAGAAGTCGCACAGTGCCAGAAGCGATGTGTGACATGGAGCTTTGTCATGATGAAGGATGATTTATGGCACAATTTAAAACACCTTCTCTCAACCGTAGCTCACACCTAACTGACTGCACTGAACAAGTTGAAACTTGTCACGCACTGTTACTAAGGTTTGATGTGCTGCTTCTCCTATTGAAGATCCCTCCCTTTCTGTTGGATGACACTCGGCAGCAGCATTTGCCATAGTTTTTTATCACACCACGTATGTGTGCATGTGTTTGTGTGTGTGTTTGTGTGTACACACACACCTATACCTATATCCATACCTCCTTATAACCCTAGCTTCATGTCTATCTCCATCTCTACTTCTATCTTCTTCACCCTGATTTCTTCACCCTGACACTATTTGAGGTCCTTTCAAATAAAACCTGAGTCTAGCTCTGAAGTCTCTTCCTCCAGAATTCTAATGGACCCTGTGTTATATCCAAAACGAATTGCAGGAAGTTTTCTGGACACCCTTTACTCAGGCACATGCTTTTGCTAATAAGGGTTTTTCTATAAAGAATCTATGCCCCCTACAATTGTCTCCATCTTTATTTGCAGTTGTAATGGTGTCCTTTCTTCAAGGTCTATCTCAAATGTTACAGCTTCTATGATGCATTTCCAGTCTATCTTGATGAGGATAGTAATACTTACTCATTTGAAACATTTAGCAATTAATTTATTCTTATTAGGCCATACTTGACCTTGCATAATACTTATTTTGGGGACTAAGAGCTTTTTAATTATAAATTTGATGTTCTAGTCCCTTTCCATCATTTGTAGGACTTGGCACAAGCACTACACCTAAGGTCCTAAATAAGTATTTGTGAAATATTTGTAAAATTGAATCGAATCTGACAGCATAAATACATAGAATGCAGCAAGAGTGCATTAACTCTTTTTCAATATTATAATGAGCCCCAGGAGATTACTGTGCCTGGGATAGATGCTTAAATTTTCTTCATGACAATAGCAAGTATTATATATTTAAATGTGAATTATTTTTGTTCTTATTGCTAGGATTG
This sequence comes from Rhinolophus hipposideros, assembly GCF_964194185.1. NCBI lineage: Eukaryota > Metazoa > Chordata > Mammalia > Chiroptera > Rhinolophidae > Rhinolophus > Rhinolophus hipposideros. The sequence goes on from NC_138048.1 coordinate 28,801,450, forward strand.
GAATAGAATATAGCAAAATATCAGGGAGAACCTATTTAATTAGATATTGGGTCTAAACATTTGTTGCTTTAAAAGATGTTTTGTTTAAAATAGATAAACATTCAAAAATATAATCATTCAAAAATATAATTATTCTATAATCTAGAGGTCTGCTTCACAGATTAGACCACATCACCTAGCCTCCTTTGGTTCCCCTGAGGTATACCCTGAAACCGTAGGAAAGGGAGTGATGGATCAGACTTCAGCTGCTCTTATGCTTTTTTCCCAGAAAATCCACATCATTGCATACGTCTATAGTTTTTTTATATTTTTGTTGCTATATAATATTCTCAGTGTACTGACGGTTTCCTGTCATTTGTCTTTTTACTTGTTCATTCATTATTAGGACACCAAAACTAGAATTGATAATACAAACAACTTTTGCCATCATAATTATCTGGTTCCCTAATTGTTCTTTTCCTTGAATCAGAAAGTTGACATCAAGCTATGAATATCTGAGCAGAGTGCCTTGCCTGTCAAGTCTTAGGTTGGGTGACTATGGAAAACAGCTGAGAACCTCTCAGGAACTCAGAATTCCTGTGTAGGCTTCTCTTATACATGTCTGGTCTACAGAGTCCCCTGTTCTGGTTTCTTCTTCAGTGGAATCCCAACTACATTATGCCTTTCAGAAATCCATGCAAAATCCCAGTCCATTGAAGTGATCCCATTCTCACTTCTGTTATAGATATTTTTAGTTTTTGTACTTAATTTTTGTTACTTCAATGGCATGTTGGGAAACAGGTAAAATATACACCTGTGTAGAAACAACATTTTAGACAAGATACTCTGTTGATTCCTTTAAAAAGAAACTATGAAATTACATATGTATTATTTAATGGTTACTTAGGTGTAAAAAAAAATGATATATTGCTAAGTTCACTGAGTTGTCTGGAACACTGGTAACGTTTGATTAAACTATTCCATGGAAATACTAAAAATATATATTAAATACTGTTTATTATAAAAGTGTATTCATTTTCTTGACCTGGAGACTTAAAAGAATCCATAGTTTCTCTCTCTTTGTATGTGTAAGTGTGTGTGTGTTTGTATGTGTGTGTATTTTTGTCCTCATCATTATATAGTACCTTCTACTGTTTAGAAAATTGCTAACAAGATTATCCAATGTGTTCAAAGAAAAGAAAATATTGCATTTAGGTAAAAAAAAAAAGAAACACCAATCAAAACTAGAATAGTATTTCTAAACTCTGATTTGTTGATTGACTATGGCAGAATCTTATGGTATGTATATTAGGTATGTTTCAAACCTCTTTGTTATATCTTTTTTTTTTTTTAGTGTTTTTAAAAAATGAGGTTCTCAAATTTTAGTAGGCTTAGAATCACCTTAAAAGTTTGTTAAAACAGATAGGGTCCACCAATATAGTTTCTGATTCAGTAATGTTAATGTTGATTGTTTGGACCGTATTTATTGAATCATCATTTGAAGCTGAAATTTAGGTACCCCTAAATCTTATGTTGAAGTCCTAACCCCTAATGTGGTGGTATGTGGAGAAGGGCCCTTGGGAGGTAATTAGGGTTAGCTAATGTCATCATAAGGGTGAAACCTTGTTGATGAGATTAGTGCCCTTATAAGGAAAGAAAGAGACAGGAGTACTCACCCAGGAAACACCATGTGAGCATAGTGAGAAGGCAGCTCTCACCATGTACTTCATCACTGGCACCTTGATCTTGAACTTCCCATTCTCTAGAATTATTAAAAAAAAAAAAAAAGTATGCTGTTTAAGCCATCCAGTGTATAACATTTTGACATAGCAGCCAAGCAGACTAGACAACCACTGCTTTAAATAATAACTGGGGGGAAAAACTGTCAACCAAGAATCCTATGTGGGGAGGAACTGAGTTGTCTGGCTGCAGGGTGAAGCCTGAAAGGGCAGTTTTTCTCTCAAACAAAAAAGCTGGTAGAAGCCATTGTTTCTTTGTTGAACTCTCCGCCTCCCAGCATGCATATGCAGGCGGCTGCCATATCTGAGTCTCTGTCAACCTGGCTAACACCATTCATTTGCCACACCCTGGTGAATCTGAGACCCCCCCCCACTCCACCCAAATTTCAGTCACATCCACTCCACTTCCAGTGGCTTTTTCATACAAACTTCCAGCCTTGGTTCATGTTGCAGACTTTCCTAAAATCTCATAAATGTTCACAAAACCCAAACAAAAATCATCTGGATTCAGTGTGTCCTGTTCCTCTGGCTGAGCAACCCTAAGCCCGCCATGAGCAGCAGCCGATCTTGGTTCATAGCTTGTCTTCTTGAGGCAACTCCAAGCACAGTGCAGGTGGTGGCCATCTGCAGATTGCTTTAGGGTTCATGCCAGATGGCCCCAGGCAGGGTACAGGCTATGGTTCAATGGCTTACAGTGGGTCTCCTCCCAGGAGGCCCCAGGGTTTGCATACCCAGTGCCCAGCTTCAAACTGAGCTGTACCACCGCCTGGCCATCTCCAAGGATAACACACCCAAAGAGCAGATTGGGCAGGGACCAGGACCCTACCATGTTTCTCCGAAAATAAGACCTAGCCAGACAATTAGTTCTAATGAGTCTTTTGGAGCAAAAATTAATATAAGTCCTGGTATTATATTTATTATATTATATTATTATATTGCATTGCATTGCATTATATTACATTACATTACATTACATTACATTATATTATATTATATTAAAGACCCAGTCTTATATTATAGTAAAATAAGACTGGGTCTTATATTAATTTTTGCTCCAAAAGATGCATTAGAGTTGATTGTCTGGCTAGGTCTTATTTTCAGGGAAACATGGTAAAGCAAACCCTGCTCTGTAGGTCAGCTCCTGCATAGCAGCTCCTACGCTGTAGTCATGGCCAGTCCTCACAACCAATGAGCATGAAGGTCAATCCCTCTTATTAACATGAAAACATCAACCAAGGCTCAAGTACAACAGAGGTCACACACAACCCACACAAGTGACACACCTGGAGTACCTGGCTTTGGTAATTAGGGAGATTGCATCACTGGGACCCACAGGACACCCATTACATAAGGCCACTCTACAAAGCCCAGGAGACAGCAGCCCTAACTAATACATAGAAACAAACACAGGGAGGCAGCCAAAATGGGGAGACAAAGTAACATGTCCCAAATAGAAAAACAGAACAAAGCTCCAGAAAAGAACTAAACAAAATGGAGGCAAGCAATCTACCAGATACAGAGTTCAAAACACTGGTGGTTATAAGGATGTTCAGTGATCTCAGGGAGAACTTCAACAAAGAGATAGGAAACATAAAAATGGAGATAGAAAACATAGAAAAGAACCAGCTCAGAAATGAAGAATATAATAACTGAAATGAAGAATGCTTTAGAGAGAATCAACAGTAGATTGGATAAAGCAAAAAAATTAACCAGCAATTTAGAAGACAAGGTAGCAAAAAGCACCCAATAAGAACAGCTAAAAGAAAAAAGAATTGCCCTGCCCCCAAAAATGAGGACAGTTTAAGGGGCCTCTGAGACAATGTCAAGCATACCAACATTCACATCGTAGGGATACCAGAAGTACAGGAGTGAGAGCAAGGAATTGGAAATCTATTTGAAGAAATAATGACAAAAATCTTCCCTAATCTGGTGAAGGAAACAGATATTCAAGCCCAGGAAGTGCAGAAAGTCCCAAACAAGATAAGCCTAAACAGGCCCACATCAAGACACCTAATCAAAATGCCAAAGGTTAAAGACAAAAGAAAAATCTTAAAAGCAGCAAGAGGAAAGTAGTTAATTATCACAAAGGGGCACCCATAAGACTGTCAGCTGATTTCTCAACAGAAACTTTGCAGGCCAGAAGGGCTTGGCATGAAATATTCAAAGTGATGAAGCAAGGACCAAGATTATTCTACCTAGCAAAGCTATTATTTAGAATCAAAGGACAGAAAAGATCTTCCCAGACAAGAAAAACCTGTAAGAATTAATCACCATCAAACCAGTATTGCAAGGAATTTTAAAGGGATTTCTTTAAGAAGTAGAAAAGAATGTCAAAATATGAATAATAAAGTGTCAATAACTACATATCTATCAACAATTACTTTCAATGTAAATTGATTAAATGCTCCGATCGAAAGATGAGGTGGCTGAAAGGATAAGACAACAAAACCCATACATATGGTGCCTACAAGAGATTCACTTCAGATTGAAAGACATCCACCGACTGAAAGTAAAGGGATGGAAAAAGATGTTTCATAAAAATGGACATGAAAAAAAATAGCTGGGGTAACAATACTTACAGCAGAGAAGATAGACTTTAAAACAAAAGCTATAAGAGACAAAGAAGGACCTAGTAATCTCACTACTGGGTATTTATCTAATGAAACCCAAAATGTTACTTTGAGGGGATGTATTCATCTACATGTTCATTGCACATTATTTACAATAGCCAAGATATGGAGGAAACCTGGGTGTCTGTGAATGATTGAATGAATAAAGAAGAGATGGTACATATATGCAATGGAATAATACTCAGACATAAAAAAGAATGAAATTTTGTTATCTGTAACAACATGGATAGACCAAGAGAGTATTGTGCTGAATATAGTAAGTCAGACAACAAAAGACAAATGTCATATGATTTCACTTATATGTGGAAATTGAAGAATACAATAAACATATGAAACAGAAACAAACTCATAGATACAGAGAATATTTAGATGGTTGCCACACAGAAGGGAGTTGGGAGTATGTGAAAAGGGGAAGGGATTAAGAAGTATGAATTGATTGTTACACATTAGGCATGGGGGTGTAAAGTAAAGCATAGAAAACATAATGAATAATGTTGTAATAACTATGTATGGTGTAAGACGGGTACTAGATTTATCAGGGTGATAGATGGGAGAGAGGTTGGGGAAAAGGTGAAAAAGCTGAAGGGATTAGAAAATACAAATTGGTAGTTATAAAATAGCCATGAGGATGTAAAGTAAAGCCTAGAGAATATAATCAATAACATGGTAATAACTATGTATAGTGCCAGGTGGATACTAGACTAGTCTGGCACATCACTTCATAAATTATATAATGTCTAGCCACTGTGAAATTAATACCTCAATTTAATATGAAATAATATTGAACATCAGGAAAAGAAAACACACACACAGAGAAATTGTCCTTTAAAAGTGAGGGAGATATTAAGATAGTATTAGATAAACAAAAACTGAAATAATGTATTACCAGTAGACTTGCAGTGCAAGAAATGCTAAAGGGAGTCCTGCAGGTTCAAGTACAGAACACTACACAGCAACTTGAAGCTGTATAAAGAAATAAAGATCTCAATAGTGGTAATGCTTAGGCAACTATGAAAGCTACTGCTATTGTTACAATGGTGTGTTACTCCACTAGAAGTTTTCCATATGATTTAAGAAGACAAACACATTTTTGAAAACAGCAGTAGCTTTTATAGTTGCCTAAGCATTACCACTACTGAGAACTTTATTTCTTTATACAGCTTTGAGTTGGTGTCTAGTGTTCTTGTACTTCAACCTGGACTCCCTTTAGCATTTCTTGCACTGCAAGTCAACTGGTAATACATTACTTCAGTTTTTGCTTATCTAATACTATCTTAATATCTCCCTCACTTTTAAAGAACATGTTTTCTTTGTGTATGTTTTCTTTTTTTGACATTCAATATTATTTTATATTAAATTGAGGTGTATTAAGAACTGACTGGGTGGTGAACACACAATATGATACATGTAGATGATGTATTACAGAATTGTACACCTGCAATCTATATAACTTTACTAATAATTGTCACTCCAATAAACTTTAATTAAAAAAAATATTAGTCTAAAAGCTAGGATTATGATAACTTGTTTGTAACTCCACATCTGTTTTCTATGTAATTTAATGGACTAATGCTTAAAAAATTATTAGTTTATGTTTTTGGACATACAATGTATAAAGATGTAATTTTGTGACATGAACAACTGAAAAGGGTGGAGATGGAGCTGTGAAAAAGAGTTTTTATATGTTCTTAAAGTGAAGCTAGTATAAATTCAAATCAAAGAGCTATAACTTTAAGATATGAAATTTAATCTCCACGATAACCACAATGAAAATAGCTAAAACATACAAAGAAGGAAATGAGTAAGTGTAGTGAATTTAACATTTCACTACAAAAAACAAACAAAAAAAACAAACACACACACACAAGAGACACTAATGCATGAAATGAGGGACAAAAATAGCTATAAGTTATATAGAAAATAAATAGCAAAATTACAGAAGTAAGTTCTTTTTTTATCCATAATTTTTTTACACCTCCTCTTAGTTTTCTTTGTTTCTTTGTTCTTTCTTTCTTCCTTTTTCTTTCTTTCTTTCTTTTACTTTTTTAAAAAATTTAATTTATTGGGGTAACAATAGCAAAATCACATAAGTTTCAAGTGTACAATTCTATAATACATCATCTATATCACATTGTGTGTTCACCACCTAAGTAATTTCTTTAAATGTATATGGATTAAATACTCCAATCAAAAGGCAGAGATTGAAAGAATGGATAAAAACACATGACCTAACTCTATGTTGTCTACAAGAGACACACTTTAAATCCAAAGACACAAAGAAGTTGAAAGTGAAAGAATGGTGTCTTAACTTGGGCTGTTATAACAAAATGTTATAAACTGGGTGGCTTATTAACAATAGAAATTTATTTCTCACACTTCTTGAGGATAGAGGTCAGAGATCATGATGCCAGCATGTTAATCATCTGCTGAGAGCCTACTTCCTGGTTTGCAGATGGCTGCCTTTTTATTGTACCCTCACATGATAGAGAACAGAGACAAGAAGGAAGGTCTTTCATGTCTCTTCCTATAAGGGCATTAATTCCATTCATGAAGGCTCCACATTCATGATCTAATTACCTCCCAGAAGCCTGACCACCTAATACACATTAGGGGTTAGAATTCCAACATATGAGTTGTGGAGGGATACACATATTTAGTTCATAACATTATACCCCTGCCCACCAATCATGTCCTTATTACACAAAACAACAACAAAAATTTATTCTATTCCAAAAGTCTTAATTTATTCCAGCATTAAATTGAAAATATAAGTTCAAAGTCTCATATAACTATTATCTAAATCATATATGGATGATTCAAGGTATGATTCATACTCAGGTACACACTCAGACTCAAGGTACGAGTCAACCTGAGGCAAAACTCCTCTTCATTTGTGAATCTATAAAGCCAAATAAGTTATGTGGTTCCAAAATACAAAGATGAGACAGGCATAGGATACATATTCCCATTCAAAAAGGGAGAAACAGAAAAGAAAGAAGGGGAAATATCTCCCAAGCAAATCTAAAACCTAGCAAGGCAAACTTCATGAGTTGTTAAAGCTTGAGAATAATCATCATTGATTCTATGCCCTTTCCTCCATATAAGAAAAATAAATCTTGACTCTTCAGACCATACACAAAAATTAACTAAAAATGTACCATATACGAAAACATAAAAGCTGAGCTATAAAACTCCTAAAGTAAAACAAGAAAATATCGCAACTTTGGGGGTAGCCAATCATTTTCTTAGAGAGGACAAAACAATAACCATAAAAGAAAAATTTGATAAATAAACCTTGTCAAAATGTAAAACATTTTCTCTTAAAAAATGTAATTTAGAAAATAAAAATCCAAGCCACCAACTTGGAGAAAATAATTACAGCACATCTGACTAAGGACTTGTATCCAGAATACATAAAAGACTTTTCACTCAGTAATAGAAATTCAAATAATTTAATTTTTGAAATGGGGAAAAGATTTGAACAGATGCTTCACAAAAGAAGATATATGAATAGCCAAAAAAATATGAAAAGATGCTCAACATCACTAGTTATTAGAGAAATATAAATTAAAACCACAGTAAGATAACACTACACACGTGTTAGAATGGCTAAATGTGAAAAGACTGAAAATACCAAGTGTTGCCAGGATGTGAAGCAATTTATCTCGAATTCTCATACATCATTGGTGGGAATGTAAAATGATACAACGACTCTCAAAAGAGGTTGGCAGAAGTCATAAAAACGGAGGCATGAGGTGAGCCTCTGGAAATCTCCCCTAGTATTTACAACAAATTGAAAAACTATTACTCCACAAAGGACTCCCAGCACAGCAGACAGGCAAGACGAACAGTCTCACTACTGAATTAACCTAAAGGTGGACAAATTGTGCGAGCAGAGGAGGAGGGAAGGGAGAAGTGCCTAGATGAGGCTGCAGTGGTGCAGGACGCAGACCTAGCTCAGTGCTCGAGCTCGCTGAATCCCGGGACTACCGTAGCTGTGAAAGAGAGAAAACCTCGGACTGCTAGGGCTCTGCTTATGACCCACAGGGCTGAGAGGACAGCATATAACATGGCTGAACCCAACGCTCATGGCAGAGACGTCAAAGAAAAGACTGAGGGAAGAAGGCTGAAAACTGTGGTTTAAGCCCTCACTACCAAGCAGAGAATGGAAGCCTTAAGCACTGAGACTAGCTGCCCCCTCCCTACGCTCCCAGAGCTGGCCCTGCCCCCACCTCCCCAATGTTAGAAATGGAACAGTAGCAGTGTCAGATCAAAAGAACAGAATATTTGCCGTTCTGAGAACTGGGGTCCACAAACACAGATTTGCAGCCCAACTAGTTCCAGCAAAGGGGAGGGAGCTGTGGAAGGAGGACTGGCTGTGGTGGTGGTCACCCCCATTGCTCTGGGCCACCTCTCACAACCAACCCTGCCCCTCTCCCCACCTATCTGGGCAGATACCTGCAGGAGTAACAGAACTGCTGAAATACATAGGCTCTGAATCTCGTGCAGGAATAGCTTTGCAACTTCAAAACCTCTTCGCATCCCCACAGGGACGTGGTGCCCTATGACCCAGGCATACTGTTAACAGAGGAGAAGTCTGCCTTCCAGGGAAACCCCCACTGTGTGAGAAGCTGGAATAGCACAGAGAAAACATAACAATATAGTAAGAGAGAGAAAACAAGGCTGCAGTCTGAGAGAAAATAAAACATTCTACAACCATGTACTGGAAAACAAAAGAAAGACCAATTCCTAACAAGCTGTTGCAGAACCCACTCTTGTAGATGTCTAGGAAAAGAAATAATAAGTCATTAATTGCCATGAATAACAAAGGCAACAAGACAGCATACAAAGAAAGTGAAAATTCTCCAGAAAATGAACTTAAAGATATGAAAATATGTAACTTAAATGACAGAGAATACAACATTGCAGTTCTGAAAAAACTCAATGAGATGCAAGAAAACACAGAAAGGCAGTTTAATGAACTCAGAAACACAATCAAAGAACAACATGAAAATTTACCAAAGAGATTGAAATTTTAAAAAACAACAAAATAGAATTTCTGGAGATTAAGAACTAAATGGAAAAAAATTAAGAATGAAATAGCCAGCTTAGGTAGTAGAGTTGACCAGATGGAGGAAAGAATCAGTGACATCGAAGATAGAAACCTGGAAATTACATGGATGGAAGAAGAAAGACCTTGAGACTTAAAAAAAAATGAAAAAACTCTACAAGAACTTTCTGACTCCATCAGAAAGAGCAATATGAGAATAATGGACACACCAGAAGGAGAAGAAAAAGAGAAGGGAACAGAGAGTATATTCAAACAAATAGTCAATGAGAACTTCCCAAATTTGTGAAAAGAACTGGATCCTCTAATCCAAAAAGCAAATAGAACACCTAATTACCTCAATGCCAACAGGCCTTCTCCAAGGCACATTGTATTGAAGCTGTCAAAAATCAACGACAAAGAAAGAATCCTCAAGGCAGCCAGGGAAAAAAGGATGGTAACCTTCATAGGAAAGCCCATTAGATTATCATCAGATTTCTCAGCAGAAACTCTACAAGCCAGGAGGGAGTGGAACCAAATATTCAAACTATTGAAAGAGAGAAATTATGAGCCAAGAATAATATATCCAGCAAAGATATCCTATAAATATGAAGGAGAACTAAAGACCTTTCCAGACATATAGAAGCTGAGGGAATTTTCTAATACATGACCTGCACTACAAGAAATACTAAAGGAGGCTATTTGACCACCATCAACAGGAACAATTTGTGGCAACCAAAATATAAAAAGGGGGAGACTAAAGGCTTGAACTAGAATACGGGAATGGAGAAAGTAGGCATGCTGAAGAAAATGGAATACTCTAAATATCAAACTTTCTTTTACATAAAATTAAGGGTAACCACTCAAAAAAATTCATAACTGAAATATGCAATGTAATAAAAGAAGAAACAGAGGAAAACATCATAGAATACCACCACACAGAAATAATAGATAACAACAAAAAGGCAAAGAAACAGTGGAGACACAGTCTTACCAGAAAACTAAAGGTAGAATGATAGGAAATGTAAATGGACTGAACTCATCAATAAAAAGGCACAGAGTAACAGATTGGAGCAAAAAGCTAACCCCAACCGTATTCTGTCTCCAAGAGACGCATCTCAGCTACAAGGACAAGGATAGACTCAAAGTGAAAGGGTGGAAATTGACACACCAAGCAAATGCTATCCAGAGAAAAGCATGTGTAGCTATACTGATATCAGATGAAACGGACTTCAGGGTGCAAAAGGTAACAAGACACAAAGATGGACATTTCATAATGGTAAAGGGGACTATACAACAAGAAGACATAACAGTCATCAATATTTATGCCCCCAATCAGGGAGCACCAAATATACCAAGCAACTGCTAACAGACCTAAAGGGCGAAATTGACCAAAACACAATTATACTAGGGGACCTAAATACATCATTGACAGCTATAGATAGATCATCCAAACAGAAAATAATGAAATATCAGCCCTAAATCACACATTAGGTGAAATGGACATAACTGACATTTATAGAGCACTTCATCCTAAAACATCAGACTATACATTTTTTTCTAGTGTACGTGGAACATTGTCAAGGATAGACCATATATTGGGACATAAAAGCAGACTCAGCAAATTTAAGAAGACTGAAATCATACCAAGCATATTCTCTGACCACAAGGCTTTGAAATTGGATGTCAACTGCAAAAAGAAAGCAGGAAAAAACACAAATACATGGAGATTAAACAACATACTTGTAAAGAACGACAGGGTCAAAGAAGAAATTTGAGGAGAGATCAAAAGATACATAGAAACAAATGACAATGAAAATACATCCTACCAAAATGTTTGGGATGCAGCAAAAGCAGTTTTCAGAGGAAAATTTATATCATTGCAGGCCTATCTCAAGAAACAAGAAAAATCACACATGAATAACCTCAGGTTACACCTTAAAGAACTAGAAAAAGAACGAATGACATCCAAGGTCAGCAGAAGAAAGGAAATAAAGAAACCAGAGCAGAACTAAAAGAAATGGAGAACAAAAAGACAATAGAAAAAACTTAATGTGACAAAGAGTTGGTTCTTTGAAAAGATTAACAAAATTGACAAACCCTTGGCTAGACGCACTAAGATAAAAAGAGAGAAGACACTAATTAACAAAATCAGAAACAAAAAAGGGGAAGCTATCACAGACGCCACAGAAATACAAAGGATCATGCAAGAATACTATGAAAGACTATATGCCACCAAATTCAATAACTTAGAAGAAATGGACAAGTTCTTAGAAACATATAGCTTTCCAAAGCTGAACCATGAAGAACTGGAAAATCTAAACAGACCGATCACCAGTAACGAAATTGAATCAGTCATCTGAAACCTTCCCAAAAGCAAAAGTCCGGGACCAGATGGCTTCACTAGTGAATTCTACCAAGCCTTCAAACAGGATCTAATATCAATCATGCTCAAACTCTTCCAAAAAATTGAAGAAGAGACAGTACTCCCTAACTCATTTTATGAGGCCAACATTACCCTGATACCAAAACCTGGTAAGGACAACACAAAAAAAGAAATCTACAGACCAGTATCTCTGATGAATACAGATGCAAAAATCCTAAACAAAATTCTAGCAAATCAAATACAACAATGCATTAGAAAGATTATTCATCATGACCAAGTGGGGTTCATCCCCGGGGCACAAGGAAGGTTCAACATCTGCAAATCCATCAATGTGATACATCACATAAACAAAATAAAGAACAGAAATCATATGATTACATCAATAGATGCAGAAAAAGCATTTGACAAAACATAACATTCATTTATGATTAAAACACTTAATAAAATAGGTATAGAAGGAAAATACCTTAAGATAATAAAGGCCATATATGACAAGCCCTCAGCTAATTTCATAATTAATGGTGAAAAACTGAAGCCCTTTGCTCTATGTTCAGGAACGCGACAGGGCTGTACCCTATGACCTCTGCTTTTCAACATACTGTTGAAAGTCCTTGCCAGAGCAATCAGGCAAGAGAAAGAAATAAAAGGCATCCAAATTGGGAATGAAGAAGTAAAATTGTCACTGTTTGCAGATGACATGATGCTATATACAGAAAACCCTAAAGACTCCACCAAAAAGCTGTTAGAAATAATCAAGGAATACGGTAAAGTTGCTGGCTACAAAATCAACGTACAAAAGTCCATTGCATTCCTATGTACTAACAATGAAATCTCAGAAAAAAAAATACAAAAAACAATTCCCTTTGCAATTGCAGCAAAAAGAATAAAATACTTGGAATAAACTTAACCAAGGTTGTGAAGGACCTATATGCTGAAAACTATAAGACATTTTTGAGAGAAATTGAAGAAGACACAAAGAAATGGAAAGACATTCCATGCTCATGGATTGGAAGAATCAACATAGTTAAAATGGCCATATTACCCAAAGCAATATACAGATTTAATGCAATCCCCATCAAAATCCCAACGGCATTTTTTAAAGAAATAGAACAAAAAAATCATCAGATTTGTTTGGAACCACAAAGGACCCCGAATAGCCAAAGCAATCTTAAGAAAAAAGAACAATGCTGGAGGTATCGCATTCCCTGACTTTAGCTACAGGGCTAAATACTACAATACTATAAGTACTAAATACTTATGGTATTTAAATACTATATTATAGTATTAAATACTATAGTATATAGTATATAGTATAGTATAGTATTATACTATAGTATTAAATACTATATTATAGCTAAATACTATAAGTACTACAGGGCTACAATAATCAAAACAGCATGGCATTGGCAGAAAAACACACACATAGACCAATGGAATAGAATTGAGAACCCAGAAATAAAACCACATAAATATGGACAGATAATTTTTGACAAGGAATCTAAAAACATCCAATGCTGGAAAGACAGCCTCTTCAATAAATGGTGCTGGGAGAAGTGGATAGCCACGTGCAAAAGAATGAAACTGGACTGCTATCTGTCACCGTGTACCAAAATTAATTCAAAATGGATCAAAGACTTAAGTATAAGACCTGACACAATAAACTGCATAGAAGAAAACATAGGTACTAAACTTATGGACCTTGGGTTCAAAGAGCATTTTATGAATTTGACTCCAAAGGCAATGGAAGTAAAAGCTAAAATAAACAAATGGGACTATATGAAACTTAAAAGCTTCTGCACAGCAAAAGAAACCATCGACAAAATAAAGAGGCAACCGACTGAATGGGAAAAGGTTTTTGCAAACAGTGCCTCCGATAAGGGGCTAATATCCAAAATATACAAGGAACTCTTGAAACTCAACAACAAAAAAACAAACAACCCAATTGAAAAATGGGCAGAGGACCTGAAGACACATTTCTTCAAAGAGGACATACAAATGGCAAATAGACATATGAAAAAATGCTCAACATCGCTAATCATCAGAGAAATGCAAATAAAAACCACAATGAGATATCACCTCACCCCAGTTAGAATGGCTATCATCAACAAGACAAACGGTAACAAGTGTTGCGAAGGCTGTGGAGAAAAAGGAACCCTCATACACTGTTGGTGGGAAGGCAGAGTGGTGCAACCATTATGGAAGGCAGTGTGGAGGGTCCTCAAAAAATTATGAATAGAATTACCATATGACCCAGCAATCGCTCTCCTGGGCATCTACCCAAAAAATCTGAAAACATTTATACATAAAGACACGTGTGCTCCAATGTTCATTGCAGCTTTGTTTACGGTGGCCAAGACATGGAAACAACCAAAATGTCCTTCGATAGATGAACGGATAAAGAAGTTGTGGTATATATACACCATGGAATACTATTCGGCGGTAAAAAAAGATGATATAGGAACATTTGTGACAACATGGATGGATCTTGAGAGTATAATGCTAAGCGAAATAAGTCAGACAGAAAAAGCAGTGAACCATGTTTCACTGACATGTGGTATATATACCAAAAACAACAAAAGAACAAGACAAACAAATGAGAAACAAAAACTCATAGACACAGACAATAGTTTTTTGGTTACCAGAGGGTAAGGTGGGTGGCAGGTGAGAGATGAGGGTAAGGGGGATCAAATGTATGGTGATGGAAGGAGAACTGACTCTGGGTGGTGAACACACAATGGGATTTATAGATGATGTAATACAGAATTGTACATCTGAAATCTATGTAATTTTACTAACAATTGTCACCCCAATAAATTTAAAGAAAAGATTATGTTTCTCGAGGTTGAAATCGCGGTTGGATCAGGTCTGAAAACTAGGTTTGGTATATGGGCTTTCAGTATGAATGACACCATTTGAACCTGTGGTTTTTTAGATTAGGTTCCAAAAATAAATGAATTTCCTATTCCTCTCACTTAAATTAGCTCAACCTCCTTTTGGAAATGATCTGCTGTGGTCCAACACAATTCCAGAGCAACTAGCTCTCTCCTTGAAAACAACCCAGCCTGGACCTCCATATGAAAATTAAAAGAGTTGTGCAGCACACCGGGATTAAAGGTAGACATCGTAGCTCCACTCCCATGCCTGGAGACAGGTCAGGACAATAGAGGATGAGCTTAGGTGCTCTGAGAAATGCAACTAAGAAAACATCAAATGAGAAAGAGAGAGGAGATAGGGGAAAGAAGAAAAATGTTTAGGTCAAGCGATAGAGGTAGAGCTAGAGACTGGGAAAGGGAAGAAAAGGGAAGAAAAGAGATGTGGAAGTCACATCTATATGCTTTATACCCATTACAATTATCTGCATAATTAAAAAATGGATGTGTTACTGTTGGCAGGGAGAACAGAGCCACCCGGAGAAAGGGGGAGGAGGTGAAGGGAGACAAAGGAGGGAAGAAATGAAATCATTCTTTAAAAAAATGCAGCTACCAGACTGGCCAGAACTAGATTTCGGCAGCCAAGAGTAGAGCCAGGAATCCATCTTGCCACTTTAGGTGAACTTCAGCTGAATCTAATGGATTATAATATTATTAGCATTGTGATTTAGGAAAATCTTCACCCTTGTGTCATCATGACAGTTTCCGACAGAGCCAAATAAAGAGAAAAATCCCTCCTCCCAAGGGGAAAGAGTGGTCAGCAAGGCCCCGCCTAGGAATGCCTAGGAACCCCTAAGTCTTGAATATTTTGTGCCTTCATTTTAACTGTAATAAATTCCCAGGCCTGACTTTTCTTTGAGCCTGCCTGCTCTTGCCGTCTTGAAAGTTTACTGTCCTTCTTTAATAAATGGACAACTTGCTTGGCTTTTTCGGTGTGTCCTTGAGTTCTTTCCTGTGACGAACACTAAGAACCCATTTTCTGGCAACAGATGGAATGGCTTTCCAAAAGAAACTGGCACTCTCCCCCACCCCATTCATTATCTCAAAGTTTATTACTAGATTAATCTACAATGTTTATACTGAGTTTTCATGTATTATAAATATAAATCAGTAGCATCAACAAATCTGATACCTAAGACCTGATACCTAAGACCCAGAGACTCTTCTTTCGTTTTATCATGAAACCAAGGGGTAACTGTGCAAAAGCTTCACTTCTTTAAAATGACTTTTTATCTTTTCTTTCTCTTTGATTCAAACAGGCATGTCTAATAGCACCATGACTCACTTGCTTCTTTTCTTTCCTTATCCTTCCACCTTTGTACATACTGCATGACCACTCCCTTAAACATTAAGCCTTAGGTCAGCATCAAACAGTCTTAGGAACAAAGCCTCAGGTCTGTTGATCACAGAAACAGCGTTCCAGTCAAACTAAAAATGGCATCTGGACCCAGTTGTGTTTCAGCTCCAGACCCACGAAGGTGGAACAACCCCACGAACCACAGCCTCTAGAGAACAGGCAGAATGACATTAGGACTTGATGTAATGATCATCTGCCTCCTACTCTACCCCTGACCCATCAGTAGAGCCCATAGCCCCAATTCCCTTAGCTATCATGACTGATGGTCTTTCTCCTATATAACCCACCTCCTACAGGCCTTCCAGGAGCCAGGTCTTTGAGCATTAGCTCACCTGTGTCTCCAGCTTGGCACCATTTCTTTAAATAAACCTTTACTTTATTTGCTGCAAACCCCTGTGTGTATCTCAATTGGCTTTGTTGCACACAGGTAAATGAATCCCCTTTTATTTCTATAACAAAGGGGAGGGGCTTATTCAATAATTTCTCAGAATAGAAATAACTGAAATATTTCCCTTGTTGAGACTGTCATTAGTCTTTGAAAAATAATCCATCACCTGAGATTCACCGAGGATAGTACTCTCACTTGTTAATTGGGGACATCCATAGACAATTAACACTCTGTTGAAAATATAACAGTAAATATGAGAGTCTTCTCTAGAGACTCTATTAAAAGTTTGATGTTTAGAGACTGGGAATAGGAAAACTTCTGTAATTATAAATATGCATCCATATTTATGTGCAATACTCAGTGGACATTAGGGAATTGATAGGGATTTCTTAGGAAAGGTAACATTGCTGTCATCAAATGAGAAGTATTTACATAATATTTATAAAACTCAAAAGTTAACCTTGCATAAAGGGCAGAAGAGTTTTTTCCTCTGCTCTGGCCCTAAACCAAGCTGACTGCATATTCTCCCATCCCTCACCTTCTATTAAGCTGAAGTTGACTCATTAGAGCAAGATGCTAGTGGTAATAGCTGGTCTCTGAAATTTCTTAGAACCTTTCTCTCTGTTCATTCTGATTCATTAGCACTTATTCTTTGTCCCTCAGATATCTAACTCCATACTCCACCCCATACCTTCCTGGGGACTCTCCAAATTTGATACTCCCAAATCCTAGATATTCCAATGGAATGACCTCTTTTTTCTAATCTGAATTCAAAGCTGGCCACAGATTATATTAATAGAAATCTGCTTCAGGAGTTCACTAATGCCTCTAATCCCCATCCCCCAATCTCCCTGGACTAATCATATATAATAAATGAAACATTAGCCTGATCCAGGGCAGCAATATCCTCAACTATTCATGATGGCAAAAGTGTGGTGAAGAACATAAACTCTAGGTTTAGACCCCTGGGTTTTGAAGTCTGGCTCTGCATTTACTAGCCATTTAACCCGGGATAAATCACAAACTCTCTGTGCCTCTGTTCCCTCATTTATAAATTGGAGAGTGGGGTGAGAATAATATTGACTGCAAAGATTTGTTGTGAAGATTTACAAGAGTAATCATTGTAAAATATTTAACACAGAGTCTGGAACACAGAAAGAGTCTAGCAAAAGAGTCTAGCCAGAATATTGTTGGCAAAACTGAAGTCTTGTTGGAATTGCATGAATACAACTATTCCGGGTCAGAGAAGAAGATACAACAGATGTACTTGAACATGTGGGCTCTTTCATTACATTTAGATATTGAACAGTCTGGTCATTTTACAAATGTGAATGAACAGTTTTTTTCATGGTTTTACAAAATTTGAAAGCATTTTTTTATACTTGGATGAGATTTTGTTCAATTACTAGGCAGACATATTTTCCTCAGCTTTATTGAGGTATAATTGACTTATAACACCATGTAAGGTTAAAGTATACACGTGATGATTTGATATACATCTACACTGCAAACGATTACAATAATAAGATTAGTTAACATAGCCATAACCTCACATGGTTACCATTTTTGTGTGTGTGGTGAAAACTTTTAATAATTATTGTCTTACCACTTTCAAGTTTGTAATACAGTATTGTTAACTATGGCCTCCATGCTGTATATTAATTAGATCCTCAGAACTTCTTCATCTTACAGCTGGAAGTTTGTACCCTTTGACCACTTTTACCTATTTCCCCCACTTCCACTCCTGCCTCTATAACCACCAATCTACTCTGTTTCTGAGTTCGGCTTTATTAGATTACATATATAAGTGAGATCACAAAGCATTTGTCTTTGTCTATCTGACTTATTTCACTTAACATAATGCTCTCAAGGTCCATGCATGTTGTTGCAAATGTCAGGATTTCCTTTTTTCAGGTTGAATAATATTCCATTGTGTGTATGCACATATATGTATATTTACACATATATACAAAAAGGTCTGACAAGTTCGTGAACTTATTGCAATGATGTTGCCAACCTTTTTTTTTTCATATCAGAGAGATTATTCATTGTGAATTTGTACCAACTGGACAGTTAACCAAGTTTACTACTTGGAAGTCCTGAAAAGTAAAAAAGTTAGATGACCTGAACTTTTCGCCAACAATTCATGGCTCTTGCATCACGACAATGCACCAGCTCACACAGCACTGTCTGTGAGGGAGTTTTTAGCCAGTAAACAAATAACTGTATTGGAACACCCTCCCTGTTCACCTGATCTGGCCCCCAATGACTTTTCTTTACCTGAAGATAAAGGAAATATTGAAAGGAAGACATTTTGATGGCATTCAGGACATCAAAGGTAATATAATGAGAGCTCTGATGGCCATTCCAGAAAAACTTCCAAAATTGCTTTGCAGGGTGGACTAGATGCTGGTGTCAGTGCATAGTTTCCCAAAGAGAGTACTTTGAAAGTGACCGTAGTGATATTCAGCAATGAGATATGTAGCACCTTTTCTAGGATGAGTTCACAAACTTGTTATAACTCCTATACACATTTTCTTTATCCATTCATTCATCTGTTGATGGATGCTTAGCTTGTTTCTATGCCTTCACTATCATAAATAATACTGCAAGGAACATGGCTGTGCAGCTATCTCTTCAAGATAGTGATTTCATTTCCTTTGGCGATATACCCATAAGTGGGATTGCTGGATCGTATGGTAATTCTATTTTTAATTTTTTAATGAACCCTCATACTGTTTTCCATAGAGGCTATAGCAATTTAGATGTCTACCAACAATGCACAAAGGTACCCTTTAGTCCACATCCTCACTAACATTTGTTGTCTCTTGTCTTTTCAATAATAGGTGTTAGGTGGTATCTCATTATGGTTTAGATTTACATTTCCCAGGTAATCAGTAATGTTGAGCACCTTTTCATGTACCTGTTGGTCATTTCTATATAAAATAAATATATACATTTTTGGAAGTGTGTATTCAGGTCCTTTGCCCATTTTTTAATTGAATTTTTTTTTTTGCTATTAAGTTGTATGAGTTCTTTATATATTTTAGATAATAACTTCTTAACAAATATATGGCTTGCAAATATTTTCTCCCATTCTGCAGGTTGCTTTTCACTTTGTTGTGTCTTTTGCTGTGCAAAAGCTTTTTAGTTCAATATAGTCCCACTTGTTTAGTTTTGCTTTTGTTGCTTGTGCTTTTGGTGTCATATCCAAAAAATCATTGCCAAGACCAATGTCACAAAGCGTTTTATTTTTCTAGGGGTTTTATGGTTCTGGGTCTCACATTTAAGTCTGTAATACATTTGAGTTAATTTTTTTAAAATTTTATTTATTAGTTTCAGGTGTACAAGACAAGGTAATACTTAGACGTTCATCATTTATATCCCTCACACTGTGAACCCCCCCCATCCACTATCCCTCCGACCTAACACCGAGCCATCACATTATATATATAAAATTATAGTTGGCATTCATTAATGTTTAGCTTCTGGTGTACAATGCCATGATCAGGCATCCACAGTATCCCTGAGGTGGTCTCCCAAATAGGACGCATGTCCATCGGATACCCAACAAAATCTTTACAACATTATTAAATACATTCCCCAAATTAATTTTCAAAAAACCCTGAGGCCATCTTGTGGTTACCAGCTGCTTCCTAATCCCTCACCTTTCCCCTTATCTCCACCCCCACACCCCGCCCATCTAACAACTCTCGGTTTTTGAGTTAATTTTTTTGTGAGAGGTATAAATTAGGGGATAAATTCCATACTTTTGCATGTGAATATCCAGTTTTCCCAACACCATTTATTGAGAGACCATTCATTCCCCCTTACATATGGGGAAATACTTTTTAACTATATATGCAGAGTTTATTTCTGGGTTCTTATTTCTGTTCCATGTATCTGATACGTGTATCTGTTTTTATGCTAGTACAATACTCTTTTGATTTCTATAGCTATGTAGTACAATGGCTTTTCTGTAGTACAGGGCTTTTCTTTGTTGGTAGGTTAATGGTTACTGATTTAATATTGTCATGCTTTCTACCTTCTTGAAGTTGTTGAGACATGTTTTGTGGCCTAAAATATAATGTATCCTACAGTGGTCTGAGTGCACTTGAGAAGAATGTGTATTTTGTTGCTGTTGGATGGAATGTTCTGTATATATCTGATAGGTCCATTTAGTCTATAATGTTGCTCAACTCCTCCTTTTCCTTGTTGATTCTCTGTCTGGATGATCTGTCCATTGCAGGGAGTGGGGTGTTAAACTTCAAACTATTACAGTATTGTCATCTATTTCTCTTTTTATATCTGTTAGTATAAAGCAAATGCTTTATATATTTAGGTGCTGTGATGTTGGGCGCATAAACACTTACAATCATTATATCTTCTTGATGAATTCATCCTTTTGTCATTATATAATGACCTTCCTTGTCTCTTGTGACCATGTTTAGCTTACATTCTATTTTGCTTGATATAAGTATAGCCACCACTCTTTTATTTTGATTACCATTTGTTTGAGATATTATATTTCATCTCTTCACTTTCAGCTTATGCGTGTCCTTAAAACTAAAGTGAGTCTCTTGTAGACAGCATATCATCTTACATTTGATTCATTAAGCTATTCTATGTCTGTTATTTAAAGAATTTGATCAATTTACATTTAAAGTAATTGATTGTGATGGTCTTACTATTGCCATTTTGTTAATTATTTTCTGACTGCAGATCCTTTTTCCATGCTTCCACTCCTGCTGTCTTCCTTTTTGATTTGATGATTTTTTGCTGGTATGTTTTGAATCCTTTATGATAATCTTTTGTGTATCTTACTGGTTTTTCCTTGTGGTTTCCATAAGGCTTACATAAAGTATCTTATAGTTATAATATCCTACTTAAAGCTGATAATTTTGACAGTATAGAAAACTTTTATTTCTCTCCCTCATATTTTAGACTGTTGATGTTACAATTTACATCATTTTTATTTTGTGTATCCAATGCCAAATTATTGTAGTTATGGTTATTTTAATACATTTGTTTTTTTAACTTTTAAACTAGAGTTGTAAGTGATTTAGTGCTACCATTATAATATTAGGGAAAATCTGACTTTGATTACATATTTACATTTACTGATAAGTATTATACATTCATATGTTTTTATAATGTTAGTTAGCATCCTTTCATTTCAGCTTGTAGAACACACTTTAGTATTTCTTGTAAGGAAGATTTAGTGGTGATGAATTTCCTCAATTTTTGTTTGTCTGGGAGTCCTGTATTTCTGGAGGACTGATTCGCTGGATATAGTATTCTTGGTTGACAGGTTATTTTCCCCAATGTTTTAAATATACCATCCCATTTTTTTCTGGCCTGAAAAGTTTCTGCCGAGAAATCCACTTAAATTAATAGAGGGGCTCCCTTGTATGTTAAAAACTGCTTTTATTTTCTGCTTTCAAAATCCTATTGTCTTTGATTTTTGACATTTCAATTAAAATGTGTCTTGGTGTAACCCTTTTCAGATTATATTTATTTGAGGTCCTTTGAGTCTCATGAATTTGGATACCATTCCTCTCCTCATCTTTAGGAAATTATCATTCATTATTTTTTTAAATAGATTTTTGTACTTTTTCTGTCTCACCTCCTTCCAGGATTTCTATAATGTGGATTTGTTTTTGTGATGGTATTTCATAAGTCCTTTAGGTTTTCTTCATTTTTTTCTACACTTTTTTCTTTTTACTCCTCCAACTAGATAATTTCAAATAATCTGTCTTCTAGTTCATGGATTCTTTAGCTTGGTTGTACATACTGTTGATTCTCTCTATTAAATTCTTTATTTTAGAAACTGTATTCTTCAGCTCTAGGATTTATTTATTTTTAATACTTTCTATTTCATTGTTGAACTTCTCATTTTATTCATGCATTTTTTTCCTACATTTTGTTGTCTGCATGTTTTTATAATTCACTGAAATAATTGAAAAGGATTTTTCTGAAATATTTGTCAGGCATTTGATAGATTCCCATTTATTTAGGGTCAGTCATTGGAGCTTTATTAGTTTCCTTTGGTGGTGTCATATTGACCTGATTCCTTGTGATCTCTGATCTTTTTGTTTGTATCTGTGCATTTGAGTAAGTGGTCCCCTCTTACATACTTGATAGGTTTGTTTGGGCAGGGACAGATTGTCCCCAGTCAGCTCAACTTGGGGTACCGGATGAGTGAACTGGTAGTGTCCATGGGAAGGCAGGGCTTGTTATTGAGTTCTCTAGTTAGGTGAAGTCACTGCTCATGCTTTGAGGTGTTAGTGGTGAGGTGGTACTGTCTGAGCTCTGTGGTTGGGTGGGTTTGCTGGCTGGGCTCTGTGTTCAAGTGAACCTGCCATGTAAGCTCTCTGGTATGGCAGGGCTGCTGGCTGTATTCCATGGTCATTAAGGCCACTAGCTGGTCTCTACAATTACTTCTTATCACACAGAGTTTGAGGTTGTGTTCCTCAATCAGATAGTCTACTGTCTGATGTCCATGTTGATATGGGGTTACAGGCTGGAATTCCTGGTTGGACAAGTACATGGCTGTGCTCTGTGGTTAGGTAGGGTCACTGTCTGGGATCCCTACTTGGGTGGGGCTGCAGGTTATGCTCCATGATTAGGCAGGGTCACTGGGTTTCCTGCCTGGATGAGGTTTCAGACTGTTTAGCAATTGGACAAGGCCGCATGCTGGGATTTGCAACAGGGTGAGGTTGAAGGCTGGGCTGCCTGGCTGTGTGGTACAATAGGCTGGGCTCCAAGGCTGTTCAGACTCACTATTCGGGTTCCTTGGTTCTATGAGGCCAGAGGATAAGCTCAACAGTTAGGCAGAGCTGCTGGCTTGGCTCCATGCTTTGGGAAGTCTATAGGATGTGCTCCATGGCTGGTGGGAGTCTGTGGCTACACTTATCAGAAAGGAGAGACTGAAGGCTGTGATGAGTAGTTGGGTGGAACTGCAAACTTGCTCCCTTCCCCAGGTGGCCAACAGGATGTTCTCCATAGTTATCAGACATAGATTCATTCTTAAAGAAGCCTCTGGTTCAGGACATTTTGGATGAGCTATAACAGTGGCATGTTCAAGCCAACCTCAATAAATGAAATTTAATTTATATTTTAATATAAAAACAAAAATTGTAAATATAGTACATACAAACAGTGAAAATACAAAAAAATATACAGCATGATAAATTATCAAGGAGCAAACACCCATGTAATAAACAAAAATATCAAGACATGGAACAGTGAATGCACTCAAGATGTTTTCTGTGTAAATTTATTAATTACAACTTTTTCCTTTCCCCTATCATTTTCCAATAATTAAATTTTCTTTCTTCATTCTGATTTTTACACCTTTTATTTATTTTTCATTTTGTTTCCTTTTTGTCTCATTTCATTGAGTAGAATACTCAGTATAACACTGACACTACCAAAGGAAACTAATAAAACTCCAGTAACCAATGTCAAAAAAATATAGCTCTATGATTTCCCTGAAAAAGAAACTCAAAATAAGCATCTGAAATAAACTCAATGAAAGGACGAGAACCCAGATAGCCAATTAACTGAAACGAGGAAAATAATGCCTGATGACAATGAGAAGTTTAATAAAAAAAAGCAAACAAACAAACAAACAAATTTTTAGTTACAAAATAGTCACAAGGATGTAAAGTACAGCACAGGGAACATAGTCAATAATATTGTAACAATTATGTATAGTGCCATGTGGGTACTAGACTAATCAAGGGATCACTTCACAAATTATATGCATGTCTCACCACTGTGCTGTATACCTGAAACTAATATAAAATAATATGGAATGTCAACTGTAACTGAAAAAATTTTTAAATAAACCAAAATATTAAAAAAATGGAAAAAAGTCAGAAAACAACATTATGGTAATAGTAAATCCTTACCTATCAATAATTACTTTCAATGTAAATAACTAATTCTCCAATTAAAAGTCTCAGAGACACTGAGTGGATAAAAACAAAACAATACGATCTAATGATATGCTGCATAGAACAGACTCACTTCAGCTTCTATATAGGAATATGCAAATGATAACCAAAAGAGAATGGGGTGGCTATACTTATATCAGAAAAAATAGACTTACAGCCAAAATTGGTGACAGGAAACAAAGAAGTTCACATTTGGTGTCAATTCACTTTGGTATCAGGTGTCAATTCATCAGGAAGATATAACAATTGCAAATATATATGCACACAAATTTAGAGCACCTTAATATTTAAAACAAATATTAACAGAACTAAAGGGGAAAATAGACAGCATTACAATAATAATAGGGGACATCAATACCTCACTATCAACATTGGATACATCATCCAGACAGATAATTAATTAATAAAGAAAAAGCAGATTTGTTTAATACTCTAGTTCAAATTGACTTCAGAACATTTCCTCCAAAACACCAAAATACACCTGCTTCTCAAGCTCATGTGAAACATTCATTTAGATTGAACATATGTTGGGCCACAAAACAAGCCTTAGCAAATTAAAAAATATTGAAATTATAAATAGTATCTTTTCCAACAACAACGATATGAAACAAGAAGTCAACAAGAGTAAAACTGAAAAATTGACAAACATGAAAATTTAAAAATATATAAGTCAAAGAAGAATCAAAAGGGAAATCAGGAAGTATCTTGAGAAAAATAAAAATTACAACACAACAAAAGTTATAAAATGCAGAAAAGGCAATTCTAAGAGGAAAGTTTATAGTGATAAATGTGTAAGTTAAAAAAGAAATAGCTCGAGAAACATAAGAAGGTAGCCAAAATGGTGAGACAAAGAAACATGTCCCGAATGAAAGAACAAAACAAAGCTCCAGAAAAGAACTAAACAAAATGGAGGCAAGCAATGCACCAGACACAGAGCTGAAAACATTGGTTTTAAGGATGCCCAATGATCTCAGTGATAACTTCAACAAAGAGGAAACATAAAAAATGGGGATAGAAAACATAAAAAAGACCCAGTCAAATAAAAATTACCATAACTGAGATAAAAAAAATACATTAGAGGGAATCAACAGTAGATTAGAAGAAGAAGAGGTTCGGGTTCAAACCAGCAATTTGGAACATAAGGTAGCAGAAAATGCCCAATCAGAACTGCTAAAAGAAAAAAATAATAAAAAAATGAGGATAGCGTAAGGGGTCTCTGGGACATCAAGTGTACCAATATTCACATTATACGGATAACACAAGGAAAAGAGAGAAAACAACAAATTGAAAACCTATTTGAAGAACTTTTGATGGGCTACTTCCCTAACCTGATGAAGAAAATAGACAGACAATCCCAGGAAGTGCAGAGGCCCAAACAAGATGAACCCAAAGAGACCCACACCAAGACATATCATAAACATGCCAAAGCTTAAAGACAAAGAGAGAATCCTAAAAGCAGCAAGAAGAAAGCACTTAGTTACCTACAAGGAACTCCCATAAGACTATCAGCTGATTTCTCACCAGAAAGGATTAGCAGAAAAATATTCAAAGTGATGAAAAGCAAGGACCTACAACCAAAATTACTCTACCCACCTATCAAACTTCTCATTTAGAATCAAAGGACAGATAAAATGCTTCCCAGACAAGAAAAAGTTAAAGGAGTTCATCACCACAAACCAGTATTACAAGGAATGTTATTAGAGGGACTTCTTTAAGACGAAAGAAAAAAGATCAAAAATGGCAATAACTACATATCTATTAATAGTTACTTTACATGTAAATGGATAAAATGCTCCAAACAAAATACATAGAGTAGCTGAATAATTTTTTTTTTTTTAAAATGCTTACATATGCTGCCTACAAGAGACTCGCTTCAGATCAAAAGACACACACAGTTTGAAAGTAAAGGGATAGGAAAAGATATTTCATGAGAATGGAAAAGAAAAAAAAAGCTGAGTTAGTAATGCTTACTGTAGACAAAATAGACTGTAAAACAAAGCTATAACAAGAGAAAAAAAAAAACCCCGTAATCCCACTTGTGCGTATTTATCCGAAGAAATCCCAATCAGTACTTCAAAAGGACATGTGCGTCCATATGTTTATTGCAGAATTATTTACAACAGCCAAAATATAGAGGCAACCTTGGTGTCCATCAATGGATGAATGGATAAATAAGAGGTGGTACATACATACATGGACTGTGATTCAGCCATAAAAAAAGAATAAAATCTTGCCATTTAAAACAACATGGATGAATCTAGTGGGTTCTATGGTGAGTGGAGTATGCCAGACAGAGAAAGACGAATGCCAGATGAATTCACTTAAGTGATATCTAAAGAACCTACAGGAGACGTCATCAAAATGGTGGCGTGAGGTGAGCCTCTGTAAAGCTCCCCTGGAATTTACAACTAAACGAACAACAATAACTCCAAAAGGACTCCCTGCACAGCAGACAGGCAAGACGAACAGGCCCACTACTGAATTCACTTAAAGGTGGGAGAATCGCGCTAGCGGGGGGAAAAGGGAAGGGAGAAGTGCGGAGACAGAGCCGCGCCTGCGGAGGACGCAGACCTAGCTTAGTGCTCCGTGCTAACTGCATCCCGGAACTACCACAGCTGCGGGAGAGGGAAGAAGTCGGACTGCTAGGGCTCTGCTTATGGCCCACAGGGTTGAGGGGGCAGCATATAACACGGCTGAACACAACGCTCAGGGCTGAGACCTCGGAGAAAAGACAGAGGGAAGAAGGCTGAAAACGGTGGTTTAAGCCCTCACTGCCAAGCAGAGAATGGAAGCCTTAGGCACTGACACTAGCCACCCCCTCCCTACCCTCCCAGAGCTCACCCCGCCCACACCTGCCCGGTGCTAGAAGCGGAACAGTAGCAGTGTCAGATCAAAAGAACAGAATATTTGCTGTTCTGAGAACTGTGGACCGCAGACACAGGTTCGCAGCCCAACTAGTTCCGGCAAAGGAGAGGGAGCTGTGGAAATGAGACAGGCTGTGGTGGTGGTTGCTGCCACTGCTCTGGGCCACCTCTCACAACTTACCCCGCCCCTGGCCCCACCTATCTTGGCAGATCCCTGCAGGAGTAAACAGAACTTCTGAAACATAGAGCTCTGAATCTGGTGCAGAAAGAGCTTTGGAACTTCAAAAGCTCTCCGCATCCCCACAGGGACGTGGCGCCCTATGACCCAGGTGAACTGTTAACAGAGGAGAAGCCCGTCTCCCAGGGAATCCCCCCATTGTGTGACAAGTTGGAATAGTGCAGAGAAAACATAGCACTACTGTGTGAGAGAGGGAAAAAAAGGCTGCAGTCAGAGAGAAAATAAAACATTCTACCAACAAGTATCAGAAACCAAAACAAACACCTCTTCCTATCAATCTGTTGCAGAAGCCACTCCTGTAGATGTCTAGGAAGAGAAATAATACATCAGTAATTGCCATGAATAGCCAAGGCACCAAGACAGCTCAGAAAGAAAATGAAAAGTCTCCAGAAAAGAAACTTAAATATATGGAAATATGTGACGTAAATGACAGAGAATTCAAGATTGCAGTTCTGAAAAAACTCAAAGAGATGCAAGAAAACACAGAAAGGCAATTTAATGAACTCAGAAACGCAATCAAAGAACAACATGAGAATTTTACGAAAGAGATTGCAATTTTTAAAAAGAACCAAATGGAATTTCTTTAACAAATCTTTAAAGAAATTTATTTAAAGAAATTTCTATTGAGATAAAGAACTCAATAGAAGAAATTAAGAACGAAATCACCAGCTTAGGTAGTAGAGTTGAGCGGATGGAGAAAAGAATCAGTGACATCGAAGATAGTACACAGATGGAAGAAGAAAGAGACTTGAGACTTAAAAGAAATAAAAGAACTCTACAAGAACTTTCTGACTCTTATCAGAAAGAGCAATATGTCAATAATGGACATACCAGAAAGAGAAGAAAGAGAGAAGGGGACAGAGAATATATTCAAACAAATTGTTGATGAGAACTTCCCAAACTTGTGGACAGAACTGGATCCTCGAATCCAAGAAGCAAATAGAACACCTAATTACATCAATCCCAGCAGGCCTTCTCCAAGGCACATTGTATTGAAGCTGTCTAAAATCAACGACAAAGAAAGAATCCTCAAGGCAGCCAGGGAAAAGAAGACAGTAACCTACAGAGGAAACCCCCTTAGATTATCATCAGATATTTCAGCAGAAACTCTACAAGCCAGGAGGGAGTGGAACCAAATATTCAAACTATTAAGAGAGAAATTATGAGCCAAGAATAATATATCCAGCAAAGATATCCTATAAATATGAAGGAGGACTAAAGACCTTTGCAGATATACAGAAGCTGAGGGAATTTTCTAATACACGACCTGCACTACAAGAAATACTAAAGGAAGCTATTTGACCACCATCAACAGGGACAATTTATGGCAACATAAAAAGGGGGAGAATAAAGGCCTGGAGCGGAATATGGGAATGGAAAAAGTAAGCGTGTTGAAGAAAATGGAATACTCTAAATATCAAACTTTCTTTTACATAAACTTAAGGGAAACTACTAATAAAATATCCAGAACTGAAATATATACTGTAATAGAAGAAACAGAGGGAAACATCATAGAATACCACCACACAGAAATAACTGACAACAACAAAAAGGCAAAGAAACAATGGAGACACAGCCTTACCAAAAAACTAAAGATAAAATGACAGTAAAGCCTCATGTATCAATAATCACCCTAAATGTAAATGGACTGAACTCACCAATAAAAAGGCACAGAGTAGCAGATTGGATCAAAAAACTAAACCCAACTACATGTTGTCTCCAAGAGACACATCTCAGCTACAAGGACAAGCATAGACTCTAAGTGAAAGGGTGGAAATTGACACTCCAACCAAATGGTACCCAAAGAAAATCAGGTGTAGCCATAATGATTTCCGATGAAACAGACTTCAGGGTGAAAAAGATAACAAGAGACAAAGATGGACATTTCATAATGGTAAAGGGGACTATACAACAAGAAGACATAACAGTCATCAATATTTCTGCCCCCAATCAGGGAGCACCGAAATATACCAAGCAACTACTAACAGAACTAAAGGGAGAAATTGACCAAAACACAATTATACTAGGGGACTTAAATACATCATTGACAGCTATGGATAGATCATCCAAACAGAAGATAAATAACGAAATCGCAGCCCTAAATGACACATTAGATGAATTGGACATAATTGACATATATAGAGCACTTCATCCTAAAACATCAGACTATACATTATTTTCTAGTGTACATGGAACATTCTCAAGGATAGACCATATATTGGGACACAAAACCAGCTTCAGCAAATTTAAGAAGATTGAAATCATACCAAGCATATTCTCTGATCACAAAGCTTTGAAATTGGATATCAACTGCAAAAAGAAAGCAGGAAAAAACACAAATCCATGGAGATTAAACAACATAATTTTAAAGAACGACTGGGTCAAAGAAGAAATTAGAGGAGATATCAAAAGATACATAGAAACAAATGACAATGAAAATACATCCTACCAAAATTTTTGGGATGCAGCGAAAGCAGTTTTGAGAGGGTAATTTATATCATTACAGGACTATCTCAAGAAACAAGAAAAATCCCAAATAAATAACCTCATGTTACACCTTAAAAAACTAGAAAAAGAAGAACAAGTGAAACCCAAGGTCAGCAGAAGAAAGGAAATAACAAAAATCAGAGCAGAACTAAATGAAATAAAGAACAAAAAGACACTAGAAAAAATTAATGTGACAAAGAGCTGGTTCTTTGAAAGATTAACAAAATCGACAACCCCTTGGCTAGACTCACTAAGATAAAAAGAGAGAAGACACTAATTAACAAAATCAGAAATGAAAAAGGGAAAGTTATCACGGACACCACAGAAATACATAGGATCATGCAACAATAATATGAAGGACTACATGCCACCAAATTCAATAACCTAGAAGAAATGGACAAGTTCTTAGAAACATATAGCCTTCCTAGACTGAATCACGAAGAACTGGAAAATCTAAATAGATCAATCACCAGTAAGGAAATTGAATCAGTCATCTGAAACCTTCCCAAAAGCAAAAGTCCGGGACCAGATGGCTTCACTAGTGAATTCTACCAAACCTTCAAACAGGATCTAATACCAATCCTGCTCAAACTCTTCCAAAAAATTGAAGAAGAGACAGTACTCCCTAACTCATTTTATGAGGCCAACATTACCCTGATACCAAAACCTGGTAAGGACAACACAAAAAAAGAAAACTACAGATCAATATCTCTGATGAATAGTGATGCTAAAATCCTAAACAAAATTCTAGCAAATCGAATACAACAATGCATTAAAAAGATTATTCTTCACGACCAAGTGGGGTTCATCCCGGGGGCACAAGGATGGTTCAACATCCGTAAATCCATCAATGTGATACATCACATAAACAAATTCAAGGACAAAAATCATATGATTATATCAATTGATGCAGAAAAAGCATTTGACCAGATACAACATCCATTTATGATTAAAACACCTAATAAAATAGGTATAGAAGGAAAATACCTTAACATAATAAAGGCCATCTATGACAAGCCCTCAGCTAATCTCATAATTAATGTGAAAAAGTGAAGCCCTTTGCTCTACGTTCAGGAACACGACAGGGCTGTCGCCTATCACCTCTGCTTTTCAACATAGTGTTGGAAGTCCTTGCCAGAACAATCAGGCAAGAAAAAGAAATAAAAGGCATCCAAATTGGGAATGAAGAAGTTAAATTGTCACTGTTTGCAGATGCCATGATGCTATGTATAGAAAACCCTAAAGACTCCACCAAAGGCTATTAGAAACAATCAACGAATACAGTAAATTGCTGGCTACAACATCAACATACAAAAGTCCATTGCATTCCTATATACTAACAATGAAATCTCAGAAAAAGAAATACAAAAAACAATTCCCTTTGCAATTGCAGCAAAAAGAATAAAATACCTAGGAAAACTTAACCAAGGATGTGAAGGACCTATATGCTGAAAACTATAAGACATTTTTGAAAGAAATTGAAGAAGACACAAAGAAATGAAAAGACATTCCATGCTCATGGATTGGAAGAATCAACATAGTTAAAATGGCCATATTACCCAAAGCAATATACAGATTTAATGCAATTCCTATCAAAATCTCAATGGCATTTTTTAAAGAAATAGAACAAAAAAATCATCAAATTTTTTTGGAACCACAAAAGCCCCAAACAGCCAAAGTAATCTTAAGAAAAAAGAACAATGCTGGAGGTGTCATGCTCCCTGACTTTAGCTTGCACTACAGGGCTACAATAATCAAAACAGCATGGCATTGGTAGAAAATCAGATACGTAGACCAATGGAATAGAATTGAGAACTCAGAAATAAAACCACATAAATACGGACAGATAATTTTTGACAAAAAAGCCAGAAACATACAATGGAGAAAAGACAGCCTCTTCATTAAATGGTGCTGGGAGAATTGGAAAGTCACGTGCAAAATAATGAAAATGGACTGTTATCTGTCACCATGGACCAAAAGTAATTCAAAATATATCAAAGACTTAAGCATAAGACCTGACACAATAAACTGCATAGAAGAAAACATAGGTACTAAACTTATGGACCTTGGGTTCAAAGAACATTTTATGAATTTGACTCCAAAGGCAATGGAAGTAAAAGCTAAAATAAACAAATGGGACTATATGAAACTTAAAAGCTTCTGCACAGCAAAAGAAACCATCGACAAAATAAAGAGGCAACCGACTGAATGGGAGAAGATTTTTGCAAACAGTGCCTCCGATAAGGGGCTAATATCCAAAATATACAAGGAACTCATGAAACTCAACAAGAAAAAAACAAATAACCCAATTGAAAAATGGGCAGAGGACCTGAAGAGACATTTCTCCAAAGAGGACACACAAATGGCAAATAGACATATGAAAAAATGCTCAACATCACTTATCATCAGAGAAATGCAAATAAAAACCACAATGAGATATCACCTCACCCCAGTCAGAATGGCTATCATCAACAAGACAAATAGTAACAAGTGTTGGAGAGGCTGTGGAGAAAAAGAAACCCTCATACACTGTTGGTGGGAATGCAGACTGGTGCAGCCGTTATGGAAGGCAGTGTGGAGGTTCATCAAAAAATTACGAATAGAATTACCATATGACCCAGCAATCCCTCTCCTGGGTATCTACCCAAAAAAATCTGAAAACATTTATACATAAAGACACGTGTGCTCCTATGTTCATTGCAGCTTTGTTTACAGTGGCCAAGACATGGTAACAACTAAAATGTCCTTCGATAGATGAATGGATAAAGAAGTTGTGGTATATATACACAATGGAATACTATTAAGCTCTAAGAAAAGATGATATAGGAACATTTGTGACAACATGGATGGATTTTGAGAGTATAATGCTAAGTGAAATAGGTCAGACAGAAAAAGCAGAGAACCCTATGATTTCACTGATATGTGGTATATAAACCAAAAACAACAAAAGAACAAGACAAACAAATGAGAAACAAAAACTCATAGACACAGACAATAGTTTAGTGGTTACCAGAGGGTAAGGGAGGTGCGGGGTGGGAGATGAGGGTAAGGGGGATCAAATATATGGTGATGGAAGGAGAACTGACTCTGGGTGGTGAACACACAATGGGATTTATAGATGATGTAATACAGAATTGTACACCTGAAATCTATGTAATTTCACTAACAATTGTCACCCCAATAAAAAAAAAAAAAGAACCTAGAAATGAGTTCCAGTAAGACTATCAACTAATTTCTCACCAGAAAACTATATAGGCCTGAAGGGATTGGTATAAAATATTCAAAGTGGTGAAAGGCAAGGACCTACAACCAAGATTACTCTACCTGGCAAAACTATCATTTGGAATAGAAGGACAGATAAAGAGTTTCCCAGACAAAAAAAAAGTTAAAGGAGTTCATCACCACAAACCAGTATCACAGGGAATGTTAGATAGAGATTTCTTTAAGACAAAAAACAAACAAACAGACCCATAAATACCAATAATAAAATGTCAATAACTACATATCTATTATCAGTTACTTTATATGTAAATTGATTAAATACTCCAATCAAAAGACACAAGGTAGCAGAATGGAGAAGAAAACAAGACCCTTACATATGCTGCCTACTAGAGACTCACTTCAGATTGAAAGACATACACGGGCAAAAAGTAAAGGATATGGAAAAAATTATTCATGAAAATGGAAACAAACAGACAAAAATTGGGTTAGCAATACTTATATCAGACAAAATAGACTTTAAAACAAAGGCTATAACATGAGACAAAGAAGGACCCAGTAATCCCACATCTGAGTATTTATCTGAAGAAACCCACAATGCTACTTCAAGAGGACATGTGTATCCATATGTTCATTAGAGCATTGTTTACAATGGCCAAGATGTGGAGGCAGCCTGAGTGTCCGTTGATGGATGAATGGATAAAGAGGAGGTGGTACCTATATATATGGAATATTACTAGGCCATGGAAGGGAATGGGTTCTTGCCATTTTCAGCCGCATGGATGGATCTAGAGAGTATTGTGCTGAGTGGAGTATGTCAGACAGAGAAAGACAAATGCAATGTGATTTTGCGTAAATCTAAAGAACAAAATAAACAACAAACAGAACAAAAGTAAACTCATAGATACAGAGAACATTTTGATGGTTGCCAGATGGGAGGGTGGTTGGGGGTGGGTGAAAAAGTGAAGGGATTAAGAACAAAGTACAAATTAGTAGTTACAAAATAGTCATGGGGATGACTATTAAAGCATAGGAAATATAGTCAATAATAAATAATAATAAATAGTAAAGCATAGGAAATATAGTCAATAATATGGTAATAACTATATATAGTGCCAGATGGGTATGAAGACTAGTCAGGGGGTCACTTCTTAAATTACATAAATGTCTAACCACTGTGCTGTACACTTGAAATTAATATAAAATAATACTGAATGTCAACTGTTATTGAACATTTTTAAAAGGGAGGAAAAATGGTAAAGAAGAACAAGAGGTTCAAATTTCCAGGTATAAAACAAATAAGACATGGGGATGTAATGCACAGCACAGGGAATATAGTCATAGCATGGTACAGTGTTAGATGGTTTCTGGACTTAGACGGTGATCATTTCTTTAGGTATATTAATGTTGGATAACTATGGTTACACCTAAAACTAATATAATAGTGTATATTAGTGGTATTTTAATAGAAAATATTTATGAAAAAGAACATACTTGAAATGTATGAACTAACCAAGAATGCCGTTGCAGAGAAATTTGAAAAATAATGATATGGTTGTCTGCTCATGTTTCAGTCATGTGCCTTATCACTTTCACAGGCCCATTGAGAGTGAGTCCAAACAAGCAGATACTAAGATTTATGTACTGACTTACTTGTTTATTTTGTTTTCAGAAGGTATGAATATGTGAAATTTTATGGAATATAAAAATTAAAATATTTTTGAAAAAGGACATAGGTGTGGCTGGATGGATAAGAAAACAAGACCCTTGCATATGCTGCCTACAAGACTCACTTCAGATTGAAAGGCACACACAGACTGAAAGTAAAGGGATAGAAAAAGATGTTTCATGAGAATGGAATTTTTTTTAAAAGATGGAGTAGCAATACTTATAACAGACAAAATAAACTTTAAAACAAAGGCTAAAACAAAAGATATAGAAGGACCCAGTAATTCCACTTCTGCATATTTATACAAAGAAACCCAAAACGCTACTTCAAAGGGACATGTGCATCCATATGTTCACTGCAGCTTTACTTACAACAGCCAAGATAAGGAAGCAACCTTGGGTGTCCATCAATGGATGAATAAATAAAGAAATGGTGGTACATATATACAATGAAATATTACTCAGCCATAAAAAGGAATGGTATCTTGCCATCTGCAACAACATGGATGGACCTAGAGGGTATTATGCTGAGTGGAGTAAGTCAGAAAAAGACAAATTCCATTATGATTTCACTTATATGTGAAATCTAAAGAACAAGATAAAAGAAAAAAACAAAACAGAAACAAACTCATAGATACAGAGAACATTTTGATGGTTGCCAGATGGGAGGGGTATTGGGAGGTGAAAATGGGAAGGGATTAAGAAGTACAAATTAGTAGTTACAAAGTAGTCATGGGGATGTAAAGTAAGGCACAGGGAACATAGTCACTAATATTGTAATAATTGTATGGTGTCAGATGGATACTAGATTTATGGCGGTTATCACCTTGTAAGTTATATAAATGTCTTATCACTATGGTGTACACCTGAAACTAATATAATATCATATGTCAACTGTAATTAATTGAAAAATTTTAAAGATTAAATTTCTCTTATAATGCACAAGTGAATCTAAAGAAATGTCGTTGTTTCAGACAATGAATCTATAGGATAGTCAGATTCATAAAAGGGAGTAATGGAGAAGAATGCAACCACATTTTTGCCTCTTTTCCACAAATCCAAGCCTCTCTTCCAAATCTTGGTTTCACGCCCACTTCCTCCATTAAGTGATCAATATGAATTTCTTCCTCTCTACTATAGTTTTCAAGTAAAGGAGAAGGAGAAGGAGGAGAGGAAGAAGGAAAAAGAGGGGGAGACGGAGAAGGAGGAGGAAGAGAAGGAGAAAGAGAAAGAGAGAAAGGGAGAAAGAGCTCAAGTGTGTAAAGAAATCAACAATGTGATCCATTAAGGTGACATTAGTGATGGCCATTTGCTTTAACCCTAGAATCTCAAAGGACATTTATCTTTAGTTGGTTCTCTTAGGTTTACCTGTGTTTTGGAAACCATGTCTCTTAAGTTAAGAGTCTCTGCTGAAATACCATGATGCCAAAGCCAAGGAAATGAAATCCCTTTAGAATCAATGGAAAACTTTAACTTTGCCCTGAGGCTAACATAATTATTGTGACTTGACCTATGGGCAAAGAGAGTATCCTAGATTTACATAATTTATTCCCAAATGTTTTAAAGACCAATATTATTATTCTTAATTTCTCTAAAAACAAGTAACATCAGGTGGTCAACCAGCTATTATAAAATGTTTGTCCGTGAACTCAAAATATGAAGACTGATTTCTAATTTATTTAAAGCATTAAAATGCAAAAATATACCTTTCCTTAAAGTACTTCAGCATTTTAAATTGGTTTTTGCATCTCATCCACCTATTTTCTTGGTTTGTCTCTAAATTGAAGACATTATGGAAAGTTATAATGAGACACTGTGCAGTGGATCATTCTGTCCTATTCTGAGTTCAGATGTATCACTGTCTTAGTAAATATACAGGTAAGGCTATAAATGACTCTATAAAATAATTCTGGGATGTAAAGTAAAATTGATTTCTAATTCAGTTGAATATTTATTTCACATTGGGGGAGGGAGAATGAGTTTTCACTAATTATTCTGATCCAGTATCTTCTATATAAAATTGTGATTTTTGAAAACTAAAGCAGAGTTCATATGGTATTTTCAGTTGATTTATCATTAGGCATTTCTAAAATAATGATAAAAAAGCTGGCTTTATTAAACTTTTCCAAAATACTATAATTCTAAAAGATATTTTTAAAATTTTATAGACCTAACATATACAGGTCAAACTTATTTTATTCACTTGATTACAACCTGCTAGTAATAAGACTCCAGAAAATCTTATCATACTATTTGAGTAAATAGAAAAACAGTATATTAAATTCAGTGTAGCCAATGATAATAAACAGAAAAAAAAACTAATCAAAATATGTTTTTAAAACAATGTACTTCGATTAACCATTGTAGGCTCTTCCTCAAAATTGTCTATCCGAAAAATGATGAGGCCAAATGCTTTTAGTAATTTCTGGAAGAAATGATTTTGGCATTCTTTAAAACCCATTTCTTGTAATATTATGGTTGCTATAAATGTGGGTGATCATTGAATTTCAACAAATATATGGTAGATGAGGAGTAAATAAGAGTGTTTAAATGAATTTTGAGATTATCATGCTACATGAAATAATTCAGACAGAAAAAGTTGAGAACCATATGACTTCACTTATATGTGGGATATAAAACTGAAAGCAACAAACTAACAAGACAAAGAAACAAAAACTCATAGAAACAGACAACAGTTTAGTGGTTACCAGAGGATAAGCAGGGAGGGGGTGATAGAGGAGGATAAAGGGGGTCAAATGTATAATGACAGAAGCAGAATTGACTCTGGGCGGTGAACACACAGTGCAATACATAGATTATGTATTATAGAATCATACACTTGATACTTATATAATTTTACTAATCAATGTCATCCCAATAAATTTAATAAAAAATTAATAATTACAATAAATAAATAAATGTAAATAATCTTATAATAAATGCAGAACCTCCATGGAATTCACCAAAAATAAGGACATTAGCTTCTATACAAGTTTGAAAGAGTATAAGATAGGTATTTACCATGAGGAATGCAAACCCTGAGAATGGAGACTTGATCACCAAACTCATGATAATAGACCTGTATGTAGGACACTTAAAACAAGAGACAGAAAATATTAGGGTAAATGGATAATTAAGAGTAATAATTTCCTGGGGAATATGTCATACAAATATAGGAGTAGGATCTAAAATGTGTTGAAATAAATATTAAAATATTATCAAAATGAACATATTCTTACCCTGTCTTAAAGGATGAATAAGACTTTCTTCAAAATATCCCTTCATAAACTTATTTGTGAGGGGATACTAAGCTAGAGAAACCATTTAAAAACCGCACTGTGATTTTGTGGAGTTTTTAAAATTAGACATTTAAAATGTCTAAAAGGCAATTTATTTTCAAACAACACATCAGTCCCATAGGATAGTATAATATTTAAAACTTGTTTATCTTTTTCTGTAGAAAAGGACTCCATAAGAAAAATGTCTTCTGATTTTGGAAATGTCAAAATTTGTACATCAGCACTGGATAATTCATGCAGAAAAAAAAGCTTTTCTGTGTTGGGAATTCACGCAGGCATTTCTAGACAATCCTGTGTACACAATTTGTGATAGATTTTTTTCTCACAGATTTGACCTATTGTGCATGCGTTAGTGTTCAGGGGACAGCACAAGATGACTGAAGAAGAGCTTTTTTCTTTTTGTACATGCGAAAATTAGAGGGGAGAATTAGACACGTTCTAATTTAGAATCTCCTTTCTCCATGATTTCTATCTCAGGCAAGAAGCCAGGAATGGCTAAAGAAAATCACTCCTTGACAAGTGAGTTTATCCTCTTGGGATTTGCAGATCATCCAGAGCTGAAGATCCTTCTGTTTTGGGTGTTCTTTGCTATCTATCTGATCACCATGGTGGGGAATCTTGGCCTGGTGGCATTGATTTGCATGGAGCGTCATCTTCACACGCCAATGTACATCTTTCTGGGTAACCTGGCTTTTATGGATTCTTGTTGTTCCTGTGCCATTACTCCCAAAATGTTAGAGAACTTATTTTCTGAGGACAGAATGATTTCACTCAATGAATGCATGACACAATTTTATTTTCTCTGCCTTGCTGAGACTGCAGACTGCTTTCTCCTGGCAGCAATGGCCTATGACCGCTATGTAGCCATATGCAGCCCACTGCAGTACCACACCATGATGTCAAAGAAACTCAGCATTCAGATGGTTATAGGGACCTTCATAGCTAGTAACCTGCATTCCATGATCCACGTAGGGCTTCTATTACGGTTAACTTTCTGCAGGTCTAATAGAATTGACCACTTTTTTTGTGATATTCTTCCACTCTATAGACTCTCCTGTACTGATCCTTATATCAATGAACTAATGATATATATTTTTTCAATGCCAATTCAAATCTTCACCATTGCTACTGTATTGATCTCTTATATTTGCATCCTTTTTACTGTTTTCAAAATGAAATCCAAAGAGGGGAGAGGGAAAGCATTTTCTACCTGTGCATCCCACTTCCTATCTGTCTCAATATTCTACGTATGTCTTCTCATGTATATTCGACCATTTGAAGAAGGAGATAAAGATATACCAGTGGCGATTTTTTATACAATATTAATTCCTTTATTAAACCCTTTTATTTATAGCCTGAGAAATAAGGAGGTGAAAAATGCTCTAAAAAAAGTTATGAAGAATTACAATATTCTTAAACAAACTTCATCCTCTATGGCAAACTGATTTGAATTTATTAAAATGGTTTCATAGACAAGGGACTAGAAAAAGGAAACTATTATTTACATAAAAGATTAATCTCTAAATCATTAGGCTATGTACTATGCTTGTTAAAAGATGTATGAATAAAATTTCAAAATTGTCTGGCAAATCTTAATCCAAATTCCACCATTACCAAGTAAATCAGGAGGAAACTCAATGGTAACTTTCATTATGTACCTTCATTACTTTCATAGAATTGTGTCACTCTATTGTTCCAAACTTAAATAAATCAACAGAGCATCAAAATTAAATGTTTAAATGTGTAGAAGAGTCTACCTTTGTTAACCTTGTCTAGTTAATGACAGACATTGTATATAATCCTATGTAGAGGGTTTAAAACATTTAAAATTTTGGGCAGGAGACTGAAATGATCATTTTCATTCCAAAAACTGACCTGGCAGAGACACATGTAGGTTAGTTTGGGGAAAAAGAGACTAGAAGCAAATAAAATAATTGTAGTAATCTATATTTAAAGTAATGCAGCATGACCTAAATAACACCCCAAGAATGGCGGGAATGGAATGAGAAGGATGACACACACACACATACTCGCAGAGTCACATATACATTCTGTAGAATAATTAACAATAAATTATAATAAGTTGTCTACAGTAGATTAAGATCTACTTTACCCTGAAGTATGATTAAGGTCCTTTATCTTTTTGAAGGCATCGATTATATTATGTATTATGAGATATAGGACAGCAACTTACATGGTAAACACTCAAGCATTTAAAAACGTTAATGAAGGCACCGTTGTTTTATATTTTATATTTTGAGTAAAATTGAAATTAATATTTTACATGTTTACTGGCCATTTTTACTTTTATGAATTATCTGTTCATTTTTCCTTGAAGTCTTACAGTTATTTCCTAATTTATATTTATATATAGCACTGTTTACAGAGAAAACCTATTAAACTATTGCCACTATCTGTGACAAATAATTCCTCTGTGTGTTAATAGTATTTTAATATTTGTTTGTGTTATTATAATTTATAAACATTTAAATTTGATATTCTCATATATCTAGAGGGTGCCAAAAAAAGTATACACATTTTAAGAAAGGAAAAACTGTATTAACATACGGATAACAAAAGATGAATACAAGTCATGTCTGACTTCTGCAATTACAAAAGGGGCTCAAAGTGGTTACCATCAGCATCCAGACGCTTCTGATTACAGCAAACTACTGCTTGAGCAACACTGACCAAAGCGTTAACATCTCTTAAAATGTGTATACATTTTTTTGGCACCCCAGTATATTTATCTTTGTATTACATGACCTTTTATGCTTTTTTGTTTAGAATTTCTTAATCTTAAGTCTACTATTAATCAATATTCCTTTTCTCTTTTCTTCTATCTTCTCATTCTCCTCTTTCCTTTCCTCTTCCTTTCTTCTTCTTTTTTTGATAGTTTAAATTTTTGCACTTCAATCTTGATTCTACTTGGAATTTAGTAACATATGGCATAAATTGAAGATGTAACTCTATTTGGCTTGTTTCTCCAAAAAATCATCCACAGATTAATTTAACTCAAGCATCCAAAGAGTACTTCTTTAGGAACCTGGAAAAATAATCCTAACATTTTTCTTAAAAAGTAATAATCAATAAAACAAATGGATTTGATGTATTATACATTAAAATATATGATGAAGTTCCAATAATTAAAACAATGTGGTTTTACAGAAAACAAGAAATGAACAAACTCATAGACACAGACAACAGAAGGGTGGTTACCAGAGGGAAAGGGGAAGGGGGAGATGGCAAAGAGGGGCCAAATTTATTGTGTCAGAGGGAGAGCAGGCTTTGGGTGGTGAGCACACAATGAAATATGCAGATGATGTATTATAGAATTGCACACTTGAAACCTATATAATTTTACTAACCAATGTCATCTGAATAAATTTAATAAAAATTTTAAAAAGCCAGCAACTCTCAAATTTTCCCATAAACATTATTCTTCCTGGTCTTCTCCATTTCGATAGTAACATTTTCCAATCAGTTGGGTAAGGAAGAAATTAGAGATAATCTTCCCTCTCTCTCTCTGCTATCACACCCAAACTTTCATGAGATCTGTCAACTCTCTCTCTATATCTAAAATACCAGAATCTCTCCATTTACACTACATTCACACAATACCATGCTGCCATCATCTCTCACCTACACATTATCAAATGCTCCAGATTAGTTTCCGTCTTTGCTCCTTTTACAATTTTTAAAATATTTATTCAGACCCAATTTAGAAAATAGTACTAACAGTGCATTCTAAAATGGCTAGCCTTGCTCCATATTGCTTATCTTATCAAGTTCGAACTCTGTTCATCAGTGAAGGTTTATCTTGAACTCTCTAGCTTCCTCCTTATCTCCAATTTCACATCAACATTCAATACCAAAACATATTGCACCCAACTCTGACCCAGGCACAGCGATTTCATTATTTTTCTCTTTATATAGCTGGCTCTTTCATCTTAATAAGTGTTTAGTGAGTACCTACTATGTGCCTGGCACTGGAGGTATTCTTGTAAACAAGATAGATAAACCCCTGACCTCCAGAAGTATACATACCAGCTGGGGAGTTAACCAATGAACAATAACTACTACAACTAATAACTACTACAACTAATAACAAAAACAACAAAAATAATTCAAAGATCATGATAAATGGGGAAATGACAGAAAACCAAGTCTGTGGGGGGGGGCATTTTGGAGAGGAGACCAGGGAGGGTGCTAAGAAAAACATATATATATAATAAAATAAAATAAAATAAAATAAAATAAAATAAAATAAAATAAAATAAAATAAAATAAAATAAAATTGCTAGTCTTCTGCCCACTGAGACCTATGTATTTTAGCTACAGCCACTTTCTAATTGTTTTTTAGCTATTTCTTTGAAAATTTACCTTTATATATCTTAGTTGCATACATATTGCAACTGAGACAATATGCAATTGCATATTAATCAATTTCTTGTTATGGCAAATTAATATTTATTTATTTGCACCTCCCCACTTCTCTCATCCTTGATAATATATCATGATTTTCAATAATTTGATCATCAGTTTTTATTAGGAACATACAAATACTTTCCATTATTGAAACAACTAATGAACCATGCTCATAGTTTCTTTTCTATATGATTTTTGTGATTTTTTAAAAAGTTAATAAAAATGACATCATAGCAATGGAGGCATGAGGTAAGCCTCTGGAAATCTTCCCTAGAGTTTACAACAAATGGAACAACTATAATTCCACAATGGTCTCCCTGTGAAGCAGATAGGCAAGACCAAGAGGTGCGCAACTGAAATCCTCTAAAGGTGGGTAAATTGGGCAAGCCGGTGAGGAGGGAAGCACGAAGTACAGTGACGCAGGCCACATGGGTGGAGGAGCAGACCAGAACTCCGAGCTCCCTGCATTTGGGAGCTACTGCAGCCACAGGAGAGGGAAGAATTTGGACTTCTAGTGCTCCCCTTATGGCCCACAGTTCTGGCTGAGTGATCAGCATATAACACGGCTGAACCCAATGCTCATGGCAGAGACCGAGGAGCAAAGACTGAGGGAAGAAGGGTGAAAATGGTGGTTTAAGCCCTCACTGCCAAGCAAAGGATGGAAAGCTTAGGCACTGAGACTAGCCGCCCCCTCCCTACCCTCCCAGAGCTCACCCCACCTCCACCTGCCTGGTGCTAGAAGCTGAATGGTAGCAGTGTCAGATCAAAAGGACAGGATATTTGCTGTTCTGAGAATTGCAGCCCACAGCCACAGACTTGCAACCCAACTAGTTCTGGTGAAGGGGAGAAAGCCTTGGGTGCAGGATTGGCTGTGCTGGTGGTTGCTGCCATTGCT
This sequence comes from Rhinolophus hipposideros, assembly GCF_964194185.1. Lineage (NCBI taxonomy): Eukaryota > Metazoa > Chordata > Mammalia > Chiroptera > Rhinolophidae > Rhinolophus > Rhinolophus hipposideros. The sequence continues at coordinate 28,844,965 of NC_138048.1, forward strand.
CACAGCCCTCTCACAACCCACTCCGCCCCCACCCAGACTTATCTGGGTGGATCTCTGCAGGGGTAGAAGCTCTCCACATCCCCCCATGGAGGCAGTTCCCTGTGACCCAGGAGGAGAAGCACACCATCCAAGGAGAAGCACACCTTCCAAGGAATCCCTCCACTGTGTGAGAAGCCAAAACAGTGCAGAGAAAATATAACACTACAGCATAAGAGAGAATTAAAATTTGCAATTGGAAAGAAAATAAAGCATTTTACCAACACCTACTAGAAAGCCAAGGAAAGACCTCTTCTTAACAACCTATTGCAGAACCCACTCCTGTAGATGTCTAGAAAGAGAAATAATAATTCAGTAATTGCCATGAATAACCGAAGTGGCAACGCAGCTCAAAAAGAAAATGAAAATTCCCCCAAAGAATGAGCTTAAAGACATGGAAATATGTGACTTAAATGATAGAGAATTCAAGATTGCAGTTCTGAAAAAACTCAACGAGATGCAAGAACACACAGACAGGCAGTTTAATGAACTCAGAAACACAATCAAAGAGCAAAATGAACATTTTACCAAAGAGATTGAAATTTCAAAAAAGAAGTAAATAGAATTTTTGGAGATTAAGAACTCAATAAAAGAAATGAAGCATGAAATAGCAAGTTTAGGTAATAGAGCTGACCAGATAGAGGAAAGAATCAGTGACATCAAAGATAGAAATCTAGAAGTGACAAAGATCTAAGAAGAGAGAGCCTTGAGAGTTAAAAGAAATGAAAGAACTCTACAAGAATTTTCTGACTCTATCAGAAAGAGCAATATGAAAATAATGGGCATACTAGAAGGAGAAGAAAGGCAGAAGGGAACAGACAGTATATTCAAACAAACAGTCGATGAAAACTTCCCAAACTGTGGAAAGAACTGGATCCTCAAATACAAGAAACATATAGAATACCTAATTACCTCAACTACAACAGGCCTTCTCCCAGGCACATTGTATTGAAGCTGTCAAAAATGAATGACAAAGAAAGAATCCTCAAGACAGCCAGGGAAAAGAAAACAGTAACCAACAAAGGAAAGCCTATTAATCATCAGATTTTTCAGCACAAACTCTACAAGCCAGGAGGGAGTGGGATCAAACATTCAAATTATTGAAAGAGAAGTTATGAGCCAAGAATAATACACCCAGCAAAAATATCCTTTAGATATGAAAGAGGAATAAAAACCTTTCCAGATATACAGAAGCTGAGGGAATTTTCTAACACACAACCTGCACTATAAAGAAATACTGAAGGAGGCTATTCGACCTGAAACAGAAAAGCAAAAGAATACAAAACCATGAGTAGTATTATTAACAGACAGACAGAAGCAGGAAATGGCAACCTCAACACCAAAAAAGACACTATACACTTAAACATAATATACAGGGTAAAGAAGAAAAAAAAAAAACCCTTAAAGAAAAAGAGGAAAAAGACAACTTGGTACTGCAGTACAGAAATCAACTCAGAGCATAAATAGGGATAATTTGTGACAACAAAAACTGAAAAGGGGAGAGAGTAAATGTCTCAACTGGCACAAGAGAATGGAGAGAGTCAGCAAGTTGAAGAAAATGGAATATTCTAAATATGAAACTTTCTTTTACATGAACTTAATGGTAACTATTAAAAAAAAAAACCAGACCTGAAATATGTAACATAATAAAAGAAGAAATAGAGGGAAAAATCATAGAATACCACCACACTGAAATAATAGGCAGCAACAAAAAGGCAAACAAACAATGGAGACACTCCTATCAGAAAACCAATGATAGAATGATAGGAAATCCTCATATATTATTATTCACCCTAAATGTAAATGGACTGAACTCACCAATAAAAGGGCACAAAGTAGCAGACTGGATCAAAAAACTAAACCCAACCATATGCTGTCTCCAAGAGACACATCTCAGCTACAAGGACAAATATAGACTCAAAGTGAAAGGGTAGAAATTGACACTCCAACCAAATGGCATCCAGAGAAAATCAGGTGTAGCCATAATGATATCAGATGAAACAGACTTCAGGATCAAAAAGGTAACAAGAGACAAAGACGGACACTTCATAATGATAAAGGAACTATACAACAAGAAGATATAACAATCATCAATATTTATGCCCCCAATCACGGAGCACCAAATTATACCAAGCAACTACTAACAGAACTAAAGGGAGTAAATGACCAAAACACAATTATAGTATGGGACCTAAATACATCATTGACAGCTATGGATAGATCGTCCAAATAGAAAATAAAGAAATATCAACCCTAAATGACACATTAGATGAAATGGACATAATTGACATTTATAGAGCACTTCATCCTAGAACATCAGACTATACATTCTTTTCGAGTGTACATGGAACATTCTCAAGGATAGACCTCATATTGGGACATAAAATCAGCCTCAGCAAATTTAAGAAGATTGAAATCATATCAAGCATATTCTCTGATCACCAGGCTTTGAAATTGGATATCAACAGCAAAAAGAAAATGGGAAAAAACACAAATGTGTGGAGATTAAACAACATACTTTTAAAGAAGGACTGGGTCAAAGAAGAAATTAGAGGAGACATCAAAAGATACATAGAAACAAATGACAATGAAAATACATCCTACCAAAATTTTGGGGATACAGCAAAAGCAGTTTTAAGAAGGAAATTTATATCATTACAGGCCTATCTCAAGAAACAAGAAAAATCTGAGATAAATAACCTCATGTTAAACCTTAAAGAACTAGAAAAAGAAGAACAAATGAAACCCAAAGTCAGCAGAAGGAAGGAAATATTAAAAATCAGAGCAGAACTAAAAGAAATAGACAACAAAAAGACAATAGAAAAAATTAATATGACAAAGAGTTGATTCTTTGAAAAGATTAACAAAATTGACAAACCTTTGCTACACTCACTAAGATAAAAAAAAAGGCACAAACAAACAAAATCAGAAATGGAAAGAGGGGAAGTTATCACAGATGCCAGAGAAATACAAAGAATCATCCGAGAATACTATGAAGGACTATATGCTAACAATTTCAATAACCTAGAAGAAATGGAGAAGTTCTTAGAATCATATAGCCTTCCTAGACTGAATCACGAAGAACTGGAAAATCTAAATAGATCAATCACCAGTAAGGAAATTGAATCAGTCATCTGAAACCTTCCCAAAAGCAAAAGTCCGGGACCAGATGGGTTCATAGTGAATTCTACCAAACATTCACAGAGGATCTAATACCAATCCTGCTCAAACTCTTCCAAAAATATTGAAGGGACAATACTCCCTAACTCATTTTATGAGGACACCATTACCCTGATACCAAAACCTGGTAAGGGTAGCACAGAAAAGGAAAATTACAGACCAATATCTCTGATGAATACAGATGCAAAAATCCTAATAAAATTCTAGCAAATCAAATGCAACAATGCATTAAAAAGATTATGCATCATGAACAAGTGGGGTTCATCCTGGGGGCACAAGGATGTTTCAACATACGCAAATCGATCAATGTGATGATAGACCACATAAACAAAATAAAGGACAAAAATCATATGATTATATCAAAAGATGCAGAAAAAACATTTGACAAGATACAACATCCATTTCTGATTAAAACACCTAATAAAATAGGTATAAAAGGAAAATAATTTAACATAATAAACGCCACATATGACAGACCCTCAGCTAATCTCATAATTAATGGTGAAAAAACTGAAGCTCTTTGCTCTATGTTCAGAAACACGATAGTACTGTCCCCTATCACCTCTGATTTTCAACATAGTGTTGGAAGTCCTAGCCAGAGCAATCAGGCAAGAGAAAGAAATGAAAAGCATCCAAAATGGGAATGAAGAAGATAAATTGTCACTTTTTGCAGATGACATGATGCTATATATAGAAAACCCTAAATACTCCCCCAAAAAGCTATTAGAAGCAATAAACAAATACAGTCAAGTTGCCGGCTACAAAATCAACGTACAAAAGTCCATTGCATTCCTATGTACTAACAATGAAATCTCAGAAAAATAAATTTGATAAAAACAATTTCTTTTGGTATTGCCAACAAAAAGAATAAAATACTTAGGAATAAACTTAATGAAGGATGTGAAAGACCTATTTATTGAAAATTACAAGTCATTTTTAAAAGAAATTGAAGAAGACACAAAAATGGAAAGACATTCCACATTCATGGATTGAAAGAATCAACATAGTTAAAATGGCCATATTACCCAAAGCAATACACAAATTTACTGCAATCCCCATCAAAATCCCAGTGGCATTTTTTAAAGAAACAGAACAAAAAAATCATCAGATTTGTATGGAACCACAAAAGACCCGGAATAGCCAAAGCAAGTCTAAGAAAAAAGAACAATGCCGGAGGTATCACACTCCCTGACTTTAGCTTGTACTACGGGACAGCAATAATCAAAACAGCATGGTATTGGCAGAAATATAGACACACAGACCAATGGAAATAGAATTGAGAATCCAGAAATAAACTCACATAAATATGGACAGATAATTTTTGACAAAGAAGACAAAAACATGCAATGAAGAAAAGACAGCCTCTTCAACAAATGGTGCTGGGAGAATTGGGTAGCCACATGCAAAAGAATGAAACTGGACTGCTATCTGTCACCATGTACCAAAATTAACTCAAAATGGAGCAAAGACCTAAACATAAGATCTTAAACAATAAACTGCATAGAAGAAAACATAGGTACTAAACTTATGGACCTTGGGTTCAAACAGCATTTTATGAATTTAACTCCAAAGGTAAGGGAAATAAAAACTAAAATAAATCAATGGGACTATATCAAACTCAAAAGCTTGTGCACAGCAAAAGAAACCATAGACAAAATAAAAAGGCAACCAACCAAATGAGAGAAGATTTTTAAAAACAACATCTCTATTAAGGAACTAATATCCAAAATATATAAGGAACTCATGCAACTCAACAACAAAAAAACAAACAATCCAATTAAAAAATGGGCAGAGGACCTGAAGACACATTTCTCCAAAGAGGACACACAAATGGCAAATAGACATATGAAAAAAATGCTCAACATCACTAATCATCAGAGTAATGCAAATAAAAACCACAATGAGATATCACCTCACCCTGGTTAGAATGGCTATCATCAACAAGACAAATAATAACAAGTGTTGGAGAGACTGTGGAGAAAAAGGAACCCTCATGCACTGTTGGTGGGAATGCAGACTGGTGCAGCCGTTATGGAAGGCAGTGTGGAGGTTCCTCAAAAAATTACGAATAGAATTACAATATGACCCAGCAATCCCTCTCCTGGGTATCTACCCAAAAAATCTGAAAACATTTATCCATAAAGACACATGTGCTCCAATGTTCATTACAGCTTTATTTACGGTGGCCAAGACATGGAAGCAACTAAAGTGTCCTTCGATAGATGAATGGATAAGGAAGTTGTGGTATATATACACAATGGAATACTATTCTGCCATAAGAAAAGATGAAATAGTACCATTTGCGACAACATGGATGGATCTTGAGATTATAATGCTACACGAAGTATGTCAGACAGAAAAATGTCAAGAACCCTATGATTTCACAGATATGTGGCATATAAAACTGAAAGCAACAAAAGAACAAGACAAACAAATGAAGAAACAAAAACTCATATAGACACAGACAATAGTTTAGTGTTTACCAGAGGGTGAGAAGGGAAGGGAGTGGTAGATGAGGGTAAAGGGCTCAAATATATGGTGATGGAAGGAGAACTGACTCTGGGTGGTGAGCACACAATGTGATATATAGATGATGTATTACAGACTTGTACACCTGAAACCTATGTATCTTTACTAACAACTGTCAACCTAATGAACTTTAATTTAAAAAAAAAGTTAATAAAACTTTTTCTTCCCATATGTTCAATTATATCAATCATGTGTCTATCAAATATCTTACTTAAAAAAGCTCAACTGTATTCAATAATTTTTTGTTCATTTTTTATCTTAGAAATGTTTACTGGTGCCCTCTTTCCTCCTGTTCCAGCCTGGAGAGATTGCTCTCTGGGCCCAGTGATCAGCTGTCCTGCTGAGACTTCCCTTTGATGGTTAGCCTTCTGTGTTACCCTCTGTTTCCCAGCTCTCTACCTTCCTCTTCAGGGTTCATTCTCAAATTTTGCTAAGAAATCTTTGTTGCCTCTTTGTCAGTCAAGATTTGGAGTCTAGACATGTTGCAAAGAGTCTTTGTTCTTTCTTCACACATGATTGATAATTTGGTTTTTATAAAATTCTAGATTTGAAATAATTTTTTTCTAATATTGAAGGCATTCTTTATATTCTAGCAAGCTGTGCTACTTTTGAGAAATCATATGTCACTCTGATTCCCATTCCTCTCTTGTCTCTCTGGAAACTTTAAAATTTCTTTATCACTGACTGTATAAAATCTCAGAATAAATATATTTGGCCTTTTTTTTTTTTCATTTGTTTTTCTACACAGTGGTGGAATCTTTGTTTCTTTTGTCCTTGCCTTCTTGGCTCTGTTTTCTATTTTCATTTCTTTTCCGTTTTTTCCCTTCCCTTTTCCATCTCTTCACATCCCATTTGCATCCTTCCCTCTCCTCTCCTTTCCTCCTGTCTACTTCTTTATCCTCTATTCTTCTCTCCCTACCTCACTCCCCTACCTTCCTGCCTCTTTCCCTTTCTCTCTTTATTTCTTTCACTGTATAGATTCAAAGCTCTATTTTCTCAATCAAGACAAACCCAAGTACAAAATAGATAAAATTCCCATAGGAAAAGCAGAATTAACAAACCTAATTACCAGTTTCAGAATAAGTTGTGTTTTCCTAACATCCTATGAAAATCATTAACATTTTAAATATTATTATGAAAACACAGATTTTAGTTTTATCAGCCTATATCCATTATAATTATTATTTCTTTTAATGCCAATATTATCTCAAATTTGGCACGTAGGAACTTAATTCAAAAACTTCAAGATTGATTTCTGAGTCCTTCTGATATGACTGCAATGGTCTCTGATAGATTTCTGGTTCTCTGATACAAGATGGGTAAGCTAAACTTGTGCATTTGCTGCCTCAGAATGGGAATTAGGTATTTTTCTGCATAGGCCCTATAAGCAATAATGTTCATTAGTTTCTGGTCTATATTTCCCGTTTCTTTTTAAAAATAAGAAAACACACAAACATACATGCATATCTACACAATTTTATTTCCCTTTCTTTCCTACTCAAATAGTAGAGTGCACACACATACACACACAAACACACACTTTGTGGCTTAATTTTTTTTTCTCTTACTTTACAACATGATTTGGAAATCATTTCATATCTGTATGTACTGATATTCTTCTTTTTTTAGTCACAGAGTACTCCATTGTGTATTTATTCAACTGGCCTCTTATGAATGGATTTTTAGATTGGTTCCTACACATTGATACAACTCTAGTCATGCCTTTACTTTGAGCCTTTTTGAATCACTTCGTTTTAGTTGTTTCTCTTGTACAAAGTATAGAGCTGAGTTTCCTTTTTGAGCAAATCTGAAAATCTTTTTATTGTAATAGGTGAAATAATTTCATTTACATTCATTTCTATGACTTGATACATTTGTTCTAAACCCTCTCATATTATTTAATATTAATGAACTGCATTATATTATTTTTACTATTTATTTATAAGACTTGTTTCACTTACTTTTTATATTTCTTTTTTGTATTTCAGATGGTTTGAATAATTGTTTTTCTTTAAATTAAAATGTATTGGGGTGACAATGGTTAGTAAACTACATAGGTTTCAAGTGTATGATTCTGTAATACATCATCTATATATCACATTGTGTGTTCACCACCCAGAGTCAGTTCTTCCATTATATATTTGACCCCTTTTATCCTCTTCTACCACCCCTCTCCCCCTTTACCCTCTGGTAACCACTAAACTATTGTCACTGATAATGTGGGACATAAAATTGAAAGCAACAAAGGAACAAGACAAACAAATAAACAAAAACTCATCGACACATACAATAGTTGAATCATTGTTTTAGTTATTACCTTTATGTTAATAAACTTGTTACTTATCCAATTCCTGTTCTCTGTTTATGATGCTACATTTGATTTGTCAGCTTTAAATGATATTAGTTGACTATGAGTAGTAAGTATTTATATGACAAACAATGAACTTATTCTATATTAAATCTCTTTCTCCTTTGCTTATTTAAAACCTTTAAAAAAATTAGTTTGAAATGATTTTAGATTTTCAGAGAGTTCCCATGTACACTTCACCAAAGTTCCCCTAATGTTAACATTTTAAATAATCATGGTACAAGTATCAAACCCAAGATAACTACAGGATCTTAGTTGGCGTTTAGTTCTTATGTCGCCTTACTTTCCTCTAACCTGTGATAGTTTGTATCTGTGTTTCCTTGTCTTTTATGACCTTGACAATAGAAAGAGTACTCATCAGATATTCTGTAGAGTCTCCCTAAATTATGGTTTGTCTGATATTTGCTCATGATTAGACTTGTATTATGAATTTAGAGGAAGAATATCACAGTCGTGAAGAATCCTTCTTATTGTATCATAGTGGGGGTACATGATGTCAGCATGGCTTATTACTGTACTGATGATGTGAACCTTGATCACTTGATTAAGGTGGGGTCTGCCAGGTTTTTCTTCATAAAGTTAACCATTTTTCTTTTTTTTATACTATATTTATTAGAAATAAATCAATAAGTCTAGACTGTAATCAAAGGGAGGGGAAGTATGCTATATTTCCTGGAGGGAGGTGTCAAAGAATCTGGGAAATATGTTAACACCACCCCAGTAACTAACAAATATTTGAGGGAAATAGTTTGAGACGAAAAATACCCTTTTTGCTTACCAGCTGGTCTTGCTCACATCCCCTAAATACAGAGGGTGGCAAAAAAATGTATACACATTTTAAGAAAGGAAAAACCTGTATTTAAATTGTAATACTCAATATATACCGATAACAAAAGATGAATATAACTCGTGTGTATACGTTTTTTTGGCACCCCTGGTATATATAACAAAACCAGTTTTACCATAGGCTAATTGATATAAATAAGAGTTCAGTTCCTACAGTGTATTTCCCATCACCAAAACATCACCAAAGTTTTAAATAAAGCCCCAAAACACTTCTAACATTAAATAAACATTGAGATAAATGTGAGCTATGCATACATTTAAGAAAGATGAATAAAAACAAGTAAGATAATGATTTTCCAACTGACTTAATCTAAATGTTTAGGGTTGTGAGTAGCTGGAGCCTAACCTGGCAGCTCAGAAAGTAAGGCCAGACCCCACCCTGGACAGGATGCCCTTCCGTTGCAGAGCGCACTCCCATGCACCTACACTCACTCAGGTTGGGACAATGCAGACATGCCATTCACTTCACACGCTCATCTTTGGGATGTGGGAGAAAACCAGAGTACCCGAAGAAAATCCATACGAAGGATATGCAAACTCCACACAGACAGTGGCCCCTGCCAAGAATTTTTTTTTCTTATTAATGTTATATAACAAAATGTCGTTGAATGAATCATTATTCCAGGGTCTGCTGTGTGTGTGGATTATACATACAATGAAATATTTTTCATCCATAAACAAGAAATGCATCCTGCTATTTGAAACAACATGGATGGACCTTGAGAGCGTTATGCTAAGTGAGATAAGTCAGAGAGAAAGACAAATACTGTATGACCTTACTTATATGTAGAATCTAAAAAAGCCAAACTCATAGGAACAGAAAGTAGAATCTTTCCGTGGTTGGCAGGAGCTAAGGAGGTGAGGGAAATGGGGCGATGTTGGCTGAAGGGTACAAACTTCCAGTTATAAGATAAAAATATTCTGGGGATCTAATGAACAGCATGGTGACTAAAGTTAACACTGTTATTTATAAACTTGAAAGTTACTGAGAGAATAAATATTAAAAGTTCTCACCACACACAGGAAATGGGTAATTATGTGTGGTGATGGAGCAGTAAACTAAACTTATTGTTGCAATTTCACAATACATATGTTTATCAAAGCATCACATTGTACAGCTTAAACTGACACAATGTTATGTCAATTATATCTCAATAAAGCTGGGATAGGGGTGGGAGGGGGGGATGGTACATACCATTTTGTATGCTCCTGGGGCTGTTCTTCAGGGGAAAGTTTCCAGGAACAGGCAGAGATAGTCTCCTGAGATGAATTCTAGACACCTCACGCCTTCCAGGAGCAACTGGCCCCACGAATATGATGTTATGTTCCCCTAACACCGCGTTTTGGTTGTGTAGCCTTGGACCTTGGCAGGCCTTGGACCTTGGCAGACCGGGAGTGAGGCCCTGAGGCCCTAGTCAGAAGCCAGCAGAGCTGACCCAGGGCTTTTCACTACTGGAAGGCGAGAGATTCGCGATCCTGCACATGCGCAGTTCACTCCACGTTCTAGCCTCTGGCTGTCCCTCCCCTGCACAGCCTTTAGGCCGCTGCCTGGTCCCTCTCACCTGGCAGTCCCCTTGGGGTAAGGTGCTTCGGCGTTGTGATTCTGACTGGGGCTTTGAGGGAGGCTTCAAGGAGGACTGGCTTTTGCTTCATAGGTGGCATGAGCTAGACTGCTTACAGAAGAGTAAGGAGGGGCCTCCAACACCTGGGGCGCCCAGGTGTTTCTCATCTCAGGCATTTAATGTGATGCAGATGCTTGCTTGTTGGTATAGACAGATTTCTCTTTAGTATTGTTCAAATGTTCTTCCCAATATGATTCCATTTTCCTAAAGGAATATGAGAAATAATTCTGGAAGGATATACTTTAAAATGATACTAGTTATTTTAGGTAGCCACCAACTATGCACATTTTAAAAAATATCCTTTTATACATTTCTGATTTCTGTCTTCTTTGCTTTATTTTTTTCTGTAAGCATTATAAAAGTAATAATCTTATAATAAACACTGAATTTTTATTCATAAACTCATAAAGTACTGGAGAATATTGGCATTACTTTTTGTCTATAAAGCTAGCTTCACTTACTGTTTTTATGCCAGTGTCAGGTTCACATATCCAGATAGTCAGGTTGGCTTGATTCAACACTTGATCCTCAGATTTGAAAGCTAGCTTGAATCAATGTGATGGAGTCAGTGTATTGCTCATTCATTAAAAGAAGAGCCAGCCTGTTTCTCCCAAACACTGAGGGCTTGAAATAACTAGCCATAGTCGCTCCACTTCACCCTCTCTGGAAGTGCTTTGACTCTGGCAGGAACCTAGAGTAGTGAGTGATGAGATTGAGAAACCAGCTATAATGAGCCCAGGAATGTCCACACACATTTACACAAGTAGAAGTGAGAGTGGGTAGAAGAACAAAAGGAAGAACAGAACCAGAGAGAGCTGCTCTAAGTAGATAGAGATGTGAAGAAGATGGGAAAATGGGGAGCAATAGGGATAGACATAGAGATGGGAGCCTGGAAAATGGAGAGACAGAAGAGAGGAGATACAAAACGAGGAAAGGAACTGTAGAGGATATTTCAGAGTTCATGTCACTCAGGAGAAATGAAATAGCACTAGTTGATCTCAGTGGCAATGATTACATTACAGAAATAAATAGGTAAAATTCATTGGACTATACCTATATGATTTGCATATTGTATGATATGTGTGTTATATCTTAATTTTTGAAACTACATCAAGCTTCAGATGTGAGCTCAGATTCTGAGGGCTGAAAGGTCCTTGGTCATTCGGGAGGGGAGTCAAAGAACTCCACACACACTTGTAGGGAGCAAAGTAAAAACAAACAAAAACAGAGGAAAAAAAATATGGCTTCCCCAAAAAGAAGTAGCAAATGGCAATTTATTTTCTTTCTTTCACTCAGGTGTGGCTACTATCTTAATCATCAAGATACGAGTAACTTGATAGTGATATCAATATAAATATAAATAAAAAATTGATTTCGAGCCCCAAAATACTTCAAACAACACAATATAAAGATGATTTTTTTTTTTTAGCTCCGACTAAAAAATACTGAACATTCTCTTGGATAAAGAAATTACATTCTGCCTTTTAAAATTATTATTATTAGTTTCAGGTGTTAAAAAAAAAGCAAAAGAAAAGAAAAAAACAGAAAGAAAGAAATCTCTCAGGCTTCAGAAAGCAATGTTTCAAAGAGAAAAGATAGCCAGGTTCAGCAAGGGAGAATGGGGCCATGGGGTTTCTTTTTTGGAATGATGAAAATGTTCTGGAATTAGATAGTAGTGAACCACTAAATTGTACACATTAAAAAGGTAAACTTTATGGTATATGAATTATATCTCAATAAAGTTGTTATTTAAAAAAAGAAATTACATTCTGAAAATTATTAATATCTCCTTTAAGGTGAAACTATGGGGTTTTGTTGGTATTAAGTTATAATTGTTGGTATTAAGTTATAATTTTGTTGGTAAAAGTTATAATTGTACAAGGCTTGAGTTCTCAAAAAAGCAGCAGTTGTTACTGTTACTGGGTGCTTCTGTAGTTGGAAACCCTCACAACATTTTACAAGAGAAAGGGGGCAAGAAATATTTGTTGACAATAAAACTATGGCAGTTTGATGGTGCCAGGAGGAATTCAGGCCAATCGTACTTCAAGGTCCTTCGCTAGAGAAGCCACACCGTTGTAAAGCTGAAGAGTGTAGCGGTCCTTTATGAAGTAAACCTTTGATACAGACTCTCTGGGGACCCGGCACTAGAGTGATTTGCTGGAAATTAGATTCATGTAGTTTTCTTTAATAAAAGGGTTGCTTATCCCTATCATTTTGTAAAAGCTACACTCCCCAGAGATTTTCCAGGGCTCTTTGTTTCATATAATGCAAGTGTGATCCTTGAAGAATAAACTCAGCCCTCCTTGCTAATGATGTCTCTGGCCCAAAGGGCTGCCTGAATAAAAACTCTCTTCTTATTCTGTAACACTAATGTACCTTTGCCAGAAATCCCTATCTATTTCCTAATAATGTCCATTGTGCATTGTTTGCAAATGAAACAAAACTCATTTGCAGTTGTGGAACTTATCCAATTTCCTGTCTCTAAGGGCCAAACTTTTAATACAGCCTCCAGTGAGGACGTTAAAGCTTTACTAAAAATTTCACTGGATACCATTAATTCATGCAAATCTCCCGAGCTAACCAGTTAAAGTTAAAATTTACCAGGTTATACACAGACATTAATGATTTTAGCAGCATGCTCCAAAAACTGAAAAGACACAAAAGCAGTGAATAAAGCAGCAACAATTATAACAAAATTACTACTCTAGTATAACAAAATTTCATAATATCTAAAAGTATCGACTATTATTGACAGCTTTTCTTGGTTGCCGTTCATATAGTATTTCTATTTTGAAAGAACTGTTCACTGGTTTGGCCAAGTTCTCTTACATAGCCATTAGACAAAATTTTTACATTTTTCTGTGGCACCAGTTCAGTGTTCTGCTACCCATCTGACCACCTATCTGCTGCAAGCAACACCCTGCCCTACACCTGCCAGAGGACACCCCCTCCCCAATTAGTAATCCACCTGATGGGTAGTACCATCTCAGAATGTATGGTCAATTGTAGAAAAAAAGTTTACACAGTAATCAAAATATGAAAAAACAGTTTGATCGCAATTGATCTTACTGGTCTCAAGTTTGTGGTCCCCTTGTGCAGAGACTGAAATACTTGAGCTGAGAGTCACAAGATACAGTCCTCAGTGAGAATAGTAGAAGGGCCTGACAGGAGAGAAGTTACAAGGGAACCTGATGGAACCTTGATGACAAGTTGGATATGGGAGTGAGGATACTGTCAGGTGTCAGAACATGATCCTGAAGGCTTGAACCTGGGGATATTGAATGTCTCCCAGCTGCTCTTGGGACACAATTGGAATCCTGACCCTGGAGTGCAAGGCCCTGTGATATCTGACCTTTGACTCCCGTTCTAGCCTCCCTTATTAACACTGTCCCCCTAACTTACTGTGCTACAGGAGCCCTGACTTCTCAGTGCCCAGAACCCACTAGGCTACTTCCCAACTCCAAATGCGGCACAAATGCCATTTGTCTTGCTTCTTCCTCTATTATGTGGTTAATTCAAATACTCTCAAGGCTTCAGTTTACATGCTGTTTTCTCTGCCCCACAGCCCCAGACTAGGGTTAAGACCCTACAATAGGCGCCTATAGCTCTCTGTACTTTTCTTCACAGCTTTTAATACAATTGTAATGATTTGTTTAATATGTCTCTCTCCACCACTAGATGATAAGCTCCATGAGGGCAGGGACCGTGTTTGACTTGCTCACTGCCTATCCCCAGAAACTAGCACATAGCATAGCGCTTAGTAGTAGGCAGTTGTCACTCTGTTCATAAAGCATGGAAGGATATTTGAGTGGAAACATGGCATCTACAACCTGGAATACTGTTCCCCTCTCTTCTTCACCTGTTATCTGGTTAATTCTTATGTACCTCCAGGCCTCGGTTTATGTATTGTTTTCTCAAGGATGCTTTCCCTGACAAATCTCTGTCACATGCTGTGATGGCCTAGGAGAGTGAGGAGGAAAAGCTCCTTCGTGGTACAAGGTAATTTCCCTTTTAAGTATGGTTAGTTTGAGATGGCAATTAGATATTATGCAAATACCACACAGACATCAGTTATGTGGAATGATTAGGGCTGAAAATAAAGATTTGGGAACCAGTTGCATTCAGTTGTGAGTTACTAATTTCTGAGAAGAAATGGTCAGAGATGGAACTCCCAAAAAAATATCTATGTTGAAATAGAAAGTTTTAAGAATGAGATCATCTTTAACCCTTCAAATATTTTAGAGAGGTCAAGGAAAACAAGTGTTCTGGAAACATAATTAGACTTGACGGACAGGTCACTGGGGAGTGCAGCTTTTACAAAATGATGGGAATGAAATCTAGGTTGCTGGCAATTAAAGAGAGTTAATGAAAATAGCAGGTATAGAATGTTTTTTAAGAAGTATGATGCTAAAAATTGAGAGAAGGGAGACAGGAACTAAAGAAGTTGAGAGGAGGTCAATTAAGGTTTTCCAAAATAGGACAGAACTATGCAACTTTAGGAAAAAACACCTTGTACAGTGGCAGTCTGAAGTCAGTTGACTCTTTTGACCACAAACACTTTTTTTTAGAAATACTATTTCTTTGGCTTTTACTATATTACCTTATCTCTCTTCCTTTCCCTTTTGCTCCCTCTCCTCTCTTTCTTTTTTACCACTTCCTTCCCTACCCCTAGACTTGTGCTATTCAATAGGTAGCCACGAAACACATGGCTATTGAGTACTTGAACTGTACTATATACATGTACTATAAGTGTAATGGTATGAAAAAATAATATATTTTAATGATAATTTTCATATAGATGACATGTTGAAATAATATTTTAGATGTATTTGGTTAAATAAAACATTATTAAAATTAACTTCATATGTTTCTGTTTACTATCTTTTAATGTGGTTACTAGAAAATTCTTTATTACATATGTGGCCCACATTATATTTATGTTGGCAGCATTGCTCTAGACTTTATTACCTAATCCTCCCTCTAGGCTTCAGAAACCACCTCTAGACAATTGACGCATAAATATAAATCTTCACATAAATGTATGTTCAGACATCTCTTCTGAGCCCCAAACCCTTATATATTCAGTTGCCAATTAGACATCTTCTTTTAGAAGTCTCAAAGGCACCTCATACAAAGCACTTGTGAAATCAAACTTATCTCCTGTTCTCCACTTTCCCGAAACCTGATTCTCTTCCGGTGTTTCAGACTCAGCGAGTGCCATCAACATCCTGTTGCAAAAGCCAGAAATTTACATCCTTCTTTGGACTCTACATCCAATCTATCAGGAAGTCCTCCTCATTTTATCTCATAAAGATTTCTCCAATTTGTCCATTCCACTCATCTCCACCACAGTCCATGACACCATAATCTCTTTCCTGGGCAATTTCAATAGTTTGTCCACATCCAATTTTGCCATCTTCCAATCTATCCTTCATTCTTCAGCAAGAATTAAGTTATAAAATGTAAATCTCATCATGTCAGCCTTCTTTATAAAAACTTTCCATGGATTCTTATTGCTGTTAGAATCAAGACCCAAATTTGTAATATTGTTTACAATACCCACATAGTATGTGTCCCCTGCCCATCACTCCACCCTTCCTTGTACCATTTCCCCACTGATTCACATTACATCACTGACCCTCTTTCAGTGCCTTGACATTGTCATGTTTCCTCCAGAAACAGTGACTTGTATATGGTCTCATCATAACTCACCCCTCTATCTTTTCCTGGTAAATTCTTTACAGCCTCCAGATGTCAGCTCAGTAATCACTTCATCAAGGAAATCTTTTGTTATCTCTCCACCTCTTCTAGCCATCACAAGTAATAATGACAGTGGAAGTGGCAGTGGTAGTGGTTAGTTGTAGTAATGATAGCATTTAGCATTTATTGAGCACTTATTATGTACTAGGTTCTCTTCTAGTGTCTTACACGCAATTCATTAAGTCTTAAAACTACATTTTTAGTCTCCACTTTCATTATAATTTCCATTTTTCTTATGAGGAAATTGATGCACAGACAGGTTAAATAATTTTCCCATGATCAGCTAGAAAGTGGTATAGTCAAGATTCAAAATTAGGTATCCTGGTTCCAGAGCCCACAGGTTTAACTACTATATTATGTTTCCTTTTCAGACTAGGCTAAACCTCTCTATTATAAGTCTCATGTCTTCAATAACCTTGCCTTCATAACAGTGAAGTAATTTTAAATTTGGGGGGTGATTATTTGGTTTATGTCTGTCTCCCATAGCTTCCAATTTCTTAAGGGGACAGGAGGCAGATACCATATCTGCCTTTGTGTATTGCTTAACTATAGTGCCTAGTATTGTGATTGGCGTAAAGTAGACACACAATGTATTTGAATAAAATTGTATATATATATACATATATATATATATATATATATATATATATATATATATATATATACATATATATATATATATGTATATATATATATGGAGATATATGGAGAAAGGAAGAGAGGGAGGGAGGGAGAGAGGGAAGAAAAGAAAGCAAGTTCCATGTCTCCAGTTATGATTTCTCTATTGAGCATAGCTTAGTCTACCATTTTCTATTCTTAATTCTTACATCTGTCTTAGGAATTCTGACTTTTACTCTGACAACAACAAATTCAGAGATCCTGTCTGGTATATACCAAATGACTTCAGAACTTCTCCTGAACAAATTGCTTATGAATAGCTCATTCATTCAACATTTATTTTTGGCAGAGGATGTCAAAATTGGATCAACCATTGAGTAAAAAACCTATAACATAGAGTACCAAGTTCTCTATCACACGCTACACTTCAGGTGGACTAGGGACTACTTTCCATTCCTCAACACTCAATGAGCTTTCATGCCTCTGACACGTTGCTTAGCATTCCATTTCCAACTCTGCTTTTCTGAGATAATGTCTACATATCTTTCAAGGTCAGGGTCAGATATCGTCTCCTGTGTAATCTGTAATAAAAGACCCTCTGTTGTGTTTTGGTTTGTTTGTTTTTGTGTGTGTGTGTGTGTGTGTGTGTGTGTGTGTGTGTGTGTGTCTTATATAGATACTGGACCTAATTGCAGGATATTATATTTAATATGATTGCTCTGTTGAGGATATGGCTATATTCTTGTAGTTAAGTTGGAAGCTCCCATGAAGGCGTGGGCGTTCCTAGTGTCAATAATATGGGGAAGAGCTAAGACCTCAGACAATGAACCAGGAGTGGAGCTCTGGCCCGCTTTCTGTTTCTCACACTCTTAGAAATAGATCTGGGGCAGAGCCATACCTAAACTTCCCAGGCACTGGGAAAAGACAGCATCTGCCTCTCAGAGGTAGACTTGGAAGTAGGTAAGGAGGACTCACTATAGGGAGCTATAAGTACAAGATGAGCAACTCACTCATGTAAACCAGATTGTCAAGATCAGCAGCCGTCAGACTATTTCAACACCCTGATCTGTCACAATCAGTTATGAGATGCCTGGTAATTCATGCATTCCAAATAATAAGTACCATAGTTTAATATGATTTACTTTTTTATATAACTAGAGTGGATTCCAGATTATCTTAGTAATACCTTCTTCACTCCTTTACATTATATGCTATCTTGAATGGGAGAAAATGAAGAGGAATCATAGCCAAGCCAGTGGGTAATTGCTCATTCATTACATGAGGAAGTTCATGGAAGTGTGTCACAGTCAACATTGTCTGCCAACCTGCTTTCTCAATGGGGAGAAAGGGTGGAGAACTACTCTTCTAGTTGTATATTACTACATATTGTTTCCCAGTGGTTATCTTCAAGTCTAGGAAAGGCATGTACAAATTATTCCTCTTAATTTTCTCTATGCTTTAGGGAATCAATCAGGCCAGAGAGAACGGGAGAGCATTGCCATCTTGTAGTCACCATGGTTTGGGCAGCAATGGTGACTACTTTCCCAGCGGAAATGAATACCTAGAAACAGGTTGGTGGACTGTGATTTGCTTCTCCCACAAGGAGATTTACTCTCTGCCACCAAATTAGAGTGGCAGAGAAAAGGCAATTTTCTTACAGAAAGCTTTATAGAAAGTTTTCTGTAAGCTTTCTATAAGAAATTATAGAAAAGGCAATTATAGAAAATTATTATAGAAAAGGCAATTTTCTTACAGAAAGCTTTTTTAACACTCCCAGGCAAATTAAGTCATTCCCATCTGTTCTCCCATAGTTATGAATGTGTGTTTACACTATAATATATCACTTTTCATTTTAATTATTTGTTTACATGACTGCCTTCCCAGAAGTCACAGCAAACAGGGATTGGACCTTATACTGCTTGAATTACTATTGCTTATTTGCACTATGCTTGACATTGTAATAAGCACCATTAACTCTGATCAAACATGACCAAAAAAGCAAACAAACATTCCTCACATTAAATTTGGGGACTTTTTTGTTGTCTTGGGTTTTTTTTTTTAATAACAATCTCAATTTAAGATGTTATTTTTTTATTCCACATGGTACTGAAGGGGCACTCAAACATTTGTTAATTAATTCATTATTAATGTCATACCAAAATGCAAAATGTAACATAGAGAAGAAAGCAATGAGTCACACACAGAGTTGTTTTTCTGAAACTCAGATTTGATAGAGTCTACCCTTGACAAATTTATTCAGGGCCTACTAAATAAAATTCAGGCTCCTTGATTTGGCATTCTGACCTCATCTTTTTCAGGATACTTCTTAGAATTTCTACATGACTGCATTCTATTCCGACCAGGAATTTTGTATTCTAGATAATAATCTGGTCTAATATAAACCAGAGAGTCCCAGAGGAACTCTATTAGCATATATATATATGCTAATGACTCCTAATCTCTATCTAAGTCTTTCATAATCAATTGCATACGCAACCTTACCACTTAGATGCTGATAAGCATTTCAAACATAACATGGATAAGATAAAACTCATATTTCTAAATCAAGACATGCCCCACCCCAAGAAAGTATTCCTCCTCTAGTTTCCTTCAAGTTGATAAATACTACCATCTTCCCCTCAGATGCTCAAGGCAAAAAATCTAGGCATTTTCCTTGCTAGCTCCTTTTATTCCCTCACACCTCTCTCTCAAATGTAAATCATCAGCAAATCCTGTTGACTCATCCTCCAAAACATAACCCAAATCCATCTACATTTCTCCATGTCCACTATTATCCTAATTCTGAACTACTGCAATATCCTCCTAGCTGGTCTCCCCACTTCCACCCTAACCTTTCATGATCCATTTTCTGAAAAACTGGGAGAGTGCTCTTTTTCAAAATGTAAATAAAGTAATGCCATTTCCCTGTATAAAAACAAACAAACAAACAAACAAAACCCCTCTAGTTTGGTAGGCAGAATAACGCAGCCAACACCCCCAGAAATGCCCTCATCCTAATCCTTGAAAGCTGTGAATATTTGTTAACATGGCAAGGGGGAATAAAATGATGCTGGATTATCCAGTGGGCCCAATGTGATTTTTAAAATGAAAACAGAAGCAGAGGAGTCAGAAACAGTGATATAATATGAGAAAGATTTAACTGGCCATTTCAATCTTTGAGAATGGAAGGGGCTGTGAGCCAAGAAATGCGAAAGACTCTTAGAAGCTGAAAAAGGCAAGGAAATGGATTTGTCCCTACAGCCTTCAGAAGGGCCGTCCAGCTTCCAGAATCATGAGAGAATAAATATATGTTGTTTTAAACTACTGAGTTTGTGGCAATTTGCTGTAGTAGCAATAGGAAGCCTCCCAAGGCTTCTCATTGAATTGAAAATAAAATGCAAACTCGATACTCTGTGTTACTAACCCTTTAAGATCAACTCTTCAATCTCATCATCAACCACTTCTCCCTGCCTTTTATGGGTTCTTCCAACATGCAAAGCTTATTTCTGCCTTAAGGATGTAGAGTAAGAAATAAATCATGATCCGATGGACACGTGTCCCATTTGGGAGACCACCTCAGGGAAGATGTAGATGCCTGATCACTGCACTGTATACCTGAAGCTGAACAATAATGAATGCCAACTATAATTTTATATATATATATATATATGTATACATATGTCTGTATATACTTACAAGAGGCGCAGTACAGCATTGGGAGTGGAAACAGTGGAAATGTGATGGCTCGGTGCGATGTCAGAGAGATAATGGGTGGGGGGAGGGGGGTCCACAGTGTGAGGGATATAAATGATAAACGTCTAAGTATATTACTTTGTCTTGTGCACCTGAAACTAATAATATATATATATATATATATATATATATATATATATATATATATATATATAAAAGAAAGAAATCATGAAAATAAACCAAATAAATTGAAACTTGAGATTGATGGGCAATATGAATTCATAACACTATAAATAATGGAAGACTCAATAAGGAAGTATTTTGAGGAAAGGAGTCTTTTGAAGCAAGAAAAATTTAAAGGTTATTCTAGCAACTAAGGTTAAAGACATTATAACTATAATTTCAAAGGAAGAATCTAGAAATTGTTTAATGACTTAAAAGAGGTGGGAAAGGTGCTACTTTACAACCTCTGCTCATATCACACCTTCTCTCCTCTGAGGCAGCAAATCTTAGCTCAGTTCTCACTCCCTCTCTAAAGCATTTGCTGACCTATCTAGTGGGAACTTTTTCTTCCCATTTAGGACTTAACATTCAGATTGCTGAGAAGAATAAATGGTATTAACACAAGTGAATTAAAATCAAAATATGGTGATTAAAATTTGCTTAGAAATGGGCATTCGCCTTACTCTCTAGGTCTCAAAGGATACATTTATTATTCTAATTTAGTATGTTGATAATATTTAAGAGATTAGGTCTCTCAGGCTACACTCTGATGTCAATGCCAAGTGAATCCCTTTAGAATTATTTAAAATATGAACCATTCTTTACCAAAGATATAAATATTATTACTGACCTGTTGATAGAAATATTCTCCAAAACTATCAAGAAGACAAAGTTGTGTTTCTGGATCTACTTTGAAAACCAACATCAGGCAACCAACTAGCCTTTATAAAACTCTTATCAGGGACATCCAGGTGAGAAAGTATTTAAAAATTTTATTAACCTCCAGAAACATTTGTTTATTTAAGATCTTTAAAGGTTTTTGTCTTTACAATTCTTATTTTTCAATTTTTATAGTTCCTTAAATTCTTTCCTTGAACCTAAAGTCTATAGTGTAAGCACTCGTGAAATTACTATGATTTATTTCTTACTCCTGAATTCAAGAGAAGCCTAAATTTACCAAAAATAAATAAGTAAAGGCACACTTTTGTAGTAATAACAGAAAACATTGGTGAAATTTTTGAAACCTCTTTGAATGATGTTTGCCGTATAACTTACAAATTAATAGATGAAATGGGTTATTAACCTCTACAATGAAATGGTGTTTAAAATGTTTATGTTGGACACCCCCTATGTATTAAACAAATAGTAATAATAAGGAATATACTTTCAAACCATTCTTTTAAACTCCTGATGCAATTTGAGGGAGCATTCTAGTTTCTCTTTTGATTTTTAGAGAAATTAAATATCAATGTAAAACTTATTTCTGTTTGATTAATTATCATCAACTCGGAAAACTGAAGGAAATCTTACTATATATGACTTCAAGCTGGTAAGTCTAAGGCATTTAATTAAAAAATTATTCAAATGATACTTGCATAGATTTCAAACATTCATTTTGAAATATTGTTCCCAAAAGGATCAGTCCCAAATAGTCTGAGATTTAAAAGTTAGTAATGTTTTCAGGAATCCAAAAGGAGAGGGATCTTCCTATCACTCTCTAGGATGCTTTTCCTTTGTTACTGGAATACAGAGTGCAGTAATAGTTATGAATATCAAGAAAACTATCAGTGTGGAAATGTCTAGGAGGGTCAACTGATCTTCTGAGAAAGTATGTAATGCAGAGCAGACATTTAACGAAAACCAGGACAATGAATAAGTGATTCTTGAATTAACTAAAATAAACAAAGATAGATTGAAATAAAGCATTCCTTGATAGGTTAGAGCACCATCTTTAAGGAAAAATTTAAGAGATAGATAATTGAAGTTTTAAAAATAGACTGAAAGTTTAATAAATGTGAGCATCATAGAATCTTAGAATATCATGGAAACATAACATTCAAAAGAGTAAAACTTGACACCAAAGAGTTATTGCTTTACATAGAGGTAAGTGGCCTTAAGAATGCATTACCACAAGACGTGAATATATTCCTGAATGGTTTGAGCTACATGCAAGATTGTCAGCAAATTATTTATAACTGTGAATATAATTATCACAGGGATGTATTATACCATCCTCAATACATCCAATGTAACGTTATCCACTATAGAATTGTAAAATGCAGAAAATACTATTTGGCTTCCCAGTGGTTACTGTGGAATTATCAAATTATAAACCATAGCAGACCTAAAAACATGTCATTTTATCTATTTAATAAAAAATTGTTTTCTGATTATATAAGAAATACTCATTGTAGATAATTTGAAATAGAGGAAAATATAAAGAAGAAAAAAGTGATCTTTAATTTCCAATGCACAGAGAAAGTTAGTATTTACATTTTGATGTGCCTTGTGCTGACTTTCCATTTATACATATTTATTTAGAAAATTAGGATTATTCTGTACATAAAACTTAATTTTTTGACATAATGTTTTATTGTCTATTTTATCATTACATTAAATGTTCTAAGTAAACAAAATATACACTAGTAATAACGATTACACAATATATTGACCAAATGTTTACCATTTTGGTGTTTTGAATTTTTCACTATTATAAATGACATTACAATGGACATCATTATGTGTAAATCTTTGTCTGAGGTTCTAATTATTTCTTTCTGCCAGATACATGGTTATTGATTATAGGGTGTAGACTTATATGAGTTTCCTTAATCTATTACCAAATTATTTTCCAGTGATTGCACCAATTTATACTTCTGCCAGAAGTCAAATTAGTTTCCCATTTTACTGTTTTAAACAAGACCATATATCATCATTTCTTCTTTTTTTTTAAATCTAAGTATTTTGATAGACAAAATAAATATACCCTCATAACTGTTTCAAATGATGTTTTTCTGATTTGTAATGAAGTCAAACATTTTTAATTTGTTAAAAAATTGTATTTTTTGAGATTTTTCTATTTCTGTCCTTTATGTATTTCTATGATTATTCCCACTGATCTGTATAAGCTCTTTATAGAATAAAACTATAAACATTATCACATTTATTGCAATAATTTCCTGGTTGATTTTACTCATGACCTTTTTGACATATAGTTCTAAAATGGAACTTAATCAATATTTAACCCTTGGGAGTTCTCTAAATTCTTTTGGTAGCATTTAAATTTTTTTATACACATACACACATGAATAACTTTACATCGCATGCATAAATGGTATTACAAATGCCTGAAAGATTTTTGTCTTTTTTTTTGTTTGTTTTTTTAAAGTGGTGAAAGAGTTTACTAAAAGAGATAGTACACTCCAAAGAGTTTGGAGAGGGCAGAGCAAAAGAAGAGGCTCAAAGGCCTGGAAGTTTTTTAATATAGCCTCTTTTTATTTCTTTCCCCACCTTTCTCCCAGTCCTCCCTACTTCCATCCATATCACTTCCCCCAAACAACTCCCAGGGGTATAAACACCTTGTAAATAGCCCTCTTTTGTCCCCAACACATTTTAAATGTATACTCCACTAGCACTGGAGATACTAAATTGCTAAGGATATGCAAATGAAAGTAATCTTTTTAAAAACAAATTTCTTGTAAGGAAGTATACATAACATAAAAATTATCATTTTAACCATATTTAAGTAAATAGTTCAATAGCATTAAGTACATTTATACTGAGCAACCATCATCACCATCCATCTCAAGAACTTATTCAACTTCCCAGAGTACCCATTAAACAATAACTCCCCATTCCCTCCCTCGCCCTGACAACCACCATTCTACTTTCTGTCTCTATGAATTTGACTTCTTTAATTCCTGTAAGTGGAATTACCATACGATATTTGTCCTTTTTGTCTAGTTTATTACACTTAGCACAATGTCATCAAGGATCATCTATCTTTTAACATGTGCCAGAATTTCATTCCGTTTTGAAGCTGAATAATATTCCTTTGTATGTATGTACCATACCACATTTTGTTCAACCATTCACTATTCATTGATGGACATTTCGGTTGTTTCCACCTCTGGCTGTTGTGAATAATGCTGCTATAAATATGGGTGTACAAAAATAGTCTTTTAAACAGCATTGTTAATCAGGATATATACTGTCTTTGAAATTCTTTGGGGATACTGATACCAATTGCTGACACTTAAATTATGAATCAGCTTTACCTAAGCCATATAGAAGAACCAACATAGAAGAATATTTCTCTCAAGACCTCAAAAAGCATCTTTGTGCATCTAATCTGATGTTTTTCTTGAAAATATGCTAAATAAATGGTTTTTAAAAATACCTAAAAAGGTAATAGCTTCAAAAAATTATACTTCCCCAGAATTGGGTATGCACCAAAATCCATGTGACATGTGAAAACATTATGAAAGATATTCTTCGTCCTTCTGGGCTAGAAAGAGCTCGGTAGATGAACTGGGCATATTATAAATTAGTACCTCATTTCTCCATTTTTACTTTTCCCCTCAACAGAGAAATCAAGAATGGCTGAAGACAATCATACTATGAAAACTGAGTTTATCCTCACAGGATTTACAGATCACCCAGAGCTGAAGATCCTTCTCTTTGTGGTGTTCTTTGCCACCTACCTGATCACCATGGTGGGGAATCTTGGCCTGATGATATTAATTTCAAAAGAGCATCGTCTTCACACACCAATGTACACCTTTCTGGGTAACCTCGCTCTTGTGGATTCTTGCTGTGCGTCTGCCATTACTCCTAAGTTGTTAGGGAACTTCTTTTCTGAGAACAGAATGGTTTCCCTCTACGAATGTATGGCCCAATTTTATTTTCTTTGCACTGTTGAAACTGCAGACTGCTTTCTTCTGGCGGCAATGGCCTATGACCGCTATGTGGCCATATGCAGCCCACTGCAGTACCATACCATGATGTCAAAGAAACTATGCATTCTGATGACCACAGCTGCTTACATAGCTGGAAACCTGCATTCCATGATCCATGTAGGGCTTTTATTTAGGTTAGCTTTCTGTGAATCTAATCGCATCAACCACTTTTATTGTGATATTCTTCCTTTATACAGACTCTCCTGTGTTGACCCTTATATTAATGAACTGGTACTGTTTATCTTTTCAGGCTCAATTCAAGTCTTTACCATAGGTAGTGTCTTAATATCTTACCTCTACATTCTCTTTACTATTTTCAAAATGAAATCCAAAGAGGGAAGAGTCAAAGCCTTCTCTACCTGTTCATCCCACTTTTTGTCTGTTTCATTATTCTATGGATCTCTTTTTTTCATGTACATTAGACCAAATTTGCTTGAAGAAGGAGACAAAGATATACCAGCTGCTATTTTGTTTACAATAGTAGTTCCCTTACTAAATCCTTTTATTTATAGCCTGAGAAATAAGGAAGTAATAAGTGTTCTGAGAAATATTCTGAAAAAAAAATCTCAAGGAAGTCTGAAAAAAATGACACCTACCGTATCCTAATAATTTAAATGCAGAAAAATTTTCCAAGTGGAATTACACAGAGAAAATGCACAAATTGTATATAAAATATTTTAAAATATCATAATAAAGTTAATTTAAGCAGCAATACATAAAGGAGACAATATACAGGAAGGAGTAAACTGTGCTAAATCTTAACTCAAAATAAAAATCAAAACCAAAGTAAATTCATTTAAGAAACAACTTAGTATGTTGCCAAGCTCATGGAATGTGTTAGCATCAGGGATTATCAGCACCCAAAAGAAAAATATGTGTCAATAAAACTAGAAAAAAAAGTTTAAAAAATTGTCAGACTGAAAAAAAGAAAAACAACAAAATTAGTAGTTATAAATATAAAGATCACATTAAACATTTGTACCCAGCTCACTTTAATATCTTGGAGCATGAACACCCCAGTTAAGTGAAAATGGTGTAAAGGCATGTGAGCCCTCAACCAAAGAAATCACAACCATGAGCAACAAAGTTGAGGCAAGGGAATTTTGAGGAAGCTGTTTTAGTAGCATTTGCGGGGACACTATTGCAATTAGGAAAGGGGTAGTGAGGAAGTGAAAGTGTCAAAAGTGAATATTACATTTCCAATTTGAAGTTCCTATGGAGTTGAATAATTAAACACAGAATGTCAATTTTCAAGAATATAAATCTTAAGAGAGGTTTATTTACTGCCATATATACATGCATAAAGATGGCATAACATAAAGTTTTAGCCAAGTAGTCAAACCTGATTTGAAGAGCTTTGGTTGTCAGTGAGCTAAGCTAAACTTCTCCATCTCACTTCCTGAGAGATGAGGAAAGGGTTCAACAAAGGGGATATTACTATATAATACATGGACATGAAGAAAAGTTATCACCGTTGAACTGTGGGTAGGACTTATAAAAAATAATTTATGTTTTCTTCTTTTCACCATTGCGAAACCTGAGGTTGCGGAATGTGAGTAGAACAAAATGATCTTAATGTGACAAAATGAAAGAATTACTTTCCAATTATTCATTCGTCATAGATTCACTGAGAGCCTGCTATTTGGAAGCACTGCTTTACAGATACGGGGATATATGAGTTACCAAAATACCAGTTTTTCCTTCTTCTTAAATAGAACATTGTTGTGATTTTAATAACTAACTTTTGGATCAAAGAGTACCCGTATAAAGTAAAAGAAAATTTCTCCCGCCACTTCTCTTGATGCACTGAGGTCACATCTAAATTCCCAGAAGGCAATTGTCATGTTGCAGGAAGGTCCAGGCTAGCCAGGCACCCGAGGCTGACTTCACATGGAAAATGAGCATGTTGAATCTATGTAGAAAATGAGGTAGGAACTCATGAATAGAAAATTATAACCACTTGGTCCCTAC
This sequence comes from Rhinolophus hipposideros, assembly GCF_964194185.1. Classification (NCBI taxonomy): domain Eukaryota; kingdom Metazoa; phylum Chordata; class Mammalia; order Chiroptera; family Rhinolophidae; genus Rhinolophus; species Rhinolophus hipposideros. Next base: position 28,872,549 of record NC_138048.1, read on the forward strand.
TTGTAACCTCCAAAAAAATCTAACTTAGCTCATTCCATATACCCAGACATTTCAAGATTTGAAATAGAGAAATTTCAAGATTTTCTTGGTTGTTTCAAATGTAAACCCCTTTAATTTAGGATTCTCCCAAACCCACCTCCTCCCTTCCTTGGTAATATCTAACTGTAGGTAGCAGCCTAATATCATGGCATTAAGGACAAGTGTCATGTAACAGATTGAGCTCTGTCCATGCTGCTCTTCTAGGATGTCTGATTCTCTCTGACTCTGGTTATCTTTTCATGCCACTGTCAGTTTAGGCATCTGCATTCATGTCTAGTCGCCAGGCTAGACATGGAAGCATGATTTCAGTTAAAATGTCTACTTGTCAAGTCCACAAGGCTTAAAGTCTGCTGGCTCGTCACTCTTGTTCTTTCTCTGCTAATTTCTGAGTAAACTGTCTTGACCTCCTTCTCTAGGATATTTCAAAAAGGATTTAAGAAGATAGAAAAACTGGTGTTTTGGTAACTGATACATCTCAGCACCTACTTGAAACAGAGTCCAGGAAAAGTTGAATGGCATCATTTCTGCACTTTTGATGATACACAGTACAGGTGTGACACAGGATTTTTATGGATCTCTCCAGAAGGTCTCTTTGCATAGATCTCCAAACTTCTATGAGCATTTGATTGTCTACCCGTCTCATACCCAGGACACCCCTCGGGAATTTATGTCACAGAGCCCCATCTCAGCAAATACCAATCATTCTCCTTTGACTTTTTCCCCCCTAATTCACTGAATTCTTATTTCTAGGTTGATACCTAGCTCTTCCATCATTATAAATGCTTCCCAAATCAATCTACTTTTATGGAATAAATTTTGACTCTGGAACAGTGGTCAAAAGTCAGGCTTTCTTTTAATCTTCTCTCACTGTTTGGATTATGGGGGATATGTTTATGGGAGATAAAGTGTGAAATTAATATTGTTGTGTTCTGGCTCCCTCTCTTAAAGCAATAAGCGTGAACTGCACAAGCTGCTGTCTGAAATGGTAAGAATTGGGCAAAATAGATTGCAGACAGTCTTCATCTAAGTGTTCTTGGGTATGGGAAGGAAAAAGTTATACAATGAATCATTTTAAAATCTTGACTAATATTTCATAGTAAATGGAGAAAAAAAGAGTTGTTTAGGACTTTACTTTGAAAACTAAAAACAAAAATTATGGAAATAAATATTTTATTTCATATTTAGCCAAATTTTAGTTATAACCACAAATGTGTACTAATTTTGCAAAGAATGAATCAAGTGTTAAATGCTTTCCTTGGTATTATTTTCCTGAAGAATAAAGTATAATATCTAGATACAATCTTTATTTAACTTTTGAATTCAATGAATAATAGTAATGGAGGAATTTTATAAAATATCCAAAGGCTCCACCCACCAATTTCCCCAAAGGCCCTTCTTAATTTGTATTGTACAAATTCTTATCTATTGAAATTGTTTTTATTTTTCTCATTTATTATTCACTTTTTAATTGTTGTAACTCTACCAGACCCTATTTACCTGTGGGACTTTACATTTCTTTCAGACAGTTCTTGAACCCCACATTCATCAACTTTATGAAGTCTATTGCATCTTTCTCAAGATCATTTCATGTTGAATTTGAATCATGTTTACTATATCAGAAAATCATGAGTAAGATGCTGGTGCAATGGATGAAGATAGTGGTGTTAAACAGGGAGGGATGTTTCAGAGGAAATTAATTTTATAAGTGATCAGTTCACTCAGGAATATTTTCGTTTGTTATGTGACAAGTCTTACATCCCTAAGAAAGCACTGTCACTTCAGGGACTTGCAAACTGACACTAGGATAACAAGAACCTCTGTGTTGGTTCATCAGTTACTACCAAAAGATACCCCATTATATATACGAAGATTAACATTTGAGCTAGTTTGTAGATATTTTTCATGTTGTCAATACTTTCTTTTACATTTTAATTATTGGAGTTTTACCTGAATCCTAATATGCTATTTTCTGTTACAAGAATGTCTTGCCATCTGAATATATAGTTTGTTAGACTGAAAAGTATTTATTCTATATATGCCATTTATGTCCCTTCTATAGATCATTCTTCTTTAGGATATTATTAGTCCTCGTATCCTCGCATTTTCCATCCAGATGACTGCTCTGAAGTTGGCATTGCTTGCTGGTGCAGGTCTGTTTATCAATGAGCCAATCTCACCACATGGTTTTAAATATTGTTTCAGAAGTGATGCTGACAAAGTATCAGAGAAGCAGAATGTAATATCTATCCCCATTCAATTATAGAAATCATAATAAATGTTAAAACTTTAATTCTTCAGCTTAGTATCATGACTCTCAGGTTATATTTTTAATCTGTTAAGCTAACTGATTCCACTAATATGAGATATCTAAAGTCATCAAACTCATAGAAACAGAAAATAGAATGACGGTTGCTGGGGAGAAGGAGCCAATGGGGAGTTGTTCAATGGGTATAGTTTCACTTTTGCAAAATGAAAAAGTTCTGAAAAAGTTTCACAACAATGTGAATATACTTAACATTACTGCACTGTGCACTTAAAAATGGTGAAAATGGTAAATTTTATATTATGTGATTTTTACCAAAATTAAAACACAAACAAAACTTAAAAAAATGGAACTATATTTGGATTGTGTGCAGGGGAGGGAAGAAGCCCATGTTTTGGTAAATAATTGCTCCTATATCAGAGCAAATGAAAGACTTCTTTGCATTGCTGATGTGGTTGAGTCTTGACAGTCTTTTAGAATTTTAAAACTAGGTGATCCAAGATGGCAAAGTAGATGGACACTGTACTTGCCTCATACCGTGACATCAAAATGACAACTAAATGATAGAATGATCAATCTGGAGAAACATCTGAAGTCTAGCTGAACAGAAGTTTTATAACTAAGGACATAAAATAAGAATCGTCGAGACTCATAGGAGGGGTGGAGACACAGAACGGGTCCCAAACCTTCGTGTGGTAGATGAAAACTGGGAGGGATATCTCAGCCACAGAGTTTCCCCCAAAGAGCAGCAAGGGACCCCAGCCTTACACCAACCTCCCCAGCCCAGAGTATGGTGCCAAGAAGAGGAGCCCCCAGAACTTCTGGCTGTGAAAAACAGTGGGGATTCTGACCACCCGGGTATGATTGAAGGCTGTGGGGGAAACCCAAACATCCTCTTAAAGGTCCCACACAGACTCGCTAACAGGCACTCACCTTGGGCTCTGGTGGAGGGACAGTGACTTAAGAGGCCTCAGAGAAATATGGGGGTCAGACTGAGGTGTGAGGCTTTGGGGTGTGGGCTGAAAGATAGTCGCCATTTTTCCTGCGTGGGGTCTTCCTTCCATGCCGCTGGCAGGTGGGCACCATCTTTCCTTTGTTGAGCCCGCCCCCCACAGGCCAAATCTGAATCTGATTGGCCTGATGAGCTCCGCTGCTCCACTCTGCTGACTCACACTCAACTCTGTACTGAATGAGGCTTTATTAGGAGCTGAACCTTATAGGACCCAGCAACTGGCAGCAGGCCTCAGAGTGTCCTGACTTTTTGTGGAGCTACCCCGGACCTGGTACTGGTGGCAGCCATTCTTGGTTTACAGCACAGCCTCTCCCACACACCTCCAGGTCCAGCACAAGCAGCAACCTACCATGGATAGCTTTGTAGCTCCTACCAGGTCATCCCTGGCTGGTCACAGACAATGGCCAACCTGGGACTACACTGGAGCCTGCCTGAAGGCAGCCTGTGTGTCCATCAATGGATGAATGGATAAAGAACAGGTGGTACATATATACAATGGAATATTGCTTGGCCATGGAAGGGAATGGGTTCTTGCCATCTGTGGTGGCATGGATGGTCCTGGAGGGAATTGTGTTGAGTGAAGTATGCCAGACAGTGAAAGACAGATGTGATGGGATTTCACTTATAGGTGGAATCTAAAGAACAAAACAAACAAAACAGAAATAAGCTCATAGATACAGAGAACATTTTGATGGTTGCCAGATGGGAGGTGGGTTGAGAGGGTGGGTGAAAAAGGGGAAGGCATTAAGAAGTACAAATTGGTTGTTACATAGTAATGGGGATGTTGGGTATAATATACGGAATATAGTCAATAATATTGTAATATTAATAACTATGTATGGTGTCAGATGTGTACTAAATTTATTGGGATAATAGATGGGAAGGGGGTTGGGGGACAAGGTGAAAAAAGTGAAAGGATTAAGAAGTTCAAATTGGTAGTTACAAAAATAGTCATAGGGATGTAAAGTAAAGCACAGGGAATATAGTAAATAATATGGTAATAACGATGTACAGTGCCAGCTGAGTATGAGACCAGCCAGGGGGATCACTTCAAAAATTATATGTCTAACCACTATGCTGTACACCTGAAATTAAAATAAAATATTAATGTTAACTGTAATGGGAAAATTTTTAAAAAGGGGGGCTGAAAGGGAATAAGAAGTTTCAAATTTCCAGATATAAAAGAAGTCATGGGAAAGTAATGTACAGCATGGGGAATGTAGTAGGTAATATTTGGATAGCATAGAATAGTGCCAGATAGTTACTGGATTTACGGTGATCACTTCTTCAGGTATATAAATGATGAACAACTATGACATACACCTGAAACTGATATAAAGTTGTATGTTAACTATATTTTTAAATAAAAATCTTTTTAAAAAGAAATTTAAAACTACTATATAATGAATCATTTCTATCAATTTGAAGTTTTCTTAATTTTTTTATTAAAACAAAATTTTAACTTTATAAAGACATGATTTTTCCATTTATGTTTCAAAGAGGGTAAACTTGTTAGTGGATTGGGTTCATTCCTTTCTTAAAAACATTTATTAAGATGTCTATAGCACCAGCATTGGGTATATTAGGTAGGAAAAGAAGTATGCTGTGACACAAAACAGCATAAACATACAGTATAGCATAGTAACTATATTTATTCAAAGATATTTCATGTGTATATACTTAATAAATATAGGCATAATTCAATTTCATCTTCTATAGGTCACAAGTCACAAGTAGGAGAGCTTATATTTTATTACATTTACATTGTACTGGTATCATCAACAATTTACTGATATTCTATGGATCCTGTAGTCAATGGATAAACACTTTCAAAACTTCAGAAAACTAAAAATAATTTTAAAAATATATGTAACGATGGAAGGAGAACTGACTCTGGGTTGTGAGCACACAATGTGATATATAAATGATGTATTATAAAATTGTATACTTGAAACGTATGTAATTTTACTAACCATTGTCACCCCAATACATTTAATTAAAAATATATGTGTAATACTTTTCTTTATAACTCTACAATGAACAAGACAATATGTTTAAAAATATGTCTTAAGGAAATATTTACTCATTAACTATTCAAACTCTTAAATATCAAACACATCTCATGGACATTCAAAGGATAATAAAGGAATATTATGAACAATTCTATGCCAATAAATTTGATAACCTAAATGAAATGGACCAATTCCTTGAAAGACAGAGTCTGCCAAACTCACACACAAAAAAATAGACACTCGGAATAAATTTATACATATTAAAGAATTAAATTAATAACCTTCCAAAACAAGAAAGCACCACACGCAGATAGGTTCAACTGATGAATTCCATCAAACATTTAAGGAAGAAATTATACCAATTCTCTACAATCTTTTTAAGAAGATAGAAGCATTGAGAATACTTTCTAACTTATTCTATGAGTCCAGAATTACTCTAATACCAAAACCAGACAAAGACATTGCAAGAAAACTATAAACCAATACCTCTCATGAACATAGATGCAGAAATTATCAACAAAATATTAGCAAATTGAATCTAAAAATGTATAAAAAGATTATACACCAGAATCAAGTGGGATTTATCTCAGGCAAGTTTGGCTCAATATTCAAAAAACAATTAATGTAATCTATCACATAAACAGGCTAAAGAAGAAAATCACTCAATAAACTCAACAGATTCATAAAAAGCATTTGACAAAATCAAACGCCCACTCATAATAAAAACTGTCAGTAAACTGGAATAGAGGAAAACTTCCTCAACTGGATAAAGAATATCTACAATAAACCTATAGCTAACATCATATTTAATGGTGAAAACTTCAAGGTTTCCCACTAAGATCAGGAACAAAGCAAAGAACTAGTTTTCAATATTGTACTGGGAGTACTAGATAATGCAATAAAATGATAAAAAAAATAAAGGGGATACAGATTGAGAAGAAATAAAACTATCTGTTCTCAAATGATATGATTGTCTATGCAAAAATTTGAAAGAATCAAATTTTGAAACAAAAAACTCTTGGAATTAATAAGTAATTATAGCAAAGTTGTAGGGCACAAGGTTAAACAAAGATATATTTAAAAGTATTGCTTTCCTATATACCAGTAATGAACAAATGGAAGTTGAAATTAAAAACATAATACCGTTTACATTAGCACCCATCACAATGAAATACTTAGGTATAAAACTAACAAAATATGTGTAAGATATATATAAGAAAAACTATCAAACAATGATGAAAGAAATCAAAGAACTAAATCAATGAAGAGATATCCCATGTTAACAGGTAGGAAGGTGTCCCGATTTGATTTGTAGATTCATTGCAATCTCAATCAAAATCAAGGCAAGTTATTTTGTGGACACTGACAAACAGATTCTAAAGTTTATATGGAGAGGCAAAAGGCCAGAATAGCCAACATGATATTTAAGGAAAAGAAGAAAGTTGTAGGACATCAAGACCTGCTATAAAGGCACAGTAATCAAGACAGTATGGTATTATTAAAAGTATAAACAAAGAGATATATGAAACAAAACAGAGAGCCCAGAAATAGACCCACATAAATATAATCATAAGATCTTTGATCAGGGAACAAAGGCAATGCAATGGAATCAAGATTGTCTTTTTCAACAAATGGTGCTGGAACAACTAGATATTGGCACGGAAAAAATGAGTCTAACAGACCTTACACCTTCACAAAAATTAATTCAAATATATTATAGACCTAAAGGAAAAATGAACTATTATGAAACTCCTAGATAATAACAGGAGAAAATCTAAGTGATTTTGGGATTGGCAATAACTTTTTAGATGCAACACCAAAGGCATGATTCATAAAGAAGGAATTGATATGCTGGATTTCACTAACAATAAAAATTCCTGCTTGTGAAAAACACTGTCAAGAGAATGGAAAGACAAGCCACATACCAGAAGAAAACATTTGCAAGTCACATCTGATAAAGGACTGTTATCCAAAATAGAGAATTCTTAAAACTCAATAAGAAAGCAAACAACCCGATTAAAAAATAGGCCAACGGGCTTTAACAGACACCTCACCAGAGAAGATATGCAGATGGCAAATAAGCATATGAAAAGATGCTCCACATCTTATGTCATCAGGGAAATGCAAATTAAAACAAGATACAACTACAAACTGATTAGAATGGCCAGAATCTGGCATACTGACACCACCCAATGCTGGCAAGGATGTGGAATAACAGGAACGCCATTAATTGCTGGTTGCGATGCAAAATGGACAGCCACTTTGGAAGACAGTTTGGTGGTTTCCTTCAAAACTAAACATATTCTTACCATACCATCCAGCATTCACACTCCTTGGTACTTACCTAAAGGACTTGAAAACATGTCTACACAAAACCTACACATGTCTAGAGCAGCTTTATTTATAATTGACAAAACTTGGAAGCAACCAAGATGTCCTCTTGTAGATGAATGGATATATTGTGGTATGTCTAGACAATAAAATATTATTCAGTGCTAAAAGTAAATGAGCTATCAAGCCATGAAAAAACATGGACGAAGCTTTCATGCATATTGCTACATAAGTTAAATAAGTTAAACGGAAAAAGTTATATCTGTGTGATTTCAACTATATGACATTCTGAAAAAGGGAAAAAACCATGGAGACAGTAAAATGATGAGTGGTTGTCAGGGGTTAGGGGGAAGGGATGCATGAATAGGAGGAACATACAGGATTTTGGGGGCAGTGAAAATATTCATGTATGATACATATCACGTATGATACTATAATTGTGGATACATATCATGATAAACTTGTCTCACCCATAGCATGTACAACACCAACAGTGAACCCTAATATAAACCATGGAATTTAGGTAATAATAATGTGTCAACAAATATAATGCATGTACCATTCTGGTGGGGAATGTTGATAAGGGGTGAGACTATGCATATGTGGGGATGGGGTAAACGGGAAACCTCTGTACCTTCTGCTCAATTTTGCTGTTAACCTAAAACTGTCCTAAAAAATAGTCTATTAAAAATTTTAAAAAGTCAAACACAGTCTGTAGCTCACACATGAATCTTTTCATTTCAGCTCTGCCTAACCAAGCAAAGATTAGTCTCTTCACTCCCTCAAGGTCTCACTCTGGTTTCTGGTTTCTGCTGCTCTTTCTTTTTCTTTTTTTTTTTTTTTTTTTACCATCTATACTCTCATTATGATGCTGAGCTAGGAGAGTTCAGAGTGTGTTATGGTACAAACTTTTCCACATGGCCTCTTCTTCCCTTCTCTAGAAAATTATAAATAAATGGCAATTCCAGTTTTCACCTACAAATGACTGTAAAACATAGCCTCTTCCTTGTTTTTCTATCTGACTGTTTCCCTGTTTCCTGCTTGTCTACAAGTTTAATCAAATCAGAGGCTTTTTTTATTTTAATTTTTTCCAGATGTACAAGACCGGTCCTTTCATTTGGCCACCATATTTTTGAGGTTTACAATAGGCACTAAGGTAGATCCTGGGGAAAAACTCCCCTCCCACCGCCCCCCTTTGTGGTACTTTGTTACAGCAGTCCAAGGGAATAAATCCACTTGCGTTTCCTTACAGCACAGCTAATGGGTTCCAAGAATGAGCCTACCGAGAGAACTAGGCAGAAGTGCATGGCACTGTTTTGGAAGTCACATAATGGAACTTCTGCTCTACCTCAATCGTTGAGGCAATCACAGTATTTTTTTTCACATTCAAGGAAAGGGGACATTGACCTCTTGATGGGAAAGGTGTCAACATCACACTGTAAGAAGAGCATATATTCACAGTGTGAGGGATATAAATGATGAACGTCTAAATATTACCTTGTCTTGTGCACCTGAAACTAATAATAAAAAAATAAAAAAATAAAAAAGAAGAGCATATGAAATGAAATATACTGTGTTGGTCACCACAACTTACATGATTTACAAGAGTTTAGGAAGAGTTGAGAAAGATGACAGGGCAAGGGGTGCGGGTACATCAAAGGCTGGGTTTGGAGGGAGAATGTTAAGGTCTGCTTAACTCACTTATTTTTTGTAAAATTGGTTTCCCTTGGATAAATGTAAGATGACTGTTGTGAAACAAAAAGGAAAGTGGTGAACTCCAAGTGAGTTTGGCTCTTCAGTTTCTGGAATCCTCACCTGTTACCTAACTCCCATCCCTAAAATAAGTCAAAGTACGCTGAGAGAAGCACAATTGCTATCCTCAAGTGGAAGGTAAGAAAATGAAGCCCAGTGTGGCTGAATCACTTTTTCAATGTCCCGCAGTGTAGTATTTGTGATTTTAACCCCAGGCTAACTGCAAAACCCACATTCTCAGTTATCAAGTAAGAAGTCACAAGAGATCATCCGGAGCTTGCACAGAATTGTCCAGGTTAGCCCATGCAGTGCAGAACAGTGTAGTACTTTTAAATTTTTAATTTCCAAGATTTAAAAATCAGGAGAATATTTATAAAAGCAAGTTTTAACTCTCTTGAAAAGTTGGGAGATATGGCAACAATTAGTTCTCATGTCACCTGCCTGGCCCCTCTGAGCATTTGAATGTGTAAACTTCTGTTACTGCCTCTCATCATACTTCATTATTTCAGTACTTAGAGTAAAAACATTTACCAAGTTGCTATTATAAACTATAAAATATGCTGATTTGAACAATTGCTTACTTTCTCATCTCATCTTTTATGCTTAAAAGGAGAGAAATCGCCAACAAGACCCAGAAGGGATAATTTATTAATTAACTGATTAATATATAGAGATATAGTTGGTTATTTTAAAAAGCAAAATAACTAACAATAAATAAGGTAAATATATTAATTCAATTTTTAAAAGGAAAATCTTATAGACAGTTGACTGTTGGGCTGTACAATATGTTTTAAAAATTATTTTAGTTTTATTGGGCAAGAGGTTTAGGTATGAACTTGATAGAAATATGGTAAAACAATAGTTAATAAAATTTGTTTTAAACAAATATATGTTATCCTTTTATTAACTGTGAATTTACTATTTTACTTAGTTTAAATTATGTTCATCTCTTTGTACGGTAATTTTGTTTTGTTTTTCTTGGTGAATTAATTCAATCCCAGGAGGCAGAGACAACAAAACTAGTTAGTCCTGTTTAAGGCATTAACCAGAAAGGCAATTCCCTTTCATGAAGGAATGAAAGCCAAATCCTAATGTGAGAGTGTATTATCAAATTAGTATGTTAATTTTGAAGAAATGAGTCATTGTATATTGATAGCACTTACAGATATATACAGATACATACTTTAATACTCCCTTTAGAAGATAAGAATTAAAGAACATGTATGAAACAAAGGAAGATTGAGTCTCAATTTCCGATGGCATAGGGCAGGCTATCCCCAGGTGTGAATTGATTCTGGTGGGGTTCGGAGGTTCAAATCCCAATACTGGAATGAGCCTTTACATCTCTTTCTGGGCGAGATGAAGATGAGGATGATGAAGAAGGAGGAGACTCTGGGGCTTTGGGAGTTTGAGGTTTGATGGTCCACAGCCCCCAGGGAATGTGCTTCTACTTCCACTTCAGCCCAGGAAGAGGGAGGGATTCATTTACACAATAACTGGCTTTGATGACCTTGTACAGGATTTCAATAGCATCTTCAATGAGATGGGGGCCTAGACCTTGCCTTCCCATCCTCCTGAACTTCCAAGGTCCTGAGACAAAGACACCTGGTCAGAGACGGCAGGAGGGACAGATGCTTACGGACTCAGTGCTTAAGCACCCAGATAGTCACCAGCCCAAGATCTTTGTTCTGGGGGTTCTTGGAGAGGGATGCCAGAACTGACTCCCCAAAACCAGTACTAGACTAGGGCTCTCAGCGACCTTTCACTGATTTAATAATATGTGGCCTGTGACACATAATACACACACACACACACACACACACACACACACACACACACACACACACACTCATTCTAGAGCCAGAGAGGACAAGATCTTGGCTCCCAGGTTTCCCAGGAGCCCCTGCCCAAATGCTATTTTTAAGAGAATGTCTGTGACCAAGAGCACCGGGCCAGATGGACAGTGGAGGAGCGCCAGACTGTGGTGGACCATGAGGGCAGGGCAGAGACCACAGTAACCCATCAACAAGCATGTGGTGGTCACAGAGATAATCCAGAATCACCACCACTTCCAGCCCTGGATGAAGCCTTTTCCATCCTGGATTTATTTCTAGGCCTTTGGTTCTGGTCCTCGTAGCCTTGTTAACCCTCAGAGGCCTTCAGTTTTTTAGAGTACCACAGTAAACACAAATAAAGCCAGAGATTACCAGACATCTGTGGATGGACTCCAGTGTGAAAGATGGAGATTCATACAAACAAAATAAGAAACTTGGAAGAAACAGACTATGCAGAGAGATGAAAATCTAGCAAGGACACAAATCTTTAATGTCCTTAGAAATATGAGATTACATAGCTGTAAAACCAGAACAGAATGCTACAAAAGAGGAATAAGCAGAACAAACTTCTGGGAGTTAAAAAAATATTATGGCAGAAATGAAAATCTGTAAAAACGTTTGGATGACAAAGTTGAGGGGCTCTCCAGAAACATAGGCCAAATAACAGAGATAGAAAATAGAAGAAAAATATGATAGGAAAACGAGAATGAAGTAAATAATCACAATTAGAATAATATGAATCATCAGTGAAATAAGTCAAGAAAATATCTCAGAAATGAAGATATTACTTCGTAACCTGAAAGCACCACATGCTAGAAACCAAGATGAAAATAAACCCAATCCAAAGCACATCACATGAAATTTCAGAACACTAGCAACAAAGGAGAATCCAATGATGAGAGAGGGAAATAACACACAGAGGAATCAGAATGTTCTCAAACTTTATCAGCAACATTGGAATTAAAAGACAATAAACGACAGGGCTGTCCCCTATCACCTCTGCTTTTCAACATAGTGTTGGAAGTCCTTGCCAGAGCAATCAGGCAAGAGAAAGAAATAAAAGGCATCCAAATTGGGAATGAAGAAGTTAAATTATCACTCTTTGCAGATGACGTGATGCTATATATAGAAAACCCAAAGACTCCACCAAAACGCTATTAGAAACAATCAACAGTAAAGTTGCTGGCTACAAAATCAACGTACAAAAGTCCATTGCATTCCTATGTACTAACAATGAAATCTCAGAAAAAGAAATACAAAAAACAATTCCCTTTGCAATTGCAGCAAAAAGAATAAAATACCTAGGAATAAACTTAACCAAGGATGTGAAAGACCTATATGCTGAAAACTATAAGACATTTTTGAAATAAATTGAAGAAGACACAAAGAAATGGAAAGACATTCCATGCTCATGGATTGGAAGAATCAACATAGTTAAAATGGCCATATTACCCAAAGCAGTATACAGATTTAATGCAATCCCCATCAAAATCTCAATGGCATTTTTTAAAGAAATAGAACAAAAAATCATCAGATTTGTTTGGAACCACAAAAGACCCCAAACAGCCAAAGCAATCTTAAGAAAAACAAACAATGCCAGAGGTATCATGCTCCCTGACTTTAGCTTGCACTACAGGGCAACAATAATCAAAACAGCATGGTATTGGCAGAAAATCAGATACGTAGACCAACGGAATAGAATTGAGAACTCAGAAATAAAACCACATAAATATGGACAGATAATTTTTGACAAAAAAGCCAGAAACATACAATGGAGAAAAGACAGCCTCTTCAATAAATGGTGCTGGGAGAACTGGCAGCCACGTGCAAAAGAATGAAACTGGACTGTTATCTGTCACCATGTACCAAAATTAATTCAAAATGGATCAAAGACTTAAGCATAAGACCTGACACAATAAACTGCATTGAAGAAAACATAGGTACTAAACTTATGGACCTTGGGTTCAAAGAGCATTTTATAAATTTGACTCCAAAGGCAATGGCAGTAAAAGCTAAAATAAACAAATGGGACTATATGAAACTTAAAAGCTTCTGCACAGCAAAAGAAACCACCGACAAAATAAAGAGGCAACCGACTGAATGGGAAAAGGTTTTTGCAAACAGTGCCTCCGATAAGGGGCTAATATCCAAAATATACAAGGAACTCTTGAAACTCAACAACAAAAAAACAAACAACCCAATTGAAAAATGGGCAGAGGACCTGAAGACACATTTCTCCAAAGAGGACATACAAATGGCAAATAGACATATGAAAAAATGCTCAACATCACTAACCATCAGAGAAATGCAAATAAAAACCACAATGAGATATCACCTCATCCCAGTCAGAATGGCTATCATCAACAAGACAAACAGTAACAAGTGTTGGAGAGGCTGTGGAGAAAAAGGAACCCTCATACACTGTTGGTGGGAATGCAGACTAGTGCAGCCGTTATGGAAGGCAGTGTGGAGGTTCCTCAAAAAATTACGAATAGAATTACCATATGACCCAGCAATCCCTCTCCTGGGTATCTACCCAAAAAATCTGGAAAACATTTATACAGAAAGACACGTGTGCTCCAATGTTCATTGCAGCTTTGTTTACAGTGGCCAAGACATGGAAACAACCAAAATGTCCTTCGATAGATGAATGGATAAAGAAGTTGTGGTATATATACACAATGGAATACTATTCAGCAGTAAGAAAAGATGATATAGGAACATTTGTGACAACATGGATGGATCTTGAGTATAATTCTAAGCGAAATAAGTCAGACAGAAAAAGCAGAGAACCCTATGATTTCACTGATATGTGGTATATAAACCAAAAACAACAAAAGAACAAGACGAACAAATGAGAAACAAAAACTCATAGACACAGACAATAGTTTAGTGGTTACCAGAGGGTAAGGGGGATGGGGGAGGGAGATGAGGGTAGGGGGGATCAAATATATGGTGATGGAAGGAGAACTGACTCTGGATGGTGAACACTCAATGGGATTTATAGATGATGTAATACAGGATAGTACACCTGAAATCTATGTAATTTCACTAACAATTGTTACCCCAATAAATTAAAAAAAAAAGACAATGAAGCATTACTTTTAAAATACTGAAGAAAAATTATTTCCAATTATTTCTAGAATTGTATACCCAAGTAAACTATAAATTAAATGTGGGAGTATAACAGACATTTTTAGACATGAAAGGGGTCTAAAATTTATGACAAAACGGTATCAACAAAAATCTGTACCAAACATCACATTTAATGGTGAAAGATTGATGGTTTTCCAACTAAGATTAGGAATAAAACCAGGAAATCTGCTCTTACCACTTCAATTCAACATTGCACTGGAGATTACTTAGTGACATAAAGCCAGAAAATTAAATGAAAGGCATGTGTAATGGAAAAGAAGTAAAACTGTATTTACAGATGCCATGACCTTACATGTAGAAAAAAATTCTAAGGAATCAATAACAAAAACAAAAAATTATTAGCAGTAATAACAATATAGCAAGGTGTCAGGATACAAGATCAATATACAAAAAAAATGTATATTTCTATATATTGGTAACAATCTGAATGAGATTAAAGAAATAATTCCATTCATAATAGTATAATAAAGGATAAAATACTTAAGAATAATTTTGACACAAGAAGTGCAAAAGCTGAACATTGAAAAACTACAAAAATTGCTGAGATAAAGAAAATCTAAATAAGAGATACACCATGGGGAAAAAAAATGGAAAATTGACTGAGATAAAAATCCAAAACCTTCTATTAAAAGAAAGAAGTCTCTGGGAAGTTTCTAAAAACATGGTATCAAGCAGAGATTTGCATGTGTGTTGAACTAGTTCTTCATAAAAGTGGAGAGAGAACATGAGAAAAGAACCCCCTTTGATTGTGACACCCTGGTGGGCAGGTTAGGAAATCTAAGTGCAGGTACCTAAGCTTACTGGGACGTCACCTACAAGATGGGTGGGGGTAAAGGTGTTCAGCAAGTTTGCAACAAATCTGGAACATAAAAGAGTTACTTGAGGTTACCACAGTTGGGGAAAACAAGGCACTGAAAATTGATTTATTTATCCCTGGAAGACAACTATGTATAGGCTACCTCTATGAGTAGACAAAGTAATATGAGAGGCTCCAAACTATTCTCCTAATCAAAATATTTCATCTCTACATCAATGACATATTCCACCATTAGAATGGGGAATGGTGAATAGATTTTAATTTTTCTGCAAAATGAGCAAGTAAGCGCATGATTGCTAATTAGGAATATTACTCATGGATGCAAAAATGAAACGTGTTATGCTTCTATATTAAACAAAATTATTTACGTTGTTGTTTTGAGTGGCAGCCCATGTTCCGATGCCTGGCACCAGCTGAGGTGCTCAAAAACTGTATTCAGAAAGAACGAACGAAAGGAAGGAATGGAGGACAAGAAGAAAAAAATAAGATTAAGGTCTTGATAGTTCAGGTGTTAAAATGGAAATGACTTAGCTGGAAGGTGTGACTCATTATCTCAGTAGCACAAATCAATTCAATAGCTATTTTTCGAGAGCTATTCAGCAGGAAGTCGGCCAGAGGAATGAGCCACAAATCTAAGTAGCCATTACTCTAACATGCTGAAACCAGATAATGCCTCAAAAGTGAGTCTCCTAGAAAGCCAGGGGAAGCCTGAGGCCCCTGGGCTGTACAGCAAGAAGCAGAACTAAAAGTGGGAGGAAGGAGGGCCCTGAAACAAGTTATCCTCTGTTTTGTGTTGACTAAACTAAGAGTGTGACTCTCCAAAGAATGCATCACCTGAGTGTTCTCTTAAGTCTTTGTCACAAGAAACAAACGTTAGGACTGAAATTTATCATGACAAGAACTCTTGCCAAGGCAAGCTATGAGCACCAGAGATGAAATTTTGGCATTATTTCCTCAGCAACCTGAGGGTTGTCCTCCTTTGTTACCCTCTCCAATGTCTCCTCTTCATCCCATTCTGTAAAATGAGTCATCTTTCTTCCTGTCATCCCCGGAAAAGTATGTACTGAGTGTAGCTCCTCTTAGTGTGGGAAATGATACAGGGTAATGCACAGTGGAAAGAGTCACAGAGGCACACAAGCCCTGTTTCTTAGAAATTCATCTAATGCAGGCTATTAAAAAAGAAAGATATTTATACTGCATTCAATATAACTGACTAATAGTAAACTAAACAGAACTTCATTCTTCACAATGCTTCCCCACTCTTGTTTTCTATTTAAACAACTTCATATTTAAATATGTAGCCCTTACTTAGAGGGAAATACTGATTTACTATTCTCCTCCTGAGGAAATATACACCAAAAAAATAACTTTTATTTGCTTGAGGACTGATAAAACAATGAAGCTCAATATTTAATAGTTATGTGTCTATCTATGTACTTACATCTGAAAAATGAGTATTGCGGGTAACCAGACTTAAAAGATTAGTTCACAGACGATGAAAAGTCAGTTCTATAAGCTAAATGTATTTATTTATTATGCATCATTCAATAAATACTGAGCATTTTACTATATACGAGACACTATGTGCTATGTGTGAAGTCAGACAAGATTTGTGCTCTTTGTGGTTTTAAGTATCCTAGCAGGGTGAAGATGTTAAACAAAAATTATTACAATTTAATAATGCTGAACAGGATTTAAATGTAATTCATTCTGTTATCTCAGTTTAATCAGGAATTCTACCTTCCAAATTGAGATGTTAAACACCTGTAATTTGCAGAGGGTGGTCTTTTTTTAAAAAACAGATCTGTGGCTTTTAGCTCAAGGAGCACCTTTGGGGATTCATCAGAGTTTGGAGAATTAGGAGACAGGCATTCTCTGGAGAAATATGCTAAAGGCTTATGGGCTTTCCCTAGTCTCTCCCTTGTGGTGAGGAAGGGGCTGGCCTCCAACTCACTCTACTAATCCATTTGAGAGGGGCTTCATTCCGAGAGCTTGACATGTGCTCCCCGGAGTTTGAGAAACCAATAGAAGAATATCTGAGTCACTCTTGAAAAGTCTAAAGATAAAAGAGCTTGGCTAGATGGGCCTGAAGCAGCGAAGCAGCAAGACCCAGGCTGAGTTGAGAGAAACCTACATTCCTACCATCCAGGCATCCTTTAGCCGCTCTGGTTTCTTGGGGGCTAAATGTCTTCCCCACAGAAGGAGCTGAACAAGGATCCCTATAAGAGAATGCCTGGACAACCTGAGAGGAATATGACCCCAGCAGAGAGGAACCAGCCTGCCAAGAACCCAGGCACTCAGCGGGGAGTTGTAAGCAGACAGCTGAAGGAGAGACACTGATTTCACTTGTTAATAGAACCAGTCTGAAGCTTTGTGGAGAGGAGGTCTCTTGAGAAATTCCCAAAGGTGGCCCTTGAAAGAGAAAGGGCTTGCAGTTGTGCATGGGCCCTCTATAGCCTCAAGGTGAGATAACATTGTAACAGCCACATAAATAAAACTACTCTTCCCAAAGTTTGACCAGAGAGGGGTCAGAAACAGTTAACTGTCCGTGTAGGAGAAAGTGACTGAGGGCAGAAAGAAGCTGACGTCTCCTCCCCTATTGTAGCCTCCCAGGCAGAGGCAAGCCTGCGCCAAGAGAGGAGGGAGTTTTAACTTTGAATGGTGTTTTAGTTTTGATATTCCACTAACTGACCTGGAGTGTGATTATCAGACTGGACTGAACTTTTTCATGTCCCTTTCAAAGAGGACAACTTCATTAAGTGACCCCACAACATACCTTAGATTTTAAGGAAGACAGGATCCGTGGAGTTTAAAAGGAGCGATGACCAAAGGAGTCATTCTCAAACTTGGACTCTACTGCCTATCACATTCAAGAACTTCAGAGTGCTGTGAAATAGTAAGAGGGAGAACAAACCCAGGAAAGACGGTCAGGGGAAACTTTGTTGAAGAAGTAAATATAAAGCTTTGGTTAGAAAAATAAATAGGAATTAGCCAGGTAAAAAAGTGTGGAAGGAAGTGGAGAGGGGTCAGAAAAAGAGAAGAAAACCTTTTGAAAGCCTGTGGTAGGAAAGAGCATTGTTCTAGGTACTGTGATTATATAATAAATGACCCCAAAATGTAGCAGCATGAGACAATTATCTCGTAACAGTTCTGTAGGATGATTGGGCTCAACTGGGTGGAAAAGTCATGGGATTACAGTAGGTAGTGGCTGGGCTGGCATAATCTGAAGGCTCAGCAGGGCTATGTCAAAGACGGCTAGTGCCCATGGCTGGAAGACAATCTTGGCTGTCTGTTGGGAGCTTAGCTTGGGATTTTACTGAAGCCCCTACAAAGGGCCTCTCCAAGTGGCCTGGGCTTCACAGCATGGCAGTTGGGTTCTGAGAGGGAGCATTCCACAAGAGAGTATTCTAAAACCAAGTGTTCCAAGAGAACCACAAGAGAACCACAAGTGTTCCAAGAGAACCATATAGCTTTATATGACCTCATAGTATCACTTCAACCAAATAATGGTCAAAGCAAGCACAAGCCAGCCTAGATTCAAGGGAAGAGGACAGAGAACCCACCTCTCAATGGAAGGATGAACAAAGAATTATAGGGCATGTTTTTAAAACTGCTGCAGGCATGACCCACTGGAAAAATTCAAAGGTCAGTGTGTCTGAAGTATAGAAATTGCTGGTATGAGTGGAAGGCCATTTAAAGAACTTACAAACTATCCTAAGAGTAATGGAATGAAATTAAAAGGTTGTTGATAAATATCAAGGGTAATAGAGGAGATTATAAAAACTATTCATTGAAACAACAATTTAATTTTCTTCAAAAGGAACGGTTTATTAAACATTTACTATTAATCAAGATAAACACTATTTCAGAAATCATAGAGAACTGCGTAATATTGAGCAAAGTTCTTTGGGAACAGGGCCTGACTGGAAATGTGTATGGTAAAATTTCCTGTTGATGAAAAGTTACCTCTTGATGAATATGCCTTTGAAATAAGAGGCACCTACATTTTCATATTCATTAAAATACTCATGCTCCCCTCCATTTATCTATTAAATTTTTAACTTTATCTAATAATGCTCTGACTTCATTATAGAACTTTACTTCATAGTTTAAATATAGATACATTGACTTCATCAAATTTCTTCAACAGAAAAAGGAACCCTCATACACTGTTAGTAGGAATGCAGATTGGTGCAGCCGCTATGGATGGAAGTGTGGAGGTTCCTCAAAAAATTTAGAATAAAATTATCATATAACCCAGCAATCCTTCTCCTGGGTATCTACCCCCAAAAAATCTGAAAACACTTATGCATACAGATATATGTGCTCCGATGTTCATTACAGCTTTATTTACGGTGGCCAAGACATGGAAACAACCAAAGTATCCTTTGATAGATGATAGGATATAGAAGATACGTTATATATACACAATAGAATATTATTCTGCCATAAGAAAAGATGAAATAGTGCCATTTGCGATAACATGGATGGATCTTGAGATTATTATGCTACGTAAGGGAAATACGTCAAACAGAAAAAGTCGAGAACCATATGATTTCACTGATATGTGGTATATAAAACTGAAAACAACAAAAGAACAAGACAAACAAATGAGGAAGCAAAAACTCATAAATGCAGACAATAGTTTAGTGGTTACCAGAGGGTAAGGGGGTACCCTCATGGTAGATGAGGGTAAAGGAGGTCAAATATATAGTGATGGAAAGAGAACTGACTCTGGATGGTGAACATACAATGTGTAATACAGAATTGTACACCTGAAACCTGTGTAACTTTACTAACAATTGTCACTCCAATTAAGTTTAATTTAAAAAAAAAATTTCTCCAACGTGGGTTATACTGTATTTACTTCTGAATTTTTCTCTTCTAACCAAGTCAACAAAAATTTTTAAACATTTCCTAGTATAAGCACTTATGAAATGTGCAAAAATCACAAAAACCTATGTGATTGAGTTAAATTGTACATGTAGCATCACAATTGACAAAGAATTTAACCCAATTCTTCTTCCAGCTTGGGTGACAGGGGGTGGGGAGAGCTACAGCTATATATCTTAGAGTTGTCTTGAAGAACCCATTAGAGAGCTTTCCTTCCATAGCATTAAACTTGAGCACTTGTCTACCAATTCCAATTCTTTCCTAGATAGTCTACTTTTATGCATATATTTTACAGTGTGGCTGTCTAATAATTTCAAGGACTAACACTCAGAAACCTCTCTTTTATTTCCTGAGATACTACTCTGCACAAGGCAGCATGGGAGACATTAGGAGATACAAAGATTAGATAGGCAATAAGTTCTAGGGAAAGATGATATGCCTATTATTCAGCATTACGCAAAGCAGAAAGTGACAAAAGCTGTAAGAAGGGGTTACTCAGTGTGCTATGAGGAATTCAAAAGAATAAGACATTTGAGATGAGCTTCAAATTATTCCATTTTGGATTAAGAAGCTGTGGTACATTTATACAATGGAGTACTACGCAGCCATAAAGAAAAAAGAAATCTTATCATTTGCAACAACATGGATGGATCTAGAGAACATTATGTTAAGTGAAATAAGTCAGAAAGAGAAAGACAAGTACCATATGATCTCACTTATATGCGGAATCTAAAGAAAAGAATATGTGTATGAACTAATTAGAAACAGTTTTGGGGACACAAAAAACTGAGAGTTGTTAGATGGGCGGGGGGGAGGGGGTTGGGGATGGGGGGAAGGGTGAAGGGATTGGGGGGCGGCTGGTGACCACAGAATGGCCTCAGGGTTTTTTGAGAATTACTTCGGGGAACTTATTCAATAGTGTTTGGGGATTTTGTTGGATGTCCGATGGTCATGTGTCCTGTTTGGGAGACCACCTCAGAGATGCTGTGGATGCTTGGTCGTGGCATTGTACACCAGAGACTGGACATTAATGAATGCCAACTATAATTTTATGTGTATAATGTGATGGCTCGGTGTGAGGTCGGGGTGGTGGTGGATGGGGGGAGGGGGGTTCACGGTGTGAGGGATGTAAAAATAAAATAAAATAAAACTATAAAAAAAAAATTTTTGAAACTAACGTCAGTGAAGTGGTATGGACAGGAGTATTTAGAAAACAGTATTCCAAAAATACACATAACAAGAAGCATGGTTCTAATAAAGTGCAAACAGGTTACGGTTAACAGTGAGTCTGAATAAGTAAAAGGAGGGGAACAGAAAATGTTGCAAAGACAGAACTAGCAAATGCTAAAGCTTGGATGTGAGACTAAATCTAGACAATTCTAGATTGCGCTTATAAGCAACGGTAGTCACTGAAAGTTTCTGAGTAAAAGGTTGATGTGATCAAACCCATGGTCTCGCAAATCAGACTGGCAGGATGTACAAAATGGATTACAAAGGAGAAAGGGCTGGCAGCAAGGAGTCCAACAGAGAGGCTACTGTCATCATCCAGTAGCCTGAACTAGGGTAGAACACTGAGTTTTAGTGAGGTAGACATTACGAGAGTAGAATCAAAAAGCCTTGGTAATTGGATGGATACATAAGGCATGGGAACAAAAGAAGTCAAAGGTGATGTCACCATTGAAAGTCTAGCTGATGGGAAAAACATAAAGAAAATGAGAATTGGAGAAATTGAGAAGAAACATAAATTTGGCCATATTAAATTTTGGATACCATGAAAATATTCAAATGGAGTGTCTTGAAGGCAGTTAGAAATTTAGACCTAAGTTTCGGGGAGAAGGCAGGGCTAGGGATTTGAAATCACCTGCAGATTAGTAAATTAGCATTTATTGAAAGCTTAAAAGTGCTAAGTGCTTTCAATGTATTATCTCATTTAAGCCTCACAACAAACATGAAAAGTAGACATTATTATCCCACTGAGACCTAAAGAAGCGATGCAAGTAACTGGCCTGAAGTTTCTCAACCAGTAAAAGAGAGCTGGGATTACAACCAGATGTGTGTAAATCTAAAGCAGATCTGTAGATGTGGAAGTCATGAATTAACTAGAGTAACTCTGCTTTTGCTCGTAGAATGGTGTCTAGTACATAGGAAGGAGTCCATACCTCCCTTCTGTGGTGGAGGGGAGTGAAGGGTCCTAGCACCATCCACTAAAAGACTCAGGCCTTTTCCTCTTTCCTTCCCCCAATCATCTTATTTCAAATGGGGAGGAGGAAACGAGCACTGTCTGGAGTGATGGTTGGCTAGTTAGGGTAATGAAATTGGGTTCTGCTGCCTCCAAATGAGTCCCAGAAGGGGTTTTAGTCCCAAGTGCTTGAACTCTCTCTAGAATTTTTAAAGATAATTTCTTATATTTCATACCTTTGAATGTTCCTATTAAGTCCAGGGCAACAAGAAAAATGCCACTCTGCAACTTTTTATTCATGAATACCGTAAGGTTGGCCTTATGGTATGTGTCCCTGAATTCCACTGCTACCCTCAGCACTTAAAATTAACCATCCACAGATTCATGGATTCAGGGAACAAACTGATCACTGTCAGAGGAGGTGGGGGTAGGAGTGGGGGTGAAGAGGCTGTGAGGGGATGGATAAAAAAGTGAAGGGGAATATGAAGTACAAACTTCCAGTCATAAAAAAAAGTCACGGTGGTGTGATGTACACACAGGGAATATAGTCAATATTGTGATAACTTTATATGGTGACAGATGGTTAGACTTACCGTGGTGATTACATCATATGTCAAATCACTATGTTTTACACCTGAAACTAATACATATTGTATGTCAACTATACTTTAATAAGAAAATTAACCATCCAAATTAAATTGCATTGTATGTGGTACTAATTGATTTCAGGAGACTGAGAATGAGACAGGAATCCAAGTTCCTCCCATTCTATCTATGGGCCTGGATCCAATTTCAACAAGATAAAGACAGATTTTTGATGCAGCTAATGTTGAGTCACCGATACATAGTTAAATCATCAAAAGACCAAAAATCCCATGCTTGTGCAGTCCTGTTTGAGAAAAAGGAAGAAAAAAAAAACACAAGCGTTAAAAAAAAATCCTTCCACCTTGAGATGCAAGGTTGCCCAGAAATCCCATGTGATTAAAATATTTTGAAATGAACTTAAACTGGAAACTAGACTCTCCCCGATAATGTCGCACCAGCCCCAGCTCTAATCTCTGCTGGAGTGTAGCCACACAAGCCACCACAGCTCCAATTCCTGCGTGTACTGGAGACTGACCACACAGGCCAGGCAGAGGCTGCCTCTTCCCCACGCTGTGCTGGCCTCTAAATTATAACACCTAACATTTATTGAATTCTTGTATTTCAAGATCTATGTGCCTTCTTATCTAACCCTCACTATAATCTATCAAGGCAGATACTATTCTATTCTGTTTTTAGGTTCATTCTCAAGCATTTCTGGCTTGTGTAGAGGTATCATTCCCACCTGTCCTTACTGGTTCTAACCAAAAGAGTAGGAATGCAATGAACTAATAAGCAAACGGGGATCAAAATATTCACTTTCTTAGGGAGGCCTAATCACTCCAGCTACAGGGTCCCTGAAAGCACTGGATTAGAGAAAATAATTTGAAATTGAATCCAAAACAAACTGGCTTCCTCTTACCTACTGCCAAATCTGAACCTTCAGACCAGCCACTGGAGTGTATGGAGTCTGCAGGCAGATTCTTCATACACATCTCCAGCCAGCAGTGGTGTCATGGATTGGGGCCTGTCTCCAAACAGCCCATCACCAGCAGAAGAGAGTATGGGAAAGCGCAGGAGAGAAACAGCTTCCAGAAAACAGGCACTGTGCCAAGTCTGTTTACTTGACAGAGCCCATTGTCTCATTCTAACAATCTGCCTAAGAGAGAAAGAATCCTGTTTCTTGCTTTTAAATATCGCTTTCAAACATAATTTTCAAACAGCTGCCCACTGGAATTATTTGGAAAGGTTTAAAAAATTGCAGTGACCTGGCCACACCCAGACCAACTAATCTGAATCTCTAGGGCATAAGTATTTTTTAACATTCTCCAGGCAACTCCAATGTGTAGCCTGAGAATCACAGCTTTATAGGCTCGGTAACCCCAACTCCTCTTCATGCAGCTAGTCATAAGTAGCATTTATTTTAAGTGGCTACTTTAAGCTGAGCAACTGACATAATCCTCTTCGCAACTCTGAGGCAGGTATAACAGCATTTCACAGATGGCAAAAGTGGGATTTGGAAAGTCTGTATGACAGACCTGGGATCACAAAATTAGTGTTCTGTCTCATGAGCTGGATAGTTAACCACTACATACTTAGCTGCTTTTTGTGGATGCCATGATCTCAGCAATCTTTCCGTTCAGATAGTACATTCCTTCTTTTCTAAGGAAGAGCAAGTAAGATTTGAAGAAACTGGAATAGTTCATTCCAATATTCTTCCCTTAAAAAATCATAAACTCCTTCCATGGAACTTGAGGAAGAGTAAGGGTTGCCAGCTCTACTAGGGATTTGGAAAATGTGTGGTAGGGAGTAATGTATCAAGGCAGAGATGGTTAAAAACTGTCAAGTAGCTGAAGTCAAACAGCATAATCTTTTTAACAGAATCACTTTATAGGTTTGAACAGCCATCCTTGGTACCTTGAGACTAAGAAAACTGAAGAGCATAGATTGTAGAATAAGGTGCCAAGGGAGATTACGGAAATAAGAGAACTAGTCACTTGTGAACGTACCAATGACAATACAAACTCAGTAGAGAAAACCAAGAACAGTAGGCTAGAAGACTAGGAGGGGCTGACTGACTGCAGGAGAGGTGAAATCAAGTTCATATCCTGAGATACCAACTGAGTCAGAAGATGAAAGGGGATGCATTAACCAATAACTCAGATAGGTGGAGACAAAACAAAAAGAATTATTTTTCTCGTTTCATATTTTTAAATTCTGAAAAAGTATAAATTGGATCTTGTCTTATACCAGTTTGCTGAAAATATGTAAATATTAATATCAAATAACATATTAATTTTGCTAGTAGAAATTTTAGCATTGAAGAGGATTTAAATGACTCTACAGTAACTTCTATATAGCAAACAATCATTCTAATTTATTCTTTTTGAAATTTAGCATTGTCACGTAATGAATCTGCAGGACATTGGCATATGTCATTTGATCCAAGGAAAAATGTATCTCATTACAATAGTGTTGGAACACCTGATGAGCAACAGAAAAAAAATTCCTACCCATAAATGTGCTTCCTTGTTTTAATTCTTTCTTTTCAAGGTATGAGTCATTGTTCCCTAATAAATACAGGGCTGAAAGGAGGACAAAAGACTCCACCCATCTGTGCCAGGACAAAGCTTCATGGAGCTTGTGAAACAACTTGCATCTTCAGAACTGCACCCATTACCTGCTCCTTTAACTACTAGGAAACCTCAGTAAGTGTTACAACTGGCAAATCAAGGCAATTCAACAGGTTGTTTCATTTGTGGTGAAAGCCTACATGAGGGTTACAATTTAAAATGCCCTCACACTGTGTATTTTAATAGTCAATTGAAGATTGGATCTATAAGTTTTAACTGCTAGTCTGCAATTTGGTGATGTCTTTGAATTGAAAAACAATCAAACTCTAAATTGATTTGTTCTATGGTCATCTCATCCTTCTCACTCTCATGACTAAATCAGTTCACCTATAAGTGACTTATCAAGTCTTATCTACGTACACATACACACACACAGACTCACACACACACAAATACTGAGGGCAGGTAAAACTTTCACACACTAGTATTAAATTCTTGAGATTAGCATGACATACATAATAGGCATGGTGCTAACTGAACAAATAAATTCTTCTAGAATTATGCCTTTCTTATTGTATCAACTTTTGCTGTTGTTATGGCTATCCTTAAGAAATTTTAAAATGAGTCCTTTGCTAAAAAGTACATAGAAGGTATTTATTCACATTATTTAGTTATGGGATTAGGAACCATAAAGTTAGGATTTTAAAACAGATATCTTGTCATGAATTCATGTTCTGAAAATTAATTTTTTATTTTGGGAGTTACTTTCAAAGATTAGGTGAAGAGATTAATAGGACTTTACTTGCCACTCATTTTTATGTATTAGTTTAATTTTAAAAATGGTCAAAATCAGTAATTCATGATTCTACTTCGGATTCATGAGATAGCTGAAAAACTAATTTTCACATCAAATGAAACTGGCCCTATGTATTCCAAAGAAAAATGTCTTCACAGGAGAGGATGACCTCAGCTTATCTCAATGTACTTAAAACTATAACACATGTTCAACAGCGGGGCTTATGGTGCCAGCTTTCCATATTAAAAGATGCTATTGGCGGGGCTATTAACACAAAACTCCAATGCTGACTGAGTGTGACAATGCACATTAAAGACTGCTGTTAAAACGATAGTCACAGATAACTTTGGAGTAACAAGAGGCAGGGACACTTTAAAATAATTATCAATACAAAAATGCCATTGTTGAATAATTTTAAAATCCCATTCTCAAAAGTGTTGTGTTTGTTCACTTAGCTTTTCTCCTGTCTACCTTCCAAAGGTGCTGAAGAGCAAGTAAACTCCAAGAGTTAGGATAGAACACAAATATCCTTAGGCATTAAGTGACTTTATGAAAAATTAGCCACATTAAGTATGACAGAGATCACAAAACTACTTTGAAAACATGTTTTAAAACTCTGAAACATACATAAAGAGTCTCTTATTTTTTAACGGGGGGAAGGGGTTCACACATTTTCTAGAAGATAAAACAAAGACCCAAACACTAGACAGAAAGAGAAGCCTATAGAGCAACAATGCATTTTCAACAGAGAACTACAGAGATCCTCATTCAGAACCTTGTACCTCTTTATCCTAAGGTATTGAGATTTAAACCAAGTCTCTTCTCATTTTTCACTTTATTTTTTAAAAAAAGACAGATTTAAAATATTATAAGAAATTACTGTTACATTTTTTAAAATCTGTCAAGTGCTACAGTAATGGAATAAATAAAATTTTTTAAAGTTCAATGTTTTTTGACATATTTATTAAAAAAATTGACTGAATTAAAAGATGTTAAATAATGTTGATACACACCAGGAAGGGATTTAGGCAAGGAAAGGCACATCATTTCACCACAAGAAATAAAGACCTCAGTTTGGAAGTTCATGACCAGCCAGGTCTTGTGGCAGTTTTCCTAATTCTGGGTGGTCATTATGGTGGAACATTCTTTATGGTACTTAGCTGGAATAAAGAGATAGCAGTTGGAGAATTTTATTCTGTGATCCTGATGTAGTATTAAAAAGAAACCACTCTTAATAAGCCTGTATGTGAAGATGGAAGGAGCAAAAATCCAAAACGGTTTGGTAGTACTGAAAATCCTACTGACATAATGGGGAGAGTTTTTCTTTAAAAAAAAAGTAAAATAAGGTTAATCTTCTTGTCTGGCTAAAGTGGAATTCTTGCAGTTCCAAACTTAAAATTTCAAGTAAATACTGTATTTTTCATTTCCTTTCTTGTACACAGACGCAGTATAAACAGCTGCCGTATTTCATCTTGATGAAGCTATACGCCAGTATTTAGGGAAAAGGATCTTAGATAATTTCCCTATTTTACATATCAATAGCTTGTCTTTGAAAATAGCACTATTACCTCTGGCTTACTGGCTATCTATAACAGCAAAGTAAACATAAGTTTTGACAATGATGAGGTTTCACAACGAAAATAAAGTGTCTCGTTGAGTGAATACAGTTACTTTACTGAAAAGTCTAACAGACATCAGCTGAACTTGTTCTAGGTCAATTTCCCACTATCAGTTTTTTTTCACAAATCTGTGCCAAGTGTCTATTCATTTCTTTCTTTCTAGACTCTGAGCCTAGATTAGTTTGAAATATGGAATCACTCAAGGAATCCATGTAAATTTTAGTGTTGTTAAAAAAAACAACTGTGTGAATAAAAAAAAGGGATTTTCAGTATAAAATGATGTATCCACAAAAAAAATAATTAAAAACAATATAGGGGGGAACAAGGGAAATATTAAAAAATAATAAAAATGGCAATCATAAAGCAGGTAGCTTCCCACTTATGCCACGCGATATGCCTTCATTAAGGTGTACTCTTTCCGGTTGGTATGAGCTGCCCAGATGAAGAGAGCAGAAGCCATGAACTGTAAGGGAGCCGAGACGCAAGCCAGGCAGAACGACCATCCAAATTCGCCATACACATTCTTAGGCAGCTCTAGTTTCTGGTGGAGTAGTTCAATTCCAGCAATATAACAACTCACTGAGCCCAGTGTACACAGACCTTGGAAGAAAATTTAGAAAACAAAACAAAACATAGCTAGATAAGAGCACCATAAGAGCTTTTCAGGCAATGTGACAGGGTAGTATTATGTGAATGTTTAAGAATTACAACTCTTTGGTCTCTAGGGAGACAAGAAGATAAAAAGTTAAGTATAATGACAAGACCCACCTGCAAGAAGATGGAGAATGCCTGTGGCAATGGTGGGATACAGGCTTCGGCAGATACAAGCACAAAGTCCAATCAAAGCCCCAAGGCACATCAAACCTAGACTAACAAAAGGTAAAAGGAACTGGCAACGCCAAAGATCTGATTTTAAAAGAGAAAAAGAAAAAAAAGTTACCATGATTCCAGACAGTTTTCCCATAGTGGCAATTTCTTTCATATTCTAATTAGATCTTTACTCAAAAAAAGAGAAAGGAATATTGAGGTTTCTTTTCTAAAGCACATTGTTCAAAAGGATGCTAACCTTGTTCTGATAAAAGGACACTAATAGTTAACAATTATATCTCAGCAGGTCAGAGCTTACTATGTGTCAGGCACTGTTCTACAAACACTTTATGTATTAATCTTCCCAGTAGCCAGGAAGTAGGTACTCTCTTTTAATTATCTCCATTTTATAAATGAGGAAACCGAGGCAAGAGGTATAAATAACTTGAAGAAACAGGTAGCAGAGCCAGCATTTGAAGCAAAACATTTGGTTCCACATACAAACAAATCTAAGTCCTTACAGGATTTCATAAGAGTAACAAGTCCATGAATAATGATGATTAAAAAAACCTGTTGAAATAATATACCTAAAACACAAAGTAGAGGATCTGGTATATACTAGGTACTCAATAAATGGCAGTTTTAATTATACATTTCCTCAATAACATAGGAAGAAAGCCGATGACTTTACAAAGCATCTACTCTACTTTTAAATTATTTTAATTATTAGCAATGTATTAATATCAACTCCAAACCAAATCTACCTTCTAGTGCTGGTTTTCCTTTCTAAAACTACATACAAGTCTTTAACTTTCCCTCAAACTCTATTAGTACTAAACTTCTTCCTATGCATTTACAACGCAAAATTGAATACTTGCCATTTATTCAGTGTTTCCTCTCATGACATGGTCATTCTTCCAGGCAAGCTCCAGTAAGTCTCCACAGACTGGAAACTAGGTCAAAATCTGAAGACAGTATTTCCTGGGTTCCTGACCCTCAAGGAATAGAATGCTCCTAATCAATACTTTCATTTATTTTTGACAGTTACACTTTTGTTACTACCACCTAAGACTGGATTAATACGTGTGGCAGACCTGACACTCAGTTAACTCATATAGAGCCTGTTGTCAGTCAACTGTTTTCATATTTCCCTATCTGAACTCAGGTAGCTGAAGTGTTTAACTCAAACATAGGAATTTATTATTTATCCCTATTAAATTTCCTCTTTAAATGGGCTCACTAATAACATCTTCTGAAGGGCTAGATTCTGTCATCCAATGCATTACATACTGCCTCTCTCAACTTCCTATTTGCAATTTGGTTAGGTATGTACCTAACTTATAAAATATGTTATCAACAGATCAGAGTTTGTTGGGATACTGTTAGAGATCTCATTTCAAGATGACACAACATACTTAACTCACCTTGTTCCAAAATCAGAGTTTGACAAAACACAAAATTATTTCCTATTTTCCCCCAACTGTCCTGCTAACATCAAAGTACTCACAGGTCCGAAGCAGATCAATCCCGCTATTGTGGTTTCCAGGATCAACAAATTTCTCCATGAACTGCTCATTTAGTGTGAAACCCGTGCAATGTGTGACCATATCAAATGATTCTGGAACAAGAATAACAATGATTGCTTATTTTAATTATAAATACTTAACAAAAATCTCTGAGTAGTTATTCTCTGAAATAAAAAGTGATATAGAAAGATGTTCCGAAAGGAAACAACCTCTGGGGCCCTGACATTCAGGATCAATGCCAAATGGATGCCAGTGGTTCTCAGAGGCAGGTTTAAGACATGGGCAAAAGAAAGGAAAAAGAAAGTAGGAGCAGTAAAATTAATGAGAATAGATACGTAAGAAAAATAGGAGGAGGAGGAGGAGGGAACAAAGAGTGAAATAAATAGGAACTTCAATCTTCTCCTCTAACCTACTCCACAAGCCATTTTCCCCATCTCAGGTAATAACATTCCACCCTTCCAGTTCCTCGGATGAGAAATTTTAGTCATTCTTGCCCATGTGCATTCCATCAGGAAATCCTAGAGGCTCCACCTTCAAAATATATCTAGAATCCAGCAACTGCTCAGTACTACCACCCTGGTCTGAGTCACAATCATCTCACCTGAGTTACTGCATAAGTTTCCTAACTAGTCTGCTGACTTCCACCTTTGCCTGCGGCCTATCTTCAACATATCAACCTAGGTTTCCGTATCATCCCTGGAATCATCCAGGCTCAAAGCCCCACAATGGCTGCATCAAATTGAGAGTAAAAACTAAACTCCTCATCATGCCTAGAGAATCCTGCATGATTTGTCCTACTTCCAGAGTACATATGTCTCTAACATAATACCCACTCTCCTTCCCTCTCCCTCCATTCCAGCCCAGTGGCTTCCTTGCTGGTCCCTGAGTATATTTCAGGCATGCTCCCAACAAAGGGCCTTTGCAGTAGTTGTTCCTTCCAACCTCAAAGATTCCCTCTGCCTCCACAATTATCTATTTGGACAACACCTTCACCTATATCAAATCTTACTCATGGTGTCTTCTTGTTAGAGCCTATCATGCCTATACTACTAAATATCATAACTTATGCCCACCAAGATCACCTTCCCTATGTATTTCCAAATCTTTTATTTTACTGTATTTTATTATAGCACATATCATCTTCTAACATACTATATAATTATCTATTGTTTATACTGTTATGCTGATGTTTATTGCCTGTCACCCCTTATTAGGATGTAAGGAGTTACCCAGGGGTGAGGATTTTTTCTTTCCTTGATGTACTCCAAGCTATTAGGCCCTAGAACACGGAGACATACAATAAATACTTACTGAATGAATGATAAATGGTTACTAAGATGCAAATATTGATTAAGAAAAAGGCTTTTAATGAATAAGTAAATAAGAACAAAGATTTAAAATGGCTTTCCCAAGTTAAGGACGGTTAACTCATCCAACCAATATTTATCAGCACAATGGTTAAGTCATTGGAAGTTGGGGGGAGAAGATGATAGGGAGAGAAGAGACACATAAGATTTATTTCTTTGGGGAAAGAACCCACAAACCTGCTTATACATAATTGGGCCATCATCACATCACTTTGTCTAGAGTTGAGTAGGTAAAGGAGACAGAAATTTAAATAAGAGAAATACCTGTCCTTTCTGGTTGGCTATTCCAAGTGTTTTGGGGTACAGTGATACACCGTCTCCACAATCCCACTGTGCCATTATATCGGAAAAGCGCATCATTGTAAGTCTTTTCATCTGCCTCATCACTAGCGAAGTCGCCCCAGACACTTTTGTTCAAATCACTGGAATTTTCTTGAACTGGACTTCGATATTCATACCAGAAGTCTGTGCCAATTGAGGCTGCCATGTAGATGGTGGAAATGAGGCTAAGCACACAAGCAATTACAAACGCTGTAGCAAAACGATTATCCATTCTGGCACTCAGACTGCTCTGTTTAAAAGTTGAGGAAAGGAGAAAAGTTAGACTTCAAGGGCACATAAAGACTATTTCGAAATAAATTATCTCAAAAACCACTCTTTATTCCCCATCCTTTGGCGACTTAAAGCAATGCATAATCATTCAGGAATTTTTTTTTAAAAGCATGGTTTTAAGTAAGTTCAAAACAAAACTCATGATCATGAAAGTACTTATTGAATGTTCACATACCCAGGATGCTACGGAGACAGAGGTCTTGTTCTCTAGTTTATCACCTGCACGCTAAAACAGACAACAACACTGAAAAGGACATACACGTTACACATACAAACAACAGACGTGCCCGGAGTCAGCAAGGCACCGTGCATAAAATTTTTAATTACAGACTGAATTTTTACACAAGCCGCACAGCATCGTATTGTGGGTCTGCGCGTGAAAAGGGCATGCGAAAAGGACGCCGAGGAAATAAGCTCCTCCCAGATCCCTCAGGAGAGGGAAACCTTCCAACACAAGGTTTAGAGTCAGGAGCTACATGGAAGACAGAGTTGACCACGTTACCCCACAAAGAGAGGCTGTTCCGGGCGCACAGGAACAGCAAAGAGAACAATACCATCGAATACTAGCTCTCAATCGGCCCCGTATCTCGTCGCGCCAAGCCAAGCTTTCTTGACGCAGCCAGATTCTCCGCTCCTGCCTGCGCTCCCCGTCCCTTCTACTTTTGAACCTCCTCATTTATAAACTAAACCGTCTCTCCTCCGCCAGAGAAGCAACGTGAATTAGGCAAACTGTGAACTCTCCCGAGGCGTGGACACGGGTTCAATGGCAGGAGTGAACGGCCGCAGTAAAATGACCCAAGGTGGACCCCGCTGGGTCACACACCGCCCGCGCCTCCCGCGCCCGCACCGACCCCCCGACCCGGGAGCCCGGCCACAGGCTCGCACGCGCAGGCGGCGGGGTTGGGAAGCCGGGAAGTGGCTCGGGAGAGACCAGGACCACACAGTCACGGATAACCGCGCAAGCTGGGTTTGAATCTTTAAGCTGTGTAATCCGCCGGCATCCCGGGGCTCTCCAATGACCTTTAAAAGTCCCGGCACCGGGCGCGGCGGTTCGCTCAGGCCGGATGCCTGGCGCTGGCCCCTCCCGGGCCGGGGGAGGTGGAGGCGGGCCGGCGCTGGGGTGGGGCAGCCCCGCACGGCCCCGGGCCAGGGGTCCCCAAGTACCCGACCAGGCCCCTCCCCGACCACCCCGCCGAGGGAAAACCCCAGCCGCAACCGCGCCGCTCGGACCCGCCCAGCCCCAGCCGCGCCCGGGGAGGAGACCTCTCCTCAAACCGCTGGAAACGTCGAACGGCTACGCGACCCCCGCCCAGCGACGACTGGCCAGCTCACTCACCGCCCATCCTCCTGCTCCGCCGGTTTCACCCTCAAGCTCACACCACAGCACCCTACTCTCCCCGCGCCTCCTCTGACGCACTTCCCTGCAGAGCCCGCCCCCTCCATAACTCCCGCGCCTCCGCCTCCACCCCAGGCCTGGCCGAGGCCCGCGGCCGAGGGGACTTGTGGGAGTTGTAGGAGGGACCAAAGGAAAGCTGGAAGAGGCGGTGGACAGCATTCCTAGCGCCGTGCGCGGAGCATTGTGGGGGATGTAGTTCAGCTCCGGAGAGAAAGTCAGCGCGCAAAAGGAAGGTGGGGACGGACGGATTCTCAAATTTTACGAAGGAAGGGACGATGGTCCACAGATAAGGCGAACTGTCTCCGGTCACCGCTAGTAATTGATTGCGACCTATATTACTCAGGTTTTACCGTTTGAAAGAGGAACAGGAAGACGCTACCTTAATTCACAGAAAAGGGAACTGAGCTCAGTGAATAACTAACTTATCAAACTTGAATATTAGGGTGAACTGACTAGCTTTGTGACATTAGACAATTTATTTTACTTCTTTGTTTCAGTTTTATTTTCTCCGAATTATAGATATTTACAATAGCCCCTGTCCCAAGTGGTCATTGTGAGGATTAAATGAGAAAATACATATAAAATGCCCAGCACAGGTGCTGGGGCATAGTAAACAATCATTAAATTATTGGTATTTGCAAATCCTTGTTGAACAACTATAAGGTTTAAGTAGAGTCAGTATATACAGCTTTTAAAAGATCGATATCCGATGGAGGGTCGAAATAAACCATTTATACATGTAGGTTGTTTTGCTCACGTCAGCAGGTTTTACAAACCTCTGGATTAACTGCCAACTGGGTAGGATAGATTTGCTAGGACCAGGTTTCAGGCATTCTTTAGCTCTCGGGAGATTCCCAGCCTGGGCTCATAACATGCATAAGTCTTCATGATTTGGGAGGTGGATGTTTCTGGGTAGACCTGCAAAGGAGGATGACATTTTCATCAAGTCTGCAGAATGCCTTGAAAAGACACAAGACACATTTCACTCAGCAGTTTAGTATGCACGTGGAATTGTCTGCGTGTTTGAAGTTGTGACCAGCCTGCCCACTCAGCACAGACGACTTGCACTGCCTTATTACATGCAGCACCACCCAGCACACACCATATTTCTTATTTATCGCTGCATCTTGAGTGTTTTCTATTTATACTTGTTTTTTGTGTGGCTAAGCAAAGTAAATCCTTAATAAAATATTGAAGTTAAATTTCTGCTTCCACATCGTACTCTGCTGTTTGGAAAGCAATAGCTGGCCTGAAATATTTTCACAAAATGTTAAAAGATAAGTTAGTACAACTGTGTACAGATTATGAAGTTTACATTTCAAAGCAAAGTTGAACTAGACCTCTGGCTTAAATTGTTAAAGATAGTTCTAGTTTCAGCAGGATGGAGTTACAGTTACACTGCAGTTTAAATAAACCAATAACTGAAAATCTAGATATGCCAATATTATAACTTGTTTATATTATGTGCTTACAAAACAACTCTTCACATGAGAATTTCCTTCAATACCAAGTTCCCTAATCTACTTAAATATCACTTTTTAATTGCACATTTTTTAGGAACTAATGTTAAGCAAGATATGTTTACATTATGTTTTTCTCATGTAGTTTTTTTCATGGTTGTTTTCCCTGTGAATTTAGGAGTACAAAAAGAGAAAAATAGAAACATTGCAAGCTCTGGGTTCCAATCACAACCAGTGTATCAATTCATGGTAGAACAATGGCAAAATTAACAAAGGACAAGGCAAATAGAAAACTGCATCTAAAATGGCTCTTTCCTTTTAGCAATTCCTGTCAAGAGCTCCACAAACTATAGTTGTTTAGATGTTCTTGCTTCTGAAGGACAATGAATGGACCCTATGTAGAAAAGAAGTTTAAATTGTCCTTTACTTTTAAATCATCAATGTGAGTCTTTGGTAGATGACCTCTTTCTGAGCCTCAGTGTCCTCATTGGTAAAATGGTTGTATTGGATGGTCACTAATGCCATTTAAAACTCTAAAATTTTATGATTCAGAATTCTGCTGGAAGAAGAATGTAACTCCAAAATATGGTTGCCATAGATCCACAACATTAAAGTTTCCTTGGGGAATTCATGTATCCTACATCTCCAGCAGAGGCAATGTACAAGAAGATAGAGATAGTGGGAAGTGTAGATGAACAAAGGAAAAGGAGGAAGGCGGTATGCATTCTGATTAGAAAAGATACAGAAACACAAACTTTTGTTGTTTCAGTGATAAACAGTAAGCATGGGAAATGGAAGCTGTCCAAGAAGTTTGCAAAAAGTTCCTACTTATTAGAAATGATTGAAAATTCAAACATAATTCAGTCCAGATCTACAAACACTTATTGACCACCTATTGTATGCCAAACACCATGCTGGGTATCAGGGACACCAATGCAAATAAACACAATTTTTGTTATGCACACATGGTTTTTGTTACGCACACTCTAAATCAATTATTGTGAAAAAACCAGTGATCACTGGTTTTTATATAAATATGGGGTACGAAAGGAAATTATCCAATAAATGAAGTATGGGAGGACCCTGATAACAGCAAATACATGCCAATTTAATTTTGCATGATATATTGTATTGCACTAAACTCTCCAAGGAATTGTCAGAATAAAAAAAGTCATTAGCTCTTAGAGTAGGAATCAATCTCTTTAACTGGACTATTTAAATGGTTATACACTTTATAATACTCAAGCAAGAAATGGACAAGAATTTTTTTTTTCTAACAAATGAACATATCACTGAGAAGTTTATGAAAAACAATTTGATATTTGCCATTTATTCTAGCATACATTTATTAGAGCATACACGAACAGAGATTTCTTTCATCTATTTTATGTGCTACATAATCTGAGAGTCCCTTTGTAAATATGGGGGCCAGAGTAGTTGACAGAAAAGCAGAAGTAATATACCACAATGCCAGTTGGGGTGGCTGTATTCACACAAAACCTTCAGCCCACCTATAAAGCAAAGGCTGCAAGTCACAACTATGGCTGCATGATAGATAATAATAGATTCACTTGAGCAGATGTCTCCGTGAACAAAACTTAACTCCCTCCCCATCTTGAACATCTAACTCAGTCCTGAACATATCTCAGAAACTGGGACACAGAATAGGGAGAACCCAAAAGTCTAAATTAATTTCTAAAAATTTGTGAGATCCAAGCTAAAAGACTTCTAAGAAGTTTAAATTTAGAGATGATTTTAAACTTTAAAAAAAAAAAAAACTTAGCCAAAATAATAACAGCCAAATAATAAATAATAGCCAAAATAATAACAAAGCGTAACATACAAAGTTGGTTAAGATAAATAAATTAGAACAGTGATTCTAAACTTTACTATGTATAATGCTATTTATTATGTATAATAACCTTGGATGGTTATTAAATATAAAGTCCTGGACTCTACTCCTAATGATTCTGATTCAATACATCTGGCACCAGGTTTAGAAAGCTGCAGTTTCATAGGTACCCCAGGTGACTCTATTGTGGGTAATATTGTCTGGCACCTACAGGTTCAAAACAATGGTTTTGAGAGTCCAAAAAAGGCCATAAGTTAGAGGCCAGTGGAGATATAATGGATGGTCTTTCCCTTCAAGTTGCTCATGATCAGCTCAGATCAGACACCAAAACTAATCACGTAAAATGAGGTAATAAGTAATTTATAAATAGTATTGTATCAGGTCTTAGAGAACACAAAGGTGGAAGCAATTATCTCTGCCGGGCATGGAGGAGGAAAGTTGAACATTTTCATCTGGTAAAACTGTTCTTGAGATAGCATGTATGCTGTAATTCAGTTACTAATATTTACATCTTACTCTTTTTTATCACCCTGTTAGTACTGCCTTTTCATATGCTTATGGTATCCAGTGTTGTTTTTGAGTTTTGGTTTACGTGTAATTGGTTATTTTATTGTTAGTATCCTCATGTTTATTTCAAAGAACATTGAAAGTCCTGAAAATGACCATTGCAACCAAGCTTATTTAGAATGATGACGTCCTCTATTTTACCTAGTCAGCTTTTATTGTGGGCTCTTTCTTATAATAGCTTTGTATTTTTTGAGTTATTAAAAGCCCAGTACTATGCTATTTATTCCCTCTTTTGGCTCAAAACACTTTGTTTTCTAACTTGGGTTCCAAGAAACTGTTGATCCACGTTTGGTATTTTCATATTACAGCATTCTACCACTAATTACTATATTTCTTTATTATCATAAAGAAAATCATTTTGTCTCCAGCTGCTTTAAAGCTTACTGAGGAAATCAGATTTATTTGAGATAATCTACATCAGCAGGTGAACAATTTTGGATGCTGAGAGAAAATTTAAGGCGTACAGAATAAATGTGTGACCAGATATTTTCCTCTAGTGTATGAGCATGAACTCTTTTCTATTTTATGTGGAATTCTTGAGACATATCTAAAAAAATTTTTTAAATATGTGAGGCTCAGAATCATTCTTATCTTCTCAAATGCCAAAAGAACTTCTGTTTGCAGAATGCACAATTCTAATGGTACAATTACAATATAATTACAATACAATTACAAATACAGTAATTATATATGTATATATATATATATATATATATATACTTTACAATCATATATATAGTTGGTACTTTAATATACACAAACACATATAAATAGTGTTTGAATATTCTACATTCACCCCATCAGTCTTTTTCAAGTAAATATTGTTCTACTTCAAAACTATTGAACAAAATTAATTATTCTATTAAATATTTAAGGCTTACCCAGTAAGAAAGACTGCTATCCCAGAAATGCCAATGAATTAGTTTCTCTCATCCGCAGCTTGTACTTGGTGAGGGGGATGCCCCTCCTCAAAGCAGCCAGGATAGAAGAAAGCAGACCCAGGCACATAAACCAACTTCCAAG
This sequence comes from Rhinolophus hipposideros, assembly GCF_964194185.1. Classification (NCBI taxonomy): domain Eukaryota; kingdom Metazoa; phylum Chordata; class Mammalia; order Chiroptera; family Rhinolophidae; genus Rhinolophus; species Rhinolophus hipposideros. The sequence continues at coordinate 28,911,018 of NC_138048.1, forward strand.
AGACTTCCTGGGGCTGCGCCAGATCAGGGAAGCCCTCATCTTTCCCTGACCTCGACTCACATGCCTGACTGAGGTGACATTAGAACACATCAGGAAAAAGAGAGAAGGAGGGAATATAGCAGGCAGCATCATTCTTTTCAATATATTAATTACAGAAGAAATAAAAATTCAGTAGAAAGGACTTCAAATGTTTAACAATAGTATTTTCATCTATAAGCATACATTCACCATGTAATAGTAATATTAACCTGAAACTGTAATTTTGGTGATGAAATGAGATGGAGGGAAAGAGATAATAGAGTGAGAGAAGCTTGAGCCACTTCAGCCAGTACAGAATTGAAATGAATGGTGACAGTTTCAGAATTTGTTGTATTTTATATGGTCTTCCTAATATGAAAGAGGACAGGGGGTGGCCGGTTGGCTCAGTTGGTTGGAGCACAGTGCTCACAACACCAACGTCACCAGTTCGATTCCCACATGGGCCAGTGAACTGTGCCCTCCACAACTAGATTGAAAACAGTGACTTGACTTGGAGCTGCCGGGTTCTGGAAAAACACACTGTTCCCCAATAGTCCCCAATAAAAATTAAAAAAAAAAAAAAAGAAAGAAAGAGGACATGTATGATAGGATCCTTTCGATGTTAGCCTGTTTCTCAGGTATTTTGAATGAACCCCAAATCTTCCTTTGATAGTGCCTATACTGGCAACTCCATTATAATGTCATTTAATATAGGTCTGTGTTGCCAGGTCAATAATTCCAAAAGGGAAGTTCACTGATATGTGGAGGTACTTAAGGAAAAGTCACAGCTCAACAGCTAAAAAATTACTGCTATAAAGGTGAGGTGTGAAGAAGAGAGGGGATCTCTAATGAAGGATAGTATTTGAGGGTTAGTAGAGAGAAAATCTCCTAATCAATGATGTTAACTCTAACAAAAGGAATTTCATTGGTTGAATTACAATAACAGATAAGGAGGTAAAAATAGCAATATGTGATTTTTAAACATGTGTTTGTAAGCTACATAAAGAACAACAATGCCTGCAGTTAAATGCCCATGAATTCACTCTCTCTAGTTATACCGAACAACAGAGACAAGAGTTTTTCTAATCAATTCAAATAAACTAACATTTCCAAATTACCGACTATATGCAAGGTGCTGTGCTAATTATAGTGGAAATCTCTTTCAAATAATAATAAAAGCACAAGATGTGGTCTCAGCCTTTTGAGGATGTTTTAAAAACATACTGAATAGGACAGGATTGACTCCATATGAACTAAAAGAACCAAAAAATGGGGAAAATCTCAGACCTGAAGTGGAATTATGATGTTTGCCATAGATGTGGACTGGTATGATTTGGGAAATTTTTAGTTCACTCTTTATGCAATGAAAGACTATTTTCTTCACACTTCCCGAATGATGTAAATAAAAAGAGTATCTTCATCATCATTGCCTTAAATTCTAAAAGTAAAACAGTACCCTATATGTGAAACAGAAGGCTAGAGCAAAAGGATTCTCACTGTCAGAAAAGCACACGATGTCTTGAAGGTAGGTAAGGAAAAAAAGTTAATCCATTTCCTAATTTATGGATTTAAAGAAACATATTGAATATGTTGAAGAAACAAGTCAAAAAGCACCTCAGTTTCCTGGGCAAATGCAAATAAAGAAAACCACAACCACAACCACCCAACACCAATCAGGGTGGTGTTCCTGGCGGGCCCTTTCTGAAGACTGGTAGAAACTGCTTTTTAAAATTTTTTTTTTATGTCTGTTTTTATGCTTGTCCCAAGATCTTTTAAGGGAGGGAGGATGGGGGGGTGAGGCAAGGCAGGCACTGTATAAAAGAAGCTGCCTTGAGATTTCTAAAATTCATACAAAAACTTCCTAGGTAAGGAAACTTACCGGATTTGGTACCTGATCGTTAGTGATGGACCCAGATGGACCAGAAGCAACCTCAATTTATTTGGATTATTTCTATGTTACGAGCCAAAATCCTGATGCTGAGGAGACCCACTTCTCTGCTCCTTATACATCAGTCTTTCTGCCCGTGTTTTACACAGCCGTGTTCCTGACCGGAATGCTGGGGAACCTCGTCCTCATGAGTGCGTTATATTTCAAACAGGGCAGCCGAAGACTGATTGACATCTTTATCATAAACTTGGCTGCCTCCGACTTTATTTTCCTGGTCACATTGCCTCTCTGGGTGGATAAAGAAGCGTCATTAGGACTGTGGAGAACGGGCTCTTTCCTGTGCAAAGGCAGCTCCTACATGATCTCAGTCAATATGCACTGCAGTGTCTTCTTGCTCACTTGCATGAGTGTTGACCGCTACCTGGCCATCGTGTGTCCCACCGTATCCAGGAAATTCAGAAGAAGAGACTGTGCATACAGAGTCTGTGCCAGTGTCTGGTTTATCTCTTGCCTCCTGGGGTTGCCTACTCTTCTGTCCAGGGAGCTCACCCTGATTCATGATCAGCCATACTGTGCAGAGAAGAGGGCCACTTCAACTAAACTGGTTTGGGCCCTGGTGGCCTTAATTTTTACCTTTTTTGCCCCTTTGGTGAGCATTGTGACTTGCTACTGTTGCATCACAAGGAAGCTGTGTGCCCATTACCAGCAGTCAGGAAAGCATAACAAAAAGCTGAAGAAATCCATGAAGATCATCTTTATTGTTGTGGCAGCCTTTGTCGTCTCCTGGCTGCCCTTTAATACTTTCAAGCTCCTGGCCATTGTCTCTGGGTTGCAGCAAGAACTCTACTTTTCCTCAGCTCTTCTGCAGCTGGGCATGGAGGTGAGTGGGCCCTTAGCGTTTGCCAACAGCTGTGTCAACCCGTTCATTTACTATATCTTTGACAGCTACATCCGCAGGGCTGTTGTGCGCTGCTGGTGCCCTTGCCTGAAGAACTATGACTTTTGGAGCAGCACCGAGACATCAGATAGTCATCTCACTAAAGCTCTCTCCAACTTCATTCATCCAGAGAATTTTGCCCGAAGGAGAAAGAGATCTGTGTCACTCTAAAAGGGTGACATTTCAAGCTCTGTTGGTGGATTGGAAAGTTAATTTGGATGAGCGACAAGGAAGGAAGCAAAGTATTGCTGAAAGTATTGGTATTGCTTCGTAAATACAAGGAGAAGTTAATTTTAAAAGAGAGGACTGAAAAGTCCCTGTGTCTGTGGCTATAATTAGGCCATATGCTGTTTTTTGAGCTGAATGGCCTTATTTGACCCTTGCCAATTAAGTTCACTGGGCAAAATACAACTCCTATAGGTCCCTGAACTTTGAGATAAAGGCTCCTGCTTGGACCAGATCCTTTCTTTACTATTGTTAATGCACAGTCAGGCACTTTCCTCTCTCAAGAACCATGGTAACTTGATCCACACCAGCCTTCATACTGGGCTCCAAATTGGACTACATTTTAAAGGACTCTACCCACTTTCATCTGGTGAGAAATGTGGTGATAATACAAGTAGCAAAAAATATACCTCTGCTCTGTAATTGTTCCTGAGTAACGAAGTGAGGTTCTGGCCTTGATCTTTTAACACTTTGTATGGTGATTCTTACCATCTTCCAACATAGTCTTTCACCTTATGCCATTCACAGTAACTTTGGACTGGCACAAAGATCATGGGGACAAAATCATTGTGTATTGTATTTATGATTTTGGACTTTCTTTATCACCTGGTCTTCTATAATATTTTAATAAGAAAGCATAGGGCAAGTTTTGACCTTTATTTTCCTTATATTGGTAAAAATGTATCTCAGTATAATGATGTAGCAACTACTTTTCAATAGTTTTACTATGCTCTTTTGTTTTCAGTGCCTTGTAAATTAGGATATGACTTTTCTTTAATTACATTTTTAATTACTCAGCTATCTAGTTATCAAATGAAAATGTTACTACTAGTATAATTAGAGGTCATCAAATTCTTAGCTATGCCCTCGTACAGACTATCATTTTGTGTTTTAATTAAAATGTTAGTGCCACACATTCCCCATAACATCATTTGCTCAGGGTATATACTTTCAAGATTTGATCCAATAATATAGGAAGGTAGAATGCTCTGTATTCAGCTGAAGTGAAAAATCCGTAACAAAGATGATACTGGTATTTTATATACAGTTTTCCAAACCCAGAGACCTTCTTCAATTTCTTCACCCAACACATATTTATTGAGTTGATTTGCACCTAATATTCCTTTTAAAGAGTTTGAAGTGAAAAAAACTGTAATTAGCAGTAAACACAAAAGGATTTGCAGCAGCAAACATACTACTGTAAACATCTTTTGATTCAAGAGAAAGTGGGGTGTTTTTACACTGTTAACTCAAATGAATTACTATTTTACTTCTAACTATTAGGTTTGAAAATCAGAGAAAGCTTAGAATTCTTTTCAGAGACTAAGTAATTCAAGTTCATTCTGTGTATCTGTCACATTAGGAGAAATCTCAAATATCAGGCATCTTCTTATCCTATAATCCATTTCAAAGTTGAAAATATAGTTTTGTTTTAAAAATTGGTTAATTTGTTAATTTCCCTTAAAATTTTATTAAATAAAAATATAATGTCTTTATATTTGTTATTCTATGTTCTACTAATTTCCATCAAAACATTAATATTAATATTTTAAGCCTTTTAGTAATTTATCATATATATAGAAAAAGATTCCTGTAAATCACAAGAAATAAAGCTTCTTAGAATACTTTAAAACAATTCAAAACAATTAAATAGACTTCCAAAGGTTAAACAAATACAAAATGTAGAAGGTAGAAGAGATTCACTTTTTTATAACAAATCAACAAAAGCACTATTATTAATCATGAAAATCATTGTTTTTGAGAAATGCTACCTTTAAAAAAGAGCCCACTCACTCAGCTAAGATATTTGTTATGAAATGAGAAAACCTATGTAATTAGGTTTAACTTCATCCTTAATGTTGAGATATTGAGCAAATCATTTTAATCTTTCATATTTAAATATAGTTGGTAATATCTATGTCTATAGAATTCTCAAGATTGTGTAAGAATAATAAATATAAAGGTTTTTAAAAAATTGAGTAAAAGATTATTATATGAAGCTATTGTGTTTCTATTATTAATTATTAAATGTTGCTTAAAATTTTCAAAACTAAAATATCAAATAACAATCATTCTCCTTTAATAAATATCAAGAATCTGTCTTACTTCTGTTTCATCTCTTTAGTTTTTGCTGGGAATATTTAAAATAACATTGAAAAAAAATTACTGTTGTACTTTTTAATACTTTAAATAGACAAGCTAATTTAATCCCTTTTAAAAAATTAGTGTATTTTATGTTCATAATGTACCACAGATAGAAGAAAAAATAGACACAATTTTACATATAGCATAACTCTCATAGAGAAAAGTTCAAAACTTGATTAAGCTGGTACATTACTGTGTCATATATTGATTCCTCTAGTATGAAATGGAATTTACATTATAATAGCATTAAAAGTTTTATTATAAATTGTTTGGTTAGGTCTCATTTTGCATATTTTTAAACGATAATATTTCCACATTTTTAATATGAACAAATTCTATTTATATACATATGTAGATATAGATATATCTAGAAACAGACATAAATTTGTAACTTTTCAAGATTTTTGTTATCTCAAACTACTCTGAGGCCTACTTTGTGGTAATTTGATGTCATTATAGAACAAATTGACACCGATTGCCACCAATTTCTAGAAAATTAATCTGACACCCTAACATAATCATGCCTTGCTGGTTATATCCAAAGTTAGAAAAGCAAAATAAAATTTAATAAGAGTAAATCTATAAAGAAATCACTGCAGATTAACATTACTCATTGTCATTTGATTAAGTAGTCTGAAGTCATTGCCAGGATTTACTAACAAATATAAAAGGATAGTAATCTCCCAAGCATTTCTCAAGTAATTTTTGTTTAAATTTATCACAGAAAAGCTCTTCAATAAAACCTGAGTAAGATGTCTGATAACTTATACTTAATTTTAAAATAGGTATCCTCAAGTCATACATAGTCACAAACATACATTTATACCATTTGGGCCAAATGTAAAAATTAAAACTAACCTGATATTCCTGGGAGTACGTTAATTTGTCCACTCTAATGTCAAAATCACCTCTGAGTGAGAATAACACTGAGTGAGAATAACACTAAGTGAGAATAACAGTCTTTAAAAGAAGCTATGTGCGTGACTGAGAGTAGATTATTACTAGAGGTTACGAGTTAATTTTTAAATAGATGAAGAAATGCACAGTATGATAGTAAGCTGAGTGAAAGAAATCTTCCTCTATGATTCATCTTGAGTCCTCAAATCATTCTCTATTCCCTGTAGCGATCTCAGAGGTGAGAAATGACTTGTCAAATATGCATGCCACAAAGAACAGTAAGCCACAGTTTTCCTGCAGAGCTCATTCACTAAAGTCAAGCAATATTACAAAAATTACTAATTTATTTCTAAAAGAACCACTGGTGTTGCCTGCTAGCAAAGTAGTGCCTCTAGTCTCACAAGAGAGAGACATGCCATCTAGAGAAAAAGCAGGAAGATAATTCTAACTATTAGAATGTTATTACCTTTGGCCTTCCACAGAGGTTGGTACGGATTGGATTGTCCCTGGCAAATGCCTGTTCTTAACTTAAGTTCTTTTCTTATCGTCAACATCCTTTGTTTTTACCAATTCTGTAAGTAAACAATTATGACTAGACTTTACATACAAGTATACAGGGAAAAACAACAGTACCAGTGACCTGATGTTATACTACAGATGTAAAAATCCACCTTAGGATGAATTACTCTTGTCTCTCCCTATCTTTGTCATTTTCTTAATAGAGCTATGTCTCCTAAATGGGTTTGATAACTGGGATTGCATCCTAAGATTAACCTACAGCATTAAAAAAGTAAAGAAAAACCTACTTTAAGTATCCAATGTGCCAAACTGTTAATAAAGTGAAGGTTCTTATCAAGTTAAATCATAGTGAAACATAAACTCATTTGAAATATCCATTTATTAATCTAAGTGGAGGGAAGTGTTCTGTTAGTTGGCAAACACTATTAAACTAAAAAAAAATGGTTTATGTATATGAGTACCAAATTTCTAAGATACAAAGGAACTATAAAATTACAGTGGAACTTTTTTGAGTTGACCACATGTGGTTAAGTTTCATTGTGGTTAACTTAGGCAAGTGGTCCATTTAAAGGATTCATGATACGATGTTTATATTATATTATTTTTATAATAGTCTACAGACCTAGTAAAGGATATCATCAATCTGATATTATTCAGTGGTTTTCTTATTTGTGAATTAAGATTTAATAATTAGCTAGTTTCCTATCACTTTTATGCTAACAAAAGTTAGATTTCATCTCTACGGACTTCATGTTTGTCAGCATTGATGGGAAATTTAACATTTCTATCTGCTAGCTCCTATCAGTTCTGATTAGAAAGATGTCATTTCCGTATTACTATTAGTGCAAAATGAAAGATAAAAGGTTCTCCTTGTTAGAATACTATATGATCTAAATTTTATAAATGTACTCTCCCATTTGTTCTTAATTATGCACAAGGCAGAAGATATAGCTATTCTTGTGATGTTCTTAGATTAAATATAATTTTATGCATCAAAAATTATGTGTGAAAAAAAATTATGTGTGACTAAAGACTATTTTTAATTAAAACTTTTTTTTCTGTGGCAGAGTCTTCAGCAAGCAACTCTGCTCTTTTCCTTATAGGGTATAGACAGTAATCAAGTATTAAAAATATATTAACTATTTAAGTACAGCATTTAAGAACTATCTTTTGCAAAACTTTCACAAATCCCTAAATTTGCAGATTCCAGTATAGCATGTATTTTGCTCCATACAAGTTTAGTAAAGTGTAACCTCTTCAGCAGTATTGCATGTGTAGAAAATAAAGCAGAATTGAGGTATTAATCCTGGGTGTTTGACCTGGCCAACTAGTTAAGTCACTCATTCCTTACTGCCTCATAAGTCAGTGGTTTAATTTTATACCTTATATGCCACATACCTGTGGAGTTCCTTGAAAATAGTCAATATTTCAAACATCAAACTATGAATGCAATGTGTATAATATACACAATGCACTATGACAACCATAAATTTATTATTATAACTGATGGATTTGTTATTACTGATGGATTCTAAAGATTCTACTGCAGTCACTCACTCACAAAATACAAAATCACACAGTATACAAGTGCAACTGTAAGCATCTACTGAATCTTGTTGCTAATGTTCAGACTAAATGTATTCTTGACAAAATACAAGAAAGGGTGAAAAAGCAAAGAAAAATATAATGCATACAAAATTCAAAATAAAATGACACATATAAGTATAAATATATCTCAGCATTTTCAATAAAAATATAAATGGATTAAAATTCCCTATTCAAAGTTCAACAAGTAGCCTGTTCCACAATCAACTACTCTCTCTATATATGGCACTAGACCCTGTAGGCTTTTAAAAGGTAGATGTAGAACTTGTTTCTTCATGAAGTTTACTGTACCCAGAGTTACTTATTTTTGAACCAAAGAATGAAGTACTAAATCCCAAGAAGAGCTTGATACATAAAAATAAAATTACAAGTCAAATCATTTTTCTTTGATCTTTTCCAATATTTAGGGGAAAGCCCATACTTTGTCTACATACAACTCACCCCATGTAACTGCCACTTTGATATGGTTGTTGCCTAGATATTGTCACATTTCCTTAAAGAAATGTTCTCATTGTCATCCCCAAATGGAAATACTTTCATTGTCCTTAGAGATTATTAGGTGTAAAAAATTATTTTAAACACATGAACACATTTTGGAGAGTATGAGGTTTAAATTTATTTTCAAATGACAAAATAAACAAGATATGCAAAGTAGATTGCTCTACTCGAACCTTGCCCAAAGACAGTGATTTAATAAGATGCCCTCTCACCTTCAATTTAGACCAAAAGCAAAATTGACAACTCAGGTGGAGTAGTGGTAAATGAGAAATGAAACTTAGCCTGTGGTTTCATGTTTAAAGCAAAAAATACCGATTCAGAGGAATTGAAGGTAGGTGGAAACGGCTACTATATTTCTAATGAAAAAATGTTCATGCAGTGCAGACCTGACTTGTGTGCATTAATAAAAATAGTATAAAATTAGGAAAGTAATAAAGAATTGAATAAAGTCAATGCAGCCCTGCATACCATGTTTCCCGGAAAATAAAACCTAATCAGAAAATAAGCCCTAGCATGATTTTTCAGGAGGACATCCCCTGAACATAAGCCCTAATGCATCTTTTGGAGCAAAACTTAATATAAGACCCAGTATTATTTTCGGGGAAACACGGTAACATACAGTCCTTAGAATTAATTCAATTAATTAATTAATTTCAAACCATAATTATTTCACTTTTATAACTCAAACATAGAAAAATACTGCAATAAACTTATGAAAATATTTAGCGTGATAAATAATCAAAGATGGCCAAATTAAAATAACAAAATATAATTTTTACCTATTAAATTGGCAAAGATTTAAACAATAAATATTAATGTTGACCAGGATTAGATGTGTGGAGTGTCAGGAGACTTCTTGGATGATTGAGTATAATTTGACTGAGCTTTCTAGAGGAATTTAGAAATATACATGAAAAGCAATTTCATTTCTTGGATTTTATCCTGGAATGTAATTATGACCACATGCAAAGATATACGTCCATGCATTTTTATTGCAGCATTGTTTGCAAAAGTAGAAAAGTGAAAACAACCTAAGTGTCCATTAATAGAAAATTGACTGAATAAATTAAGGTTCCTATACATCCTTACAATCGAAGAATATGTAGCCTTTAAAAATATTGTACCATGTACTGACATGAAAAGTATCTTCATAATAAATTAAATAAAATTAAGTAAAAAAGCAGATTATAAAGCAGTATCTACAGGATAATCACATGTCTGTGACTATTTCGTTCATGTAAGAATACAAAAATGCCAGAACCCTTACAGCAAAATTTTTATCACTAGGTAGTAAGGTTAAAAGTGAGTTTTATTTTTATTATTACCTGTATTTTCCAAAAATAATGTGCATTAATTTTGTAGAAAGAAAAAAGCTGTACTTTTAAATGAAGCACAAAAGAGCAAAATAGTAGCTAAATTTATTGTAAAACATTAATTCTGAATCATAGGTCCTCTTTGTGGTACTTACAGTAGGTACCAGTTCTTCATGGTACTTACTGTATTTCTGATTTCTCAGTGAGTATAACCCTTACAATGGCTTGAGCCCTTTCCTAATAATCATCGAATTCTTTTTACGATGGCTTTTCTATTACCTGTACAAGCACCTGATTCCCTAAGAGCAACAATTTCAAAACTGGTATACATTAAAAATCTTTAAATGGTGATGAGGGGTTGACCAGGGTTTGACTATTCCAACATTCAAGCAAGGCCCCATCTTGCTGTGCCCTTCCTTAGCACAGCAGCTATTGCAATCTGCATACGTAATCATTTAGTGGCCTGTCCCACAGCTATGGAGAGAGCTCCCTGGTAGAGAAGGGAGAGAGCCATGTTTTCATTTCTGTATATCCACGTTCTTGTTCCAAATCAGGCACGTGTGATTGTTGAATTAAACTGAATATGCTAGAAATGTTACACCCCTGGCTAAAATTAAAATGAAGAAATTTTCAGAAATTTCAGTAATCAAATTGTTCAGTATTCAAATTGTGCATTTCTCTTTTTGGTATTAATGTGTTTTACTAGTGGGGGGCTAGAAATCTATACTAATCATACTTCATTTCAGAACAGTGATCTTGCTACTTTCTTTTAAATGTGTTCTTAATTTAAGTAGAGTTGTTCTACAATATTATCTTAGTTTCATGTGTACAATATAGTCATTTGACATTTATATGTCTTACGATGTGATCACTACACTAAGTCTAGTAATCATCTGTCACTGTGCAGTTATCACAATATTCCTGACTATATTCCCCTTCATCTTTTTCAATCATCCCCCCAAACCCCTTCTCTCTGGCAACCATCAGTTTGATTTCTATTTCTACAAGTCTGTTTCTGTTTTGTTTGTTTTGCTTTTTCAGACTCCACATATAAGTGAAATCATATGGTACTTGTCTTTCTTTGTCTGACTTATTTCACTTAGCGTAATACCCTCTAACTCCATTCTGTTGTAATAAATGAATTCAGTAAAGTAGCAGGATACAAAATTAATATGCAGAAATTCATTGCATTTTTATACACAAATAATGAACAATCAGAAGAAGAAATTAAGAAAAGTATCTATTTATAATAGCATCAAAAGGAATAAAATATCTAGGAATAAATTTAACCCAAGAAGTGAAAGACCTGTACTGTGAAAACTATAAGACACTGAAGAAAGAAATTGAAGAGGACACAAATAAATAGAAGGATATACTGTGCTCATGGATTGGAAGGATTAATATCATTAAACTGTTCATACTACTCAAAGCAATCTACAGATTCAATGCAATACCCATCAAAATACCAGTGACAGTCTTCTCAAAATTAGAAAAACTAATACTAAAATTTATACGGACCCACAACAGACTCCAAACATCCAAAGCAATCCTGAAAAAAAGAACAAAGTCAGAGGTATCATGCGTCCTGACATCAAACTACTACAAAGCTACAATAACCAAAACAGCATGGTACAGACATACAAACAGATACATAGGTCAATGAAGCAAAATAGAGAGCTCAGAAATAAACCCTCACTTAATGGTCAATTAATCTATGAAAAAGGAGGAAAGAATATACTATGAAGAAATGATAGTCTCTGCAATACGTGGTGCTGGGAAAAACAGACAGAAAATTTTACTCTTCAGGTAATTCTAGCTATACTATGATTAGAAATATAAGTGGTGCAGTAACTTTTACTTGATTCCTAGTCAGCTCTTTTTCTCTGTGCCATTGATTTCCTATTTAAATGGAAGACTTTTCTTAATGTAAATCCAATATGATTTGTAATAAAAAATAGTGATTTCCAATTATAAACGTGATAGTCAAGAGTGCTTTTAGCTACTGCTAGAATATTATGTCTTTTCACAAACTCCAAGTCTATATTCCACATTAGATAACAAGTAATTTACATGACTGCATTTTTGAGAGGAAGTCAGAACGGTGTTATGGATTAAATAATTGATTAGAAGACAAACTCCATATAAAGTATAAATACTACACCAGTTAATAGTCTCTTTCTGGCATTGCCTGAAAAGAGCAGAGCTAACTCAAACACCATGACGTAAAATGTTTAAATCATCAGTTTATAATATTCATTATGATATAGCTGCTGCCACTAGTAGGGTAGTATAATTTTGTCGCTAAAGAACACCGACCTGAATTTGCTATTTATTATTTATGGAGGGTAAATAAGTACCTTAACTTTCCTGAGTCTATTTCTGTCTATGAAATGGAGACAGTTATACTTGCCTTAGACGGTGGCATCTCTAATTAATTGAAGTGAGAGTGTAAGGAATTTGACACAGTATCTGGTACATATTAAGAGCTTGATAATTAATAGTTGAGAAACAATTCCATTTTCTAGGTGAAAAAATAGGATTCAAAGAAATCAGATTTCACATAATCCTAATGAACTGAAAAAAACTCTGATTTCAATTCAACCCAGGCCTATGGGATTCCAAAGCTCATGCTTTTTTCACTTTACCACACTTTTTCTCTGCTTCCCAGATTCTTTAATAGATTTTGTTAACACCACTACATTCCCTTGTTTTTGTTTATACTCTCTTTCTCTCTCTCCCTCCAATAATTCTCAAATTCAAACTATATTTCTTTTTTTTTTCAATGCAAATATCTCAAATCAACAAACCCTTTGCCTATTCATGACTAACATAAAGAAAATGTTGCTCGAGGGAGGAGGAAGTCCATTTTATTGAAAATACAATTTTTTCGAAAGAAGGATGTTTTCTTGTAACAGGTTTCCCTGTAACATAACCTCTTAATTGTGACCTATCAGAAATGATGTCTTCCATCTCTTCCGGTGGTCACTAAAAATCTTTATCTAGACAATCAAATGTATGCTGCATTTAAAAAATGGACAGTTTTCTATTTCACTTACCCTCACACCCAATCCCACATTAAAGGATAGTAGCATCTATGACAGGGGCCCCCACAGGAAAACTTTTTTTTAGAAAAAGCATATACATACTAAGTAAGAATTATAGTCTCATTTTCTTTATCCCTCAAAATTTTTCTAGTCACAGACATCTTATACTACACCTATAGCCAGAAGAAAAAGTAAATCTAATGCTAAACCTCATCCGACAGACAGTGTGCCTATGGACCATGCAGCCTAAACTGGCATTAGACGCTTAAACTTCCACCATCTTTCTTTTACGTGCTGTTATGACAAGAAGCTGTGCTGTCTGTGTGCAAAAGAAATTCAATAGATTACTTTCAGGAACTTCATTTACACTTTTCAAATGCATATTTGTATAATTGACTTCCTAATTATAACAGTGATTCCCAAATTCTCAAATTAGGAACATTATAAACTATCCCAAACATAAAGTAAAAACGTGATTTAAATTTACTTTAAATAAATAATATTTTCCATTCAGCATTTTTAGGTGGGGGAGTTAAGAATCTTATGACATAAAATGATAATAAGTTTAATGATTACTAACTCACAATAGGAGAAAAGGAAACATAATTTTTAAGAATAAGAGGCATGGTATTCAAGTATGAAGCCTGTTATTTATTTTTTAACATCAAAGAATAATTACTTAAGCTTGCTTTATTTAGGGAGTGCATTAAAATGTTAACGATAGTTGGTTTGGGTGGTAGAACCAAAAAAATTTTCACTTTTAATTTTAATTTATTTTTGTACTTTTATGAGTACTTTACATTTTCTATAATGAATGTTTTTCTTTGAACTTTAAAATAAAAGATGCTGAAATAAATGTCACATGTGGCATAAAACATGTATTAATATTTCAGTACAATTTTGCCTCATCCTCTAAAGCCAAAGTTGGAAAATTTTTTAAATGTCATGTTCAATTTTAAATTTAAAACCCAAAACTTTGGGATGATTTAACTTTGGAAAAATCCTTATCAAATTAAAAATCAAGTCATATTTGAATACAGAAGGTCATTGTTTGGTTCAAAGCTTCCAATTTACTTTTACTAAACTGATTTATCCAGTAAGTCAAAGGTCAGACTAATTTGTGTATATATAGTTGCTGTTTTTATTTTATTTTTAAATATTTCAACTTTTCAATTAATTACAAATTAATTGGTTGAAATAGGATAATAGATGACTATGAGTTTTACCATTTATTCTAAATGCTCTATCTAAAATATTCATAAATAATACATTTCTAGAAAAGTACAAATATTTGAGTGAAAATTTTCTAAAATAAAACTAATGAATTTTTTTATTTAAGTAGTCATATGAAAAAGAATGTTGACTTTTAATGTTTTGTTTCCTTTCACCTTAATTTACCTTGAAAGTTTTCTAGCTTTGAGGATGTCTGAGGATTGTTTACTCAAGTCTCAAGGAAGCAGAACCACTGGGCTGATGTCAATTTTCAATTGTAACAGTACAGCTCTAGAGCCAAGAAAAATGTACAGGGCAGATGACTTGTAATAAGTATCTACAATTCTCATTGCAATAACTTTTTTTAATGGAGATTAAAAATAAAAATATACATTTACTGAGTATTCATTCAGTATCAAGGAACTGTCAAATGGTTTACATGTATTATTATACCTAATTTAATCCATAAACCAACCTGTGAAAAGACCTACCCAGTACTCCTTCCTTCCCTCTTTTTCCATAGGTGTCAGACTTTCATCTCAGTCTGAGGGTCTCTCCCCACCATCTCTAGCTCCCTCTCCCAATAAATCTCTTGCCTACTCCAATGGTGAGGTCTGTTTCTCTGCAAACCTGAACTAACACATGAAGAAAAAACATTTTTTTTCTGAGAGAATGTAAGTTTCTTTTTCCTTTTTTGCAAGCTTATTATATCAATAAATGTCAGTTATTATAAGTGATTATTACAAGTGACTTTATTTTTATTATTTATTTTTAATTGAGGTAATATTACAATTGCAATAAAAAGAATAAAACACCTAGAAATAAATTTAACCAAGGAAATGAAAGACCCATATACTGAAAACTATAATACATTGTTGAAAAAATTGGAGAAGACACATACACACAGAGAAATGAAAAAATATTCCACGCTCGTGGATTGGAAGAATTAACATTGTTTAAAATGTCTGTTACCTAAAGCAATCTACAGATTCAATGCAATCCCTATCAAGATCCCAATGGCATTTTTCACAGAAGTAGAACAACAGCAAAAATCCTAAAATGTGCATGAAACTACAAAAGACCCCTAATAGTCATAGAATATAAATTTTCTGAGAGTTCAAAATCCTTTTGGGAAATGCTTTCTTTCAGATATGTCAAGGGTGGACCTTGCTATACAATGAATAACAAATGTTTCGTATGTTTTCATACTGCTAAAGTTATATATTAAACAGATACTTGTAAAAATGTGCCTCTGAGAAGTATCTTGATTAGCTGGTTTACGAAAAGTTCTCAATGACACCTTAGTTAAAGATAATAATTACCTTTAGCACTTACAACTTTTTTCTATAGTGATGACTAGTATCATACCTATATTAGAGTTTTATCTATTTCTATAATACCTTTCTACTATTTCCAACATTTCTCCCATTGCCATGGAAAATTAAAATGAAGAATGCCTTAAAATAATGGAGTGAAAAAATCGTAGTGTGGAGGCCAGCCCAGTTGCTCAGGCAATTGGAGCTCCATGCTCCTAACTCCGAAGGCTGCAGGTTCGATTCCCACATAGGCCAGTGGGCTCTCAACCACAAGGTTGCCGGTTCAACTCCTTGACTCTCCCAAGGGATGGTGGGCTGAGCCCCCTGCAACTAGCAATGGCAACTGGACCTGGAGCTGAGCTGCGCCCTCCACAACTAAGACTGAAAGGACAACAACTTGAAGCTGAACGGCACCCTCCACAACTAAGATTGAAAGGACAACAACTTGACTTGGAAAAAACAGTCCTGGAAGTACACACTGTTCCCCAGTAAATTCCTGTTCCCCTTCCCCAATAAAATCTTTAAAAAACAAAAATCATAGTGGGATATAGTGGGAAATATAATGGCTTTAGAACCAGAAAAATTTGAGTTGGAAACTAACAACAAACCACTAGTAAAGTCTGTGTGAGCTTGGACAAGTTTTCTCACCTATAAAATGAGGATAACACTATTTTCCTTGGGTTATGAGAATTGAATAAATGAGCTGACTTATGTAGGTCATGCAAGTAATGCTTGTTTTATTTTTATATTCTTTATTCATCCTGTATGTACAAACACTAATACACACACACACACACACACACACACACACACACGTTTATAAATAAATTTTAATTTTAAAAAATTTAATTATGGAGACTTAAAATTTATCAAGTTGTTGTTGTTGGAGTATATATAAACTATATATAGCATTATATATTAGGCATAATATATACATGTCCAAACATGCAGACCCAAAGAACCAGGTTCCTCATTCATGGTTAATAAATTTATTTTAGCCTCCGGGCAGCAAATTTTATAAATTATCTTTGAGAACTATTTTTATTCAAAACATTATAATACATTCATTATTTAGCTCTAGTTAGTGCTGTAATAGAAAACACCTTTAAAGAGGTAAGACGGTAAGTTCCTATCCCTGTGACATATCTATGTCTATCCTAGAAGTCTCTGTAAGTAAAGTTTTTCAGCTGGGTTAATTAACACAGATGCGTGTAGATATGATTCTATCAGAAATTATATATAAAGAGGGAGAGAGAGACCTAATGATCTACCAAGCCATGATTTTTCTCTGAAGATAGGGAAAAATGCTAGCAACAGGCAAGAAGTTGTCTCTTCGAAAGTCAAAGCCATTCTTGGCTTTGACATTTCTAATGACTTGCAAAATACTACAAATACTGTATAGATGTACAAATGTTTAAAATGATCCATTTGACATACCCAAAATTCAAAATGTCACAAACATTTTATGCATGTCTTTATGTAGAAAAAAATAAGAAACAGATATAATATTCTTTCCTCTTGCCTATAATTCTGGTGCCTACAACACTGTCCTCTGGAATAAGCAATTGTTTTGGGGGTGGGGAAGTATGGGGGTGGGGGGAGAACAAAGAAAGGGGTGGGAGATAGAACGTCGCCCTGAAGCCCTTGTTCGCTGGGCTTGGTGTAGGAGGTAGCAAACTTTCCCAGGTGAAAATGGTTGGGGCCCTGAGCAAAGGTACTAGTCTCTCCTAAGGAAATCTCTCCAAACCTCTGTATTCTCAGAAAGGATCCAAGAGTTGTGGAGATAGTATGCTTGTACAGTCGGTATGTAGTGACTTAGCAACTCACTTGGGAATTTTGCATTTCTTTTATCTTGATGCCTAGTTGAAATTTCAATTTTACATTCTGTTATATAGGTTTCTTTCCTGGGAAATTCTCTCAGCTTTTAATATAGCATACATTATGGGTCTACCCAAAGGGGTTATAGTTTACAGTCGTTTTCAAATGTGTTTAATTACATTAACTTTTTCCCTTTTTTCAGAAACTTTTAATCAAATTGGTGTTCTATGGCACAGACTTTGGAAAGTATCACCCTACAAGATTTTTGTTTTAAGTGATTAAAAATGAGAGCGCTGAGTCCAAATTGGAATTCTAGCTCTGCCACTTAATGTGCAACTTTAGGTTCTGTGCCTCAGTTTCTTTAATTATAGATGATGGCATTTACCTCACTGAATTGTTGAGGAAGTGAAATTAGTCAAGGCATGGGAAAATACTTGGAACAGTGCCTGGCACAGAATACAGGCTCAATAAACATCATCTGTTATTATTAGTAGTAATAGAATCAGCATTGGTAGCAGTAAAAGTAGTACCGTGTTTCCCTGAAAATAAGACCAGGTTTTATATTAATTTTTGCTCCAAAAGATGCATTAGGGCTTATGTTCGGGGGATGTCATCCTGAAAAATCATGCTAGGGCTTATTTTCCGGTTAGGTCTTACTTTTGGGGAGACACAGTAGTACTGGGGCTGCTTGGGTGATAATTATAAAATGGCAGAGTTTTAATTACATTGAGACACCTGTGTCATTTTGCAAATCCACGTGTTTCTAATTCTACAGGTCTGAAAAAGCAAATATTTCCATACGTTTGAATATGGCTAAGTGAATCAAAATGCCTCCAGAGTCCTTTATATATTGTCGTATTTAGTCAGATAAAACTTTTTTTTAAATGTCGAACATCATTTGCACAGAGTTAGAAGATCTATAATTAGAAATTATTTTATCATTATTGTTAGGTAATTTTTAGAGAAAGGAGGATACTTAATCTGAACGAAAAAACACCATGAACAACTTTGGGTAAAAATACAATAGTTACAAAACACAAAGTTGTTTATTTTATAACCAAATTCCCCAAAATGTGCAATCATTTTTGTTTTGTGATTTTTCAACTCTCATGTCTCTGTCTGAGACCACAATCTTATGACTTATGTTATAAAATGTGCGCATTATAGTCATTACTTTTTGAGCAGTGTCTTGCTTACAGTCAAGACTCAGAAAGTGCAGAGAGAAAACAGCAAGCCCATGAGCGCACACCTCAAGATCACTAAATTTTCAACACATAATTGTATACTCACCGCTGAAAAGCAGCATACCAAGCCAAGGTGAGCCCTGGATGAGTTGCTGAAAAGTCCCAGTCAGAACACTTGGTTTTGAGTAGCTCAGAAACCCTGAGTAGCAATTCCATTCACAGTTTCAACAGATTGTGTTGTTATGGGTTGAATCGTGTCTCCACAAAAGATATATTGAAGTCCTACCCCTAGCACTTTAAAATGTGACCTTTTTAAAAAACTAGGGTCTTTACAGAGGTAATCAAGTTAAAATGAGGTCATCAGGGTGGGCTCTATTCCAATATGACTGATGTCCTTAAAAAAGGGTGGAAATTTGGACACAGACATACACAGAGGGAACACAATGTGAGAGACACAGGGAGAAAGAAGATGGCCATTTCGAAGCCAAGGAATGCCTGAAGCTACCAGAAAGTAGGACAGAGGCCCAGAACAGATCTTTCTGTAGAGCCTTCAGAGGGAGCATAGGCTTGCTGACACCTTGCTTTCAGAGTTCTGGCCTCCAGAACTGAGAGACAATAAATTTCTGTTGTTTAAAGCTACCGAGTTTGTTGTACTTTGTTATAGCGGCCCTAGGAAATTAATATACTGTATGAAAGTATGTCCCTCCAAACAAGCAAATTACTAAAAGCAGCTATCCCATACTTTGCCTACCTCCAATAGCTCATCAAATCTCAGGATATCCTGTTCAAGTTAGTAGAAATTTGTACATAGAAGAACCCTACAACATAAAGATACAAAGGAGATAAAAGTAAACTGATAATATCATTTCAGGGTACAGAAGAAGCCTCCTGGAGACTGGTAGATGGGGAGGAGACATGGGACAGGCTCATCTGTCACCCGCATGTGACCATTGAAGATCGGGAGGGATATCTTGGCTGCAAAGATACCCCTAGTCGTGCAGGGACTCTGGTCCCGCTCCCCACATAAAAACGCAGGATATGGTGAGGCCAAAAAGAAATACCAATGGAGCCATAGATAGGGATCATATAACTGTATTCTCCATGGTGGCTGGGTGAGACAGAAAAGCAAACATCCGCCAGTACCCAACAGGGGGTCTTCCTGCACCCCAGTCTCACTGGCAGCCAGGGGAGACACAGGAAGTAGGATCCACACGATCTGCAATCCGCCATCCACGCTTGCTAACCCTACTTGCTAGCCACAATCCACTGTCAGCTTCTCTGCCAACCAACCAGCCAACCCCCGAGCGTAGTCACAGCAGTTATATTAGTGGTTAATGGCTAACCAGTAACAGCTGATGGCCACCCAGCCACAGAGGATGGCCATCTGATTACAGCTGAGCCAGCACCTTTCCACGTGAGGCTGAGAGCCTGGGAACTGCTCTCTGGGACTCTGTCCCCACACCCCCTGTGGGGACAGAGCCAAGAGTGCAGTTTCCAGGCTCTCGCTCTCACATGGAAAGGTGCTCAGTCGGGTAGTAAATGGCCATCAACTGTGATTGGATGGCCATCAGCTGTGGCTAGTTGGCCCTCAACTGTAACCAGTGAGCCATTGGCCACTAATATAACTGCCATAGCTTCGCGAACAGCAAATGGGGCCTAGCAAGAAGATAGTAGCTGGCAAGCATGGATTGCAATTAGCACGGCGGATTGCAGCTAGCAAGTGGGGTTGGTTGGCAGAAAAGCGGACAGCAGGCTGCAGATAATGTGGCTCGCGCTTTCTGTGTCTCCAACCCAGGCGCCAGCGAGAATATAGTGGTATGACTCTCCTATCTATGGCTCCGTGGGTGTTCTTTTTTGGCCTCACCGTATCCTGTGTTCTTATGTGGGAAGTGGGAGCTGAGACCCCACATGACACCCCACGTGACACCCCCAAAGGAGAGAGGGGTCCCAGCACCACACCAGGCTCCCCAGCCCAGGGTTCCAGTACCAGAGAGAGAGGTCCCCATAACTTCTGGCTGTGAAAACCTGCAGAGATTGTGGTTGAGGGAGGTGGAGGGCGGCTGCAATCCTGGATACTCCTCTTAAAGGGCTCATAGATAGATTAGCTTACTGATGGACTCACTTGCTCTGAACTCCAGCACTGGGGCAGCTGCTTGAACGGCACCAGGGATATACAAGGAGGAACTGAATTGTCTGGCCTCAGGGTGAGAGCTGGAGGGGCTTGATGAAAGAGCTGGTAGAAGCCATTGTTTTGTTGTTGATCCCTCCACCCTTCCCTTTGTGCAGATGCAGGTGGCCACCGTATCTGAGTCTCCATCAACCTGGCTAACACTGTTGGCCTGCCCTGATTCCTTGGGACACAGCCCTACCCAACTTTCTGCCAGACAGGCCATTTCAGTGGCTTTTCTGTATAGATGGCTTGTCTCAGCTCATGTTGTAGACTTTCCTAAAATCTCTCAAAGGTTCATAAAAATCAAAGAGGAGGCATCTGGCTTTGGCATGTCCCGTAATGCTGGCTGAGCAGCTATAATCCCGGCACTGGTGACAACTGCCCTCAAATTGCAAGTTGGCTTCTCAAGGCACCTCCAGGCCCAGTGTGAGTGACAGCCATCTGTGGATTGCTTTGTGGCTTATGCAGCGTGACCCCAGGCAGGGCACAGACTGTGACTGAACTTGGTCTGGAGTGGCGCCCCACTTAGGAGGCTCTGGGGCTGGCATACTCAGTGGCCAGCTTCAGACCCAGCCGGAGCATCACCTGGCTGCTTCTGGGGACAACACACCAAAAGGTCATACTGGGAAGGCACCAGAGCTTTGTTAAGCAAATCCTGCTCTGTGGGGTCGGCCTTTGCACAGCACTTCATTCACCGTGGTCACAGCCAGTCAGCCCAAGGATCAATCCCTCCCATTGATGTGCAAACAGCAACCAAGTCTCAGCTACAATAGAAGGGCACACACGGCTCACACAAGGGACATACCTGGAGTACCTGGCTCAGGTGACCAGGGAGACTGCATCACTGGACCCCAAAACACAGCTACTACATAAGACCACTCTATCAAGACTAGGAGACACAGCAGCCCTACCTAATATATAGCAACAAACATGGGGAGGCAGCCAAAATGGGGAGACAAAGAAACATATTCCCCAAAAAAGAACAGAACAAAGCTCCAGAAAAAGAACTAAACAAAATGGAGGTGAGCAAGCTACCAGAAGCAGAGTTCAAAATACTGGTTATAAGGATGTTCAACGATCTCAGGGAGAACTTCAACAAAGAGATAGGAAACATAAAAATGGAGACAAAAAACATAAAAAAGAACCAGTCAGAAATAAAGAATATAATAACTGGAATGAATAATACATTGGAGGAAATCAGCAATAGATATGATGAAGCAGATGATCGAATCAGTGATTTAGAAGATAAGGTAACAGAAAACACCCAAACAGAACAGCAAAGGGAAAGGAGAATCCAGGAAAATAAGGATGGTTTGGGGGGCCTCTAGGATAACACTAAGGATGTTAGCATTCACATCATAGGGATACTGGGAGAGGGGGAGGAGAATGCAAGAAATTGAAAACCAATTTCAAGAAATAATGAAAGAAAACTTCCTTAACCTAATAAAGGAAATAAATAAGCCCAGGAAGTGCAGACAGTACCAGGGAAGATAAACCCAAAGAGGCCCACACCAAGACCATAATTAAAATGTCAAAGGTTAAAGACAAAGAAAGAATCTTAAAAGCAGAAAGAGAGGGGCAGTTGGTTGCCTACAGAGGAGCTCCCATAAGATTGTCAGCTGATTTCTCAACAGATACTTCGAAGACCAGAGGGAGTGGCAGAAAATATTCAAAGTGGTGAAAAGCAACGAGATACAACCAAGATTACTCTATCTAGCAAAGCTATTATTTAGAGTCAAAGGACAAATGGAGAGCTTCCCAGATGGGAAAAAGCTAGAGGAGTTCATCAACACCAAACCAGAATTACAAGGAAACTTAGAGGGACTTAAGAGGAAAACAAAACAAAACAAAACAAAAACATAAAAAAAAGAGTGGTAGAATAGCAATAAGTACATATCTATCAACAATTAGTTTAAATGTAAATGAATTAAATGCTCCAATCAAAAGATAGGGTGGCTGGATGAATAAGAAAACAAGACCCTAACATATGCTGCCTACAACAGACTCGCTTCAGATCAAAAGACACACACAGACTGAAAGTAAAGGAATGGAAAATAGATATTTCATAAAAATGGAAACAAACAAACAAAAACTCTGGGGTAGCAATACTTATATCAGACAAAGTAGACTTTAAAGCAAAGGCCATAACAAGAGACAAGGACCCAGTAATCTCACTTCTGGGTATTTATCTGAAGAAACTCAAAACACTACTTTGAGGGGACGTGTGCATCCATTGTAGCGTTGTTTACAATGGCCAAGATGTCGGGGCAGCCTGGGTGTCAGTCAGTGGATGAGTGGATAAAGAGGAGGTGGTACATATATACAATGAAATATTGCTTGGCCATGGAATGGAGTGGGTTCTTACCATCTGCAGGAGCATGGATGGACCTGGAATGTATTGTGCTGGGTTAGGTATGTCAGACAGAGAAAGACAGATGTGATTTCTCTTATATGTGGAATATAAAGAACAAAATAAATGAATAAAACAGAGGCAGACTCATACAGAGAATATTTTGATGATTGCCAGATGGGAGGGGGATAGGGAGTAGGTGAGGAAGGGGAGGAGATAAAGAAGTAAGAATTGGTTTTTGCAGGGTAGTCATGGAGATGTAGGGTAAAGTGTAGGGAATGTAGTCAATAATATTGTCATAGCTGTGTATGGTGTCAGATGAGTACTAGATTGATTTATTGGGGTGATAGATGGAACGGGAGTTGGGGGGACACAGTGAAAAGGGTGAAGGGATTAAGAAGTACAAATTGGTAGTTACAAAATAGTCATGGGGATGTGACGCAAAGCATGGGGAATATAATCAATAATATTATAATAACTATGTATAGTGCCAGGTGGATTCTAGTTGATGGATCACTTCTTAAATTGTATAAATGTCAAACCACTGTGCTGTATACCTGAAATTAATATAAAATAGTATTGAATGTCATCTGTAATTGAAAAATTAAAAAGGGGGAATGGTGAAAGAGAATAAGAAGTCCAAATTTTCAGCTATAAAACAAATAAGTCATGGGGATGTAATGTACAGAATAGGGAATAGTCAATAATACTGTGATAGCGTGGTATAGTGTCAGATGGTTGCTAGACTTATCATGGTGATCACTTCTTTAGGTATATACTGTATTTTGCCATGTATAATGCACACTTTTTTGCCCAAATTTGTGAGGGAAAATAAGGATGCACATTTTTGCCCAAATTTGTGAGGGAAAATAAGGATACATGGGTAGTACTAATTCCATATCTATTTAAATGCTTTTAATTTTTTTATTTATCCTCATGAGTTAAAAGTGTAACTCTAGAAATCAATAATGGTATCCACATGCAAAATAATACCCTGGAATACAATAATCTGTTTTATTAAACTTACCACGAACTTGCAATGACAAAGAGTTCTTAACCTTCTGTGATGGGTAAATATCATAAATTTGTTATTGGTACATAAAATTGCTTGTACCTTGTATCTATCTTGTGTTTTGTAATTATTTGTTACATAAAATTTCTTGTACCATAATATGTTAAAAAAAAGTGCTAAAATTCCTTTATAATGCAAGAAACAAGTACCTAAATGTAAATATATGAAAATTTGAATTAAAAAATTGAAACAAAAGATTTTGTTCCCTGAAAGTTTGGGCCAAAAATGTGGGAGCACATTATACACAGCAAAATATGGTAAATGTGGAATAACTATTGTCTACACCTGAAAGAAATATTGTATGTTAGATACATTTTAATAAAAATCTTTAAAAGAAAAAGAGTATCATTTCAGTATTCTCAATTTTTATTTCAAATTGTTAAGAAAGAATCTCTTTTACTGAAAGGGTCACAGGTATATTCTGCCTCTGAGGTTGCCACATTTAAAAATAAAATATTGGTGTTAGAAACCAGCCATGTTACATTAAGAATAAATTTAAATTACAATGAATAATCCTGGGATCCAAGGAATGGTAACAAATCCACATTTACTTCACTCAGGATTATTCCCATAAACGTTGAAGCTTTAGCCCAGCTCAGCCCTGCACACACTAGCATCTGAGCCCCTGGAGGCCCTCATTTACTGGGTCTCATAGAGCAAAGCAAAAGAAGGAAGTGAACTGTTTTCCTGGGGTACCTGCCTCACACATGACCCTGGGCCCTGACTATTGGCTCAAAATGTCCCTTCCTATTAAAAAAAAAAGAAGGCAGGAATTTTTGGTGGTTGGATTGCTGTAGGATTCCTAGTAAAACACAGTTCTCAAAGTGTACCCCAGAAAATTCCTACAGGAGTTAAAAACATTTTCCCATTTTTTGTATTATTCTCTTCTCCTCATTCATTCTGCAAAACTCCCCATAGAGATCTTTCCTCCACAGGCCTCTAATCTGAGTAGTGGAATGTGTCAAGTCCAAAGTTTCAGGATAGAAAGATTAGACCAGGGAAAACAGGGCTGGAGATTTCATGGAATTTGGCACTCTCAGTAACTACTATTTATGGGGCATTTCATAAGGGCCTTCACTGTCTGCTTATAGAGACCTAAATTACTTACGTGTGAGAGGAGGAAGTTGTGCTACATGGCCTCAAGTCACCTTTGCAACTTGAAAATCCTGTGACTTTGATTCTAAATTCACAAGGAAGTAGGGCATGGATGCTGCAATGATCTCACACCCTTGGTTAAGAACTGAAAGATCCCCTCACTGAGAAGATAGTGACATTAGCAAAGGAAAGTAGAGGGTTTTAGTGGCAGATTCCTAAGAAAAGTGGTACACCGTTAAATGATCTTATGTGAACATAGAGAAGACTTCCAACTGTAGCAGACTAAGCCATTCTGAGACAGTAGGTCCTATTGGGCAAGCAGACCTTGGCATCACTCACTCTCCCTGGCCCACTTTCTGCACTCCATGTTCTACCAGGTTGGAGTCCAAAGCCCTATCACTAGTTGGGTGGTTCCTTAGTGGACTCTCATTTTTTCTCGGATTACATGAAATTCTTATTTTACACTGAAGATGTCCCTTATATTCTTTCATGATATTATACCTAATATCATCAGGATCCCAGGAGGAAAAAAAAGGCTTGCCAAAATTATGCTAATTCAATGGGGAACTTAATAACAGGAGATCACAGGGGACAGTGTAGTAGCCTGGGGTTGGTAACAACGAATCTTGTATCTCTGTCCAAATGGAAGAGGACAGGGAACAATGTCAGAATCCGAAAGAAGAGAGTTGTGCAGCCCTCTCTAAACATCTCCAGAAGCAACCCTACAGGGAGGGAGTTAGGGGAATAAATACCCTGGAAGCCAATACAAGGCATTTTGAAAACATCTCAATCCTTGCTAGTTGAAGTATTTCCTGTAGTAATTCTGTTAATGCCCTTAATCTGTTGAAAGTGTATTCTTACTGAGGAGAAACCAGAGGAAGAAAATTCTTTTACCAATGCACTCTCAAAGCAACGCAGACTTTTTAGTGTGGGATAGATATAAATACACGAATCTAAAACTATCCCTTACTTACAGAATATGCTCTTCTTCCAGAGATTAAAAAATTAACCAAAAAAATTCTAAAATTTTGCTGCTTGTAATTCTTTCTAATTCAATACATAAGAGACTGGTTTTACTCTGGGTACACTCGGTGTGAATATACTTAACCCATGATCAAACTCCTAGATTTGAAACTGGAGGAAGTCACTCGAGTCCCTCTTAAACACCCAGCATTCTTTCAGAAGTCCATTAGGGCTATTCTAGTCGTATCATAGAGCTATTTCTACCTGAGAATCTTATACTGTGTTCTGCTTTACCTGGTATATTTATTAAACCCCCCTCCCCAGATGGATCTATACTCTTAATTGCATTTCTACTCCCCGAAATAAGCCAAATTCTCTATAACATCTAACCTAGTGTAGCAAAGGTATGACAAAGTGATTCCACTCTTCAATCCCGTGCTCACAACAGATGTGACTAATCAACCGTTTCTAGTTCCTGGAAACTGCAAAATTTGGTAGAGTGTCTCTGTCAACAAATTCTCTATTGGCCAAAGGAATTCATTTCTGCTTTCTTCCTCTTTTAGTGCCTGCAGGCCTTTCAAAATGCTGCTAATATACACTATAAAAGTCTTGTTAGGGTCTATTGCAATAAATCATTACCACATAATAATAGCTCACACCCCTGTAATTAACCTGCTGCCAGCATTACTTACAAATCAGCTTCTCTCTTATCTGTTCCTGTTAATCTTGTAATATCCCTGGTGTTAAGGAGTAGTCATACCTAATTAACACTTATCCTTCAGGTAGGCCATGCTATAAATACACTAGTAAACAGTTTGTTTTCTTATGGGTTTGTTGTTTACAACCTAAGCCAGAATTCTTCTACTTTTGAGTGAAACTGGGGTACAAATGAGGCAGGGAGTACATCAACTAGGAGATATTTCATTTCTTCTCTGTCTTATGCTTTAAGACAAATTAAATTCTGGAATGTCAAAGTTGGGGGGAAAACCCCACCTTTATTGATGCTGAGGATAGGTAATTTTTAAAATGATAAAAGACAGTTAAAAGAAAGAACTTCTCATATACAGTAGGTAACATAAACTAAGATTAGCTTCAAGGGAATGTAGATAATTATATGATGGTTGACTTTATGACTCACTCATTTATTCAACAAATATTAATAATTATAAAGGCAAACATTTGCCAGGCACTGTTATCGGAATTGTTTATAAACTTCCTAAACTTGAGAAGTACTCTGAAGAACAGCCGGTGGATCATATATCTGGCCCAGTTTGGCATTTCTTATAATCTTACAACATTTTTCGCAAAGCTATTGATTTACTCAAATACATAAGCATTATGCTATCTAATCCAAACCCTTTGATTTGAGTGATTATAAAGAACGATTATAAAGAATATACATAGACAAAAACAAATATTCCTACTGAAGTCCTATATGTTCACCTAATTAAAATTCTATTTTTTTTAAAGATGGATGCTTTGACCAAATAGTTGACTTTTTCTATCCTGTGTAATGGGCTAAATCAGTTTCTCTAATATCAAGGTTTCTTGTTTGTTTTTTTTAGACACCAACTTTAACATTCCTGCTGCCCCAAGTTCTTATTTCCACAGCTTCACTTTCCCCACTCTGATGACAACACACTGAATTCTAGCAAACAAAAAAGAATGCTCATGGAATATGATGATTAGTGCATAAACAATTTCAAAAAGGCTCCTGTTCTGCTTTCTTACCAGATGATATACATACAGGAACCATAATTAAAGTTCAAAGGAACCAAAATCCTTTTTGCTCTCCCACCACATAAATTGCCACCTTCTTTACAAACAAGTGATTATTTACAAAGCTGATTTAAAAAGTAGTTTAGATTTGCATTTCATTTAGAATTTCTCAGTCACACATTTTTTCTCCCATTGTTTAAGAATCATTTTATTGTACATATCATTCCAAATACTTAAAACAAAACTTGTTGTGATTTTTTTAAAAATGTAGTTAGAAAAACAACACAGGAGAAAACATGGCATCAGTATGAAAACAGTAATTGAAACAAAATTTATCTCAGGAAGAAAAGGAAACCAACAATGCAACATAAGCAAAAAGATCTTTCTAATATTATACTTGTTGACTAGGAGATGACAGATAATTAGGAAAATAAACACACTGCCCTCTTCTACTATTCAAAATACCTTCTCTTTATACATAATTATGCAGAATCTTACTGTGGGGACAGAGCCCCAGAGAGCAGTTTCCAGGCTCTTGGCCTCATGTGGAGAGGTCCTGGCTTGGGTAGTAGACGGCCATCAGCTGGTAGCTGGTTGACCGTCAGCTGTAACCGTTGAGCCATTGGCCACTGATATAACTGCCACGGCTACGTTGGAGAGTCGAGGAGAATGGAGGAGAGTGGAGGAGAGTGAAGGAGAGTCAAAGAGAATCAAGGAGAGTCGGTTGGCAGCAAAGCCTCAGCAGGTCGCACGTCATGTAAACCCAGCCTCTAGTGAGACCATAGTGGTATGACTTCCCTACCTTTGGCTCCGTGGGTGTTCCTTTTTGGCCTAGCCATATCCTGTGTTCTTATGTGGGGAGCAGGAGCAGAGACCCCGCAGGAGACCCCGCTCGACACTTACCTTAAGGGGAAGATCACAGGCTACTATATCACTGTTTTTTTAACTCAAACTAAAAATCAGACTTTGGTGTTTTAAAAAAGTTAAATGAAACCTGGAAAGCCAAATAAGAGGCAACTAGATGGCAGGGAGAGATGGAAGCCAGATGTATGCCTGTATTTCTGGAAGGGTTTCTGAAAGCTTTTTTGTGAAATCTCTAGCTCCAGCTAAGATTGAGGTCAGCCTGAGTATCGCGTGCCATTCTTGAAGGGTCCTAGAAGCTGACTCATTTGCTTTATCATGTCTTGTGAAAACGAGAGGTGGCAGCTATCACTGGAGGGCAAGGGGTGTCTTGGTGACTGATCTCAGTACTAAACTGAGGAAAGCAATCACACGCAAGGTTCAGAACCTTTCTGCTCCCAGGGAAACCCAGTAGCTTTGAAGAAAGGGAGTTATTTCAGTTCAAGACAGCTGGCAACTGAAAATACAAATATGAAGAAATAAGAATAAACATCTTTTTCAGAAATAGATCAATAGTAACAAGTAATCAGGATTATTTTAGTTCTCACCTATACTGCTCCTCTTAACTACACAGTGCAAGTTAAAATAGGATTGGGGTTGTTTGAAAAATTCTCTCCCTTCTTAAATGCATCACTTCACTTTTAACTGTTCAAAGAACCCTTTATAGCTTACTTCCTCTAAAACAGGTGCAATTTTAAAACAGTTTGTTAAACAGGGTGGGTGCAAAAGCCACATACCCACCCAAAAGGCTGAGAAGTGTGCAATGGGAACAGTGAGCAGAGGGAGGTAGGAAGCCCTAAGAAGTGATGGGGAAGTCAGAGTTTCTTTTTTCCTGGGGCTGTGTGGCATAAGTTTTGCTTCAGCTGAACTTCAGGGACAGACACTAATGTCTTTCCATGTGCATTTGCCGCAACAGCAACAACCTTTGCTGAGTACTTACTGGGATGGGAGTGGGGAAAGACACACACTTTTCCGAATACTTTACAAGCATATCTATTTTAATCCTTAAAACAATCCCGAGAAGTAAATATTGTTATTCTAATTTCAGAGATGAGAAAGTAGAAGTACTGCATTAATGGAAAAGAATAAAACTGATGGTCTCCAAGCAAACAGACTGGTCCCACTGTCAATCTGGAGTCTAAATGTTTCAAAAGTAAGTGTCTGTTCTTTGTGACAAATAATATGTTTGTATTACTTCAATTAAAGAAGCATGTCCTCGTATATTATCTCAATTTATCTTCATTAAAGCACAATAGGATGCTCTTATTTTCAGGCTTGTTATTCAGATGAAAAAAAACAAGTCTCAGGGAGTTCTCAAGATCACTCAGCCAGGACGTGATAAAGCCAAGACCAGAACACAAATCTCGTGCTGCCAATTCTTCTGCTCTTTTGGTTTGCGTCTTGCCTTTCATCGCTACTCCCCTCCTCGCCTCATGATTCATGGGCAGGCCGTGATGTCCATAAAGTCTCACATCCACCTGCAGCCAAAACAGAAGCTTTCACTTCTTAGCTTTCCAGCGTCCTTCCCTGTTAAAACACAAAGGCCTTGGGACAGGTAGCACTTTAATCTTTCACCAGTCATTTGTACATCAGTATCACAAAGGATCTGACATCAATTTTTTAAATAGACTTTAATTTTTAGAGCAGTTTATGTTCACAGCAAAATTGAGTGCAAGGCACCGAGTTCCTACATACCCCACACGATCAGCGTCCCCAACAGACTGGGACATTCACTACAATTGATTAATGTATGTTAAGGTATCATTACCACTGCAAATCCATAGTTTACATTAAGGTCCACTCTCGGTGTTACGTATTTTATAGGTTTGGGCAAATGTATAGTGACATGTATTCACCATTGTAATATCATACAGAGTAATTTCACTGCCCTCAAAATCCTCTGTGCTCTGCCTAGTCCTCCCTGCCTCCACCCTAAATCCTGGCAACCACTGATCTTCATACTGTGAGATCAGTTTTGTATGGGGGGGTGCAGGAAAGGGAATAAAAATTAGACTAAAAAGCAATCAAACAAAAAGCACAGAAGATGAGGGCAGTTAGTACCTACGGTATACAAATGGGGTGATGTGGGTGGGGGAATTGAAGAACTAAAGAGAAACTCTAGCAACTATATAGATGTACCTCTACCTCTCTCTGCCTCACCCATCCCCACATCTCGCTGAAAACTCAACTCAGTAGATTTCAAACATTTTTTAACAGTGAAAACCTATGTTGAAACAAAAGCTCACATTTATATACATAATATATTAAGTAAGAACGTAATTGATATATGTTGTTAGAAAGTTTAGCTATTTAATGAAATTATAGTTTTATATGCACCTCAGCATGTACCTCAGCTGGCAGCGTCCAGTCTATTTTATTTTTCTTTTATTTAATTGCATTGAAGAAAATCCAGTTCATAATAATATTTGCAAAGGGTTCTTCAAAATAACTCACATTGCAGTCTACATCCATTACATTGAATCAGAAATTTTGAAGAGCACTAACCACTTGCTTGCATTCTTTAGTATAAATATAAAAGTTTGACACACACCTAAAATGCACAGTCAGCATTAACACCATCTATGTCAACATAGTATCATAATATGACTAAGTCATATGTTCGGTTTCTTTTATTCAACTGAGTATTGGTACATGAGGAAAATAGTCACGAAAAAGGGTTCCTGAGTCTTGTCAGGGAGATGACCATGTAAACATTATCACCGTATACTTTTAGTTGTGCACATTTATAGGCTTATATATTTTAAATGACCAGTGCAATGATTCACAAAACCTTTGTAAATCAATGGCACATCTGTAAGAGCAATACATGAACAGAGCCAGGAAAAACTCTGGAAAAGAAGACGATTGGAGGGGGCTAGGCTTGCCAGATATTAAAAGATATAAAACTCTAGTAATTAAAACTGTCTGTGTGCTGGAATAGATAGAAAATCAATAAAAGAGAATGTAGGATACAGAAATAAACACAAATACATTTGGAGATATGAAACCGATCAAGTTGAGCACTTCAGTATATAAAAAAATGAATTTGCCATTTGGGGGGTAAAAGCCATTTTAAAAAGAAGCTGGGTCTCTCTTGTCCCTTATGTCAAAATACATTTTTGGTGTATTGATGTGCTAGAGCTGGCACAGACCAGCTGGCAAGAGCCAACTGTTATCACACCTTTTCCTAGCTAACTCCGTGTGCAGTGAAGTCACACTGATAGCTTGCCATCGGGCATGGTGGGAGTGTTTACACTTCAGAAATTGGCAAAAACTACAAATCAGGGCTTTTGTTGTTGTTGTTTTTCTGAGACACCATTTTCAGTCACCACTGTAGGAAAAAGCACATAAGATATGAATCAGAAGATAACATGAGAATTTTTCTTTTAATAATTTTGGAGGTGGTAGAGAAAGCTTGCTGTAAAATCCAAAATATTTTTAAAACACAGTTTACTATAAAAAGTGAAAATGTTCTACTCTGAAAAATAATCCATAAGTAATGTTAAAATAAAAATTTCAAAATAGTGGAAAATATGTACACATATTGTTAAAGGGCTAATTTTCTTAAGAGCTGTAACAAATTAATAGGAAAAGGGTGGGTGAGCAATTCAATATAAAGTTGAATAAAATACATTAGTTGACAGAAATATCCATATAGCTAGCCAATAAATATAGGGGGGAAATGCTCAACTGCATGCATAACTAAGAAATACAAATTGAAAAAGAAACATTTTTTTAAACCTATAAAATGACAAAAAATCTAGGGTGAGCTGCAAAGTTGAGGGAGATGTGGGGAAACTAATTCATTCACTGTAGGGCATTGTTAACTTAAATTTGACATTACTAAATGAAATCTAAAATTCACATTCTTTTCAACTCAGTAATTCTTTCAGGAATTTGTTTTATGGACTTTCATACAAAATGAGCAGACGTGGATGATTATAGTGGCATTGTTTGTGTAACAGTTACCTGTTGCTACTTGAAAAATTACCCCAAAACTTAAAAGCTTAAAGACAGAATGAAGATTATTACCTCGTGCAGGTTCTGTGTCTCAGGAGTTGCAGAACAGCTTAGCTGGGTGGGTGTCTCCTGAAACTGTAGTCACCGTGTTAGCAGAGGCTGCAGGTGTTTAAAGGTTTGACTGGTGCTGGAAGATCCAGCTCCAATGTGACTCACTCATGTGGCTGATACATTGTAGGAGGCCTCAGTTCCTTAGCCCGCAGACCTCTCACTCAAACAGAACTGTTGGAGTGTCCTCATGACATGGTAACTGGATTCCACCAGAGTGAGTGATCCCAGACAGAGCAAGGCAGAAACCGCAATGCTTTTTATGAGCTACTCCTAGAAGTTACACATCACCATTTCCACAATATCTTCATGTTACACAGGTCAGCCCAATTCAATGAGGGAAGGGAATACACAAAGGCATGAATACCTGGAGATGAGGCTCGTTGGAGGCCATCTTTTGAGGCTGGTTATCACAGTTTGGATTAACAAAACAACAACAAAAAATCTCAATATTCATTAATAAGGTACTAGTTAAATTTTAAACTTATTGAAATGTTATAGAACCATTGAAAAGAAATAAGTCACCCATATGTGCGGCTATGGAAAAATGCCCCAATATAGAATAAGGTATGTGAAGCACATATTTATAAGATTTTCTTGTTTTTTTAATAAAAATAGGCATATATACATAATCATATGTATAAGAGCATAAAATTTCTGCAACAATTTATAAGGAGATCTGTCATGGGCAATGGAATTGGGGTTGATAGTGGTTAGGGATAGATGAGGTGTGATCAATAAATACAATGAATGTTTACATTTTAAAAATTAAGTACAGTAAAAGACACATTGCCATTAATCGCTCTCAAAACACTCCCCCTCACTTTGAACACACTTATCCTATCATTCTTGCCACTTTCTGACGCAGTTCTGGAAATCCTCTTTTCGTGAGTATCTTCAGTTGCACTGTCGTGGCTGCCTTAATGTCCCGAATCGAATCAAAATGTTTTCCTTTCATGGTCATTTTGACTTTGGGGAAGAACCAGAAGTCACATGGTGCCAGATCGGGTGAATAAGGTGGATGAGGACACACCATAATGTTTTTATTTCACAGAAATTGCTGTATCAGAAGCGATGTAAGAGACAGAGTGTTATCATGATGGAGAATGAAGTAAAGACACTCATGAAAGGACTCCCAGAACTGCTTCAGAAAGTGGCAAGAACAATGGGATAAGTGTGTTCAAAGTGAGGGGGAGTATTTTGAGGAGGATTGATGGCAATGTGTCTTTTACTACAATGAATTTTTAAAATTTAACCATTCACATTTTTCGATCACACTTCACATGACTTTTTATTTTATGTTCTGTATTTATACTAGTAATGTTAGAAAAAAATGTTACTATGGACATGTATTACATTACATTTTTTAAAACTAGTTAAAAATATGCTCCACTGATATTTATAGGACAGAGAGCCAAAGGGAGATATCATTTTAACCAAACTCAGACAGACTGCCTCTTCGCTCTATCTTTTACTCAGTGAAGCTAAGTCTGTAAGCAAGAGAAACATAAGATAGTTTTATGAATTGAGGACTGTGTGAGGATTGAGTGCTACCAAGTCTCCCTAGTCTCTAGGTCTCTAGCTTCTGCAAAGCTAGATTAACATGAGACAGTGTTTCTTCCAAAAGTAGAAATCTGTTGCGATGGATTTCTCTATCTCTGCACAGGTTCCTTTGGAGAGTCTCGCAGCTGAGACTGTGCAGGAACGGTAGGGTTTGTAGTGGGCAGCGTTGCACAGAGCCACACAAGCATGCAAAGCTTCTTAGCACCTGTTAGTGAAACTCCACTCTAGGGGATCCCTGCTACCAGGAAAGCTGGGGCATATGAACATCTGTCTTGCAAGATCTTCAGGGACTGTAGCTGCGGGAAATTGAGTTATCAGTCTTGATGGATTATCTTGAAGAGGATGTGGACCCAGGAAAGCTCATGCTCAGCTTATCACAAGGCCAAGTTTGGGGTTTGAACTCTTGGTAGAAGTCCTCCACTGGATTAAGGAAGAGGATAGCTGAGAATTGTCTGCAGCAAGCACAGAGCTTTAAGGATGCCTCCTAATAGCGTTATCAAAATGCCAATAATACAATAATAATAATTCTAAGGATGCAGCTAGTATTTATTGAGTGCTTATTATTCATGTACTAATTACACCCATTTTACCTATTAAAAAGCTGAGAATTGGAGAAGCGAAGCAATCTTCCCAAGGATATCACACAACTTTTTTTGGAATTTCAGTTTTAACAATTCAAAAATGTATTACTTTATTTTATTAAATTATTTTTAAGGTTACTTATTTCTTTTTTTTTTCAGTTACAGTTGACATTCAACATTATTTTATATTCGTTTCAGGTGTAGAGCATAGTAGTTAGACCTTTATATAATTTATGCAGTGGACCCCCATTAGTCTAGTACCCACCCAGTACTATACAGAGTTGTTGCTGCATTATTGACTCAATTCTCTATGGTGTACTTTACATTCCTGGGACTGTTTTGTAACTACCAATTTGTATTTCTCAAATGTATTTTTCTTAAATAAAATTTGAATCAAACATTTTAAGGACTCCTAAAGCACTTCCGCCTAAGAAATTGGAAACCACTGCTTTATGGATCCACCACTGGATTCCGTGTGTGGAATTTACAGAAGGGTACAGTCCTGTTCAATATACAGTATAAGCTTATTCAAAATTAAACTACCTAATCATGGAATGAAATTTCCTGAGTGGTAGTAAGCTCCCCATCACTGGAAATGTTACAGCAGAACCCTAATTATCACCTGTTAGGTATACTTAGAGAAGTATGAGTAGCATACGGTTGGGTTTCCTTCCAAATCTAAGATCTGATATTCTGATGAGAATAGAGGCTTCATGTTGTTAGCCTTCAGGTTGAACTGAAGTTTATGATTGCAGAAATTTCCTAAAATTGTGGGGATTTAATAATAACAACAAACACTTTAAAAGCACTTGTTATGTTCTTGGAACTGTTTTTAAGTGCTTTATGTACATTAACATAGGCAATCCTTTCTACTGCCCTAATGAGATACAGAATTATAACCTCTACATCTGGCCACCAATCCATGCTTTTCAAAAGTATGCGCTATTTATGCTCCATGTAGTTGACAGTTGTAATTATATGACCCTATAAGTAGAGGAAAGTTTAGCTAAAACACTGCAGATAAATAAATAAGCAGACAAAGGAAGTGGTTTGCTGCACAATAGGGAGTTTCTATCCATGTCTCTATAGTTATGTCACCAAACCACAGGTTAATACTTAGAAAAAAAAAAAAATCAGTGCCAGAAAAGCCTCAATATCATTAACATTCCTTTATTCTGCACTCATTCCAAGTCAGCTTAATCTAAAATTTTTAATTTAATATAGAAAAAAACGGGGAAAAAAACCATAAATATAGCATTCGTAGAATAAAATTTCCCTAGCCTTTTTGCTTTATTTTTTTTTCATAACAACAGGATTTGTTTACACAGAGCAACAATGACAAGTCATTGAATGCAGGTCCCTTATTGAATGCCAATCATGGTTAGGTGCTGGAGGTACCTGAGCTGAGGCAGTCTTGACTCCTATTATTTCTTGTTTTTTGTTTGTTGCCTTTTCTTTTACCTTTTTTCTTTTGACTCCTATTGAACTTTCCTAACTGGTTCCGTGAGTGGCTTTGGAACCAGACTTGTGGCTGCACACTTGGTTAATTCTGTGGTATTGAACATCCATCTACCTCTCAGTTTTTCTCACATACGCAGGTGGGGATAATAGTATCTCTCTCACAGAATTATTTTAAATATTGAATAAGTTAACTCATGTAATTTTAAAACAGTGTCTGGTACATAGTAAATCCCTAATCAGCATTAACTACTAATAATAGCTGGTGTGAGGGTAAATGGAGCACTTAAGTATAAAGCTAAATTTACAAAGAGATAAATAATGTTACTGAGTGGTATGTGAGAATCAGATGAGATTTACAGATACTAAGTATACCTGGGTTCAAAGTGGGGTGAGATAGTTATGGGTGGGAGCTATTGGGGCCATTGCGGCAGACTTTCAGGGTGAGAGGAGATGTCAGGGCCAGGACATGCCCACTTTTGATGTGGTATACTTTTAAAATGCTGTCACAAGTATAATGTTCTCAGCTAAGGTAAGGTGGTCTATGATGTACCCTTGACCACAAAGGAAAAAAAGAAAAGAATCAAAAAGTTAAAAAATAGGTGAGAAGTCAATAGTAAATAAAAGAATTAAAATACACAGAGGGTAACAAGCTAATTCCTTCCCAAATAAAACATATACACATATAAAAATATGTGTTTAATATTTTAATGTATGTGTAAATACATATCACTCAATTGATTTTCACTTTTCCAGCTCAATTACTCCATCAGGATACTCAAATTTCTTAGCTTAAAAAATAATTATTATTTTTGATGTTGAACAAAGAAAATGAAAAGCAATTTACTGATGCATCTATTTACATAATATAAACATACATGCACATTTGTACTTGCCAACAGGAGGGAAGCAAGCATATTATGCAAATGACTAAATTCTTCTTCCTGACTAATGTTGTCTACTCTTCTTCCCACTTTTAAAGTGTTAATGAATAATTTGAATAGTTTCCTATTTATGAAATATCTGATCACTTGTTTTAATGTCTTCAGTATGGCTTTAACAGATTTACTAAATAGCTAATGTACAGATAGCACTTAACAGTTTACAGAACTCGTTCCCATACATTATCTCGGTTACTTCTCACAGTAATTTCGAAAGGAACACATTACTCATTCCATTTTACAATGAGGTAACTTACGAGTAGTGTTTGTGTGACTTTCCCTAGATCACACAGCTGTGACTGATCTGAGATTTGGGCTCAGATACTATGGAATATTCTAAAAGCTTTCAGAATTGAATGTTATGCATTTAAGGGTTCTCTGGTGCCTGGTTAAATAAGGAAAAGGAGGGAACTACAGACTCATATTTGAGTCACTGCCTATAATTTTTTGTGTGTTGCCATTTATTCATCTTATTTTTATTTCATTTTTGTTTTTATTTTCCCTGTTAAAAGAAAGCTAGGGTTATTTTTCCTCATAAGCTCCAGAACCCTGCCAAGGAGAGCAACTAATTCCCCAAACCCCTTAACTGTGGTCTGACTTTATTCTTCAGGGGAAAGATCCCCCTCTAGTAGAAGAGACACTCTGGACCACTGGGTCCTGGGAAATTTTTCCTAGGAATTTACTTCATCATCACTAGGGATTAAAGTAAATTGTTAAAGCCACAACCTGTGTACTGGCTTCATTAGTACCCAGAAAATATGGGCTAGATTAGTTAAAGCTACTTTCTACTGTAAAACTCTCTAGCAGAAGTAGTGGTTCATGATAGGCTTGTAACAATGTAAAAAAAAAAAAATCCACAAAGGGATTATGTCACAGAAATGGGGGCATGAGGAATGCTTCTTGAAATCTTCCCTGAAAGTCACAACAAATTGAACCACTATAATTCAACAAAGGATTCCCTGTGTAACACACAAGCACATCTGAGAGACCTGTACATCGAATCACCTGAAGGTGGGCAAATAGGATGAGTGGAGGAGGGGGGAAGAGAGAAGTACAGAGATGCAGGCTACGGACTGCATCCTGCAGTCCGGAGCTCATGCAGTCTCAAGAGAGGGAAGAATCCAGGCTGCAGGCACACTCCCTGTGGCCTACAGTCTTGCCTGAGGGATCAGCATGTACCAGTAATACCGCTGAGTCCAGCATTAGGGGCAGAGACCTCAGGTGAGAACTGTGGTTTAAGCCTTCACTGCCAGGCAGAAAGCAGAAAACAAAGATATGGAGTCTGGCTGCCTCATCCTCCCCCCCCCACCACGAGCTCACCCACATCCACCCTCCCAGTGTTAGAAGTGGGCTCCAGAAAAAACGGTAGCAGTGTCAGATTAAAGAACAGAATATCTACAGCCCTGAGAACTGCGGCAACGGTCCCTATAGCCACAGACGCACAGCACGACTGACTAATTCCAGTGATAGGGAAAGAGCTGTAGGGGCAAGAGAGCTGTGGGCTGGTAGTCACCATTGCTCAGAGCCACAAACACACCAGCCGCCTCTCACAGACCACCCTGCCCCCACCTTTCTGGGTGGATCCCTGCAGGGCAACCAGAGCTGCTGAGACACATAGGCTCTGCATCAGGCTGCAGGGGCAGCAATGGGATTTCAGAAGCTCAGACCTCGATTGCCCTCCACTTCTTTCCATGGAGGTGGTGTCCTGAGACCTAGGAGACCTGCTCATAGAGGAGAAGCCCACCTTCAGGACACCCCATTGCGAGAGAAGCTGGAACAGCACAAAAGAATAAAACACTACAGCATGAGAGGGGAAAAAAAGGTTGCAGTGGGAGAGAAAATAAAACATTCTAGCAACACCTACACAAAAGCAAAAGAAAGACCTCTTCCTATCAACCAGTTTCAGAAGCCACATCTATAGATGCCCAGGAAGAGAAATAATAATTCATTATTGCCATGAATAACCAAGATAACAAGGCATCTCAGAAAGAAAATGAAAACTCTCCAGAAAATAAACTGAAAGACATGGAAATATATGACTTAAATGATAGAGAATTCAAAATTGCATTTCTGAAAAAAACTCAACGAGATGCAAGAAAACACAGATAGGCAGTTTAAAGAAACACAATCAAAGAACAAAATGAGTATTTTACCAAAGATATTGAAACTTTAAAAAAGAACCAAATAAAAATTCTAGAGATGAAGAACTCAATAAAAGAAATGAAGAATGAAATAGCCAGCTTAGGTAAGAGAGCTGATCAGATGGAAGAAAGAATTAGTAACATCAAAGACAGAAATCTGGAAATGATATAGATGGAAGAAGAGAGAGACTTGAGAATTAAAATAAATGAAATAATTCTATAAAAGCTTTCTGACTCCATTAGAATAATGGGCATACTGGAAGGAAAAGAGAAGGAGAAGGGAACACTGAGTATATTCAAACAAATAGTTGGTGAGAACTTCCCAAACTTGTGGAAAGAACTGGATCCTTGAATCCAAGAAGCAAACAGAACACCTAGTTACCTCAATCCCAACAAGTCTTCTCTGAGGCACATTATATTGAAGCTGTTAAAAATTAATGACAAAGAAAGAATTCTCAAGGCAGCCAGGAAAAAAAAAGTAACCTATAAGAGGAAGGCCATTAGATTATCATCAGACTTTTCAGCAGAAACCCTACAAGCCAGGAGGGAGTGGAATCAAATATTAAAACTATTGAAAGAGAGAAATTATGAGCCAAGAATAATATATCCAGCAAAAATATCCTTTATTATTTTTTTATTAGTTTCAGGTGTACAAAACAATGTAATAGTTAGACATTTACACCCTTCACAAAGCGATAACTCCCCTCCTCCAATCTACTACCCCTCTGACACCGTATATAGCTGTATATAGCTGTTTATAGCTGTTACTATATACATTGTACATAGCCATATATAGCTGTTACTATATACATTGACTCTATTCCCTATGCTATACTCCACATCCTGTGACTATATTACAGTTGACACTCAATGTCATTCAGCTTCAGCTTCAGGTATACAGTGCAGTGGTAAAGGCATCTATCCTTTAGATATGAAGGAAGAATTTCCAGACACACAGAAGCTGAGGGAATTTTCTAACACACTACCTGCATTACAGGAAATCCTGAAGGTTATTTGACCTGACACAAAAAACCGAAAGAATACAAAACCGTGAGTAACATTACAAATAGACAGACAGAAGCAGGAAATGGCAACCCCTACACAAAATAGGGCACTATACACTTAAACGTAACATAAATGGTAGAGAAGATAAAAAGTATTTTTAAAAAAGGAAAAAGAGAAGAAAAAGACAACTTGCTACTGCAAATCAGAAATCAACTCACAGCACAAGTAAGGACAACTTGTGACAACAAAAACATAAAAGAGGAGAAAGTAAATGTCTGAATCCATAAGGGGAAATGGAGATAAGAAGCATGCTGAAGAAAAAGGACTACTGTAGATACAAAACTTTCTTTTACATAAACTTAATGGAAACCACTCAAAAAAAAAAATCCAGAATTGAGATATACAACATAAAAAAAAAAAAAACAGAGAGAAAAACATAGAATACCACCACACTAAAATAATAGGCAGCAACAATAAGGCAAAGAAACAATGGAGACACCGAGATACCAGAAAACAAAAGACAAAATGGAAATAGGAAATCCTAATATATCAATAATCATTCTAAATGTAAATGGACTGAACTCACCAATAAAAATGCACAGAGTAGCAGATTGGATCAAAAAACAAAACCCAACCATATGCTGCCTCCAAGAGACCCATCTCAGCAACAAAGACAGATACAGACTCAAAGTAGAAGGGTGGAAACTGACACTCGAAGCAAATGATATTTAGAGAAAAGCTGGAGTATCCATAGTGATATCAGATGAAACAGACTTCAGAATCAAAAAGGTAATGAGACAAAGAAGGACATTTCATAATGATAAAGGGGACTCTACAAAAAGAAGACATAACAGTCATCAATATTTATGCCCCTGTTCAGGGAGCATCAAAATATACCAAGCAACTACTAACTGACCTAAAGGGAGAAATTGACCAAAACACAATTATAGTAGGGGACCTAAATACATCATTGACAGCTATGGATAGATCATCCAAACAGAAAATTCACAAGGAGGTATCAGCCTTAAATGACACATTAGACGAAATGGACATAATTGACATTTACAGACCTCTTCATCCTAGAACATAATCTATACATTCTTTTCTAGTGTACATGGAACATTCTCAAGGATAGACCATATGTTGGGACACAAAACTAGCCTTAGCAAATTTAAGACTGAAATCATACCAAGCATATTCTCTGATCACAAGGCTTTGAAATTGGATATCAACTGCAAAAAGACAGCAGGAAAAAAAACACAAAATGTGGAAATTAAACAACATACTTTTAAAGAAAGACTGAGTCAAAGAAGAAATAGAAGAGAGATCAAAAAATACATAGAAACAAATGAGAAACAAATGAAAATACATCCTATTAAAATTATTGGGATGTAGCAAAAGCAGTAATAAGAGGGAAATTTATATCATTATAGGCCTATCTGAAGAAAGAAGAAAAATCCCAGATAAACAACCTCACATTACACCTTAAAGAACTAGAAAATGAAACCCAAAGTCAGCAGAAGGAAGGAAATAATAAAAATCAGAGTAGAACTAAGTGAAAGAGAAAACTGAAAGACAATGGAAAAAATTAATGCAGCAAAGAAAATCTTTTCTTTGAAAAGATTAATAAAATTGACAAACCCTTGGCTAGAGTCATTAATATAAAAACAGAAAAGACACAAATAAATAAAATTAGAAATGAAAGAAGAGAAGTTGGCACAGATGCCACAGAAATACATAGGATCATCTGAGAATACTATGAAGGACTATATGCCACCAAATTCAATAACCTACAAGAAATGGACAAGTTCTTGGAAACATATAGCCTTCCTAGGCTGAATCATGACGAACTGGAAAATCTAAATAGACTGATCAACAGTAAGGAAATTGAATCAATCATTTGAAACCTTCCCAAAAGCAAAAGTCCGGGACCCGATGGCTTCACTAGTGAATTCTACCAACCATTCATAGAGGATCTAATACCTGGCCTCCTCAAACTCTTCCAAAAAATTGAAGAAAGAGGCAATACTTCCTAATTCATTTTATGATGTCAACATTACCCTAATACCAAAACCTGGTAAGTAAAACACAAAAAAAGAAAACTACAGACCAATATCTCTGATGAATATAGATGCAAAAATCCTAAACAAAGTTCTAGCAAATAGAATACAACAATGCATTAAAAAGATTATTCATCACGACCAAGTGGGATTCATCCCAGGGGCACAAGGATGGTTCAACACATGCAAATCAATCAATCAATGTGATACACCACATAATCAAAATAAAGGACAAAAATCATATGGTTATATCAACAGATGCAGAAAAAGCATTTGACAAGATACAACATCCATTCATTATTAAAACACTTAATAACTATAGAAGGAAAATACCTTAACATAATAAAGGCCATACATGACAAACCCTCAGCTAATACCACAATTAACGGTGAAAAACTGAAGGCTTTTGTTCTACATTCAGAAACAAAATAGGGCCCCCCTGTCACCACTGCTATTCAATATAGTATTGGAAGTTCTAGCCAGAGAAATCAGGCAAGAGAAATAAATGAGAATGAAAAAGTTAAGTTGCCACTTTTTGCAGATGAAATGATTCTTTATTTAGAAAACCCTAAAGATTCACCAAAAAGCTATTAGAAACAATAAACAAATACAGTAAAGTTGCTGGCCACAAAATCAACGTACAAAAATCCATTGTATTTCTATATACTAACAATGAAATTTCAGAAAAAGAAATGAAAAAAACAATTCCTCTTGCAACAAAAAAAGAATGAAATATCTAGCAATAAACTTAATAAAGAATGTGAAGGACCTATACACTGAAAACTGTAAGACATTTTTAAAAGAAATTGAAGAAGACACAAAGAAATGGAAAAATATTCCGTATTCATGGATTGAAAGAATCAACATAATTAATATGGCCATGTTACCCAATGCAATATACAGATTTAATGCAATCCCCACCAAAATCCTAATGGCATTTTTTAAAAGAAATAGAACAAAAAATCATGAGATTTGTATAGAATCATAACTGACCGTGAATAGCCAAAGCAATCCTAAGAAAAAAGAATAAGACTGGACTTGTCACTCTCCCTGACTTCAGCTTGCACTACAAAGCAAAAACGATCAAGCATTGGATACTAACCTCACTCTTGATTTCTTCTTAATTTCCCAAGATTAGTTTTCCTCTGCTAACTTTTCTAACTTTTCATTGAATTTATCCCATTATATTTTATGTGTGATTATAAATCACCTGAATTCCTTTTTAGGATAAGTTAAAAGTATAAATAAATAAATAGCTTCTCATCATTTGAAGCAATTATGTAAGGAAGTGACATATGAATTACCCAAAGCTAAGAAAATGATGAGGGGATATAGAATATAAAAGACATGGAATTTAAAAAGATGTGCAATAGAAGTCTAAGTGTGTGTACAAGGGAAAGTATTTTAGTAACAGAACAGAAAGTATTGAAATTAACCCAA
Source organism: Rhinolophus hipposideros (assembly GCF_964194185.1). Lineage (NCBI taxonomy): Eukaryota > Metazoa > Chordata > Mammalia > Chiroptera > Rhinolophidae > Rhinolophus > Rhinolophus hipposideros. The sequence goes on from NC_138048.1 coordinate 28,955,163, forward strand.
AGGATAAACATCAAACTACAGAGATGTAAGCAAGAACCAAAGGACCAAAAACTCTAAAAAAAAAAAAAAAAGCAATATGAGTTTTGAGTTAGTATGCCCACCTAAATTTTTATGAGAATTATATAAATTAAAACTGTTTTCTAGTGGGAGAAAATTAAAGAGTTCAAGGATAAGATATATAAGGAAAACGCGACGCTATGTTGTCTTTGTACATATGATTTATGTATACTTCTAACTCTTTTTTTTTTAATTAATAAAAATCCAGATACAATTTCATGTTATGTCAATAAGAGAAGTTTATCCATTTCTGACTTTACCTAAGAGTACTGCAAAGCACTAAAATATTATGAGGAACAAACAACAGTGAACTCAGAAAGTTACACCACAAAAGTAGGGTAAGACTAAGAGGGCTCCACCCTACCTGCCTAAACAAGAACCTGGCCAGGTTGAAAACCAAACCATGTAACAACATGGAGAGAAAGCTCAAAGATTTCAAGAAGAAGCAATGCTCATTTTGTAACTCATTTTTCCTAAACAGAAAGTGTCTTTCAATCTTATCTCTTTGCTCACCTGGCTTGTATTTCACACTTATCTGACTGTGAAGTAACGATGCTGCAGTGGTAGGTAGCACATAGATTGTGTGGCCTCCTCCAGGGAGGAGTCCAAGCATCAGGTTTGCTCATCCTTCCACTGAACTTCCTCTAATTTGGTGGGAATCAAGGGGAAACAGCGAGGGGTTGTGGGATTTTCGTTCTTTAATTGGGTAACTTTCCTTTCATTTCCTTATTCTGGTGATTTCCAAGCCACGTTGAGGTTATTTTTAGACATTGGTAACAAGCCCTTCACATTGTCACTAAGATAACATTTGAAGAAATCATATAGTAGAACTATAAAACTGTAATGTGGTTTGTTTTGTTTTGTTTTGTTTTAGATTTCTTTCTTCACAAACACAAATAAGCTCAAGTTCCTCTAGAACTCATGAGATGGCTTTGTGGTTGAGCCAGAGGGCTGCTGTTTAGAAGACATAACCCTAGTAACAGTGGTCAAGTTGTTAGATGGTCACTGATTGCAATGTAACTTCTAAACTCCCAAGAACTTTGGAGAGACCATACCTCTGGGGTTTTGTTTAATACCCAACCTCTGAAATACTTGCCCCATGTACTTTGATGTGTGTAAAATCTGTGACTATACAGTTAGAATTTTATGAACAATAATTTTGCTTATTACCATAGATAGAAAAGATACTTGAGTGCCACACATAAAGTTCTATGAATCTTGAAGAATTATTGGAATCTGTTAAATAATTTTCTCTCAGCATATCTGATCTCTCAAAATGAGAACTAGTTAGAAGATACCCTGAATTTAATTAATCTTAACAATGAGGTTGAAAACAGGAAGAGGTTTTTAAAAACAGTGATAAAGTAATGGCAACTCACGATAAAAAATTAATGTAACAACGGAAAGTTCCTTCTGATTAAAAAAAACCTAGATAATGGAAAAATATGCATAATGAAAATGTTTTGAGACCTTAAAATGGCCTTACTTTTAATATTTTTATTAATCTAATAAATGCTTACAGTTTCAAAATAATCAAACAGTAGTAAAGGCTTATCGTTAAAAACAGCAATGCTCACTTACATTTCTATCTGCACCCAGTCCCACTCTCCAAATCTATTAGGTCTATCTTCTGTTTACTTTTATATTTCTAAATAAGTTTAATGTCTTATCTGTCTGAGGATATTAACTGGATATCTGTCTGTTGTATCTTTGCTTCTCTCTCTCTCTCTCTCTCTCTCTGTCTCTCTCTCTCTCTCTCTCTCTCGCTCGCTCGCTCTCTCATTTGGAGATTTTCCTCAAATATTTGATGATCCATTCTTTTAAAGAGGCACTAAAAATTGGATTGGAAGCTCTTAGGGTGGAAGTGGATGAGAGGGGAGCAAAGGAAAGAGCTAATCCATTTTGTGGTGAAAACACCAAAGCTCCCAGTTGTGAAGTTGTATTTTTTTTCTTTTTCTTTTTTCTTTTCTAGAACTATTCTAGAAAATAGTTTTCTAGAAAAGAGCCCTTGAATCTCCTGGCCATCTAGAGGCCAAATTCCTGTGGAGGAAGAGGGTGGGCCATGGTGTAGAGGCTCCAATAAGTAGCTCATTTTTAAGAAATGCCCTATATTCAGTCCCAGCCTGTCCTCTGCTGTGTTTAAATAACAAGGGGAAATGCTTACAATATAAAGTTAAGGGAGCGAAAATCAGCATACAAAATTATTTATACAGTATGATTTAACTATATTCAAATGAAAGAGCTACAAAGAAATTTACCAAAATATTGAGTGGTTATGGTTATTTCTCAGCGGTGGTATAAAATGTGATGATTATTTCCTTCTTGATACTTTTACTTATTTTCCAAAATTTCCACAAAGTATAGGCATTAAGTATTAGGGGAAAAAAACCACTTAGGTTTTAAAGAAACTGTAATGATGAGTGGGGGAAAAGAAAGATGAGGAGCACATGCTAGAGTGGGGCTAACTGATTTATTTATTTAACAATATCTAATCAATTTATTTAGCAATATGCAATAGCAAAAGACAAAGGCACTTAAAAGAATGTGCTAATGACAGAAAATAAAGGTGGTTAGAACTAAACTATATACATTGATAACAATGTTATGTCAAAGGACATACATACATACATGTAAGCTTAAGAGATCCTAACATGTTTACTATTGATCAAAATCACTTGACTAAATACACAAATAACATCAGTAAGGAGTATCCAAAAGCAGTAATAAGTTCCACAGGATAGTAACTATTACAGCAGACATCAAAAGCTCACCAAACTGGGGGAGAACAACCCTGGAAAAGTCATAAATCAAAACTTTGCCAGGTCTGCAGCTGAGAGAAACTCAGGCGTCTCCTACACAGCCGCTTGCTAGTTCCCAAGAATGTTGCTGCTGTTACCATTGTTGTTGTTGTTGTTGTTGTTAGAAGTCAAGGCATCTTCTGATGCTATAAGCTGCAAGCTGCATACAAGTTTTCTAGATGCTAACAAGTTCTCAAGGCTAACCCTGGGGAACAACACGGGGGAGGTCGGCAACCAGCCAGACCTCACCAGGTTCATGGCTGGAAGTTAGGATGTCTCCCGGTGTTGTAAGCTGCATGTTGCTGGAAGTCTTCAAAATGTTAGGATGAAGAATCACCAATGACAAATGACCAAATGACAAAATTGCACTGCCAACTGAGGTCTGTCTTATATGTTTTCTCAGATGTACCCTTAGAGCCAAGCTCTATTGGGGAAGGCGAACAGGACTTTATCAGGGAATAGTGTGTACTTCCAGGACTGTTTTCCAAGTCAAATTGTTGTCCTTTCAGTCTTAGTTGTGCAGGACGCAGCTCACCTCCAGGTCCAGTTGCCATTGCTAGTTGCAGGGGGCGCAGCCCACCATCCCTTGTGGGAGTCAAACTGGCATCCTTGCAGTTGAGAGCCCGCACTCCAACCAACTGAGCCATCCGGGAGGCAGCTCAGCTCAAGGTGCCTTGTTCAATCTTAGTTGCAGGAGCCGGAGCCCACCATCCCTTGTGGGACATGAGGAATTGAACTGGCAACCTTGTGGTTGAGAGCCCACTGGCCCATGTGGGAATCGAACCAGCAGCCTTCGGAGTTAGGAGCACGGAGTTCCAACCGTCTGAGCCACCGGGCCAGCCTAGAGCCAAGTTTCTTGCTCCTGCCTCCCTCTCTGGGAATGGTCAGTTCTGGAAGAGTCCAGAAGTCAAGGATAAAAATATTGCTTATCCGGCTGAACGGCTAGTGCATCCAGACAAGCAACATCTACTGTTCCTGCTTGGGGCCATGGGCCCAAGGCCTTCCAAAGCCTGGCGACGTGCCTGTCACGTCATCCTGATATAACTTAGCTACTTCTTCACTTCATCTGCTCATGCGGGTGAAACAGACAGAAAATAACATCATCTCATAGCTCCCCTACTCAGGAGAATGAGACCAAAGGGGTAATTTACTCAACCCGTAATCACAGCACAGAATTCTTTGAACCCTAAGCCAACCATCACCTCACATACAGGAACAGACAAAAGCTAATAAACAAAAGCTCACATCAACCAACGAAGGCAAATTTTCATCTTCCCTACAGAAACAGACATCAGGGTGTGAAACAAAACACATGGAGGTGCATATAGATGACAGAGTAAAAGAGTTTTTCTGCTTCTAGCTTAAAAGGTTTATGATTAAATATTTAATACATTAATATTTAGAAAATGGGTAGTATATTAAGAGGTATACTACTGATAGACTGAAATGTTGAGAAGGCCACTTGTGTATCAGAATCCAGCTCAAGAAATAAAACACCTCTAAGAAATTTAAAGCCCTTTGTAGGCCCAACCCCAATTCTTCCCCCCACTCGTTGTCATTGGTTTTTCATTAGAGTTTTATCATTTAAAAACAGTCTAGGACTTAGTTTTGCGTCTTTTGAGTTTTATACAAATGGAATCATACTACATATGTATTATTCCACAGATTGCTTTTTTGCACTCCATATGATGTTTCTGAGTTTTGTGAATAATTCTGGTTTATATTTCTATTCTAGCAAATAACTCTATTATTACATCTTTATTTAACATCTAGTTCTTCATTTCTTTAGACAGTAGCCATTAGTTCCCTCTATAACAAGTGAGAAATTAGCATATCTCCATTTCCTGTTCTGTAACTCCAGCCAGAGGTAAGAAGTCCAGCTTTATTGTTATTTTGTTTTCTTTCTTTGATTTATCAAAATATTCTGCTTTCTAATGTCTCTGCTTCCATTTTTAGTCCTTAAAAGTGTAAAAATGTACACTATATATGTGGACAAGCAAGTTTTGAAATTTTCTGAGTATGCTGCTAATTTCATACCCCCCAAATATCTTTGCTTATTTGTGAATATATGAATTAATGTACTAATTTACTAAGGACAAATAATTAAATTACACACAAAAACAGAACTTTTGAAAGGATACAAATGTTTCCTTATCTTTTCTCACTGAATTATCACATGCACCCCCTGGGGTATAGACACCCTCCCAATTTCGATGAGTGGTTCTCAATCTTTTCAGAATCATGCATCCTTTGGGGAGTCAAATTAACATTACTGACTCTAAGAAAAACGAACACATTTTCTCATGATTTCAGGCAACTCACAGTTCAGGAACTTCCTGGGAATAGATGAAGACCCCTGCTTTAGACAGACGTTCAACATAATTGGGATTATAAATATTGCCAACTTCAGAATCTCTCTGTAATAGAGAAATGAAACATAAGCCATGTGACATTTGACAAGATAAAACATCATAGTCACATTTACTGTTCTTGATTAAATGAGTGTAACTCTTAGATACTCTCTCCAACAATACCATAATTCTATGAATGAGAGACCTCAGACAGTTCTCATCTTTTCTCCTTTCCTGCCTCCTTCTCTTTTCTAGCCTTTTCTCCACGTCTTCTCACCGCCCCCACGCCTTCTCCCTCTCCTCTTCTCTCTGCCTCCTTCATGTTCACTTCTTTCTCTTCATTTCCCCTTCCTCCATCCCACCGACACTTCCCCTGCAGCCCCCCTTCAAATAAAAATCAAACCAACAACCCAGGATTAGATTTTCTACAGAAAATGTGCTCCACCTACTGGCTCTTTAAAGAATTTCATATTTAAACACAATTTGAGAAAAACTGGAGACATTGTGTGATGTTAATGGAGATTTTACCTAAATTTTAGTACCTAAGAAGACCTCAGTAATTTAGGGACTAGGATTATTTCTAAAAATCTGAACTTAATACCTGATTTATCAAACATAATAGAACATATATTATTTTAATATCTTCTATATGTAGAAACATAGCTATTGTAATGTTTTCACCCTTACTACAATCATACTCAACTTACACCTTTCGATGTCCTTCCTCCCCATTCCATTTATTCAGTGAGCTGCTTCTTGGCCTCCTTACAGGACACCTCTTCTGAACTCATTTCTCTGCCCCCAGTCCTGTCTTTGACTCTCTTTTCTTACTACACTACATGCACTTCTTTGGATGGCTCATCTTCTACTTTTTCAATTATTATCTTTACACAGATAATTGGTACATGTTTCTAGACGGCACTTCTCTCATGAACTTTAGACTCACACCTCTACATACTGGCACAGACAGCTTGCAGGAATGTCAAGCTCATCACAACTACTCTCTGTCTTTTTCTTAAGGGCAATTAACCTGTTCTAGTTATCAATTGCTGTTTAACAAGCCACCCCAAGTTAGTGACATAAAAACAGCAACCATTTTGTTATGCTCACAGATTCTGTGAGTCAGACATTCTGATCAGGCAGAGCAGGACGCCTTGTCTCTGCTCCACGTGATAGTGTCGGCTGAGATGGTCTTTTGGTGTTACAAGGGAGATAACCTTATCTCCCTCACATTACTAAAATGGTGGGGGAGATGGAGGTTAAGATGCAAATAAGTCCTTGCTGTGCTCTAGAAATATTCACATTATTTTTAAGTACTACTCTCATGTTGAATAGTATGTAAGATCAAATACACGTTAAAGAATTAAAACTACTTTCAACAGAAGTTAAGTTTATTTGTATTGATGTCGATATTTAAAATGTTCTTTGGGAATATCTACAGAATTATTTTTAATAAACTACAACTTGAACTATAAGAAATTGATCAGTTGGGTTGAAATTCTGCATGTTCTACCTATGGTTAGAAGGCTATCAAGCAGCAGATATGGAACATTCTAAGAGCCTCGGGCTGCCTCACCAAATCAGAAAATGGAAACAATTTTGACCAGACCTGAGCAGATGGCTATGAAGACTCATTTATGAATGCATTATACTTGCTGTTAAATAATGGAGGCATTCAACTGGTACAACTTTATCTGTGAACTGTAGTTTGATAACTCCCCAACCATTCCCTACATAAATGAATCCACAACAGAATTGATGTCTCAGCTTTAAATAACTACAAAGTCAAGTGACTGTATTAGTGTCAACTCATTGAAACTCGCTGAAACTCATTAAACTCATTGAAACCACGATGGATTGTATTATGACAAGTTTTATGCTCAAGTATGTGTTGAAGTATGAATAGGAATAGGTGAAGGATTCTTTAAAATACTAAGGAATGAGTTTCACTTCTAGAACCAAACCCAAGTATGTTGATTAGAAGGTGGAATGCAGCTTGCTTTGCTGGTATATGCTATGGTGTGTCTAGTATTAAACTGCTTGTAGAAACAGGTCTGTTAGGTTTTATATTGTACAACCTATGACTTCGTTTCAGGTAACAATACCAAATTCAGGATTTAGTCAAGCCATTTGTAAATGTCTAAGGTTCACTAACTTAAATGTGGTAACTTAGGTTTATTGTGAAATTGGAATTTTATATGTGTGTTTCTTTGGGAAGAAGGATCAAATTAAAAATATATATTTTTTTAAGGATCAATTTTTTTAATGTGGGGTTTAAAATACACAATACTTGTGGCAGGGAGAATACAATACGTCCTTGAAAATTTCTAGATGGGCTTTTAAGAGATGTAAGCTGGCTCTGGGTGGTGAACACACATGCAATATATAGATGATGTATTATAGAAATGTACACTTGAAACCTGTATAATTTTACTAACCAATGTGTCCCCAATAAATTAAAAGAGAGAGAGAGATGTATGCTGGGAACTTTTGTCTTCCCAGACTAGGAATAAGACAATCATATAGAAAGGCAAACAATACTAAACTTGGTACCACAATATATTACAAAACATTGTTGGCAGACAAAAGTTAACAGGTCATGAACAGGTCATTCACTAGGTAGCAGGCATTATAAATAAGGAAAGACCTACCTTAAATATTTTGTAGTAAGTGTAGCGTACACTGAATGACTGCATTGATACAGCCTGGTGAGAACAATACTGAAGGTAAAAATGTGCTGAAGGGGTAGAAGAGATTGATTCCAAGGAAAGTTTCTTTGGCATGGAAGGATAGATAGGAGCATAAGAAATTACAAACAGAGACAGCAGCAGCCTGAGCAAAGGCCAGATGGAAAGGATCAGGGAATGTTCAGAAATATATCAGTGGTGAGTGTGTAGTCTGAGGTGGAAGTGCAGGGGAAGAATGTAGAAGATAAGGCTGAAAAGGTCCCGTCAAATGGTGGATTGCTTTGAAGGTCAGGTTGAGTTCAGAATCTTTTCTGCAGGAGAAAGGGGGATGCTTAGACTCAGGTCAATTTTGTGGTTTGGGGTATGAAAGGCTATGTGATGGTTTTCAAGATGACCACATACTCCTTGAGGCTAGGTAAGGTCTAATCCCCTTGGGCTTGATTCTGCAGCTGCCCTTATGGACTCACTTAACCAACGGAATGTGGAAGATGTGACACTACATAATCTCTGGGCTAGAGCAGAAGGCAACCAAGCTACCTCTGTCTTGTATGGGAGGATATGAGTTCTGAGCCACCTGTAGACATGGTGGTCTCCAGTCCACGCTAAGCCTCGCCTTCGCATCAACCTAGCCTAGGCATCGACATGTGAGTAAAACAATCTGCAGATGATTCCAGGCTTGATGAATTGTAACAGCAAAGGACACACAGAAGGATAAGTCATAAAGAAACATTACTTGGCATTCTAGTCTGGTGTTCTTTAGCATGCCGAAGTTTTTTATTTCATCAAATACTCAGCTGAATAGGTGAATAGGTATAGTGATAGACAATTTGCTCCAAAGCATTTACATCCCTCCCTCTACATTTTCACCCCTTATGACCATTAACCTGAAGCAATTAGGTATTCAGGCCATTTGGAGGTGTACCCTGGGCCTCTAGTGGACTCAGAATACATACCAATACAAATTTGAAAGATAAATTTACTTTGAATTACAGCAGAATGGTCTATTTTCTGTTATTTCTCCCTCCCCCCCCCAAAAAAGACCAGTCTCATCTGTAAGAGAAATACATGGTTATTGAAGGGTATGAAAAACTGATATGCACAGAAAATTTTTGAAATTTTATCTTAGTCCAGTGCCCAGATCCCAATAACCCTAAACACAACTAAATACGCCAACAGATCTATAGGATAAAGAACTTCTTATTGTAAAAGGTAAACCGAGGTTTATTTGAACATTCATTCCTATATGCCTATAGTATGGTCTTTTTATTTAATCAAATATTATTGAGGTATAAATCACATATATAATAAATTGCATGATTTTAAGTATCAAGTTCAATGAGTTCTGATAAACATATACAATCAATACGTGGCACATTTCCATCACCTCAAAATATTCTTTTGTTCCCTTTTATAATTTCCCAGCCCCGGTGCCTAGCAACCACTGATCTGCCTTCTGTTGTTAGAGTTTTGACTTTCCTAGGTTTGCATATAATGTCGTCATACAGTGAGTATTCTTGTGAATCAGGCTTCTTTCATTTGGCATAATGCTTTTTTGATATTCATCCATATTATTGCACTTATCAATAGTTGTTCCTAAGTAGTAGTTTAACATACGGATATAACAATTTTTTTTAATCCATTCACCTGCTGATGGGCATTTGTGTTATCTCTAATGTTGCGCTATTGTGAATAAAGCTTCTATGAAAATTTGACTGCACACTGTTTTTCTTGGGTAAAATACCGAGAAACAAGGAACAACAGTCTTAGTACTAAGAAATATTTGTCTTCCCCATATTGATTATCCTGAAAAAAAAAAAAAGAAAAACACAAACATTTCTTGGTCATATTTCATAATAAAATTTATCAGTAGGACTGTTGTAAGACAGTTGAAGAATTCATACATTTTCCAGCCCTAAAGAGCCAAACACAGTCACATACATTCAACATATTCCAAGATACTGCATAATAATGTGCAGGAAGATACTATTCCTTAAAACTTCAATGTAATTGTGAATAAAATACATTCATATTATTATATGAACAAAGACGCCATATTAAGAATTCTGTTGCGATTTTCTCTTAAAAGCAAACATAAGAATTACAGATTCTCCTATTTAAAAAGAGGACAATTTCAATTAGTCCATCATACAAGAAAAACATATTTGTAAAATGCCTACATGCTTCTCATATTCATAACATTTTAGTTATGTTTGCTTTAATTAAAGAAGGAAAATATTCATCACTTCCCAAATGAGAAACATTTCCTTAATTCGTAACATCTCCAGGATTGTTTTTAGTCTAAATTTCCATATAGAAATGTCTGGAATAGAAAATTTTCAATATCAGGATCTAAGGTTATAAAGTTTCAAATTCAAAAGAGCAGAGAATCAAAACATTAACAAATTACACTTGTACAAAAAATCAAAATTACAACTTAGATGTGCCTTAGTTAAATAACAATCATGTCACTTTAGAGTTAACAAATACAGGTAATCATTGAATTGTAACACATGCAGAGATTAAGAAATTTTCAAGTGTTCCTAAATGTCTATCATAAAAAAATGAATATTTTACAATACTATGATCTCTAGAGAAAGATACATAAAGGTTATGATCAAAGAAACTTCAGTAATGACAAAGTAAAACTTTTACCTTCATTTGCTTTTACATTCAGTGGCTTTTTTCTAAAATTACTAATAAGTTCAACCTCATTGAACTAATGAAAATAAAATTAGTTTTCTGGAAGAAACTAAAACTTTAAAAAAATAATGATACGAAAATAACATGAGAAGTTTCCTGATACAAATTATAATATGTAGATTCCCTTAACTCTGTATTTGGAAATTCAATGTCATATTTTATAAACTAGTCATATAAAATGATTCTAAAAGTATAAATCAGTTTTATATCAACCAGTTGACTCTGACAAGCCTCAATCTCACCACCTGTCACCAATAACATGCAATGGAAACCTGTGGTGCTGAAACAAACCCATTTCACCACCTGCCAAGGAGGCCAACTCCCGAGTGGAGAAGACTGGGGCTCTAAGACACAGGTAGCCAACTGCCACACAGTGGCAACGGAGCCCACCAATGGAAGGGGGCACACATTGTGTCCCCAACCCTGAAGGCTGCTCTGCCTGCCTCAATGCACCCAGTCCCTTGGATGGCGTAGAACGTCCAGAATTTCAGCTTCTTTGGAGTTCTCTGAGGGTGAATGCATGTACTCCCATCTATGCAGGTCCAAAACAGAAGCAAAAAATACAATAATAAAAAAAGTAAAATAAATGACACACTTACCTCTTTACTTAAGATAAGTACAAATAAAATTCTAAAAGAGTAAAAATATGTCTTATACTTCTTGGTCTCCACTGTGCCTAATACGCTTTTTACCCAGTCGGCTTTTTAAAAAATATTTGCTGCTAAAAAAAATAACGTTTCTTAATAATTCCTGAGCATACTTTGACTAATACTAATATCCCAGAGCCAAAAGACATTTCTACTATAAACCAGGGTTTTGTCAAGTATAGAACCTGAGATGATCTTTAGGCAAACTTTTTTTAGCTTAACACTTAATACATTTATTTTAATGTGCTACTATCTATTAATGGCAATAATATTGGATTGCCTTTTTAAACAAATTCTCTCTCAGAAAAAGTGAGAATATAAAATTAAAGTAAACAATACCCCGATAATATACAAATATGGTCAAAATGGTTAAGCTGCAGTGTGAAGTTTGGGAAGCACTAGTTTAGACCAGGGGTTGGCGAACTTTTCCTATAAGGGGTCACTAATAAATACCTTAGGCTTTGTGGGGCTATATACTCGTATGGTCTCTTGCATATTCTTTTTCGTTTTTAATAAATCCTTTAAAAATGTAAAATTCATTCTTAGCTCAAGGGCTGTACAAAGGCACACCACCAGTGGACTTGGATTTGTCCTATAGCCTTAAGTTTGCAGACTCCTAGTATAGACTCTAAGAAACTAAAAGTAACCTATTCTGTTAATGCTACTCAGCTGCACAAGGCAGTGATTTCCAATCTGCCCATATCTGCTGGTTGGAATGTGCATCATAATCAGGGGCCAGCAGCAATCAGGCAGACTACCAGGGGCCTTAAGAACTCATCTCTCCTTTTTATTCACATGTTGCCTCTAGAGTGGCAGGAACACCTAACAGTGATATGCATGAGCTTCTAGCCAAGGACCGGAGATCCCCAAAACGACAGTTAAGGAGAGAGCCAATGCCATTCTGAAGGCAGTGATAACCATAGAAGGTACTGATCTCGCATGACTAGATCTGGACAGTAGAATGATGCAAGGCAGACCATCCATGCCATCTAGTAGTCTATTTTTATTTGGACATTTAAACTCATGGAGAAAAGATGATTCTGGCTCTTGTAAAACAAGCAATGGTAATTTTTGTTTTTTATTAACTTTTATGGAAGCTCCCCACAGCAGAGAATGCCAAGTACCTGAAATGATCACTCATACTTTCAAACAAGCTTAATGGTTCATACTGCAGAGTAAGACATTTCCGCCCAAGTTCCATAATTTCTAATAAAATTAAGTTTAAAAAGCTGAGATGTTCAAATAAATTTGCTTTGCCCATAACTCTTCCTAGAAAACTACCAAGCTGGGATGGTCAATCTGCCCCCCTACGCCATCCCATGCCCCCACGCCATCATCTACCCTATCGTCTCACTCCCTCATTTCTTTCCCTGCTCTCACACACAGAGCTATATTATTCATCCTGCCACCCCTTAAAAACCCGATTTGATCTTCCTTAAGTATTTGACTGTGACTTTCTTATAAAATCAGCAAAGTCAAAACCCGTGAAGTCTTTAGGTAAAACATTTGTGGAGCTAACGCTCATGTTGAGAGGGGGTTAGGGGTGCAGGAATAAGTTCTTCTTACCGAGCAGTTAGAGGCAAAGACATCAAGATGCTTTCGATCCTGGATCCTGGAGTGAAGAGGCCAAACTTTGTACCCCGATCATACAGCAGGTTAAATTCTACATACCTGACATAAAGACATCATATAACATTAAGGACCAGCTGAGTAAAATATCTCTGAAGATTAGCCTGTAATGCATACTTAAAGGGGAGCTTCTTCCCACTCACAAACCCCTATCAGCTGGAACTGGCACAGGGAACATCAATCTACAGTCGGCTGAGTTTTCTCCATCTGGACGGGCATAAATAAAAGGGTATTCTATCCAATAAACAAAAGGATATAGATTCAGCCCCAACATAGAACAGTTATAAAAGAAGGCTGTTTTCTGATAAATAAACAGAACGAACACATAACTGAGACTTTTAAGGCACAATTACAAAAAATAAATGACACCCTTCATCAGGATAGCACGGCTCCTTCTGGCCCTCCCCCATAGTCTGAGATATTTCAAAGACTTCATTTCACTGCATTCAACTCATGCGTTCTAAGACAGGGTAAACCTCTTGTAATTAAACAGCCAAATGCAGATAACAGCAATCTATTCATGCTTCCAATACGTTCTAGATAGTCCCTTTTCTCGAAGTAGTTAATAGCATCAATAAGTGGTAACATAGTTCAGTCTTCCTGCAGATTAACGGCAATCTTAATAAAAGGAAGTGTTTGGGTTGCAGTGCTCAGTCTTATCTTCTGAGCATCACCCTATACTTGGTTTAGTGTATTCGCTTTCCATTAACTGCCACCGAATCAGATCTAACCTCTGTCTAGCTTAAAAATCTGTGATGCCTTTAATATCACGGGATCCTTTGGGAAAGGGGCTCTTCTCTCCAATCACACAAAGATTATTTCTACTACCCAAAAGAGTTCAGAATGATCCATAAATCTGAAAATTTCCATAAATAGTCCTCTTATCAGATCATTTCTCCACTCATTCAGAAACTACTCTCCTGGTGTAAACTGCCCTCAGATATCCTCGTTTATCCACCGGTTACTGTCTTTAATTACTCATAGAGCAAAATCTCTAGAATTCCAAAGTATTTCAAATTTTACAAAGCATCCTCTCTACGGACATTTGCTAAAGACTCTGAGAAAATTTAAGTAAATTATATCCCTGAATCCCTTTCTAGTCCTTACCATTTATTTATCACTGATTGAATTTTACACACTAACAACTATTTAACACCTTCTGATGCCTGTTTCAAAAGATACTTTAAAAATGAATCTTCTTAACTCCTCCTCAGTGAGACCACAGAAAAGAATTTCAGTCTCTCAGGCCCCTTTCCACCTCTGATAATACATTTCTGAAACCCAGTATTTAAGGAATGGCTGTGGTTCTCCAGTTTGTACTATTTTTCAAAGACCCGTGGAAGGATCTCCGTAAACGAGCTTTCTGTAGAATTCCTGTGCTGCTTTCCATTTTTGAGTGAACGATGCCCCTTTTCCTACATTCGCCTCTCTGACTCCCAGGTATCGCTTAGATCTGATCTTTCTGATTCTTTCCATGCTTCTATCCTCTGTGAGGTACCTGTAAACTATGGACCTTAACTGTTTCCTTCTATTTAACTGATGCCTAAATGTTATCCTGTTCCCTTGCCCAAATTACAACAAAACAACAAGTTAAAGATCTTTGGTTTCTTTTCTCCTATACAAACAGTCAAAGGCTGTAAGACTTGACCTGGAGTCCAAGGCCTGGGGAGAGAATAGTGGTACCGAGAACAAGAGAGTAAATGAGACTGCAAGTAAGAGACTGTAAAAAGGGAAGCATTCTGACCACTGCAAGGGAAACTCGTATTTGGGGCAGGAGGAGCATGTGAAGGAGGCAGACAGGGTTAGAGATGCAGGGTAGAAAGTGAAGACAGCGATAATAACCACAATGAAGAGCGGGGTTATCTTAAGCCCCAGAGTTTCCTGCCACCTTAAGGCCCAGAGATAAGTTAAGGGTGGGAGAGGAGGCTCTCCCTGAAGAATAATCACCCACCACACCACAGAAAATTAATCTAACATCCCACACTTCTACCAAAACACACCTGACGTTCAATGATATATACAACTGGAATTTCAAAATGTCTTGTCATTAAATAACGAAAAGAACAAAATACATTATTCCCATGTCCAAGAAGTTTTAAAGGCTTCACCCCTTTAGTATTCACAAAACCTGCCAGCTTTGCGTATGAAATCATGTGCAAAACTAGAACATCATATGTTCCATAGAGTTCTTTTTTGTTTTTTCCTTTTTTAATTATCCTCTTAAGCATACCTTCCCCACTAAATCATGAGCTTGTTTTCACAGGTCCACATTACGCTCACCTGTGTAGCTAGATTAGTGCCTAGTCACACAGGGCACACGTCAAGTGACAGAAGGAGAAGTACAGGTATATTTGAGAAACCATGGGAACAACAACAACAGACACAAAAAGTCCCAAAACAGATGCATTGTTTAAGAAATTTCTAAGGAGAAAAATTAATCAACTCTCATTTTCCCAAGTTTGTAAGGGGGGGACTAGATAACAGAGTCAGGAAGGATAAACACAAACACTTATCTTTAAACTTGGAATATTACTGATGTTGACCTTTTCGGGACACTAACCTTACCTCTGAAAGTACCCAAAGCTTCATATACCTGAGACAGAATTAACACAAATGAGAAAATCCATTTCATAGCCATGGACCAGTAGTCTACATTCAACTAAGATGGCAATGAGAAACTCACGTGAGCTAGAAGAGTAGATAATTTGGAGCTGATTCACAAGTATATCCAGCGTAAGGTGAGGGTAACCTTATGCTCACCCACCTGAGCTCATGAAGCTCAATGCACAGAGCGGGCTTACTCAGGTGAGTGTCATGGTAAGAAACCCAAATCTTCTTCAACCAATTCCTTCATGTATGGGAAAGATTGCAAGTTTTGAAGTCGTGATAACCTGGTTTCATACCTGGGATCTTTTATTTACCAGCTGTGTAATCCTGGGCAAGGAACTTACCTTTCTGAGAATAAGTTTTATCATTTATAAAATGGTAAAGATTACACCAATCTCACAGGTTTCTGGAGAAAATTGGATGCAAACTGCCTAATAAATTAGCTGGCACATAGTAAGGACTCCATAATTAGTAAATATTGTTAGTGTAAACAATTTCTAAAATGATTATTTCCATTACAACAACTTCCATGAAAGCTTAATGATGAATGAAAAAAGGTGTGATTCCAAATTTCCAAAGCAGCAAAAACATTAAATGATGCCCATTATCTTGGCATGAGACTGGAGGGTATTGCTACACGACTAAAAGAAATCAGCTGAATTAAATTCACCAAGTACTTACTACATGCCTACTAAGAATCTGATGTATGGACAAAGGAAATAAACTTTGCTCTTTCCAAAACACTATTTTACACAGTTTTTTAAATTCATTTAATGGTCATCTAAGTATGAAAAGAAATTAGAGTGAGTATTAACACAACTCTGACAAAGTATCTGCCCAAGACAACTCGCCAGCCACTGTTACTACAGCTGCTTTACCTTCCACCCAGTTACTCAGCAACACGGGTTATTCTCGGGTCCCCACTCACCGTCCTCTCCGCAGCTGCTGCCACAGCTTCTCCTGGGGGGTGAATGAGTCATCACAGTGCTTTTTCACAAGGGGAATATAAGAAGGAACAATGGCCTGGGCACAGCTCTGCACAAAGTGGAACACCTCCTCCTTGGATGGAGAGTCAAGGTCATCAAAAAAGATGCCTCCGATGCCCCTCCGCTCCCCTCGATGGGCTATAAAAAAGTAATCATCACACCTGGAAAACAGAGCAAGGCCACGTCAGGGGTCAAAGGCAGGGGCGGAAGGCATAAAAAGTAATGCAGGCGTTTCAGCTTAGAGCACTATCCTGACTATACCGGCCGCACGGTGTCCTTACTTTTTGTCCAACTATGGAAAAAACACTAGGGCTTTAGCCAGATTGCCTACAGTTAGTACCACGGGAGAAATGCTCTTACTCTTATCTGCAAAGCAAGTAGGCAATTGAACGCATGTCTATCTAGAGGATATGGCTCGCTAAGACCTTTAGGGAAAAGAGAAACGAACAGCCTAGTATTAATACTGAAACAAGTGACGCTGCTGCCCTCGGAAGCGCTGCTGCTTTTGAAGAGGCAGGACAGAAATCCTCGAGCAACCATGACACCCACCAGGCCCATGACTGGGCGCCAACTCCTGAGCTCTCAATCAGTTCTTTATTCACCAAAAGAAGGTACAGTAAATCATCTCTAAGGCCTCTTTTAGCAATAAAATTTGATGACTCTATAGCACGCACGACGGAGAGAAGGGCTGGTGGAAGGAAACGTTCAGAGGATAAGAGCCTTCCGACATATTAAAGGTTACCCTTGTGAGCCAGCACACGAAACTATCAGTCTGTTCTTGAGTCTTTCTCCTTTGGTGCCTCCTGGAACACCTTTCCTAAGAAGTCATTTCCTAAATGTAGACTAGTCTACATTGTGGAAATGGTTCTTTTGCTGATCTCTATAAAATAAGTGTCTCTGGATAGAAAAACCTGTACAAACAAAAACTAACAGCTTTTTTAAAGCTTCTTCAAAAGAGCTTAAACAAAAGAAGGCAGCAGACGCAAGTTCCCAGAACTGTGGTATTGGTATAATTCACTTCAAATGTGACATGTTGGCTTTCCTTCACATGCACATTGTACTAACGTAAAGTACACCCTGAGCAAGGTTGTGAAGTCAGCTTTCACCAAGTCATTAGCTCAAAATCTCTCTTCATAAAATTGTGAAATTAAGAAATTTGCTAAATACTTATACTAAAACCATTTTAACTAGCCTGCATCGTAGATTTTATTAACTAATGTTACCCAGATAGGATCATCTTAGTAACAGCAAAAAGAAGGAAACCAACAAAAGGCAACATCTACCTTACTAGTCCTCCTGGAAGGATGCTGATTTGTGAGAGAGAAAAACAAAAACCCTTTATCTTACATCTATGCACCCAGTGGCGGTCAGTTTTCAGTGGTAGTGTAAATCAAAAGGCGAATATTCAAATGTCTTATCTTTTCTAAGATTTTAAAGCTGTACTCCATGCTTACATAAAAATATTGCTTCCATAATTACTAGCTCTAAAAGTAAAGAAAAATAAATAAAAACCCCAAACCCTTTCTGTTTGCCTTTTTCAAGAATGCCAATTAGCTCTAAGGAGTTTGAGTACTTTACTCTTTATTCCAAACAATTTATGCGTTGACTCCATTTCACATCTACCAAATATCCTAGGTCTCTTTACAGCTCTTGTTTATTTGTCTTTTCTTTACCATTGGAGTTTCTTTCACAGTTTCCAATTTCAGCTTTCTCCTTGTCCAAAATCTCCGGTACATTTTCATCGCTTCCTGATATTATAGTTCTCGAACCTTTCCTATGCCCTCACACACAGCAACAAAGAGACAATCATTCTTAAGTGGGATAAGAATTTAATATCTTACCCTAGGATAAAAAAAAGTCTCAGGTTCTCAGCAGAGTTCACCTTAAAGTTTATATTCTAAATCATTTGGAATCAAAAAAGATGCTGCTACCCAATTTTTATTACATTCAAATATTCCTAAGTAAACAAATTATGAAGACCACTTAAAACCACTCTGGTGGGCAAAGAAAACAGTTCAACCTTCATAAGACGAAACGTATGTAGTGGCATAGTAGTTGCCTTAGGGATCTACAGAAAGAATGGAATATACTTAAGGGGATCATGATACATTCAGTATCTTTACGTACCATTTTTTGAATTTGGGGTAGAAATCTGGAGCATGCCGGTCACAAGCCTCCTTTAGAGTTCTGTGAAAATGGACGGCATCCTCTTGGTTCAAGTACGTTGGAGTAAGGTCACATCCACCACCAAACCACCACTGCTTATTACCTACCAAATCAAGACATGTGAATCTGATGTGAACTCTGGACTTTCAGATGGAGCACACTACTCACTGTATTAGCAAACTTAATTTATCCGCTTACTTTATTAAGCCTGAAGTGGGTGAGTCAAAAAACATTCGATTAAATTTAGCTCTGAATGGCCAGTAAGGCCTGGGGAGGAAAGAAGAGACAAAAGCAGAAATAAACGGAAGTAGGAAATTAAAGAGAGTAGAACCAGGGAGGGAAATTATATGCATGGTAGTGAATTATCAAAACACCAAACAGGTGGACCAGGCAGTGAATTTCAACTCTGACTGAATATTAGAATCACACAAGGAGCTTAAAATGCCTCCGCTAGGCCATAATTAAAGAACAAAAACAAAAACAAAAAACAGGCAAATCTCTGGCCCAAGCATCTCTATATAATAGTTTATTAAAAACAAAAGAAAACAAAAACCTAGGAGATCCTGATGTTCCCTGCATTAAGAGCAATTGCCATCCCCTTGCCTTTCTCCCAGAAAGGATAAAAACACTTGCTGAGGGAGACAACTTACCACTTGAGAATAACTATTTCATGTACTCAGTTAGGTCTATGGGTTACCCATACCAGTGACCAACTTTTAAACATTAAAACGTTGAGCCCAACTAAGTGGCTTCAAAACAAAAAGTTAAATACATTGACTGTAATACTATCCCCTGCAGAGACACCAGCAGGAGTAGCGTGGCAGTGCAGAGATGCTCTGAGAGCTGCCCAAGCTTATGGAAGACCTAGGCTGGACTGCATGTGCATAAGGCATGATCAACTGCACCCCATCTTAAACCTACTGATAAGGCATGATGATCAGCAAGGCTATGCAGGTGGGAGATATTTTCAAAAAGCAAGTTCTCAATTTCAACTTAACCTCGCACATGAGGTTTTCCTTTGGATGTAATGAGTTTGTATTTGCAAAGAACCCTGTGGGCACTTTAAGTTTGGGTTCATTAAATCCTTCCTTTGTGTTGGAGGAAATATGGGGAGGTCAGAATCCAGCCAATACCACTTCCCTTTTCATGTCCAGTGCATAATCCATTGTACCTGCCAAGGAATAAACTTTCATATGCCTCTTGAAAAAAACCTAGGTAAGACTGTATTCGTTCTTTTTCAATACACATTTTGCACAGTAACTTTCCACAGCTCAGAGACCCTTACCATCAGCTTCTTCTACTTCAAAGTATCTGTAGTTGAAATGCATAGTAGGAGCATGAGGATTCTTGGGGTGGATAACGGAGCTCACGCCCATAGCAGAAAACGGCAATTTACCTGGAAAGTAAAACACATAGTAAGCGGCAGTCAGTCACCTGGCTTGATACAAACTAACTCCAACATGGATTCTGGATCAATTTTCAAAAACCACTTTTTAATTTGCCTCTTAGAACAATAAATTTTAAAAGTATTTATGAACATGCTTATCTGGCATATGCACACAAATGGCTTTTTATAGAAGTAATATTTATTTCACACACAAAAACTTGGGGTGATGGGGGAGGTTTGCCAGGACTCTTAAAGGCTGTTGAGACTGATTTACCATCTTTAGCCTTCAGATTTTTTCCTCTGCTTTTCATCTGCTTTGCTGCTTCCTCCGAAAGATTTCCGTGAACGACAGAAACGCTCACCCCGGCCTTTTCAAAAACATGCCCATCTTGAAGTACACAGCTAATGCCACCACCTCCTGTTGATAGAAACGTAAAATGAGGAGAGAATGTAAAATTGGAAACTGTGCAAAATTGAAAACAACCCTAGCATAAAGGTGGTGGGATTAGGAGTTATTTTCCTCCTCTATTTTTCTAAATCTTCCATAATATCAGCATATTTATATTTGTAAGTAAAATACAATTAGACAACTAGCTTAGCTTTATGACATTTACTACTCATCATAGGCAAATATCTCCCCATGTCACCAAACTGAGTAGCTCTCCTACATTTTTATGCCGTCATCTAAAATAAATCTCTGGAATATTTTCCCTTTAAATACTACTGTGGAGGATGGCAGCCACTGGCTATGATATATGAGAGAAAGTTAAGGCTAAAAACAGGAATGGGTATATTTGAAGTGTTCCACTGATACAGAATTTAAGAGCTCCCTGTTGTTTCAATTGTTTTTTTTTCAGTGTGCTGTTTGCCTTTATAATTTTGTTTACAGACAATTAAAAAACAGGAGGTATTCCATCACTTAAGGGATTCAGAATCTTAAACTGAGTGAGACACACATTAACATTTAGGTATATGAGCTTCACTACGTTATTAGTAGCTGGTCTGTTTGTTTTTTAAGACACTAGAGTTACAGAAACAGCAACTGCAACATAAAGGCTCATGTTGGCTTGTTTCATCTCTAAGAATTTTTAGAGCTAGATGGGACATAAGATGATCCAGTACAACTCTTGGATATTTCAAATGAGAAAACTGAGGCTCTGAAAGGCGAACGCCTTCTCCAAGCACACACAGCTGGCATGTGGCCCAAACAATCTGTCTCAGTGCTTTCTATGCATCAGACAATATTTTAAACACACCAGATATATTTATCTCATTTAATTCTTATAATACTCTCATATATTATTTCTAATCTCATTTCATAGATGAGGAAACAGAGGAACAAAAACAGTTAAGTAACTTCTGAAGGTCACTCAGCTAGCTAGTCTAGTACTTGAGGTTGTGTCCGGGTACAATGGTCTTTACTTAAAAACATTACAAGATGGAAAACACCATGAAAACCAGATTTAACTTCACTTAGTATATATGTGGCAGTATCACAGCCCCAAATCAACTGAGGAGAAGTTGCTGTAGTATTCCCAGCTAGGAAAAATGAGAAATCCTTCAAGTTTATGACCAAGATGTGAGGTTTCACTGTACAGATAATAACATGGTCATGAATAAGAACTGGGTTGTAATACTGACATATTTGCCATTGGAAGGAAAGATTTTCCTGGCAGGAAATTTGACGGGTGCACTTGGTCAAAGTACTGACAAGCCAATCAAATATTTCTTGTTTAACTTGGAAAAACGACAGAATGAGAACCTCAGCTGGAGGAACCTGGTTGACACTTTAGGAAAGGGGAGCCGAGCTTCTCTTTCCATCTCCAAAGGAGGAGAAGGTGTAAACGTACCTAGAAAAGCAGATGAACCGTGGGGGAAAGTCTATGGTTAATTACCAATCTGGACATCCACGCTTGATGGCTAAAACAACCCTAAAATTTCTACAAAAAATACCATCATAAAATTGCGAAGATTTTGAATTGTCCAGTACTATAGAGTGACAGCAGATCAGGTTCCACACTTGCAAGAAGAGGGCTGACGACCCTTTCAGTGTCAATCTATTTAACCGTGTCCCTTGTAATCTAGCAGGTACCCCTCCCTGTCTTAACCCCATCCTAATCCTGAGTCATTTTCCGCCTGCCACCGAAAGCCCGACCTCTTTTCCCTATCTTCACCTCCCCGCTACGGGCCGACCTCCTCACCTTCCTTTCTTTCCCACCGGTCCACAGAGAAGCGGGCACCCCCATCCACCTGCGCCAGCGCCTGGCACACCTGGGCCTGGGTCTCCAGGATCAGTAGCTCCATCTTAGTCCTCATGTCGCTCGGCCTCCTCCGCAGCTCGCGCAGGTCGGTCACAGGCGAGGCCATGAAGCAGCTGCAGCGGCGGGCCAGCTCGTCCTCCTCCTCCGGCCTCCCCGGCGAGGGGCTCCGCGCCCCCGAGCTCTTGGGCACCATCTCCGCCCGCTCTACGTGCCCGAAGGCGGCGGCCGCCAGCCCCGCGAGCCCCGCCAGCGCCGCGGCCAGCCCGGTCCCCAGCCGGGGCCCGCCTCCCGCCGACGCGCTGTGCCCCAGCCCGCGGCTCTGCTCCGTGCCAGCCGTGCCAGGCGGCCGGCAGATGCGTCCAGCCACACAGCGACGGGACCAAAAGCGCAGCTCTCCGCAGCCGCTCCGTGCCGCGCGCCAGCAGGGGCTCGCGCTCAGCCGGCCCAGGTGCAATGCCATGTTCCCGCGCTGTCACCTCCCGGAGACCGGCGCTGGAGCCCCCTGGGAGTCCCGGGCCCGCGTGCCCTGCAGGACGGGGAACCTTCGGCGAAGAAGAGCTGCTACCGGCTCCGGGGAGGCGGGCCGCAGGCGGGGGATTCTGGGAGCTGTAGTCCCGGCTCCTACCTCCGCCTGCAAAAGTGCGCCGGGGAGATAAAGAATCGGTCGTCCACAGAAGGGTGAGTCCGATGGGAAGAGAGCTGGGGCGCGGAGGGTGCGAGATCGCAGTGCAAGCGAAGGTAGAGATAAGAGGCTTTCTTGCCACACACAACCTCTGGTCTGCTGTTCAATCAACCACAGGGAGAAGGCAAAGTAGGGCTCGATGCTGAGGGCTGACGCGGGCAGAAATATGGCCAGAGACCCCCGGCCGACTAACATTTGCAAACAAGGTTGCAAATCCTTGCTCTTGTTATCTATAAAAAGCCGGTTCGTCCCTGCTTCTATTCCCCTCGAGCTTGTAGTACTGGTCGGGGCGGAGCCTGGGAAATTCCTTACCTAAAGGGCTCTTAAGAAATCCTAAAGGCAAAAGACTTTCTTGGATCAACTTTATATCACAGTTCTAGCATTAAAATCTTCCCAGGCCTTGCGCCTACAGTTCCCACTTGATTATTTTAAATATAGGAAAAGCAAAGTGACTCATGACTTGACCAGCATAAAACTCATGACTTGTGTTTGAGTGATCAAGGAATAAGAGATTTAAAAATACTTATCCTACAGTGGTAGGGGGCTGCCAACTATTTCTCAGGTTTAGTACTTCCAATAACTCCTGCAAACTAGGCAGGACAAACATTCACACTCCTTCTTCCCCCACCCACAAACACACACACTTTTAAAAAAATGAGGAAAGAAGCTAACATAGATTTGTTTGATGGACAGATTTTTGTTTGTTTGTTTGTTCCTGTAACCATACCACAGTTTCATGTTGTCTGGACATAAAAGTGTAAGAATGATTGTCAGGGCCTATTCTGTTCCTTAAGTCTCCAGGACGATTTTAGTTTCTAGTAGTAGATCATGTAATCCACTGGTGGTGGTTTCTACAAGTTTTTCCTTAGTGTCTAGGTGCAGTGGTGCAATTCCCATGGCTATGGGCAGACAGGTTGTTCAAGGCAGTGTAGTTTAACCATCCACAACTGCATCTGGCAGCTTTCATACAGGAATGTGATGTTGACTGGGTGGGCATGCTTGACTCCTTAACAAGTTCAATGAAAGGTAAAGGCTTGGGTTAAGAAGTGGATAAACTACTTTTGGGGGAAGCTTTTAGCTGTAGCTTGCTGGGAGGCTGAATTGGGGGAGGAAAGGAAAGATAAGAACTATCACTCTAGAAGGGTTGTTTGCTTCTTCTAGATGCCTGTGGTAGGGTTTTACGGCCTGGGGGTGACAAATGAATGTCATTAATGAAAAGAAACCTCTCTGGTCCATTTTTCTTTAAGAACCCCCTTCATTGTTGTTCTGATTCTGAGAATACCCATAAAGTCAGTAAAAAATAAGCAGGCATAGGCCATTTTGAACATTTGCCCAGTCAAATAGGCTGGTCTTGAACCAATTGTGTACTGGTTTCCGGGTTTTCTTCCCTCTTCATCCTTAGCCTCTCTATGCAAAGGGTCTCTCTCATTTCCTCCTCTGACTTCCAGCAACCTCCCTACCTTCATCTTATAATGCTATGCTCAGAAAAAGCCTTAACAGCCTGGTTAGTATGAGTTTACATCACACTTCCTGGGCTTTCACATTGTCTCCACGAAGATATTTATAATTAAGCCTTATTTGTCAGTGTGAAGTAAAAGGCATCCTCTATTCAAGCAATTTCAAGCATCAGAAAGCTAGCTGGGACAAATAATGTTACAATAAGTTATAAACCACAAGGTGTAAGGTAGGGGTTCTTATCCTTTTTGGAACCCAGTTTCTTGCACTGCTTTATGTTTTCCAGTTGTCCTTTTGCCTAGATACAGGAGCTTTCTGGCCACGTAAAAAGCTGCTTCCACTCATATCATGGAGAATTCATTTCATCTGGTCAACTAGAATACTCTTTTGGAAAATACACATTTAAAACCTTTTAACTTAAACCCATACCAACATCTTTCTAAACTTGGGAGTCAAGAATCGGTGCCCTTTGTTCCCTGTATCTATCTAGAGTGAACTTTTCTCCCGTGTCTAAGGACCAAGACCTGCTTCTGGAAGTGATAATGTTGAATGAATACAGAGGGAGGGAAAAGCACATTTGAGATACTCTCTCTCTCACCGCACACATTGAACTTGGGATGCTGGTGGGCTGTATAAATTGAAATGTGGGTCCAGAGAGGGGTGAGGGCTGAAGGGGTAGATGTGTGAGATACCCAAAACTGGAATAATGAAAAGTTCAACAAAGAACTTTTAGAACAAAGGGATAAAAGACTCAAAGTCATAAGAGTGCACCAGAAACATTTAGGAATAAGGGAAACAAGAAGTCTTAGGACTTTGGTGTTATGTCACAGAAAGCATGGGGTGAGGGCACCAAGGAGAACAGTGTGATCAGTAGACAGAAAGCTGCACTCTCCCATCAGAGACCTACGTGCTGACTACTGGACACTATTAGGAAGTCCCTGGCTGCCTTTGAGACAAGAGTTTCAGAAAACTAGATGAGGTGGCAGCTAAATTGAAAGAATACATAGACCGACAGTAACTTAGGGTGGGCAGTTATAAGATTGATCTTTTGTTTGAGGTGGAAGACTTGAGCATGTTTTTATTTGTTTGTTTGTTTGGCTGAAAGGAGTGAGACACAGAGAAAATAAAAAGGCAAGAATATGCACCACTCGCAGACCCCATGGCCAGACCCAAGATTTGTTTCTTTACTCTTTTTCCCAAATTGAACCATTCAGCCTCCATTTAGAGAGCACACAGGTCAAGGGAAATGGGTTGAGGATTGGAGCAAAGGATTAGATACCTTTGGTCCTAATATATGTATGTACTTCAATGGCCCTGGCTTTCTTGCTCCAAATACTTGCTCCCATCCTTACCCTCATCCTAACCAGCAACCAGGCAGCCTTAATGTCCTAGCCTCGACTATAACTGAAGGGTTATGAGAACTTTGTGGGTAACTATTCTTGGTCAAACTGAGTCCTGGATCATTCATTCTTTCTATAGACATTTATTTAGCATTTTCTATGTGCTGTGTTCAAAACAAGCCCATCATAGATGGAACCATTATGCTCTCATATGATGGTATTATCACTCTCATATGATGGATCTGGAAACTGAAGCTTACACTAGGTATAGGTGTAGACCAAAGATAGGCCTTGTTTCTAATATTTTCTTAAGATTAGTTCACTATTTTCATCTGACTCAGGGTCATTGTCTACTAAAACAATGAAACCAATATTTTCTGAACACCTATACCTTAGTAGGAACTTCAGGGTACTTAAAGGAGTTACCACCCTTCTCCCACCCTCCTAGAAATAGAGATTCCATTTGAGCCACCAGATAATCTCTTCAAATGAAATATTATACAGGCAGTCCCACTTTGTGTGATACTTAGGGACCATAAAAATGACCATGCAAACTGAAATCAGACAAATCAATCTGCATAATCAATGTGAAAAAAAATATATGATTGTTCTGTAAAAATTCTATCATTTCATTAACTAGCATTCTTGAAATAGCTGGTACTTATTTTCTTGTTTATTTTCTGTGAATAAATGACTGCTTAGAGGACAACATTAAAAATGTCCAAATACGTGAAGTGGTTTGTGGCAGAGAGAGCTGGTTGTCCATTAAAAATCCATTTTCCCTCTTTTCTTTTATTATTGTACTCCAAGTTTTAGTTGGCATATTGTTGCTTCACTGAAGAGTACATTCCCATCCTCCCTTGAAGCTTATAGCCAAATTTTGGCCAGTGGAATGCCACTTCTGGGTTTGTCCTTCAAACTAATGGATGTGCTCTTTTCTGGCCTTTTCTCCACTGGGTGGGAAACAAATGTGACAGAAGGAAGTGGAACAGCCACTTTGAGCACAAATAGCATCTGTGTATTCAGTGTACGTATATGTTAGAGCTTCACTGTACAGACTATTATCTTTGGGCAGTTGTGTCAGAGAAAATACAGTGTCATCTTGTTTTATCTACTACTGTGGTCTTTTTGTTACAGGCACTTAACTCTAACCTAAGAAATATATGGATGGTTTCTGTTTGGGAATAAACAATAGCCTAACATAGTACTACAGGGGATTTATACACATCACACTAAATAGTTAATAGATTCTCCTCCATTGCAACTTGAATTTAAAGAGGACAAGAGAAAAACAGAAGGCCAAAACCTAATGCCCTTCTGAGATAATAAATTGAGTAGGACCTACTAAAGACAATGAATGACGTACTGACGCCACCACAGACAGGACGAGTAAAGTCTGTCTCGGCACAAAGTGGATCTGGTGTTTCTCATTTAGCAGGTATTGTACCCTAAGGATATGAGCCTCCATGCCTCACAACCAGACTTGGTAGGATGGAGACTTCTAATATTCAAATGGAATTTTCAGGAGCTGCTGAGGTGTAAAGAGAGAGATAGTTATCTGGCAATGTTTATATAGTGTTTCTTGTGACAAAAATAAATTTAAGGTAGCATTAATCAGTGAAGTCATTGGCATGGAAATATTTATCTTGATACACCCTTAAAATTTGTACAGCATGAAATTGGACTCTTTTTTAAGGAACAGATATATAAATAAAAGATCTGATTCATCGACACCAACAAATGTGTGACACTCATGTGTACACTAGAGGGCACTCACCTTCTATTTTCTATTTCAACACACTCTACAGTACTGGTTTTCAAACCCGCATGTAGAATTGCACTGGGATCTTGCTTAATATATATATATATATATATATATATATATATATATATATATATATATATATGTATACATATATATGTATATATGTACCGTTGGGCTCTAGGGGCCTGTGAATCTGCATTTTTAATGAGAGGCTACGGGTATATGGGAGCATGATTAAGAGGATAGTTTGTGGAGCCTGACTGCCAGGGTTTGAAACCTGGCTTTGCCATTTGTGAACCTTGGACTATTATTTAAACTTTCTGTACCTTGGTTTCCTCACCCAACAGATTAAGTTAGAAATAGCTCCTGCCTCTTAGGGTTGTTGTAATGATTAAACAAGTTAACTTAGAACACACTACTGTCTGGCAATAAATATTCACTCTGTTATTACAAGTATTATTTATAATAAAGACACTCATTGATTTTGTGGCAGGGAGACTTGAGAAACACAGGACTATTTTTAAAAGAAAAAAGAAGGTCCTTGCACAGTACTCTACCCAGCCAGGCTAAGATTTCAGGTTCCGAACCTCAGCTAGAGTAGCGATGGAATGGCAGGCCCCAAAGGTGCAGGGTGCAGGACGGAGCAAGATGAGGCTGATCGTTGTGTGTTCTGCCAAAGATCGTGTACTTTATTCGGAAGTCCGTGGAACTCCATCAAAGGCACTGAGACAGAAGATGGCATGCTCAGATTTACACTTGAGATAGATCCCTCTGTAAGCGGGGTGGGGGGGTGGAATATGAGGGCTGAGGCTAGAAGCAGATGGATGGGGGAGCTCAGGTAGATACAATGCCGCTCCTTTTCCATCCTAAAGAACGGTCTCCAGAAAGTGTTAAAATTATTCACATTAGTGACTCTAATAATAACAATTTGAACCTTTTAAATCCTTTCTTCTTAGGAGCTCAAAATAGAGTCAAGTTTGTAATAAAACACTCTGTCTCCCTCCTCCACCCTGAGTTATACACTGTATATGGAACCCAGCAGGCATGCTGCCTAGGTTTTGAGGCACCACGTCCTGCAAGGAGGACCCTGGTGAGCGAGGCAGTCAGTCATCAGGTTAAAACTGGACTGCTGTCCACAGCACCAGAAGCTGAGAAGGGGGCGCAGTCTGCGTCTCGGCTGGTGATCCTGTAGGTATTGGGGTAGATTTCCAGGAACCATGGCAACTTGGAGTGTCTGACCTAAGAGATAGTGAAATAAACTTCAGTTCTGCCCTATCACATCCTCTGCCAGAATGGGAGGAGCTGCCATGGGAGCGGAAGAGGGCGGAAGAGGGGAGGACGGGAAGAGGGGAGAGCTAAGGTTTTATTCTCCTCCTAGACTCTGCCTAGAATTCATCAACATGAATGTTCTGCCACCATCAAATTAGCAGGGTCAACAATGTTGGAAAATAGCTACATGAGGTTTTTCTCTAGTACCTGAGGAGTAACTATGAATGATTTCATGAGAGAGGAATTTATCTTTGGAGGCCCCTATGCCAGAATCAGTTCCTACTTGTGCATTCAGCCAACCTTTATACATTACCCACTATCTAGTCTCTAAGTCCCTTAGAAGCATACCTGTTTCTAAGTCTCTGCACACATGAAAAATGTAAGTAAATAAAAGAGCTCTTCCCTCTGTTTAGAGTTGTTAAGATGCAGAATCATAGGCTATTACTGTCTTAGACAGAGATAGAAAGCACCTAATGCACTGGTTTTCAAATTTGTTTTAGTATCAGATCCCTTCAAATGAAATCCTATAAAGAAGTCCCATTAATATGTGAGAAGAAAGCAGAGCTGCCTCCATCTAAGGTTTCTGGCTGAGCAATGCCTCTCCTGTTTGTCATGAGCCCAACACCCTGTCACGGGAATTAGTTGTATGGACCCCTAGGACCTAGAAGAGTGAAGTGTAAAAGTCATGATTAAACCAATTCTTCTGTTTTACAGAGGACAACAGTGAGAATCCCAGAGAGTGCATAATGATTTGAGTAGAGTGTAAAAGCAGCAGGGGGGTGCACAGAAATAAAATCGAAGGTTACTATTCAAATTCATAATAGAGAATAGAGTTTGGAAAGGATGTTCTTAGTGGTTTCTTTGGAGTTAGGTTAATGAGTCAAGAAGAACGAGAAAATTGCAATGTGTGAGGGGTGAGAAGATGGTTTAAACTTAGATCCACTGAAGGATTCCAGTAAAAATGAAGGCAAACTTTAGAACTTTGAAGTCTCTGGCCTGGAATCTGTTCAATGTAGCAAGCTACTTATCTGTCTAGAGAGAATCAAAGCTAGCTTTTAATTCTAGTCCTGCATGGAGGTGGACACCTTCAGTTTCACCAGCCATTAGTCATCATCCTTGGCATGGTCAAACATCCATTAAAGGTCTTTACTAGTTAAACACAGACGGCTTTTCCCATTGGACACCATTTGTGCAGATCAATAGTTTAGACAGACAACAGCATTGCAATTTCCTGATGATTCATGGGACAAACATTACCTAGTTCCAACCTTTCTTACTTTCCTTTCTGTCTTCAAAATCACACTCAAAACTCACCTGGTCCAGGATATGTCTACCGACCTGATTCAGTTCATTATTTAGTTTAGTTACTTCTATTTGTAATTGACCTTGCTAAACCTCTGCTCCTCATCTATAAAGTACACATAATAAGAAAGATATCTCAACTGTTTTTATATTACTAAAAGAAAATAAGATATCTCAGCATAGTGCCTGATACATAGCAATTATTTTAAGACTATTAGTTTCTTCTCTGGCTTAGATCTCTGATAGACCAAACTCAAATTCATAAGAATTTGAAAGAGGTTAAATCTCTCTTTCGGTATCTTTTCATCTTTTCTCTTATAATGTCTGGTCTTTGTTATATTTTATTTCTCCTTTCCCTACTCCCTTTCTTTTTATTCTGGAATAACTCTGTTCAGCTTTCATTCATGTAAAAGTAAACTGATAAAATTAAGAATAAAAATGAAAAATAAATCAGATAACCATATTCAGTATCATAGTTTGCCATTAGTTACAAAATTTTTAGAATTGCTTTCCTTTAGACATTCTCAGAAGAGGTGTTCGTTTCTCGTGCCTCTTTCACCTCTAGATGGTTAAAGAACAATTTTTATCTTTCGGTGATAAATCTTATGGCGTTGGCTAAGGATAAGTATCTCTACAGATGCACATATACGTGGTCAATCCATACCAGCTGATACCAGCCCTTATCCAAGTGGAAATTCTAGAATTGGGAAGTTTGTTTCCTTCTTTTCAATTAATCAAAAGTTTTTAGTATTCTAATATCTCGACTATATTTTTAGCTGTACCTCTTTGCCTTTTGAAGTGGTATTCTAGTGATTACATGATTCATCCTTAAAATATCACAGTCTCCCCATTTGAGGAAGAACCTGAGTTACAGAGAAGTTAACGCCCTACTGCTACTAAGCATTGTTCCTGAAGTCAGGGATTTCTGTCTGTTTTGTTTACGGCGGTACATTTCCAAGGCCTAGAAAAGTGCCTCTTAATCGAATAAAGTGACAAAGACAGGATTTAAACCTGCACTGTCTCTGGTAAAGACTGCGTTCTTAACCAAGATAGCTACTGCTGCTGCTTCTTCATATCATATTATATGAATTATATTATAGCTCATAATGTCACTCATTAATTTCAAATCTTCTACTCAGGTCCAGGCTATAAGAATGAAGATAATAAAAATATAGGAAAATAAAAAAAAAATTAAAAAATTTCATTCATTAATCTAGATTTCTTAGTGTAAAGGGGGATGGGAGAAACCAAAGGCCTGAAGAATGTTTAAAAATACTTCTCTTCCTCACTAGGTTTGTTTAAGATCGCATTCCTGTCGTTTACAGTCAACATTTTAACCCTTGCCAGTGAACTCCAGAGATTACGGAAACCAAGGAATGTATTGTCCAGACTACAGATCATTATTTAGAAGATTTTTGTGGCTGTTGGTGGTAGTGGTGGGATGTTGATGTGGGGGTTGGGGGGTGGGGGTGTTTGAAACCAATGAGGAAAAGTTCATGCGATGGTTTGCTCTCATTTGAAGAAAAATGATTACAGTATCATTTCGTATAATAAAGATTGAAATCTCTTCTGAGAGATCATCACACTTTCCCTTCTGTTAGAAGACGACCAGGTTGGCAAAAAGAATATTAAAGAGTGTTACTCGTATTTTTTTCATTGAAACATGCATTTAAATTAAGCACCACAAATCAACATTTGTCAACTGAAGTTATAGTTGTGACTATTAGAGACTTGGTACTTGTGATTATGTCTCCAGAAAAATGGTGCAATACAAAATACTAATGTATTTCTATTCCTTGTGCATTTTATTTTCTATGATGTATGTTTATAAATGTACATCCATTATCATATCAAATCACAATGCCTGATTATTGTTATTTCCTCAAGCCTATTGAAAGTAGATGATTTATATTTTCCTTAGGATACACTATGTTTATATACACTGAGCTTTTATTTATACACAAAAACTGTACTTATTTTGAAAGGTATAATTTTACATACTCTTACGAAAATTATATGTAATAAAGTTCCAGCCTGTAGGGAACAACTTAGAAAAAAGGAGGCATATCTGGAGGACTAAAGAACAACTTTCAAATATATATTGTACACAGGATTTTCTATCTTTCAAATTTTATATTTTGTTGACTATATTCATTTTTTCAATATAAAAGAGTCCATAAGTGTAACTAAATGTGTGTGGGGGGGACGGGAGGTTGTTTCTTTGTCCTCTTAAAAATTGAGGGCTTTAGCAATCTCCCCCTGAAATGAAGAAAGTTTACGTAAGGGATTTCTGGTATGAAAACTAAACTAGAAGAGAGCCAGGGTCATTTTTTAGGAGGAGATACAATTCGTAAAAAGATGTCCACATCCCAAACCCCAAACCCTTAACATATTAGGTAACATGAAAAAAGGAAATTATGGTAACGATAGAATCAAAATTAATAATCTGCTGACTCTATGATGGGGAGATTATTCTGCATTATTAGGATGGACCCCAAGTAATTACAAGGGTACTTAAATGTGGAGGATGGATAAAAAAGAAAATGTGTCAAACTGACATGATATGGGATAGATTCAACAGAACATTATTTTTTCCCAAAATCTCTTTGTTGATTCTTTCCCTATTAACATAAAATTTACTTAGTTTACTTGTATAAATACTCATGATTTATTTTTATATTCACAACCCTTTACTGGGTTAGGGTTTTACTGGGTTGTGAATATGAAATGAAGGAATGCAGAAAGCAAAGAAATGCTTCCTAAAGTGTAAGCTAAGGTACTGAAGGAGTATAGATAATGTGTACCCTATATAGGCATGATAGTGGATGTGTTGGTGTTTGATACCGTGTTTCCCCGAAAATAAGATCTAGCTGGACAGTCAGCTCTAATGTGTCTTTTGGAGCAAAAATTAATATAAGCCCCTGTCTTATTTTATTATAAGACTGGGTCTAATATAATATGATATATAATATAAATAATATAATATAATTAATATAATATAATATAAATACCGGGTACAATACAATACAAGGTCTTATATTAATTTTTGCTCCAAAAGATGCGTTAGGCTGATTAGAGCTAGGTCTTATTTTCGGGGAAACACGGTATATATGAATTATTTGGTGTCCAAAATCGTGCCAAGTCTTTATTATTAAAAATTTATATGAAATTGTTAATCAAAAATGAATAGCTAAAATTAAAATAATGGCAATGTTAATTTTGATTATGGAATAAATAATATTGATGGTGGGAGGTCTGTTTTTTTTCCTGAGCTATAAAATGTTTCTTCTTTTCCATTAAGATGGTCACTTTCTACTTATGTTACCATTAAAAAATGCGTTTTGTTCCAAGCTGGCATTGGACTCTCAGCCAACACTTTCCTACTGCTCTCCCACTCCTGGATCTCAGGCCTAAGGCCACTGACCCAATCACCTGTCACTTGGACCTTGTCCACAGAGGGGAGCTCCTCACCATACGGTTCTTGGTGTCTCCAGACCAATTTGAGTCACTGAATCTTCAGAACACGTTCAAATGTAGGGTGCTTTTCTACATGAACAAGGTGATGAGGGTCCTTTCCACCTGTAACACCTGCCTCCTGAGCGGGCTCCAGCCCATCATCACCAGCCCCACCCAGCACCTCCTGGTTGGCCAGATTTAAACATCTTCAGTTCCTTCTTCTTATGAGTCCTCAGTTTGTCCTTCTGTTGTAACCTTATCTTCTACACTGCTGCTTCTGATGTAACCAAAACCACTCTGCTAAGTATCAGTAAATACTTCTCACTTCCCTCCATAAACTACATCGTCTGGAGTCTATTTTTTCACTGCCACTATCTAGAAATGCCTCCTTTTCAGAAATTATGTTGCTTTCAAGTGCATACACGGTAATTCTCTTGTGCAGGCGTCAGAGGCAGTCTCAACACCTTCCCACCAGCAGCCTCTCCCCAAGAACCTCCCCAGAGAACAGGGCTATCCAGACCCTCCTGCTGCAGGTGAGTTTCTTTATGGTCACGAACTGAGTGAATTTCATCATCTCATCTTCTTTAGCCCTGTTAGGAGCACATGACTCAGTTGTCTTGAGTGTCCAACGTTTTGTGGTCAATTTCTATGTCACTGTCCTTCGGTGCTAATCAGATCTGATAAAAGTACAATAAATATATCATGCAAAATATGTAACAGTATAAGTTAATAAATTATTAAAGAAAATAATTCTGAATATAATAAATTATTAAAGAAAATAATTCTGAAATACAGGTTCTTTTGTCATCACTTCAATTCCTCACATAGCAGAGAATTGGATATTTGATTTAATTACAAGGTGTAGAATTCTATCTAAATACTTTTGAAACCAGTGCTAGTTTTGTTTGCTTGCTTGCTTTTGTTGCTTTTACTTTTGGTGTCAGATTCAAAAAATCATCGCTAAGGCCTATGTCAAGGAGCTTACCACCTATGTTTTCTTCCAGAAGTTTTATGGTTTCAGGTCTACATTCAAATCTTTCATTCAGTTTGAGTTAATTTTTATGTATGGTGTAAGCTAGTTTCCAGTTTCATACTTTTGCATGTGGCTGTCCAGTTTTCCAACACCGTTTATTGAAGAGACTATCCTTTCCCCCATTCTACATTCTTCACTCCTTTGTCGTAAATTAATTGACTGTATTTGTGTTGGTTTACTTCTGGGCTCTGGGTTTATAGGTCTTTTTATATTTTTACATAATAAATCAGAAAAAGAAAGCATTTATTTGAATACAATGGGGTGAATAGCACGTTAGAAAAAGCCTGGAATTTCAGAGTCAAACGGAGATGTGTTCAAATTCAGGCTCTGCCATTAACAGCTGTGTGACTGTAAGCGGGTACTTGACTTCTCAGATTTCGTTTTTCACCTTCATAAGAAGGAATAACACCTGTCTTTCAGGGTTGTGAGTTTTATCCATCAATTTCATCAACATTTAAACATTTCTAACTCCTATTACTTTATAACACAAATGTTGAAATAAATTTCTCCATCCAGTTATGCTGCAGTTCATCAATATCTCAAAAGTGTCACACCAAAATTAAATAAAAATATGACAAAATATTAGACAAATAGCTCCTCAAGTCCTTGATTACTTTATTACCATGTAGCCCTGATAAGCCACTTATCGGAGGTGCTAGGTGAGTATGTGTTGGATGGGTGGACCCTGAGAACAGTTACTGCATAGTACAACAGTACTAGGTATGTCCTGTGATCTGGTCATTAAATTTGGTTATTGAAAACTGAGTTGCAGCTATGAAGTTTCAGAGGAAGCTCACTTTTAGTATCCTTCACTGTGGCAAAAGGAAGGTCTGCTTGGACCCCAATGAAACCAACGAAATCGCCAATGCCAACTCCCATCAGTGGGTCCGAAAACTGATCAAAGATGGGCTGGATATCTGGAAGCCTGTGACTGTTCATTCCCAGGCTCCAAGCTGGAGAACACCTAGGCCTGCCATAAGGACAGGCATATGGCCATAGGTGTGCAAAAGAATACTGTTAATGCTCAAGTGCCTGAGAAGGGAGCCTGGATGAGAATCCTGTGCTGGATAACGTAAATCCTGCTCAGGAGATAACATGAATTGAAGAGGATTGACCACCACATGTATCACAGCCTGTAACTGAAGGTGAAGGGAAATGTGTTTACAAACCAGCAAGTTCTCATGGAACACACCCACAAGCTGAAGGCCAGCAAAAAGCTTCAGCCTGAGATCCACAAGTCGAACATCAAGGAAGCACCTAAGAGCTGTGAGGAGCAGCTCCGGGCCAGAAGAGATCATTGAGACTGAGACCAAGAACTAACGTTTCCCCTCTCTTGTCTGTACATAGTGACCTCGGTAATTGTATAGCTCCATCGTTCAATAAAGCAAACATTTATCTGCCCGGGGGAGGGAAAAAGTGAATTACTTTTGTTTTTTTGTCAACTCTTTGGTCATGTTGAACACTTAACCAATTACAAATCTAAGTCTTTTTACATGAACTACCGTTCAATAAGATCTCCTCAAATAAATAAATAAATAAATAAATAAATAAATAAATAAATAAATAAGAGATCTCCTCTTTCTGTTTATGGGTTATTGATTTACTGAACTAAACTATAGGATTTTATATTCATCTTAATTACATTTCATCATATTAGCTTCAGACAATTTGATTTAACCTGTTGAGTTCTGTTGGCCCTTGCTCTCTGTCATTTTGCATGCTAATTATTCCTTCCAGATTTGTGACATTTGTAAATGTAATTAAAGTATAAAATTCTACTCATCCAAAATATTGACTTAAAAAAGATAAAAGGAAAATAAGATATGGTGAAGTATAATGCCTTGTACATGTTACCAGAGCCTTTGTGCTAAGTTGTTTCCAATCCAATAAATGTCTCCATTTTATTTCCAGATGCCAATTGGCATAACTATATTATAACCTAGTACAAATTTCTGCATCCCTCCACCAAAATATAAAACTCTTTAGCTGTAGTTTGGCATTTCTCTCCAATATTTTTAAAATGTTACCAATACTGCTGCTTAAGTCACTACTAGAAGTCATTATTTACAGCAAAGAATAAAGTTCCCCTGGACCTGGACCCCAAACTCGATTTAAATTATCTAAATACCCTTTAATTTCCAGCACATTCCAGGGGAGAGGGTGCATGGACCAATCTGAGCATATCCCATAATTCAAGTCAATTCATCAGGTTACCAAAATTTAATAGTGATATTATGAATCAAATTAGATTTAAAAATATATATTGGAACTACGGTGCTACGTATGGGTGCTCACTTTCTACATTATATAATTCTGTAATTTTGGAATACTTTAAAAGATCAGGCATTACATTGATAATTAGAAAAAAATATGTTCATGAATATGTGTGTAGAGCTTCCATTTTGCTAATTCTCTAGAAAGGTATCTGTTAGTCTCCTTTTTCAAAATGAGAAATATATATATATGTATATACATATGTATATATATACATATATACACATAATTATATATATACACACATATAATTATAAGTTTGAAAAATATGGAAAATAGAAAATTATATATATAATTCTAAAAGTTTGAAAAATGGAAAAAAATTCACCTGTAAGGCTACCATACTAACACAACTGTTACTGAGGTTGCTGATATGTTTCTTTCCTCTCTTTTTTTCTATGCATTGGTGAGGTTGTTTTTAAGTGATGAAATAGCAATATTCTTTAATAATATTTAACCCACAAGAACATATTCTTCATACATATCCAGTTCTGTGTTTTGGCCCAGATGGAATAGCAGAATCATGAAATGTTTACATGAAAAGATTTTATCTTTTCTTAAGATCATAAGACTATTTATCCAGAAATCTCCAAACTCTTATATGTCCCAGTAAGTAAAGCCTTTAGCTTCCAAATTTACTATGTCGATGGAGTTATATTAACAGTAATAATCCAGATTTTATTAGTACTTTGCCCACCTGCTCACATAGGACACTAATCTCCTTAAAAGTTCCCCCAAATTCTTTTAGGAGTTCAGGTAATGTTTTGCACGTACTATGAGCAAAACCAGTTATTAATAATTACCTAGCCAGTTACCATTTTCTTTTCTCTTCCCCTGCTCTAACCTTCTTGGCTAGATATTGCCGGGCGCCCTGGCACTGATGCCTCCCCCAGAATGTTGCCATGGAGGTCCTAGAAGCTCTGACACGCCAAGGCAGTGCAGTGGTGTGGCACCACTGCATAAAAGAAGCAGCATAAAAGGCCCCCTTCTCCTCTCTTATTAGACGGTTCCCCCAGAAATGCCACTTGTGTCCCATGTCTTACCAATTTTTTATTGAAATAGGTTTTTAGACTGTACTTAAACGCTGACTAAAAATTTGGTCCCCAGACAAGCAACATTTGGCAAAATTGTTGGAGGATTTAAGGCCAATGATTCAGAATCTGAATTTTAACAAGAGCCCTAGATGATTTATGTAGAAATTACAGTTTGAGAAGCGCCTACTTCAAGCACCTTCCTGGGACTAAGGCGTGAATTCAATTAGGGACAAGGGTAGGGTTGGGTCAGGAAACAAAAGTGATAAATAATAGGACTTTTTATAATGATTCCTTCCGTTTGGTGACCATGTTATCTTTGTGACTGGGCCAAACTTGGAATGCTTGGCTCCTTCTTTTAGGATGAGCTATCCCTCAGGAAATTCCCTCCCTCCTACTGCCACCTAGGCACAGACCTTTGATGACCACTTCTACTTCAGTTCAGCTACACATGGCATAGGCTCAAGCTAAGAATCCACCAGACTATGGGAAATCACACTGCTGCACATATAAACTATATTTTTCTTTAATAAATGTTGATTCCATACCTATTATCTACAAAACACCCCATCATGAGCTGTGAGACTACCAAGATAAGTAAATCAACCTCTACCCTCAAAGGAGGCAAATAAAAAAGTATACATTGAGACAGGTAAGGACTTTTGAGAGACCATTTGAGGAAGGAGTCAAAAGGTTTCCAAATGGAGCAATCTTGCTGCAGTTTGGCAAAAGCACTATTATGTCTTATCCCTACAGCCTGTGTGTGCCTCTTCTCCAGGTGGCACGCCCTTTTTCCATTTCCGTTTCTCTACGTTCTTAAGTATCTTTCAAGGCCAATTTCAAATGCCAAATTATCGATGAAATCTGCCCTAATCTCCTCAGCTAAACATGCTTTGACACTTAAGAACTCCCATCATATCAATTATGTGTGTTGCAGCCTTAGGAAGTGTGGGATATGTTCCTTATAGGCAAAGAATGTATTTTAGTCCGTCTTCTTAGATTCCCCATAGGGCTTAGCATGATGTACCATAAATAGTTTTTGAAGAAAGGAATGAAGTTAATGCAGCTACTCTGTTACTACTTCCCTACTCAGGAAGTAGATCAGCCTTCTCAAATTTTAATCGGAACATGAGGGAGAGTACTTAACACTGGTTGGGATAGTTAGGAGGATTTACTTTTGTTTTTCACCTTTTCCTCTGGTCGGATTGGTTCTTTCATGCAGAAACAATGTCCTCATTAGTAGTTTAGTAGCTGTTAATCTCAGCTGGATGGAATTTCATCTAGTTTTCAGCTGGATGGAAGTGGGCTGGCTATCTGCCTATTAGTATTTAAGAAGTCCCTTAGCTTGGTGGGTAGCACTTCTTATGCCTGGTTTTCTCTAAAGCTGAGATGGCAGCCCAGCTCCAGAAAGTCATCTCTGAAGACTGTAGGCTTGCTATTAATCACGTGGCATCTTTTCAGCTTCATGTCAGTGATGCCTATTTGTCTATGGTTAGTATGGGTTCTTGAGCCACTATGAGGGAGGTTTCGGCTTTGATCTGGGTGATGCTGTATTTTCTGTGTCCTGGGTAATGGTGGTAATGGCCATGTTTGTGGTTTGATACTAGATGAAACAGCAACTTAGTGGCTAGGATTTTGCTTGTTCTGTGGGCTAATGGTTTAGAGCTGTGATCGCAAACTATGGACTGTGGTAGAGACAATCACAGTTTTTTCCAATGGGTTCCCAAAATTATGTGGGCATCAGACTCTGGTGGTAGACTGAATAAACAGTTTTTTACCCATATTTTATTTTAGAGTTTATATAGATGTGTTAGGATTGATGAGATAGATTGACTTTAAAATGTCACTTAATTTATGCTGGACTTCTGCCAGGTATCTACAAATTACTAGCACGTAGGGTTCACAAATCTGACCCTAAAGAGGCCATAATAGCCAATGATTAGGCACCAGATATTATAGTCTGAGTCTTCTCTGAGGTAGCTGGGTTCGGGAAAACAGCTGGGGCCTTCTGGAAGTCAAAGGTCAAACCGAGGACCCCAACTTGAACAAAGAAGGCCTCTTTCAGACAATCACAGAGATAAAATGAGTTTGTGTGAGATTTCCAGTCTTAAAAAATCAGCTTCTCACCTCCAGTTTCTTTCCTTTCTCCCAGGCCTGTTATTATAATGTAGACACGGGTGCACCTCTTTTTGCTGCATTTTTCGAAGACCAAGCTGAGGTGAAGAGGGAACACGCAAAGCAGTTCTTAAGATACCTAAGAAGACATGAGGGTAAAATCTGCCTTCCAGTCATTCAGGTGACTATGTGACTTTGTCATGATGACCTCCATGGGGCCTCTGCTGTGTCTAGAGAACTAAATTATTAGTTGCTACCTAATTTTGGTTCCTCATGTTCCTATATGGGATTATAGCGACTGACTTTGAGAGCAAACATGCGTCTTCTTTGTGGCCTCTTCATATCATTTTGAGTACATTATAGCCACTAAGTGCTGATTTAGCTTTTCTCAATGAGCCACTCAGAGTGTGGTCGCTGGACCAGCAGCATCAACCTCACCTGGGAACTTAGAAATGCAAATTTCATGGACCCCACACCCAGACAAACTGAATCAGATTCTCTAGGGGTGGGGTCCAAGGAGCTGTATTTTAAGAAGCTCTCCAGATGACTCCAATGCTCTGTCCAATTGGAGAAGTACTACTCTAATGGCCTCTTCCTAAAGCAGTCAGTATCCTGTAGCATATCTTTAGTCTAATTCAGCTGCACATCAAGCTATTTAAAATGACTCACTTCAATGTAGTGAAACACACTTTTTTTCACTGGGACAGACACTTGAAAGAAATAATCTAAACCTTAGTTGGGGGCATTACATCTATAAATATCCCTGTTTATCTGAGGGGTTCTTTTAATTCCAGCTTTATAAAGAGAACTAGTAAATGTCTGGTAATGACAGAATTAAACCACCCTCACGGCATTCCAAAGCTAATGGAATAGTGCATGAAACTATGCCGGCGGCTCTCATGCTTTGTCGCACATGAAAATTATGTGGGGAGCTTTTGAAAATCTTGATGCTGAGGTTGCACTCCATACCAATAAAGTCAGAATGCCTACAGTTAAAATCCAGACGTCAATATTTAAAATGCTCAACTGACTCTATTATGCCACCAAGTTTGGAAACTATTGGGCTACACAAAACTAGTCATAATCCTACCCAGGAAGCAGGATGTAACAAAGCTGTGCCTGAGGTAGGAAAGTGACTCTCCTGTTCTCTCCAACAGAGGCCGGATCTAGATAACTGGGGAACTGGCGTACAAGCTCTAGAGTCTGCTCTGGAGTTGGAGAACAAGTTAACCAAGCTCCTGCAAGACCTAAAGACCTTGGCTTCTGCGAACAGTGAAACTGATGTAAGTAGTTAACTGGTTCTGACAGCAGAACCTGGGTAATGACTTGAGCCTGGGGAATGGGTTCAAGGCAGTGGATCATCCAACAGGTGCTTATTTTCCCCCAAGGAAGCATATGAGCTTATTTCTGGGAGTAGGTTCGAGGTAGGAGTAGGTGTCCTGGTAAGGAGGAATGCAACTCAACCCAAGATGGGGAAGACTTCCCAGGAATAATGCACTCTGAATAATTAAACAAAATAACTTCTCGCTGGCCTGTAAATCTCATAGGCCTGAAGTACCTAAATTTTAATGGGTACCAGAATCACCTGGAGGTCTTACTAAAACAAATTACTGGGCCCCACCCTCCAAGAGTTTGATTCATGTGGTTTCATGTGGTGTCTGAGAATTTGCATCTAATAAGTTTTCAGGTTATGCTCCTGGACAGGGGCCACACCTTGAGAACCACTGTCCTAGACTGTCCCCCAAAAAGTGTATGTTAATGTGACTTATTATCTTATAGACTTCTCTGAAGTCTTCCTAGTTAATGATTAACACACTACCTTGCAGTGGGAACTTCTTTCTCAACAACCCCCTAGCATCTCAGGAAAATAAAGTGAGGAAAACGTCCTTGTACATGTTACTAACCCTAGTTGCATATTTGACTCACTTAGGAACTCTGAAGAGGTACAAATGCCTAAGCCTTATGCCGGACCACTTAAATTTAAATCTTTGGGAATGGGGTCTGGGTGACTGATTATTTGATGTAATCAAATAATGTGATTCAGAAAACAGGGTGGAAAACCACTGCAGTTGTTGCTTATTTAAATTAATCTGTGGTTTTGGTGAGATGCCCTAAAACTTATACTCATTGAAGGTGGATATTTGTATTCATCTGGAGGTCTTGAATGTCTTAGAGCAGTGCTCTTTGAACTTCAATATGCATATGAACTGCCTAGTCCCTTTTTAAAATGTGGATTCTGATTTAGTAGATCTGGCGTGGGATTTGAGATTCTTCATTTCTGATAAGCTCCCAGGACTGCTGGTACATGGGCTATAATTTGTGTAGCAAGATCTTATATTGCCTCCTGTTGCAGACAAGGTTCTTAATGAATCCTTCCCTGTTTTATTTCTGTAGCTCTTACGTTTCATGGGAAAGTACCTAGATAAACAGAAGAGGAACATAGGCTATCTGGAACACCAGCTTTTATATCATAGGAAAGTAGAAAAGCAGGCGCAGGAGGAAGACACATTTAAAAAGCCTGCTGACATGTCAGATAAAGAGACTTAACATCTGAAGGCAACACAGCAAGCCTTCCCGTTGTTGTATGTCCCAAAGTCAGTTACTTAAAAATTTGATCTTCTCCATTTGACAGAAGATTGCTTTGCTTCTTATCTAGTATCCTAATTCTCATTGTTCATACAAATAAATCTTTGTTTGCATTATAATTATGTCTATAGATATTGCTGTTGGAGCACAAAAAAGGGTTAATTCTATCAATGTAAGTTTGGTGGAAGCTTCCTGAAGGACAGTGGGTGCATTAGACTTGGGGAAAATTTTTTTTTTTTTTTTAAATAGACCTTCCCACATGTTCCCAACACCCAGAGGCAGAGTCAGGATTTGGGAATTTCAAGCAGTCCAAGTGGATATAGTAGAAATTAAGGAGTAACACCTTAGGTCTTACTAATGCTTTCCTCCTCCACAACTTGTATACTACATATTTTAAGTTTACAAGATAGTAGGCATTTCTTCTAATTAATGTAAAACTCAACTTGAAAACAAGAGCTCTTGGTCTAAACATGGTGACTTTCACCTGAAAGATGTAAAATGAGCAGGCAGGCTAACCCAAGAGCCCTTTCAAAGCCTGACATAGGCATAGGGAAGAGAAGGTACACAGGCAATGAGGACACTGCAGACCAGTGGATGTCCCTACCCCCTCCACTGTGGGCAAACTGGAGCTACTGGGGTGACTGCTTTCAGGAGAAAGCAAGGAACATGCAAGCTTACGTGGCTAGTACCACCTGGGAAAAAAGGGGGCGCTATAGGATTGTGTCCTGTCTCTAAAACTTACTAGCTCCACAGACTTGAATAAGTTTTTTACCTTACTCGTTAACTCAGTTTAATCATCTATAAAGTGGGGTTAATGGTACTTAGTTCATAAAGTTAACAAGAAGTTTAAGTAAATTAATATGTAAAATATCTAGAACAGCACCTGCTCAGATTATGTATTATTAGTTTATATAATGTAACTTCGTAAACTTGAGGAATACCAATACATAACAGAATTTAAATAAGAAAACAGATAACTGGATCCAAGATGGTGAAGTAGATAAACACTGTGTCTGCATCCTTCCATGAACACATTAAAATTATAACTAAGTTATAGAACAATCAACATAGAGAACCATCTAAAGTATCGCTGAACAGAAGTTTTATAACTAAGAATATTAAAAAGAAACCACCTCAAGACTGCTGGGGGAGAGGAGGGGGGCATGAAACTGGCTGGACCCAAACCTCCATGTGGCAGTTAAGAGGTATTTTGTTAAGGGGTATTTTGGCCATGGAGATACTCCCAGGAGGAGTGAGGGACCCCAGCCCCACACCAGCCTCCCTAGCTGAGCGTACTGGTTCTGGGAAGGGGTGCCCCCACAACATCTGGCTGTGAAAAAAGACCATTTGGGTGGCATGAAAGGCTGTGGGAAACCCAGACATCCTCTTAAAGGGCCTGCACACAGACTCACTCGCTCACAGGCACTCATGCTGGGATCCAGCGAAGGGATGGTGACTCAGGGTGGGCATATGAAGGGCAGACTGAAGTGTGTGGCTTGGAAGCAAGGGCTGGAGGACAGTCACCATTTTCCCTGTGTGGGGTCCTTCTGTGCAGCTGGCAGGTGGGTGCCATCTTTCCTGTGTTAAACCATCCCCTCAACGCCTATGGCCTAATCTGAATCTGTCTGGTGAGCACTGCTGGGACACCACCCCACCCAACTCCCCCAATGTTGGAGGCACTTTCTTAGGAGTAACCAGTCCCATCCAAATTGCACTCTTTCTTGGAAAACTGTCAGAGTCCGTGGGCCCCAGGTGGGCAGCAATGTGCTCTGAGATGTTTCCTGACTAGCTCCAGGCTCAGCAATGGAACCAAACCAAATTCAACATTAACCTGGTGACCACAACTCTTCCCCACTTTAGTGACTCCCTGTGACCCTACCTCACCCAACTTCCGTACCATATGAGACTTTATCAGTGGCTGAACCTTAAGGGAGCCAGCAGGTGGCAGCAGGCTTTGGTGTGTCCTGGCTTTTTATGGAGCTATCCCAGGCCCAGTACTGGTGGCAGTATTAAGTACAGCTGGAGGAATGAATCGCGGGAGACCAAAATTGGTCTGTTAGAATTTATTTGGCATGTTTGAGCTGCAGGAGGTCAGGTTAGAAAAGACCATAACTTCTCTTGAGTAAGAGGGGTATGGAGTTTTATAGGGGAGGTAAACAGGCTGTTCCTTTTCAAATCATCACAAACAAGCAGGGAGCCGGACAAGATGGCTTCTAAGATAAGATGGTTTCTGTTAAGCATGTTCCAGGCAGTTTCAACCTGTAGTGAAATTTTTTATTCTTGAAAAAATTTCCACTTTTATAATTATTACTAGTTTGTTTAATTTTATACTTATTAATGAATATGATAAACATTCACACTAAAATCAGGAGTACAACA
Organism: Rhinolophus hipposideros; assembly: GCF_964194185.1. Classification (NCBI taxonomy): domain Eukaryota; kingdom Metazoa; phylum Chordata; class Mammalia; order Chiroptera; family Rhinolophidae; genus Rhinolophus; species Rhinolophus hipposideros. The sequence continues at coordinate 29,000,126 of NC_138048.1, forward strand.
AGATTGCTTTATCCTCAACACTACTTAAAAATTTTTTTTAAATTCTCAAGCAGGGTTTCTCAAACTCAGCACTATTGATATTTTTGGGCCAGATGACTCTTTGTTGGGGGGAGTTCTCCTATGCATTGTAAGATGTCTAGCAGCATCCCTGGCCGCTTCCTACTACATAATACCTCCTCCAATTGTGGCAATCAAAACTATTTCCAGATATTGCCAAATGTCTCTTGAGAGGCAAAATCATCCTGCTTGAGAACCACTATTCTAGACAATGCAATAGAGAAGCTAAAGGAAAAGAAGATATATTTGTTTGGAAAAGGTTTATTTAATGTGATATGATTATGACTATTATAACTGAAAAACTTACAAGAAAGTTCAATAATGTTGCTGAATATAGGATAGATGGCTACAAATGAACCTTCCCTATGAACACAAATTAAATGAAGACCTTTTAAAAAGATATCTTGTTTATAATATGTACAAATATATAAAATATTTAGGAATAATTCTAACAAAATTAGCTTGCAACCTGTATGAAATAAAATTAAAATGCTTCCTGAGAAAGATAAAAGCTTTGAATAATGGAAAAAGGAGGGAACAACTAAATATAAAAATTGTGACACCTCCCAAATCAACGTATAGGACTAAAGCAATTTTGGATATAATCCCAACAGGATCTTGGGGGCTTGGACAATTTAGTACTAATGAATAAGCTTTAATCATGGGGTAAAATGTGGGAAAATACATAAAACTTACATAACACCATTAGTCATTGGGAAATACAAACCCAAACCGCAATGAGACACTTTACTACACATTCATCAGAATGGCCAAAATTAAAATAACTGTCAATGTCATATGCTGTCAAGGTTGTGAAACAACTAAAACTCTCACTCATTATGGGTGAGAATGTAAGGTGGTATAACTTTGGAAAAATGTATGACATTTTCTTATAAAACTAAGCATATACTTACCTCAAGAACTTTGGGAGGACACAATTCAGCCTGTAAACAATTGTTGACTAAAATTGGATGGAGAAAAGAGAAGGAAGAATTTATAAGCTAGTTCACTTGATACTCATATTAGGAATCAATAGATACTCTCTGAAGAAAGAGGGTTCTGAGGGTATTGTGTAAAAAACTAATTATATAGGAAGTCACTGGAATGAAGTTATGACCATAATTTTTATTTATATTTTTTAAAGATTTTTATTAAAAAATATAGTTAACATGTAATATAATATTAGTTTCAGGAGAACATCATAGTTATTCCAACATTTGTATACATAGAGAACTGACCACCACGATAAGCCAACTAACCATCTGACACTGTACAATGCTATCACAATATTATTGACTGTATTCCCTATGCCGTACATTATATCCCTGTTACTTAATTCATTTTATACCTGAAAATTTGGACCTCTTATTCCCCTTCACCTTTTCCACACTTTTTAAATTTTTCAATTGCAGTTGACATTCAATATTATTTTATATTAATTTCAGGTGTACAACGTAGTGGTTAGACATTTATATAATTTAAGAAGTGATCCCCTTGACTAGTCTAGTACCCGCCTTGCACTATATATAGCTATTAGCATATCATTCACTATATTTTCTATGCTTTGTTTTACATCCCCATGACTATTTTGTAACTACTAGTTTGTAATTCTTAATCCCTTAACCTTTTTCACCCTGCCGCTCAACCCCTTCCCATCTATCACTCCAACAAATCAGTACCCATCTGACACCATACATAGTTATTAAAATATTATTGACTATATTCTTTATGCTATACCTTACATCCCTATAACTACTTTGTAACAGCCAATTTGTACTTCTTAATCCCTTCCTGCTTTTCACCGTCACCCCCAAACTCCCTCCCATCTGGCAACTATCAAAATGTTTTCTGTATATGAGTTTGTTAATTTTGTTCTTTATATTCCACATATAAGTGAAATCACATTGCATCTGTCTTTCTCTGTCTGACATACTCCACTCAGCACAGTACCCTTCAGGTCTATGCATACCACTGCAGATAGCAAGAACCCATTCCCTTCCTTGTATATATGTACCACCTCCTCTTTTTCCATTCTTCCATTGATGAACACCCAGGCTGCCTCCACAACTTGACCATTTTAAACAATGCTGCCATGAACATATGATGCACACGTCCCCTTTAAGTAGCGTTTTGGGTTTCTTTGGATAAATACCCAGAAATGGGATTACTGAGACCTTCTTTGCCTCTTGTTCTAGCCTTTATTTTAAAGTCTATTTTGTCTGATATAAGTATTGCTACTTCAGCTTTTTTGCTTTTTGTTTTTTGTTTCCATTTCCGTGAAATATTGTTTTCCATCCCTTTACTTTCTGTATCTGTGTGCTTTTCAGTCTGAAGTGAGTCTCTTTTAGGCAGCATATGTAAAGGTTTTGTTTTCTTATCCATTCAACCCTCCTATGTCTTTTGATTGGAGCATTTAATCTATTTACATTGAAAGTAATTATTGATAGATACATAGCTATTGCCATTTTATTATTCATAATTTTGATTTTTTTTCATCTTAAAGAAGTCCCTCTACAATTTCTTGTAATACTGGTTTGGTGGTGATGAACTCTATAAGCATTTTCTTGTCTGGGAAGCTGTTTATCTGTCCTTTGATTTCACATGATACTCTTGCTGTGTAGAGTAGTCTTGGTTGTAGGTCCTTGCTTTTCATCATGTTGAATATTTTGTGCCAATCCCTCCTGGCCTGCAAAGTTTCTGTTGAGAAATCAGCTGACAGTTTTATGGGAGCTCCCTTATAAGTTACTAGTTGCCTTTCTTTTGCTGTTTTTAGGATTCTTTATCTTTAACTTTTGTCATTTTAATTATGATGTGTCTTGGTGTGGGCCTGTTTGGGTTCATCTTGTTTGGGACTCTCTGTACTTCCTGGACTTGAATCTTATTTCTTTCGCCAGGTTAGGAAAATTTTCAGTCATTACTTCTTCAAAGAGCTTCTTAATCCCTTGCTTTCTCTCTTCTTCTGGTACTGCTATGATGCAAATGTTGTTACATTTGATGTTGTCCCAGAGGTCTCTTAAATTATCCTCACTTTTTCAGATTCTTTTGTTTTTTTGCTGTTCTGATTGGATGTTTTCTGCTATCTTGTCTTCTAAATTGCTGATTTGATCCTCTGCTTCATCTAGGCTGCTGGTGATTCCTTCAAGTGCATTCTTCATTTTAGTTATTGTATTCTTTACTCCTGACTGGTTCTTTTCTGTGGTTTCTATGTCCTTTTTTATGCTTGCTATCTCTTTGTTGAAGTTCTCACTAAGTTCCTTGAACAGCCTTATGACCATTGTTTTGAACTCTGTCTCTGGTAGGTTGCTTTCTTCCATTTCATTTAGTTCCTCTGGAGTTGTCTCATGCTCTTTTATTTGGGACATGTTTCTTTGTTTCCTCATTTTTCCTGCTTCCTGTGTTTGTTTCTATGTATTAGGTAGATCTTCTTATGTTTCCCAGTCTTGGCTGGGTGGCCTTATGTAGTAAGTGCCCTGGGGGCAGGGAAGGGTTTGACACAGTCTCTCTGGTCACCTGTGTCAGGTGCTCCAGGAGTGTTTCTTGTGTGGGTTGTGTGTGCCCTCCTGTTATAGTTGATCTTTGATTGCTATTGGCACATCAGTGTGTGGGATTGACCCTTAGGCTGATTGGTTGTGGGGTTTGGCCATGTCCACAGCTTATGGGCTACTGTGTGTGGGGCCTCCTCCACTGAGTGGGATTTGCCCCAGTGGGATCAGATGTCTGTTGAGACTACCCTTTGTGTGTGTGCTTCTTGTGGGGCTAATTGGGCAGTGCTCTGCTGTGTTCTGAAGCCATCCTCCAAATATGTTGCTTCTGGGCCTTCTTGGGAGGGGCTCTGGTGCAGGCCCAGGTCACCCACTTCCTGTGAGCAGCCAGGGGCTAACTGGTTGGAGCTACAAAGCAATCCTTAGTTGTTCGCTGCCTGTGCTAAACCTTGAGGCACGTGGGAGAGGTCAGGCTATGAACCAAGGACATCTGCGACCAGTACTGGGCCTGGGAAAGCTCCACAAAAACCCAGGATATCCTGAGGCCTGTTGCCCCCTGCTGGCTCCTGTAAGATTCAACCACTGTTAGAGCCTCATGCAGTACAGAAGATGGGTGAGGTAGGGTCTCAGGGAGTCACTAGAGTGGGAAGAGTTAGGGTCACCAGGTTCATGTAAATTTTGGTTTGGTGCCAGTCCTGAGCCTGGAGTTACTCAGCAAAAGTCTGGAAGCACACCAAAGCCAGTCACCATCTGCCTGTGGCCTGCCTTACTTTGATAGTTTTCTAACAAAGAGTGCACTGTGAGTGGTGCTGACTGCTCATGGAGAAAGTGCCTCTGGTAGTATTGAGGGAGTTGGGTGGGGCAGGGTCCAAGAGAAGCTCACCAGACCAATCAGATTGAGATTTGGCCCTGTGGGGGAGGACTCAACACAGGAGAGAATGGTGCCTGCCTACTGGCTGCAAGGGAGAAGGACCCTTCACAGGGAAAATGGTGATTTCCTCCAGCCCTCACTTCACACACTCAGTCTGCTCCCTATATGACTCTGACACTCCCCACCCCTTCATCACTGTCCCTCCACTGGAGCCCAGGGTGAGTGCCTGCGAGTGGGCCCCTTAAGAGGATGTCTGGGTTTCCCACAGCCTTCTGTCACACCCAGTTGGTCAGAACCTCACTGTTTTTCACACCCAAATTTTGTGGGGGCTCCTCTTTCCAGCACCAGTACTCGGGGCTGAGGAGCCTTGTGTGAGGCTGGGATCCCTTGCTCCTCCATGGAGAACCTCCACAACCAAGATACCCCTCCTGATTTTCAACAATCACACAGAGGTTTGGGGCCTGTTCTTAGTTTTCCACTCTTACAGTCTTAATATGGATTTTTCTTTATGTCCTTAGTTATAAAACTTCTGTTCAGTTATACTTTAGGTGGTTCTCCAGGTTGATTATTCTATAATTTAGTTGTAATTTTAAGGTGTTCATGGAACAGTGTTTATTATGGAACAGTGTTTACTCCACCATCTTGGATCCAATGACTATAATTTTTTAAATAGCCTCCATAGCAAAAGTTTATATAAATATAATGTACATATTTACATTTTATTTTGTAATCCTTATATTAGTCCTTGTTTTAGTCCTGGTTCTGTTGTTAAATACATTCAGTGTTCACCCCAGTTCTTTTGCTTAAGTTTCCTTTATCATTTTTCGATTGTGTGAATTTTGTTCTCTGGGAGATGCTTCAGTAAGGTCTGATGTAGATAGTATTCTGAGTCCTTGAATTTGCAGAAATTCTTACCTGTAGCTTTCACATTTGAAGGACAGCTTGAATAAATTTAAATTACTTGACTCAAACTTTCTTTCCTTAAGTATCTGATAGGTATTATCCTATTTCTGTTAGCATTGACTGTAGCTGTGCCAAGTTGCTTTTCTCTCCCTTAAGTATGATACAATATTTTTGCCCAGTTGCTCAATGTTTACTGCTAGTCTTAGTAGAATATGTTTGGTGTGTGTAGAATATGTATTAGTAGGATATGTCTTGGTATTGATCACTTTAGGACAGTTTTCTTATATCTTGGATGCCATTTAATATAAAACTCAAGTATTATTTCAGAACACTTTTTAAATGTTTGCTTTACTCCATTCTTCTAGTTTTCCTCCAATTATAAGAACTCCAATTATTCATATTTTGAATCATTTTTGCCTATATTTTTTATCTTTCACATTCTTTTTCGAATTTTTGCTTATTCCTCTTTTATTTTCTTCACTTTTCTTGTGTATACTGTCTATGTTCTGCTATGCTTTCCAAAGTATCTATTTCCCTGTATGCTTCTTGTAACTTAATCTTTATTCACAAAATGAATTTATTTACAATTTAGTTTTTATTACAAAATAACTGTTCCATTTTTTTCCTTATTTTTACTAGTCACCATTTCACATCCTCTTACTGACTGATCATGAACTTCCCTTTGTTGGCCATGTCTTCCCTGAGTTCTTGTGTTTATTTTTTTATTGTCTTCCTTCCTGGCTGCAATTACATCATTATTTTATCCCTTTATTCATGCTGGAATGTTGTGTTGCAATTTCCCTCTACTTTGGAGCAATATTTTTCTTGTGAGTGTTCTTAGTCTACAGGGAAGTTTTGTATCTATTTTCAGTTCTTTTAATTGCCCGGTTGTTTTCCTAGAGTAGCTTTTTATGGATGTTGTAGTTGCACAATTACTTGGCCAATCATATTTGAATGAGGTGGATTTTTCTCAGTTAGGAAGATCTCTTAAAGTGAAGGAAGCAGTAAGTTTCCCAGTTTCTTAGCTCAAGAGTTCCTTCCTCTATTGCTATAATAAATGCCACTTCTGGTACCAAACCTCAGATCTTAACTTGGTTCACAAGGGCTCCTATCATTAATTCCAAACTTCTATGATATCTGCACCACTTCTGGTGAAAAAATCACCTTCACAAAGGGATCCTGCTCCTAATTCCACTTTCTAATTCCTCTCTCTCTTACAAGTACTATTTTCTTGAATCTGCTACCTCTGTGTGACTTCTCATGCAAATATATTCTAAAGCTGTCTCTCAATTCTCCATTTGCACCTGCCATCTTTGATCACAGCAGGTCTCACGGATAAAGGGGCCCCATCATTTACAAGTGAATATTTACTTTTGCTTCTGATATCTGCCACTTCTAGAACTCTTGCACATCCTGTCCTCAGAAACACCTGCAGAACTGTTGTGACTTCCTGAACTAAAACTGCTGTCTTCAGATGCCAAAAACAGTTGTCATCTAGGGTACACAATAGAGGAGAGGACAGAACCCAGTACTGATAGATATCATAAAACACTTACACTACAATGTTTACTTCCTAAATGGAGCAATACATCTTTAGTGCAAAACCTATATCCCTTGTCTGCTAAAGAGGGTTCAGAAAAAGGACTGGCCTCCTGGAACCATTAAGTACATAAATACAAAAAGACAAGGCTTCATAAAGAATCATAAAGACAAACTAAATTGGAGGCAGCAAGTTGATTTCCTGACTACAGAAAAGAGAGATATTGCATTAGAAAAAATCAAAATCACTTAGCCTGGATTGCTATTCTGGCCCCTTCTCACCTACAGGAAGCTCTTGCAAATAGATGATACAGAAATCCCCTACTCAAACAACAATGAGAAACACAAAAGAAGAAAGAAGGTGGAGAGAGAGAAGAACTCTCATAGCATTTATATAGATTGCTATTGGTGAAAAAGGAGGGGGAGTAAAGCACAATTTATTAACATATAAGAAATACTTTGACATGGAACAGTTGTAAACTGTAAACAGACATTTTAATTTTAGCTATTCTAGTGGGTGTATAGTTTTAATTTGCATTTTCTTGATGACAGTTTAAAACTATTAGAAAAGTATATCAGAGAATAAGCTGACTGTCTGCCTTGGTCTTCTGTGGGGGCCGAACTGAGCCTGATTAAGAAGACTATCACAAATGTAATCTATTAGAAGGGTAAACCACACAGACACTGAAGACCTCCGGCATCCTGACTTGTAGCATTAGAAATATGACTACTGGGTCACTGCCTGGAGGTTTATTGGTGCTCACAGATATTACTGTTAGCATTATCATTGTATTTACTGTAATTGTGAAAAATACAAGAGCAATTATGCCTTTGCAAATAATTTCTCTGTTCCTCTGTTTAATTGCTAGCAATGTGATATTACCAGCAGAAAATTAATTTCTTAAAAACACTGTAGAGAAATAGCTTCTTAAGCATCAGAAAACAAATTTGCTAGATTTTATACCTCTTCAATCATACTACATCAGCTCCATTAAAAAAGTACTCGTATTTATTGCGTACCTTCTATTTATCACGGACTTAGATGCTAGGATTACAAAATTGAATGGGCCTTGCCATCAAGACATGCACAATCTAGAAGAGAACACACATATATGTAAATGATTAGAATTCAGTTTGATAAATGCCCCAATAAGAGCTGGGATGAGGCAGAGAAAGACAGAACATTTGTGCCAGGGTAGTGGAGACATGACATAAAAAAGCTTCCGATCTGGACTTGGATGGATGACTCAGAGTTCAACAGACTGGGAAGGAAGAATAGAATAAGCATTTCGAGCTTAGCCAGTGGTATAGGGTCAGATCATGAACTGCCTTTTATGGCATGTTAACGTGCTTGGATTTTTTTCTTCAGGGGATGGGAAAGCAACAGGGACTGGAAACTTGGATATGACTTAATAAGCTTTGCAGTTTCAAACAATGACCCTAGTAGCACAGTAGTTGTTGGTGGTGTTCTTATTCTGCAACTGCTGTCTATGTGTTTCATGTGATAAAACAAATAAATAATTATCTTGGTGTTTCTGAGAACTGGGATTTCCTGTGTGGGATAAGTAAGATATAAATGTAGTATTAATGAGGTTAAGTAAAACGCCTATAGATATTTGAGAATATCAGAATAAGCTCATGATGTATTCATCTTTTTTAAAAACAGTCCTAGCTTTAAAATAACCTGGAAACAAGTAGTAATGAGCACCCACCCACACCCTTATTTTGGTCTCTAAATACCATTTGTCACTAAAAGGAATAAGGGTTCCACAGAGAAATGCCTACTGATAGTTCTGGGTCAGGAAATATATTAAATAATCCTGAAACAATGTTATCATATTAGAAAGCAAGGCTATCAAAAAGAACTCAGAACCTACTTGAAGAGACTTCTTTTGGGTAAGGATAGCCACTTTAATGAGAAAAATAACTGCAGTGGATGGAAACATACCAAATATGTTTGAATTTATGAGTAAAATATTAAATAATAAGAAAAATACTTCTTAATAATAAATAATTACGATAACTATAATAAATAATAATTTATAAAAATAGTGATCACCTTTGGAAGATGACCAGTAGTAGGAAGCTAACTCATAACTGAAAACTGGTGAAGGAAAGAATCAAAGATTTAACCTGTTTTTCCTACATGAACAACCTTAGAATAATCAAATAGTTAATGCTAATTTCTACAAAATAATAGTGTGAAAGTTGCCATTTTGCTAGTCCTTAAAAATAATCAGGCAATGTTGCCAGTGGCTGCTATTAAGAGAATGAAAACCAGTCAGGCATTTTGTGTCTCCTGACGAAATTGCACATTACTACTTATGAAGTAATTTTGAAAAGAAAAAAAGTTAAACTACATCATATCAAGCCTTATGATTTAACTGCCACCTATAGGAAATTCAGGAGAGAAAAATATGAGAAGAATATTAAACAATATATCAGGAAGACAATCAATAAAATCCAAAATGTGGGAATTGACAGGGTAAACAGGTTCTTCAAGAAATAAGTTACATGGAAAACTACAAAGAGGAAAGAGCAATGTGACCTTTGTTTGATCCTGATGAGAACAAATTTAAAAAAAAGTTTTTTAAGAGTAAACATTATGAGACCACCAGTGAAATTTGAATACTGGTAGACTATTTGATGATAATGAGGAATTATTATCAATTCTTTTTAGGTGTGATCATTATGTTATGGTTATGTATAAAATAAGAATCATTGCCTTTTAGAGATACAGACTAAATATTTATAAATAAAATGATAAAATTTAAATGGGGGAAGAGAATAGGGTAAAACATGAAACAAGATTGGTTATTGTTGAAACTGGATGATGGGATCCTTGGGAGTTTTACTGCACTATTTTGTATATATATATATATATATTTTTTTTTTGGTTGAAAACAACAGAAATTTATTCTCCTAGATTTCTGGAGGCCAGGCGTTCAAATTCAAGGTGTCAGCAGGCCTGGTTCCTTCTGGAATCTTGAGGGAGAATCTGTTCCAGGCCTCTGTCCTAGCTCCTCGTTGGTATTCTGTATACTTTTTAATAATAACTTTTTTAAAAAATTGCCAATTTACTATAACCTGTAGATGCTAATATTGGCACCGTATGTTTTTTGTTGTTGTTGTTGTTGTTTTTTTAAGAGGATAGTTTACTGAAAGCAAAGGGTCAGAGCTCCCAAGTGGGAGGGGTTCTTGAAGGGGGGTTCCCGACACCCAACGTTTTTTGACCACGTCTCCATCTTTCCTTCATGGAGCTCATTGTATTAGTCATTGCAGTAGTGTTCAACCCATTGTGCTTAGAAAGAACTAGTCACTCGTCCTCTTCAAGCTGCTATAATTATCGTTGAGCCCAAGGACATCTGCTTTCTTGTTTCCCTTAAGTAAACGTGATAGAGCACAGTGCAGATTACCACCAATAAGTGGGCTACTGGACTATTTAAGAGTGTTCTTTTCTGCCTAATTTTCCTACAGGACTGACAGGTTTCCAAAGAAGTTCTAAAACACAGCCAAAACACAGATGCCCCTGATGTGTCCAGGTTTTATGTCAAAAATAAAGACTGTCATGTAACATTTGTATTGAGATGGCTTCCTGTGTAGCCCATGCAGCTGCCATCATTGTTTGGCTCTAACCAGCTTCATCTTGTGCCTGAATACCAGTGCATAACAGATTTACTAAAGATTTGGGGATAATGAATCAGACTTACAGAAAAGCACAAAAAGGCAAGAATTTAAAATAGAATAGTAGCTCTCTCACTGCCCCACAGCCTTTCACCCATCCTACTATCTCCAGCAGTTTCTCTTCAGGGCCATTCAGGGTATTGTGGGTCCATGCCCCTCTGTTCCAGGATTTCTCCAACATCTCCGTATTTGAATCTCCATAATTGATTTAGGAAGAAACTAAAAGTTGTTTCTTTCACATGCAAAGTACTAAACTTCTTTGTCTGAACCTGACCCAGAGGGCGAGAATCTATTCCCATATATATCATGCCTCTTACCCAACCACTTAGCTTCTGGTTGTTGCCAACAACTCTTGGCGTTCCTTGGCTTGTCAAAGCATCACTCACTCCCATCTCTGGCTCCATCTTCACATTCCTGTCTCCCTGTGTTTCTCCTGTTCCATTTCTTACAGTTTTCATTGGACGTAGGGCCTACCTAATCTAGTAGGATTTCATCTTAATCCTTACCTAAATTACATCTGCCAAGACCCTTGAGGTTCCGGGTGGACATGAATTTGGGGGTGGGGTTCCTATTCAACCCACCATAGCATCCATAAAGCCTCTTTGCAATTAAGACCCTAGCAGCCCCACTTGTCTCCTCTAAACTGATGTGTTTTACTTTTATCAAACACTTACTATGTGGCAGGCACTGTTCTAAGCATTCCACAAATAAAAACGCATTTAATAGTAGTTATGAATTGATACTGTTTTTCTTCTGGGTTGTCTCTTCTATGGATGAAAGGCTGACAGCCCTTCCCTCAGCAGCTGGTCCAATGCTCTGTGCTGTCAATGTAAGAAATGTCCAAACCCAGAGAGAATATGAGTGTATTTGAACCAAAATGATAAAATGCTGGGAAGCAAGATCTCAAATGCTCCAGTGAATGACAGTTTTGCAGTTTCTTTTATACACTTGGAATTAAGGAGGGAATATAAGGAAGATTACATGAAGGTGGGAGATTACAGGATAGTTTAAAAAATTATGTGCTCCCTTGAGGGTAGTTACACACCTCTGAGGGGTCTGACAAAGGGGATTACTCTGATATTTCAAAGATGTGTTAACCTAGGTGCATAAGAACATCTAGATGTACAAGGGCTGGTTTAAGGCAAATCTAAACCTTTTGATAGGCCTGGGATGTGACGATTCCTACCCAGTTAGGAATTTATGATCAGATCACCCTGTGAGGTTACTTTTGATCAGATTTATTACAGAGCCCCATTTCCTGTCCACAGTGCTCTGTGCATAGTGACCTTGATAAAGACTGACCTGGGACCCAGCCTCAGCTGCTTGGCACTGACAGTCCATGTGGTCTCTCACTTTAAAGTAAAATGTTACCTCCTGGAGAGAGCTAAGTAAGAGTCAGTAAACTGACAGAAAAGATTTAAGATGCCTTGCGCAAGTGTCTCCTTGGAAAATGAGCAGCAGGCGAGATCCCTAAGGAAAGAAAGGAAGGGACAATAATACAGACAGCCACAGCAGAGAGGAGAACTGACCGGGCCATTCCATGCAGTGCTCTGGATGGTCTCTGCTTCAGTGACAGGGAGGAGATATCAGAGCCACCAGGCTTTTCTAGATTGCCACTTTTATCTCCTCCACTCAGACCCAAAGAGACAGAAAACTCCAAATTGAGGGGATAAATTGGACTGCATATTGTTTAATATATTTGTTTTGTTTTAAAGAACCATGAGGATCTATAACATAGTAAGCTGAGAGCCAAACAAAAGCTAAATAAAGGTCCAGCAAGTGAATTTTATTTCCTTTTAGTGGAGTAACCAGTGTAAGTGTTTATGTAAGATTTGCAGCTACCAATTTACTTAGAACTGATATTTATCAGCCCCTGGGATTCAATGCTATTTCTTCAGTATATTTATGTCTTCACAAAGTGTAGATAAGCTGAAGTCTCTATTCTGTAAGCATTCCATAAAATCTTACGATGCCTTGTGGTCTGTCAGAGCGATTAACTGCCAAAAGATGGCAAAGGTAAATGTCACAGACCGTAAAAAGAGAAAAATGACACATGTAATAGAATCAAAGTGCTTACACGTGGAAAGAATATTGGCCACAATGGGAAGAACTGAAAGCTGAATTAAAGTATGATTCCTTCTGTTCTAAAAATGAGAAGTGGAAAACTACAACAGCCCAGTCCAGGTAGGACTACTAATGACCTATACCCTTCAGGAATAAAGGTTTGGGTATCCCCTCCCGATAAAGAAACATGATCAGCTGTGGTGTTTGCTGAAGTCAAAGAGAAGACAGAATGAGTAGAAGAAGGTAGTTATAAATACTAGCTATGACCATGTGACCAGTCAGAAACAAAGACAAGAGTGGTTATGAGTATATACTCCTTATTGTTAAACAGTATTAATAAAGTATATTTTCTCCTTACTTTATTATGAATACAGTTGCATACATATATGTGTGTATATATTACATACCTTTGTTTTCTGTCCTCTGTTATTCCCTTATCATACAACATAAGATGTATTGATTTTATATCATAGTCAATTTTTATTGATATATATAAATGTTAATTTTACATAATAGTATTTAAGTTACAGCAGGGGTGTCCAAACTGTAGCCTGCAGGCCAACTGCGGCCCACGATCCATTTTTTATTGGCCCGCAGCAAATTCCAAAAATATATTTAGTTTACTTAAATAAACCAGGTGAGGCAATACATACTTCACCTCGAGTGAGTGGCCCGGCTGTTTGTGTGTTTTACCAAATATGGCCCTTGGTGAAAAACGTTAAAAAAAGTTTGGACACCCTGAGTTACAGGATATCAAAGAAAAGAGTAAACATCACTCAAGTACCTTTCCTCCTCTTCCGGAGTAGGGGGTTACTCCATTTTTGGTTGTATACAGGATAGCTGTATCATGTTGTGGAATTAGGTGGAATTATGGTGGAATTATGGAATTATGGTAGAATTCCACAATTAGGTGAAATTATGATTTTATTGTCTTTATTTTGAGATTAAATATTTAATAATATTTAATATTTAAATATTAAATATTTAAGGAAATGGGTATGGATTCCAACTTGATAAGGGTCCGTGGATTTGTGATGGTTAATATTATGTGCCAACTTGACTGGGTCATGTAATGCTCATATATTTAGCTAATATTTTTTCTGGGTGTTTCTGGATTAGATTAGCATTGGAATCAGTAGACTCAGTAAAGGAGATTGCTCTCCCCAATGTAGGTGGGCATTGTCCAATCCACTGAAGTCCTAAATAATGCAAAAGGCACAGGAAGGGAAAATCCCCCCTTCTGCCTGACTATTTGAGGTGGACATTAATCTTCTCCTGCCTTCAGATAGATATACACCATCGGTTCCCCTGAAACTCAGACTTTTAGACTTGGACTGACCTACACCACTGGCTTTCCAGGGTCTGCGGCTTGCTATCGGCAAACTGTGGGACTTCTCAGCCTCTGTAATGAAGTGAGGCAATTCGTCATAATAAATAAATATATATAGTTTTCCTGGAGAACTCTGACTAATAAATACAAAGTATTCCTTTCTTCCTTTCTCTTACTTACCATTCTGTATAGATATTTCACATAATGCCTGGTCACGTAAATTGGCATAATCTGTCAATTCCAGATTAACATAAAATTAACCCACACCTAAATTTTTACTTACCTTTTGAATTGGAACAACAAAAAGAAAATAATGGCTAAATTTTTCAAATATACCAAAACAAAGGAAGTTACATTGAAATAGATACACACCACACTGGCAGTGTTTTAAATACATTTCATCTTTTTGGAAATAACTTTGGTATCATGTATTTATGTAGCATTTTCAATTATTTTTCTTGGTTTTACAGGCTTTGTTGGAATTAACCAGCCATTTACTGGTGAGGCATGGTTTTCGTTCCAAGGTCCTAAGATTTTATTAGTTAGTTGGTAGATAATTTAACTCACCATTTTATATAAATGGAGCAGTTTAGTTTTGAAAACTATCAGAAGATCTAAGCCTGATAGATTTTTAGAAAGTTTTACTTGTGAATTCTAAGTCTAAAGTTCTAATTCTAATTCTTATTTTAAATTTCCAAAATGGTTTCAAGAAAAAAGGCTAAATCTTAACATATCTCTAGAATACTTAACTGAATTAGAAACCCAGCAGAAATAAAGTACAAGATTTTGTGCTATTATACGGCTGTATTTGTTTGTTTGTTTCCAAATTAGCCCACGGGCAAAGGAAATACTTTGCCTCCATTTTTTTCCGTTAGCTGCCCTGTCTGCCTACCCCGACTATATTCAGGCTCTTGCTAGTGATCTGCAGTTCTGACTGGAAATGGGAAAAAGAAGTAGAAATTTGTAGTTCTGGGCTGGCTGGCCCTTCTAAAATTTGTCTTTCTTTGCCTCTCAGCAGCGTAAAAAGTGCTTTTGTGCTTGCTTCCTCCAAGAACTTGAACTTGTTTAATGATACCTTAGCTTGGATTGGGAGCAAGACTCCATCCATTATAGGATAGAAAAGAAACCACATAGAACAAAAGTCCTTGTGAGAAGCCCAGCTCTGTCAGTGATTTTAGCAAGTCCTATGATCTTTCCAGGATCAGAGTTCTTACCTAAAAAATGAGGAGGGGGTCATTAGTTCTGAACCCCTTTTCTGCTGTGTCACCCATGGTAGATGATCATCTCGTTAACAAAAAAAACACCCACTGAGGAAACTCCAAGCATTTTTAGAGACATATAGCAAAGAGCAAGTAGATTTTGTTTTTTAAATCTGTTTTAACATAATATGAGGAGCCATAATATAGTCCACGGAGAGCCAGGTAAGAAGTCAGCAAATGAATTGATTTCCCTTTAGCAGAGTAACTAGTATAATGGTTTATGTATGTACTTCATAAATTATATAAGTGCCTAACCACTATGCTGTACACCTAAAACTAACACAAAATAATATTAAATGTCAACTATAATTTAAACAAATACATAGTCACAAGATGTAAAGTACAGCATAGAGGCTGTTTGGTTTTTTTACATGGAATTCCTAAGGGCATTTACAAGCTTGGAAGTAAAGAAAATCACGATTTATAATATTTCAAAAGGACAAATAGAACTAAATTCTTAAATGTTTATTTTTGAAATGAATTTTGATATTTTTAGGTCCTCTATTCCAAGGTAAACAAAGCTAAATAGATTTCTTTATGCCTTAGCATATTTAATCTTCCAATGGGATGTTATAAAAGGGTAATAGAGCAAATAGCATGTACTTCCTGGAACAGTGTTTCCTGGGACAATGGTTCAGAAAAAACTTGCGTAGTGATGAGAATCTGAGATTTGGAGCTGGAAACCTGGGTTTTGGTCCCAACTTGATTGCTCATTGTGTGAATCACCTGACTTCTGAAATTTCAGTTTCATCTTATGTAACCATTTGTAATTACCTGGACCTTTAAGAACTGTAGTTAATATGAAAGAATCTAGTAACTTATTTTTAAAATTATTTACTTTTTTCAGTTACAATTAACATTCAATATTATTTGTGTTAGTTTCAGATGTACAACATGGTGGTCAGACCTTTATATAATTTATGCAGTGGACCCCCATTAGTCTAGTATACCCCAGCACTATACAGAGTTGTTGCTGCATTATTGATTCTATCTCTATGCTGTACTTTACATTCCTGGGACTACTTTTTAGCTACCAATTTGTATGTCTTAATTCCTTCCCCTTTTTCACCCAGTTCCCCAAAACCTCTCCCCTCTAGCAATGTTCAGTTTGTTCTCGGTATCTATGAGTCTGTTTCAGTTTTGTTTGTTCATTTATTTTGTTCTTTAGATTCCACATATAAGTGAGATCATATGGTATTTGTCTTTCCTTATCTGATTTATTTCACTTAGCATAATGCCCTCTAGGTCCATCCGTGTTGTCACATTTAGTAACTTCTTAATGATAAATAAATATTGGTTGGTGGATAAATGCTATTAGGACCTTTTCCTATTAATTTGCATCTGGAAGGTAGATGCTTATTCTGTATAGATAGCACCAGCCTTCGTGCACCATCTGAACTTTCTCCCTACTGACTGGAATCATGGGAATTTGTTCAGAACTGAACTTTTAATTTCACTTTATGAGAACCTGTTAAGCACTCACTGTGTACTTTAAAATATTTACTTGCAGAAAACTTCTTCTTTGAATACAGGAGAGAAATAAGGAATACTAGTTGAGCTTTTCCAAAATTATAGAGTACACCATATTAACCACAGCAAATCAAGGAGAAGGCTGGAAAGACCAGCAAGATGTGTGTGAACTCCAAGTTGTCAGTGGCATTAAAATTGATGCACTCTTTCTAGCAACATATAACAAGAACCTTAAAAGAGTCATAGCTTTTGACCTAACAAGTCTGCTATTGGGAATTTATCTTAATGCATACAAGCTGTAGGTACATACCTTTGTAAAACAGTGTGACATTTGTAACAGCAAAGCCCTGGAAATTATTCAATTGTGCAACCACTACACAAAGGCTGATTTGACAATGACAAGTGATATGAAATTATCTGTGCAACCGTAACAACACAAATACATGACTGGAGAAAAGTGAATTCAAAACTGTCCTGGGCTGGCCCGGTGGCTCAGGCGGTTGGAGCTCCGTGCTCCTAACTCCAAAGGCTGCCGGTTCAAATCCCACGTGGGCCAGTGGGCTCTCAACCACAAGGTTGCCGGTTCGACTCCCGCAAGGGATAGTGGGCTCGCCCCCTGCAACTAGCAACAGCAACTGGACCTGGAACAGAGCTGTGCCTCCACAATTAAGACTGAAAGGACAACAATTTGACTTGGAAAAAAGTCCTGGAAGTACACATCTGTTCCCCAATAAAGTCCTGATCCCCTTTCCCAATGAAAAAAAAAAACTGTAAGTACAAGCAAACAAAGTAATTATGACTAGTTAAGGTCAATGCATATATTTATATAACTGAAGAAGCTATGTAGAAATATAAGTAGCTTCAATATAAATGTATACTTTTATTTTTAAGTTTACTGATGTATAATTTACATACCATAACACATTTGTTTAAAGTGTGCAATTCAATAGTTTTAAGTATATCTATAGAGTGCTTATTTTTTGATAATTACTAAAACTTCCTTTTTTTTTTTTTCTTAAGATGAGGCACAAATCAGTAGATTAAATTGCCTGGAACAAAGAAAGAGGAGTCACATTTTAATTTGTTTAAGAACTATTGAAAAATTGCTACTACACCCATGCAATGAACATGACTTCTGCCTAATTTCCAAACAGATGTCCAGGGAGTTCAATAAGATTTTTTTTTAAATCTAAACCCATTGTTGGCCAGTAAATTACTTCTTTATTTCCCAACTCATATAAGGCATGTATTCTCTACTAACTGGTCCCAGAAAGTTTAAATCCACCATATCTAATGTCAATTCTGGGGTCCACAGTCTCTAGTGAATTCTGCTTTGGTAAGAAGAAGGGAATAGCATTGGCTTTATTCTTAAGAATAAATGAGGAATCATGGTAAATGCAAAAAACCTTTGAGTTTAGACTTGGATTTGAATCCCAGTTCTGCTATTTAACTACTCTGACGCTTACTTGCCCCAGTTACCTCTCCTGTAAGGAAGGGCTAATGGCACTTATTTTCAGTGTATTAACTGACATGATGAGTATAAAGCACTTAGCTCAGTAGCTGGAATGTTGATGAGGTTTACTCACTGGTGTAATTACTGTAATTCTTAATCCTATTATATTAGGATTAAATCCAAATTCACACAAGCCTTATTTCTCAGACCACACCAACCCTGTGAAAACCAATTAGGGGCATAATACTCCTAAGGAATTAATTCAGTGCCCCTCCTATTTTGTAGGACCATCCTTACACTTCCACTCAGGCCACGTGCCATTCCAAAACAGAGGAGTCCCACCACCTCCTCCTTCTGTGTATATGTGAATGCACATCCATGGAGCTATTCTGAAACTACAGCATCTCCACCACTAATCTTCCCCTAGCACTGATAGCCTGCCCCACCAAGTACCATCTTCATCTCAAGTACATGGTTCTGCTTTCCCCAACCATAGCTTTTGGGAAATTCCAAAGGATGGTCTTGTTCCTTGGGGAAATACCCAGGCACATCAGCCTGTGACTATAGGATAAAGTTAAATTTCTACTGCCTTAGCAGGCGCTCCCACCTATTTGCTAGAAATTTCCATAGTCATACCCATACAAACCTGCTTCAAATGTGCCCCAAATATTTTTGAGATATTCCCAAAGTTCTGCCCAAAGTATTTTGATTATAAATCCCTCAGGTTCTTCTGACAGCATTCCTGTAACTGTGTGTGTGTGTGTGTGTGTGTGTGATGTGTTTTAGGTAGGGGCTGTGAAAGTTTTTCCTGTTCTTAAGAGGATTGGAAAGCTTTTGGATATTGAGAGCCCAAGCTTCACTTTTTCCAGGAAAGAAGTTAAAGGCTTTGTTTTAAAAATCTTAGCATGGACTTGACCAGCTGACTTGTAGAAAAGGTCAGGGTTAAAAGAAAGTGGAGTGGCCTGGACTTGAGGGAAGGGCACAGTGGGAAAGGCTCGGTACCAGTGGGGCTGGCCATTCTCCCACAGGAATCCCAGCATGGTTGTGTGGCAGTGCCGTTCCTGACTTTGTGACAGAATGGAAAGAGTTCATCCCCCTGGCGCTAGCAGAGCCAAACACTAAACATTGAGAATCGCAGTGGAGAAAGATTGGCTATTTATTATGAATGGTGCCACCCAGGAGAACAGGAAACTAATGCTCAAAATCCCAAACTGCCTGATCCAGGGTTTTTTTTTTGGGGGGGGGGTTTAAGGGTATAGGGGAACAGGTATGTGGAAGCGCTGGCGGGGCAAGTTTTAATTGGAGGACCTTGTGATGTAGGATATTTTCTTTGTGCAGGGAACGTGTGTCATGAAACCAAAGAACGGAAACACGGACCAAGGAGAGGTGAGGAGTTGTGAAAGAGGATAGTTTATTAAAAGTAAAGAGTCGCAGCTCTGGGAATGAGAGGGGGTCCCCACAGTGTTGCCCAGTGACTGAGGCAAAAGTTCTTATGTGGGGACAGAGTCCCAGAGAGCAGTTTCCAGGCTCTCGGCCTCACGTGGTAAGGTGCTGGCTCAGGTAGCAGATGGCCATCGACTGTGATTGGATGGCCATCAGCTGTAACCAGTGAGCCAATTAGCCACTGATAAAACTGCTGTAGCTGCATTGGTTGGTCGGTCGGTTGGTTGGCAGGCAGAGAAGCGGACAACAGGTCACACTGTTGCAGAATCCAAGATCGGAAAGAACCCAAGCAGCACTCAGTTAGGAGAGTCAGCTTTATTACACTGGTTGGCTCAGCAGGATCCTTCCCAAAAGACTGATCTCCTAGCAAGGTTTTGAGCAGGTTTTCATGGGTTGGGGACTTTCTTGAGTCGGGGAAGGGGTAGGTGTCGTCTGGTGATTGGCTCAAGGTGTGGCTTGGAGGGGGTTATGCAGAAGTGGACTGGGGCTTAGGCTGGGGACTTATCTCTCCGCTTGGGCCACCATTTTAGCTCAGTTCCACATGGCAGGGAACCATTTTAAGGTCAGTTTCCTCATCAGCACATTGTGTGACTCCAGCCTCCTGTGAGACTATAGTGGTATGACTCCCCTACCTATGGCTCCGTGGGTGTTCCTTTTTGGCCTCACCATGTCCTGTATTCTTATGTGGGGAGCGGGAGCTGAGACACTGCAGGCAGCCTCCCATGACAAATGGCCCAGTGAGCAGGGTCTCCTGCATGACATCTTACTTTTATACCTTCCCTTGCCTGCTTGGAGAAGAAGGTTGGTGCCTTCTAATGGAATTTGTCTATCAGATTTGTCCTATTTGCCCACCCTTAAGGGATTAATGAACTGATCCCTATCTATCAGATCTGCTCCTTTGTCCCGCCAAATGGGATTTATGAGATAATTTATTAACCTCAAGGCGCATTCTCATATCTTTGTCCTGGAGTGAAGGAGACATTCCAGAACCGAGAGTTTCAGAATATGGCTGCCTTTTGCTTATTAAAGACAGGGATCTTTCCTGTCTGCCTAACATGTTAACTAACCCGTCTCATTTGGAGCTTGGTCATTTATGATAAAGGGGCATTGCTGGACAACGGGCCCTTTGCTTCTGAAAAGGTTCTGGTGTTCAATTCCCAATTTTATCCTGATCCTTTGGCTATGTGTGTGTATGTGTGGTGAGATGCCAGAGTTTGGTTCCAGGTGCAGTTGGAAGTCAAAGTTCTCTGCTCCTGCTTTGGCTGCATGACTTGCGGTTTTGGCCTGTTGTCTCTGAAAAGCCACTCAGTATCCTGTTTAAACAAGATAGGACCCTTTTGAGCTGGTTCTGTGGCTACAACTGTGAACTTTGGTGTGGAACATACCATTCAGCTTGGACAATGAACATTTTGACAGTAACAATGAGAGTCAAGATCAAATGTCCATCTCAAATTTCCAGTAAGATACAGGATTTCTTACAGAATCCTGATATAGGAAAGGGGTCCCACCCACCCACTCCACGAATAAAGTTAGATTTTCTGCCAAATAAAAACTGGATTTTCTTCTGTTGATGTAAGAGACATCTGAACTTGTAGAGAATTTTAATGAGTTTATTTGAACCAAACTGACAATTGCTGGGAAGCATAATCTAATAGGATTAAGAAAATGTTCTGAGAATCACAGTTTTGCAGCTTATTTTATACATTAGAATCAAAGGAAGAGGTGTAAGGAGGGGTTACCTGAAATCACTAGTATTAGATTAAGGAGGTGGGAGAAAGCAAAGTGGGATTGGATAGACAGTAAAAGGAAAAGATACATACTTCTTTTACATTAGTGGGCATAGGATAGCTAACAATTAACATTTACAGCACACAGAGATAGTATTTGGGGGGCAATAGATAACAATGAGGGGTTCTGTAATCTCCTGCTCTAATGCAGTGGGTTGTGCCATGAGGGGTCTGGAAAAGGGATTACTCTGACATTCCAAGGGTATGTTACCTTAGATGCAAAAAGATAGTAGACAGGGTCACTTAAGATAAAGAGTGACCTTTGTCAAGAAAGCTGCAGGCCCAGGATGTGACTACCTGCCATGATCCACTTTTAGTGAGGAATTTTTCTGTCCAGACCGTCCTAGGTGGTAAATTTTGGTCTCTGAGTTTGCATGGCCTGTCATGCTGACTTGTCAGGTTTAGTATTTGGAAACTTTTTCGCCCACACTTACAACCTTGATAGATGTGTGTGGGGAGAACAGATTGATTTGATTTATAAAAATAAAAATTCAAAAAGCTACATCGTGCCCACTTTGAGTGACTATAGTAAATCAAGTTGGTTACCTTCCTATTCCAGCGACATTCCACTTGCAGGGCTCTGGCAAATATTCCCAGGTACGTTACTGAGACATTCTAGTAACTTCTGTTACCTTGAAAAGTTGGATTCTCAAGGGATTATCTGAGAAGCAAAGACAGGTTTATCTAAAACAAATTATCTTTCCTTGGGGTTTACACGATGCGATTTAACCATCTACATTGTTCAAATGAGATATTGTCTGCCAAGGAAATTTGTGAACTCTGACGCAAACTACAAGAGACGATATAAATACAGTGCAGGAAACAAAGGCTTTAGAGACAGAAAAATAAGTTGTGAAACGTTGGACAAGTTCCTTACTATCTCTTAGGTTTGGTATTTTCATTTGTAAAATAGAGATGTTGAGTATATTTTCCACCAGGCTACAGTGAAGAAGAAAATGAATTAATTGTAGGCACAAGGCTTTCAATACATGCTCATGTTATGCCTATCATAACCACAATTGTCTTCTTTAAATCTTTATTTTGCTACCATGCAAAAGGTCTGGCTGCTTGCTGCACGTAAGCCAAAACTCAAGAGGCAAGGTTGGTGGAAAGAAAAGCAGGTTTATTCCAAAATGCCAGCATTAAAGGAAGACAGTGGACTCCAGTCACAAATACAGCTAAAAGGTTTTATAGACACACAAGGGGAGGAGGAGCAAAGGTAGAAGTTGGCAAGGCAACTCCAGAAAAAAGCGCTTCCCGGAGGCTGGTCTGTCCCAGGGTCAGGAGTGAATCTCATACAAGCATAAAAGCCCCTCCCAAGTTACTGGGCCAGGTGTGCACACTGGTCCGAAGTAAGCAGAGCTGTTGGAACTGATTTGCATAGTAAATGTACAGTAAACAGAGTCATCAAGGTTTGGGGGGAGGGAGAAGGGAGCAAAAAAAGGAAAAAATAAACTTTCAAAAAGTCCCAAGCCAAACCATTGTGAAATCAAATTACATCAGAGGTTTAAATTTCAAAAATAGAAAATACAAGGTCATCGTTACAATTTCACTTTCACTTTGGAAAGATATTTTCAGTGGGTGTAGAATTCTAGTAATTTTCTTCTAGCTTTGACATTTTATATCAGTTTGATGTTTGTGGATTCTTCCTTTTGTTGAGAAATGAGCATCAGTCTTATTGCTGTTATTTTGAAGATCATTGTAGTTTAAGTGCTCAACAATTCGCTTAGTTAGTTGTAATGTAACTGCCTGACATTAAGCTTTTGATTGCTGAGGTATCTACTTCAAAGACATCCCCTGGAATAAACATTGTCAGATATACAGCTAGATAAAAAGCCAGGATGCCCCATGCATTAAGTTCCCCTTTTAGGAAGGCTTAGTTGACTTAATTCACTGACCTTTTGTGTGACTCTGCTTTTCCTTTCCTATGCTTTAATTTCCACTCTTATGTTTTAAATTCACCAATAAAGAGTGAACCAGGAAACCCTAAGCACCCCAGCTTCAACCTCAATAAAAGCAGAACTTCAGGTCCATGCTCTCTCTCTCTCTCTACTGCAGACTTTGCTATGTGGCCATGGGCATAACATGTACCTTCCAGGACTTGTGAGTAACGAACCTTGTTTTTTCCAAGTTCCCTGACGGTTGTTGCTGAGGTGTGTCTTGTAATCAAAAGAACCATAAAGGCTGGTTCTGTTACCAGAGAGTGGGCTATTCTTGGTGCGGTGTCCAGGTTCTTGGCGTCTCGAGCAAAGAATTGAATGAGAGACAGAAATAAAGTGGTGAAAGAATAGTTTATTAGAAGAGATAGTACACTCCAAAGAAATAGGAGCAGACCCAAGCAACAGAGAATGGCTCAAAGGCCCATCATTAAAAGAAAAAGCACACTCCAAAGTGGACTTTTGGAGTGGGCCCCTGAGCAAAAGCAAGACTCAGAAGGCTCAAAGGGCTCAGACTGGTGAGGATTTGGAGTTTTTATCCTTGTTTTCTCTAGAATGGGCTGTTCCTTTCTGGGCGTGGGACCACTTGATTGACGCCTGTGATTGACAAGAGGCTATTATCTCATCTCGTTAGACTGCAATAATTCCATCTGTTATAATAATATTAATGAATTTCCAGGCATATGTATGATATTGTAATGATGGTATAATGAGGCCCAGGTGAAATGAAGGTTGTTGTGGCCTTTACTGCGCAGGTGTGAGTGGCCAGTTTAATCTAGTTGGGTATTTTGTACCCATTTGTTCCTCATAGGGGTAGATAATTACAATGAAAAGGGGAAGTTTGGGGCAGAGAGGGGAGGTCTTTTAGGCAGTTGCATGCTGTGGGTTATGTAGGAATGCAGAGACCCGATGCCTATCTCAAACTGCCTGTCTTGTTTTCTCTTTGAGAGACGTGATCCCCATAAAATCTCCATGGGAAGTTGAGAGACAGAGGTCTGTTTTTCTGTATCTGCTTCCTGCTGGTTAGAGGCATAGAGCTATCCCTACCTATTGGGGATTCACAGAACTCTTGCCCTATCTGATGCTAGATGAGAGGAAGGGGTCTCAAGATCCGCCTGGACAACCATGTTGGCTTCTTTGGTTGTGACTGGCAATTTTGCTGAGGTATCCTCTGTATCCCCAAGGCCCTTCAATGAGGAAAAATAGAGTTTAATTAATAAATCCATTAGCTCTATAGAGCCTGTAGCCACTCAACCAGTCATTGACGTGTTCTTAATTGTCCGGGAGTTAGGCCTGGAATGGGTAGGAGAGAACATTAGACTTCAATGATTACAATCAACAAGTATGAATCACGAAGTTTTAGGGTAATTATCTAAAGCAGGGGTAGGAGATTTTTATGATTCAGGTGAAAAACAATTATTAATGATTAGGACACTTAATGGAGTTAAAATACTAAAGAAAGAAAACTTAGAGTTTCTGTAGCGAGAAGCCCTTTCATTTGGCCTGTATCAGTTCAGCCACAACATTGAGTCCAAGGGTGGGCTATGTCTATGGGGTTCACCACAGGTAGTACTGGCCTAGGTGAGTGCCCCCAGGCATTTCTAGTGATAGCATCACTACTGATAGGCTAAGACAGACACAAAACAATCTTACATCCTTTTCCTCTAGCTTGTATTAATATTTTCTCTTTGTCTTTAGTTTTTAGCAATTTTAGTATAACACACCTATATGTTGTTTTCTCTATATTTAACTTGCATGACGTTTATGGCTTCCAGAATTTATCTCTTGATATTTTGTTTTGATTACTTTGAGCCTCAAATTTTGTCTCTGCTTCATCTGTGTCATTTTTTGGGGTAGGATTTCAATTACATATATGTTAAATATGTTTACCATTTCCCTCTGATACTTCCTCTTTTTAATCTGCCTCTATTAACTATTTCATTTTAGTTATTATATTTTTTCAGTTCTAGAATTTCCATTTGAAGAATTTTCCAATTTTATGCTGAGATTTTTCCATTTTTTCATCCGATTTCTGGCACATATTAATATGTCATTCTAAAGTCCATATATAAGAATCTTACTATTTGGATCTCCGGTGAGGGTATTTCAATAATCTGTTTTTATTCTTGTTTTTCAGTCCTGTAGTCTCATCTCCTGGTATGCCTCGTAATTTTTTATTGGCAGCTAGATATGATAAATTGTAGAGATATTTTAAGACTCTAAATAATGTTATCTTTCAGAGAGAATTCATTTTTGTTTGGCAATTAGATAAGAGGAAGATTCAATTCAATTAAATATTTAGTTGATTTTTTGCCACTCTTCATTATTTTTGAGAACACATTTTACTTACCATTCTAGACTTTGAAGCTAAAACTGGAGCATTTGCCTGGCCTCTCCTTCTTGGTAGGCTTGAAGTCCAATTTTTGCCTACCAGCACTGTAAGACTTGGAAACTTTACTCAGCTTCTCAGCCTCTTGGCTTCTACCTACAGTCAGACTAATGCCCAAAGGGAGAAAATAGAACCAAATTGGGTTTATTCTCTGTTCTTTCATTCTGTCTTAGCCTAATTTCCCTAGAAAAGAAACCTGAGGTAAAAGTTAAATGCTAATTGTGATGGAGAAACTGACCTAAGATGGTTCCCTGCCACGTGGAACTGACTTAAAATGGTGGCCAGAGTGGAGAGAGAAGTCCCCAGCCTAAACCCCAGCGCACTTCTGCATAACCCCCTCCAAGCCACACCCCTGAGCCAATCACCAGAGGACACCTACCCTTTCCCCAACTCAAGGAAGTACCTAACCCATAAAAACCTGCTCAAAACCTTGCTGGGGGCTCAGTCTTTTGGGAAGGATCCCGCTGAGCCCACCAGCGTAATAAAGCTGACTCTCCTAACTCTCTGAGTGCCACTTGGGTTCTTTCTGGTCCTGGTATCCGTAACATTCTTGATTCTCTGACCGGGAAATCCAACTGCGCTGGCTCCTTGAGCCACCAGTTTGGGCGAGAGCAGGCCGTAGGGTGGCGGGAGAGCCAAGACAGGGCTAGGCACGCCCTGCTGATTTCTGCAAGCCCGGGACCTGCGACCTCCCACAGGCTCCGGCCCGTGACTCCCTGCTGGACCCCAGTAGAGAGAAAGGACGGACAGTCAACCAGGACATCAGACACCGTAAGACCCTGGGGCCTGGACCCAGTTAGGCCTCCCTAAGGGCAGAAGGGGAACCTGATCACCTCCCACTGAGTCCCACTTCGGACTCCAGTTAGGGCCATTCTGGGGGAGCGCATCTTTCCTCCCTGAATGAATGTGTGTGTGCTTGGTCCCGAATGGGATTCTGTGTCGGCTGTCGGCTATAGAACCCGAGTGAGCCCCAACCTGCGTTCCATGGTAGCGTCATATGGCATAACAGTAATTCACATTTTTGGGGTGCCACCTGGCCCGGGGCTTATATGGGTACACCTTAGCCAAGACATACCCATGGTTTCCACGAGGGACTTGGCCAGGCAGGTGCCTGATTGAGACCCTTCCCTTGTCTACGCGACACCGAACATCATGGGAGGGAGTCATGGGAAGCCCACGTTAGACTACATGCTAAGAATTTCAGGAAAGGTTTCGGAGGCGACTATGGGGTCAAAATGACCCCCGGACGTCTCCGTGCTTTATGTGAGATGGAGTGGCCAAGTTTTGACGTGGGATGGCCCCCAGAAGGCACTCTTGACCTCCCCACAATTCGCCGAGTCTACATAGTTGTCACTGGGACCCCAGGACATCCAGACCAATTCCTTTATGTTGACTCGTGGTGGGAAATAGCCCAAACGCTTCTTCCTTGGGTACAGTTCTGCTCCAATAGCAAGGGACAGTCCAGGATCTTCATTGCACGGAACCCACGAGGCCACTCCCAGAAAGACATGACTAAGACCTTTTACCAGGGGGACCCCGACAAAGAGCTGCCACCACCTCCCTACACACCATGGCCAACGGTCAGCGCGGCCCCGCAGCTTCCAGACACTCCACCTCCATCTGACCCCTCCCCTGCCAACACCCGACCTCCTAAACCCTCCCCAGGGAAGCCCCGGCCTCCCCATGGTCCCAACCCAACCAGCCCGGAGCCCAAATTCATAGGATTAGTGGGAATCAAGTTGGACTGAGGGGGACCGGGCTAGTTTGAACTCGGCTCCCACGAGTCCATGGTTGACTTAGATGTAGGGGGCCAAACAGTGACTTTTATGGTAGATACTGGAGCAGAATACTCGGTAGTCACCATGGTGGCACAGCTTGGGGACCGCAGAGTCACCATAATGGGAGCCACTGGGGATCAAGCTAAGAGCCTACCATTCTGCCAGGCTCGGACTTGTAAATTGGGAGGACACACCATGTAGCACGAGTTTTTCTACTTACCAGACTGCCCAATCCTGCTCCTGGGACGCAACCTCCTTACCAAGTTAGGGGCGCAGATCTCCTTCGAACCATCAGGTCAGGCCGCCATGTCACTGCAGCTCCCGTCAGAAGGAATTATTCTATCACCACCCCAAGGGAGGAAGAATGGAGGCTTTACAGGACCAGCAGTGTAAAATAGAACCCGGAAGCCTACAGGGCCGATTTTCCGTAGGTTTGGGCTGAAGATAACCCACCTGGGCTAGCAAAACATAAGTCCCCAGTTTTGATGGAACTGAGACCCGGAGCTCAACCCCAATGGATACGCCAATACCCCATCTCCAGGGAAGCTCAGGCAGGGATTCAAAAACACCTTGCGCGTCTCAGAGCAGCAGGGATACTCGTAGAGTGCCAGTTGCCATGAAATACCCCCCTCCTGCTGGTAAGGAAGCCTAATGGAGAATACCGGCCAGTACAAGGTTTGAGAGCGGTAAACCAAGCCACAGTCTCCCTACACCCCGTAGTCCCAAATCCGCATACTCTCCTCAGTCAGCTGCCCCTGGCGGCTAGATGGTTCACCTACCTGGACCTGAAAGATGCATTCTTCTGCATTCGGTTGGCGCCCAAGAGCCAATCACTGATCGCCTTTGAATGGACTGAATCTGATACCGTCCGGCAGCTCCAGCTGACATGGACTCGGCTCCCACAGGGCTTCAAAAACTCCCCAACCCTCTTTGGGGAAGCACTAGCCTCAGATTTAGCACCTTCCCTCAAGAAGAATACCACTGCACTCTATTGTAATATGTGGATGATCTGGTCCTAGCCTGTGCCACCCAGACCAAGTGCCAAACCTTGACACGGGCACTCCTGTCCCACTTAGCCGAGACGGGGTATAGAGTCTCCTGGGAGAAAGCCCAGCTCTGCAGAGAACAAGTACAATACTTGGTGTAGTATAACCTGAGATAGTGAAAAGAAAGTAAAAAGAAAGGAGTGGTACAAAAAAGAACGAGAAGCAAATACCAGCTAGTGTATTACTGCAGATGACCATAGCTTCATTAAGAGACATGCTCTCTGTATAGAAACATCCTGTCTTGTGATAGTCTATTAGAGGGAGAAAACGGAGAAGGATTTATGCAATGTCTCCCTCCTGGCTTAAATTGTATTTGTCAAAACTTACCTTATAAGACATTAACCTATATGCATTTCCAAATTTTTCAACTGGCCTCTTCAGAACACTCTGCAGCATGTTGCATCATCCAACTCCAGAACTGGTAGTGAAGCAGAGCCTGGTTCAGTGGAGGTCTCTCTGCGTCCTCCCTGCCCCCTCAGCTTTACTAACCTACCTATAGCTTAACGATAAATCATCCCCCTGTGGCTTAAGCTTGGAATGTCCCATCCCACCCAGTTCCCTGTTTTAGAAAATTGCCCTGAAACTTATGATTAATACCCTCAGGCTTATTGGTCCCAATCTCTATGGTCTAGCATTTTTTCCAGGCTACTCCCTTCATTGTTCCTGGGTTGCTGACTCCACCATAGATTCACGTGGCCAGACATAAGGCTCCTTGCAGACCTCCAAAACTTCTGGCAGAATGCCCAGACTTTCCCTTAAAAACCCCAAGCCAGTCTGAGACTGTTAAGGCAGCTTTTGGAGGTGTTAACACGCTGCCTTCTCAGACCACCAGTACTCTGATAATAAACACTTACTCTACAACTGCTGTATCGGTCTATTGGCTGAGTGGCGCAGGCAGCACGAGCCACAGAGTGCTTTCACCTCTGGTTTTAGTAGAAATCCCTTGATGGACTGGTGCCATGGCTGCAGCAACTCATACTATATACCTCAGGTACAATTGAGTCCTGGAGACTAGCACTTACCATCTGGGAGGCTAAGGCAGCCTGCCAAGCTTATTGATGAAATTGTGGTGAGCTCATGACCATAGTAAGTTTGAGGACCTGGGAGGCAGATAGGACCTTGACGATTTGAGGAGGTTTGTAAATTTGTCCAGTGCACATTCTCCCAGGAATTTTGACACCTCAAACTTCTTGGTGGCTTTACAGTTCCCTAATGTCTTCAAATTAATCATTTTATATATTGTCCAGCATTTCTAATTCTTAAAGCAAGATTTGATCTATAATAAACCAGTCCACGTTACTGGAAAAGAAAAAAAAAGCTATCTTTTAAAGATTTTACTACAGAAATATAAAATGTTAACCCCATGTACCACACTCAACATAGCTAAAAACTAGTTGACATTAGCTTCACAGTAAAATTAATGGGACACCAAGGTATCGGCTGTCACCTATCCATAGAAATCACCCCTCACATTTATATTGACTTTTCAATTAAGTTCAGCCAATATTTTCAGGGTCTAGTTGCCCTTGATTGCCTCAGACTAATCACTGACTATATTACTCCTCTAATGGAAATGCCCATCCTGACTAAAGCACTAATCATGGGTGGGGCATTATAAGAAGGGCCAAAATTTACCAATTACATCACACCCCACAGGGTTCACAACTGGTTTGCTACATGTTTACTATGT
This sequence comes from Rhinolophus hipposideros, assembly GCF_964194185.1. NCBI lineage: Eukaryota > Metazoa > Chordata > Mammalia > Chiroptera > Rhinolophidae > Rhinolophus > Rhinolophus hipposideros. The sequence goes on from NC_138048.1 coordinate 29,030,308, forward strand.
GTTTAATCCTGATTACGCAAAAACTCAACTCTGACTGATCATTATCTCTCCTTTTTACCCAGCCCTAAATCTACCTCTGGTCTAATTTATAGTCTGTGATTCAACTTTTGGAACAGACTCCAAAAATTTCAGAATCTCCCCACCTGTTGTCAAGGATGTTAGTTCTTAATGAAACCACCTTAGAGAAGTTTACCATTGCATGTGCTCTATATTTTTATGTAATATGAAATAGAAAGTATCAATATTAGGAGCTCTAAAGAAGGGTCCTCTCTTCCACTTGCTACCTTAGAGGACCTGAGATGACCCTTTTAATAGTTAATAGATGCATGCTTAATGAAACAGAAATTCGAAATGTTTCACTAGCTTCATTAAAAATAACAGTAAGTTCACCACAGAGATTTTAGGATGGTAACTTTTGTCTACTTCCAGTCATTTGTCACCATCACAGCTCATCTCCACCATTGTAATTTAAATATATGTGACCAGTGGGAAACAATGACCTTTCCAAAGGGAAGAGGACCTTTCTTCAGTAAAAGGGATGTGCATGGCTGTGGTTCTTTGCTAGAACCTGATCTACAGCCTCCGTCTCTTCAGCTGTGAAAAAATATTTTAATACAAAATTATGTATAGAATAAAAAATATTTGTCGTGTGATCTCAATTATATTATGTACATATCTATAAAACATGATGCATGTGAAAGGATATATACTGAAATGTTAACTGATTATGCCAGAATCATGGAATTATGAGTGCAAGCTAATTTCTATGCACTTATTTGAATTTTCATAATTTTATCTAATGGGCATGTAATTCTTTCCCAAAAAAGCTTTTGTCAGGTATTGTGCTCTTCTAGGTACTTAACTGAGTTAATAAGCATGAAAGGTATAGAACAAGACCTGGTATATAGTGTGTTTAAGAAAAAAGTTAGCTGTTATGTTTACTGCATAGAAAATTAAATTCATGTTTTCCATGAGTTTAAATTTTAAAATACCTGTATATAAAGGCATGGGTCTTAAAGATTGTACAAAGGCACCAAAAGATCTACTAAGGATGCCTACCTCCTTTTTTTTAAATCAAACATAATTGAAACAGCAATAAAAATCCATGCTAACTCTTAGGCAGAGGAATATGAGAGATTTGAAATCTCTCTTCAGCTGTGAATGCTGCCCCAGGCTGGCTGAGGTTATAGTTTGGGCAGAAAAGAATGAAAAAATATCTGAGAAGGGAAAGGATAAGCAAAGGAAGAGTGGGAGAGGGAAACGAAGGCAGAAATGTAAAGGAGAGAAAAAGTTGGAGAGGATATAAAAATTAATTGGAGGAAAGAGAAAAGGGGAAGATACAATGAAAGTGACAATTGGAAGAGTGGCATATACAAGGACCAATTAATGTTACTTACATGTGCCAAGCATTTTGCTAAGTGTTTTATAATAATTGTCTCATTTAATTTTTAGAACAACCCTCTGAAAATGGTATTTTTATTGTCCCTGTTTAACAGATGAGAAAAATAAGGTTCTCAGTGATTAAGGGATTTTCCCCAAATTATGTGTTGCTTCTCATTAATGAAATATGGTCTGGAAAGCCCAAATCTCCTTGAGCCTCACTTTGGCCTGATTTGTATTCTTGGGAGTGTAATGTCAGATCTTTCCAGACTCTAAAACAAATGAGCAGAACATCTGCCCCTTGTGTGATGTCACCTTATATACTTGTTATTTTCTACTATCCTGTGAAGTAAACAGATTTAATAACACTTAGAATAACTTAATATGAAGAGAAATGCTGGCGTGCAACATTAATATCATGTCTGTGTTTTCCCAACTAAAAATTAAATCATTAATTTCAAGATAATTATATTTGCAAATTTATTATATATGAAATTTTCCTAAGATATAAAAACAAAATCACAAAGCACATTTTTGAAAAGTATAAAATCTATTTGGCCCCAGAATCTTAATATTGTCACCGTAAGTACCTGACATCTGTGTCACCCCTCATTTTAGAAGAAACATTTTCCAAAAAACGATAAATAGGAAAAGTGGCTGCTGTGAGGTTTTATAATTTCCTCAATATTTGGTTAAAACAGTTTATGGTTGGCAGTCAGTGGCTCTGGGTTATAGCTCCTTCTCTATCAATAATCTGAGCCCCAGCCCCTAACTTCACTGGGTCTTAGCTTTCAGATCCATGAAATGAGGGTTTGGGTAATATGTTTGCAAAGATATTATGACGGTATAGCTTATAAAACAATAAGGTAGGGAGCTCTTGTGATAAGAATTAGATCATAAGGAACTTTAAAATTAATGATATTTTAAGTTTTCTAATACTTTGCTAGAAAAGAATTTCACATGTTAATCATGATTCACTTTTATGTGATGCTATAAATGACAGGTGACATTAATGATAGGTGATTACATTGAGCAAAAGAAAACCAAATAGCCATCCATAAATACTAAGTTAATGAATATTATTCATCTTTATTATGTTGTAGTAATATTTTTGTGTAAGATATGCCACAGCCAATAGTTTGGTCAAAGTTGAGATAATCAAGATAGTTGCATGCATTTTATTGCTTCCCCTGATAGCAATCCCTGTGGTGACACACAGTTAAAATACTTTAGGAGGATCAGGAGGGTGTGGAGGGAAGAGAGGAAATAATTACTCAGTAGGTCTTGGAAACCATCCTTCAATTAAAGTCACATCACACCAATAACTTACTATGTTAAGATTCAATAGCTTATTATTTAAGATAGTTTTTCCCAATGTAAAGATATGAAAATCTTTAAAAGTGGAAAACTTGAGGGGAAAAAAGGAATTGAAATTTTAAATTGCTGTATTATTTACATCAGTTAGTATGCATTCAGCTTCAAGTAACAGAATACCCTAATAAAAGTGGCTTAAAAATAAAGGTTTGTTGTTACTTTACATCCACGAAGTCTGGAGGAAATGTTTCCAGGTTTGTTAGAGCAGTTCATTGATTTCATTAGGTGTCAGGACTTTCCATCCACCACACTTGGTACATTGGCGTGATACCCTCATGCTTGCAAGATGGCTCCCCCTGCTCCAGGCACCACATGTATTAGGTTGGTGCAAAAGTAATTACAGTTTAAAAGGTTAAAAATAATTGCAGAAACCACAATTACTTTTGCACTAACCTAACAAATATGACAGTATTTGGGGCCCCCCAAATGTGTGTTTCTTCCTATGTGTCACTTTTTGTTAGAGCAAAAGCCCGTTCCCAGACTTCTTATTTTCTACTGACCAAACTGAATATCCTGCCGGCACCCCAGCTGGAACAGTATCTGCTATTTCCAGCCTGTGTCATAGAAGCCAAGCCTTGCCAACGAGGAAATGGAGGGGTGTAGTCAACACACTCACTTTTACATGTTGGACTATGTCCTTACAAACATTTCTTATAAAGGTTTTATCTGCATTGTTTAAATCATACTGCGTAGCCGCTTTTGTAACTTGCTGTTATACTTAATATTTTACCATAAACATTTGTTCCATAATAATAGTCTTTGGAAATTTTATTTTAAATGGTGACATAATATTCTATGAAAAAAACCACAACAACCATCATAATTTACTTAACTTATAATAAGCAGCGTTCCTTTCATTTCTGGAATACCTACTGAGTATTAAGTACTATGTGCCAGAGGCCTTACACAAATACCTCCAAACCTTAGAACAATGCTGCAATGTAAGCTGTTATCATTCTGATTTTACAAATGAGGAAACTGAAACTCAGAGAGGTTAAAACTTACCTGATATTCCTGCTGGTAAATTGCAAAACAGAATATTTGATCCCAGGCCCATCTGATTCCCAAACCAGCAAACATAATGATATTTATTCAACATTGTTGTGGGATGAAAATAAATTTAAACCCAAATGAATGGGCCAGTTCACAACTATAAATGAGCTAAGTTTATTATTGAGCAAAACCAACCAACTAAAACAAAACAAAAATCTGAATTCATGCAGATAGCCAGCAAATAGCTGCAAAGCTATAACGGACATTTCAACTCTACTTACATGGAATTGAAGCTACAATTCATCATCTTACTTCTTAGTAAACCTTCAGCTGTTACTCAATTTGTATCAGTACTTACATAGAACTTACTCTGACATCCTGTTTTTCATAATTCTTGATCATAATTCATGTTTTGGGTGGTTTCATTACTCTCATACTTTGTTCTACACAATTCTTTATCAGTACTTCCTACAGTTGCCCCTGACCATGTATCTAGCACATGCAATTAGTCATATTCTTCAACATTTTTCAGTAGGGTTAGGTTAAGTTCAGTTTCTCATAGCATCAAAAATTAAAACTGCTGATTTAACTCACATATAGCAAAATAAATTCCTTTAGTCACTGGAAACTTCTGTGAACCCTGTGTGTGTGTGTGTGTGTGTTTTCTACAATAGGCTTGGTCCATATCCTCAAACAAGTGACAGTCTTTATTCTGAAGACATTAAGAAAGCCATACACTATCTGTAGGTGTAAGCAGTTAAATGCAATGCATGAATGAAAAAGGAAAAATGAGAGGGAGGAGGAAAGAAGAAAGAAATGTATATATAGGGCAAAGGAAGGGAAAAGTGGAGAGTGCTGTAATGATTGTCGCTTCTGCTGTGACAGAATCAATTCTAGAGCAGACTGGAAAACACAGGGTAAATGTTTCTGGCCAGCCAATAGGACTAGCAGAGACTGAGCTAAACTCAACTGCTGTCACTGATTGCATCACCACAGTTTACCTTCTCTGAGGACACATCCTTCTCCTGGCCTCCTGCCCATGGCTTGCGTTCATTACAACAAATTGCCTGCCCAGTTTCAGGCATTTTGGGCATGGTCTAACTTATTTTCCTACCCCCTACCAGGACCTACTCCAAAGAGCTTTCCCAAATACCACCTCCTTTCAATGTTCAGTCCTCAGCTCTTGCTTCCCCTTTCCCCACCCCAAGCCATTCCTGCCTATGGTGTGGGTGGTTCCAGGAGTAAAGTGACATAAACAGGTTTCCTTTGAACTCCGCATAGCAGAGCCAAATAGGAAACAATGCTGGCAGCTTTCTTTATGAGGCCAAACACTTATTAAAAAGTGCTGACCGTCTGGGAAAGCTGTCCTTTAGGGAGCAGGGGACACTCACAGAGACTCCCGGCCACCCTGCTTTGCCCTCTGCCTTAGTTACCAGGGCTGCTCTAGGGTCAGTGAACTAGAAAGTTCTCCTCAGTCTGGCCAAACCAAGATAATTTGTTAGATTAGGCTTTATTGTGGTTCTTGGCCCCATCCTGATACAGGCCTCTGGGAGGGAGAAGGGAATTCATAAATTTGCTTTAGTTTGATCTTTGTGACTAAGCAAGAAAGAAGAGTTGGTTTTACCTTTTCTCCTTTCTAGGTTACTAATATTCTCTCTTAGCACCTCATTAATAATACAATTCTATATAAATTTGGGGTTTATTTGAAGAAGGAGAAAGATGATGAGTAAATGAAAATGTGCAAAATGAATCTTACTGGAATATGTATATACAGAGGGTGCCAAAAAATGTATACACATTTTAAGAAAGGAAAAAACTGTATTATAATTGTAATACAGTGACTGACGCTAGCATTCATTTGATTAATGCCATCTTTTGAGCGAACGTCATACTATACATTGCTACTGTAATTCAATTCAACTTTGAAAAGTAATACATGGATAACATCTCTTAAAATGTGTACCTTTTCTTGCACCCCGATATATATAAACATTAATAAGTAAATTTTATAAATTTATAGAAAAAGAAAAATAATAGACTTTGAATAGATACAAATCTGGTTTTTATTCTGGCTCCCACATGTACTAACAGAGTGACTTGGGACAAGTTAGTGAACTTCAAGGATCACTCAATTTCTTTCACTAAAATGAAGGTGATGACATCTACCTCAGAGGAATGTTAATTATGAGAAAGGATGTCTATCAAGTGTAAGGCATAGAGTTATTGAATTAGTTCTCTTTCCTCTCTCTTTAACCCATCAGACCAAGAGAATATAGATTTTTTTTAAATCTAAAATTTTTAAAAGTGTTTGAATTAATCAACAAATATATTTAAGCATGAAAACATTATCATAACCTTTACAGAGTTTATAATCTAGCGCTAACTCACATGGAACAATCAATTTTACAATTTAATTAAGTAATCAAGAGCATAATGTGTAATTCTGGTTATTGAATTATAGTTGTTAAAATATGAAATAAAAATAGACAGGGGTTTTCTATCAGGCAACTCTTCTAGAATCTTCTAGGTATTCTCTGGAGTAAGAAATAAGTCTGGGTTAAGATTAATTACATAAAATATTAATTTATATTTTCCTACATAAAAATAGACTAACAAATGTACTTGATGACATTTTTAGGGGTTCTCCAGACAAAAGCCTACTAACCCTCTGAGGACTAGCCCAAACTCTCTTTTAAAAACAAACTAACAAAATTTTTTTGAGTCCGTGTTAAAATTAACCTCTCCTTCCAATTTTCTTACAAATCCTTGACACTTTGCTCCCACTTTGTGCCTATCATGATGATTATAAATGTATTTTACAGAGGCCAATTTTCCCATGCTTATTCACATTCAGTGAAACAAACCATCAAAATTTATGAAATAAGAATTTCGAAGCTCCTTCTTACTTCCTCACCAAAGAAACAGAAACTCTTTCAAATACCAAGAATAATAAAAACATGCAAATCCCCCTTTGGAATTCCTCATGGGATCGAAACTCTCTGGGGAACACATACAAACCTGTTAGACTTTTCATTTTTGACTCTTAGCTTTGAAGCAGTTAATTAAAAAATTTACATTTTTAAGTATTTTCATATGACTCATGAATTATGTTCCTTTTTAGCCATCTAATACAAAACCAGGATGTTGTTTACCACCTCTGTAGAAACTATTCTTTCATATGTCTCTGACTAATTCTTTTGTCACGCACTAAGGGATTGTGATGCTTTTCCTCTCAAGAATCAAAGTAGTAAGTGTGGCAGAAAGACAAAAAGTATCATCTGGACAAGAACCAGATAAGCTCAGTCAAAATTAAAGAGGAGAAGAAGAGAACTTACATATACTCTGCCTACTGTGTGCCAGATACTGCTCAAAACATTTTATAATTAATTCATTTAATACAACAGTCCTGAGGGGTAGGTATAAATGTTTCATTTTGTAGATGAGGAAAGTTTGGTGAGAGAGATGAAGTCACTTACCCATGGTCACAGAGCTAGTAAATTAGTATTCAAACTGAGTGGTCCCAAACCAGAATTTCACGAGCATATTGAATTTTGGGCAAGCATTGTAGAATCTTTAGCTAGTATAATTAAAGAATGAAGTATTCTGTCAAGCCAAAAATCTCTTTCAATGTTAATACATTCCTGTAAACCTCTCTTTAAAAAAATTAGTCTACTTCTATTTCTTATAAATATTATATGCATGTTTATTATATATATTTATGTATGTTATATGTATGTTTATTATGTTTGTTATATGTATGTTTATTGTGTTATATGTATGTTTATTATACATAATATATAATATATATAATATAATATATTATATATATATTTGCATATATATGATACAGAATGCATTGGGCAAATTCTTTTTTTCAATAGATAGTTATTGCTATTTTATTATACTTTTTCAAATCTTTTTATTCTTTTTTTTTTAATTAGTTTCAGGTGCACAAGACAAAGTAATACTTAGATGTTTATCATTTATGTCCCTCACACTGTGTGGACCTCCCTCCCCCCATCTGCTATCCCTCTGACATCGCAGAGGCCATTACATTTCCACTGTCTCTGTTCCTAATGCTATACTCCGCTTCTTGTAAGTATATACATATATACATGTATATATAATTATAGTTGGCATTCATTATTGTTCAGCTTCAGGTATACAGTGCAATGATCAGGCAGGGCAAATTCTTTACTGACCACTGGACACAACCAGGAATTTGGCTTCGTGAATAAATAAATCCTGACTATTAACTTTACTTGTGATTGGCCTCTTTCCCCTAAAGCTTCAGGGCAAACAAAACAAAAATAAAATTAATCAATACTTTCAAATAAAATAATACATTCCTGCACTTAAATACTATCCATCTGTCTATTTATCTATCTACCTATCTACTTACCTTCCTACCTACCTGAGAGACTCAGAAGTAGGTCTACATTCTACTTAAGGGTGAGAAGGAAATAGGGCAGACTAAACAAAACATTCAGATTTCTTTGCTTTCCAAAAGGATGATGACCAGAGCTCCCCTTGCCCCCAACAAATTATGCATCAGTGATTAAATTAAAGTGGTGTGACTTCTCCCAGAATGTTACTGGTACTTCCCAGCACTAGTGCAAACACTCTCCAGAGGGGATATACCAGACAATCCATTGGGATGAAAGTAAAAAAATACTAGAATATATTAATTCTCTTATGAGAATGAATATGTGTATGTATATGTAGTTTTAGTTTAAAATAAAATATAAAAAATAGGTGTTAGTAGTGACTCTTGCTGCTGTGATTGTCTACCAATCATTTGTCATATGTGCTATGAAAGAGGACCTAGGTGGAAGGTACACGATGCTGAAGGGTTGACAATGGCACATTTCCTCATTGGTTTGCTGTGTATTTCAGACCACATGTGCCTGGTTAGCTGGATTGACATATTCTATTAGGTTGGTGCAAAAATAATTGCGGTTTAAAAGGTTAAAAATAATTGGAAAAACCGCAATTACTTTTGCACCAACCTAATAGTTCTGATTTCAATCTAACTAATCTTCACAAAATGAACAGGTGATTAAAAACATAATCTGGCAACTCATTGAAGATGCTAATAACGCATATACAAGTAAACAACAAGAAAACTGCAGAGCTGACATTCCTATTTTTCGGACAAGCTCTTGTCAGACACATTACAAATTATCAAGAATATTATTGAAATGTCTATTTATGTACATTATCATTATGATGTGTAGTTAATATACAAAATGAATACTATTTTTACATATTTCATTTTATTGATAGGTTGCCAAAATGTCCACATGTCGCATCCATCTCTGTATGCATGTCCCTTTGCAATTTGATTTTGTAGTTACTGCCATGAAGAGGTAAAGTCTGTTCTTCTGTCCCTTGAATCTGGGCTTGACCATAAGGACAAAGGGATAGTAGAAATAATTACACAAACAGACACTTGAAAAGTGGTTGTACATTGGGGTTTCCTCCCTTTCTGCTTTTGGGAACTCTGCAGCCACTACCATGGAATTGAACCTGAGTTAGCCTGCTGAATGATGATATGGGAGCTAGCCAACTGCCAGATGTGTGAGTGAGGCCGTTGACAGCCATCTGATCAGGAAAGCGTAAGTAGACCACGTGAAACCCACAGAAGGACTTTGCAGTTGAGTCCAGTCAAAATGCCAACCCTCAGAATCAGGAGCTGTTAAATAAATGATGATTGTTTTAAGTAACTAAGTTTTGGAGTGGCTGGTTGCACAGTAAAAACTGATATAGAAGTTAGTACCTAGAAGTGGGGTGCTGTCGTAACAAAAACCTAAAATATGTGGCCCTACGTCTCTGAATTGGGCAAAGACTGAAAAAACATTGAGAAAATGTTGGCAAAAACTAGAAAAAGGATGAGCAAACTATTGGTGGTAGCTGGGGGGAAAAAATGAGGAAATTTCTATCCAGGCCAGAAAAATGAAAATGTGTATCATGGAGTTAAAAACAATTGGTGAAATGTTGTCTGCAGTAGCATGGACGATTAAAAATACACATATTTCTATTGAATGTAGGGACCTTGCAAGATGATTTCCTGGCAAAATCTTGAAAGTGTCGATTGGTTTCATTTAGCTGCCTAGAAAGAATTTAGAGAAAATATACAGACAGTAAAAATGCTTCTCATCCCTAATCCCTTTAGCCAGTAAAAATCCTCTAAGTGAAAGAGGTCTGAGGCTAAAGATGATATCAAGGTATGGTATTAAAATTTTATTAAGGTACTTGAAAGAATTACTATGGTATCTAGTAGACACTTTTAACTAAAAAACAGGAAGGGGGGATCAAAGAATTTTAAGGGTGTTATCCCACAACATCCTGACACACAAAATTCTCTCTTGAAAGAATTGTGGGTGTGGCTTTTCTTGAATCAAGGAAGCTCAAACCAGACTCATGAGAAAAATCACAAAGTTTTAAGAGAGTTGTGAAATCACTACACACTTAAATTGAAGAAATTGATATTGCTCAAATTACAAAATAGCCTCTGTAACCCTTACTTTTTACCAGTAGGAAGCAATCTGAGAAAACTATTTAGCTGTAAATATTGGTGTTCTCTTATGGAGAAGGAACAAGAGCTCAGGAGATGGAGCTAAGAGACTTGGAGAACAATAGAGCAGAGAGATGAAACTAGACCCGATCAAAAAAATAGTTCCTGCCCACAGAATGGGGACATCTGGCAAGACACGGATTTTAGAATTGTTATAGACCAATGTTTCACATTCTTCCCCTTCCCACATTCTTCCCACTGATGGCAGTGTCTACTCTCGTGATCCTGTCCCTGGCTCATCATTGTATATTATGGGTGTGTTGGGGGAAGATAATTAGTGTTTTATAGTTCATAGATCTCTAGAACAAGAGACACCCACCGAGGAGATTCAACTGATCTGACTTAGATAACAAGATCCCATACTAGCCTGGTGTCATAATTAGATGAGATTTGGGGGGGTTTTACATGTGGAAGGAATGGTAGTTATTTTGTCCAAAGGATAGACTGTACTAGAGGGCTGTAATGCTTTGTAGCTTCTTTTATAAAGAGATGTCTATTTCTCTACCCCTTGAATTCAGACTAGTCTTATAACTTATTTCACCATTAGTATGCAGAAGTGAAGTACCACTTGCAGGCCTAGACTACCTTAGTTCTCTCTGATCATGCCAACCATCACCATGTGAACACACAAGGGCTACTTGTCACATGGTGAGAGGTGTGTGGTTCAGTCACATGTGTCACTCCAGCCAACAGCCAGCCAACACAGAAGCAGATCTGCTTGATTTTTTACCTGCTCAGAGGCACTTGAGTGAGCTAAATGAGCCAGTTGAGAAAAGCACCTAATTGATGCCAGCACAGATCGTTGACTTAAGAATTGTGAAATAGGGCCGGCCTGGTGGCTCAGGCGGTTAGAGCTCCATGCTCCTAACTCCGAAGGCTGCCGGTTGGATTCCCACATGGGCCAGTAGGCTCTCAACCACAAGGTTGCCAGTTCAATTCCTCGAGTCCCGCAAGGGATGGTGGGCTCCGCCCCCTGCAACTAAGATTGAACACAGCACCTAGAGCTGAGCTGCCTCCCGGATGGCTCAGTTGGTTAGAGTGTGCGTCCTCTCAACCACAAGGTTGCCAGTTCGATTCCTCGACTCCCAAGGGATGGTGGGCTGTGCCCCCTGCAACTAGAAACAGCAACTGGACCTGGAGCTGAGCTGCGCCCTCCACAACTAAGACTGAAAGGACAACAACTTGAAGCTGAATGGCACCCTCCACAACTAAGATGGAAAGGACAACAACTTAACTTGGAAAAAAGTACACACTGTTCCCCAATAAAGTCCTGTTCCCCTTCCTCAATAAAATCTTAAAAAAAAAAAAAGAAAAGAAATAAACAAATGGTTGTCATTTTAACCACATAAATTAGAGATGGGGAATTTATTTTTGTTGTCACGTAGCAGTGGGTAAGTGATATATCCCATCCTTTCTCCTTCGGTCTTTAATTCTCTCCTTGCCATAAATCAAATATCCATATAGTGGTGGGTCTGTTTGGGGCATTGTAGTCTATTCTAGTAGTCTATTTGTGGCTGCACTAGTTCAACACTATGCTATTCAATGTAGCTTGATATCTGATGGGGCAAGTTTCTCCCTGACACACCTTTTATCTTCTTCAGTACAATCTTGGCTATTCTTGACCTTTTGTTCAACTCTTTAAATTTTGAAGTGCAATAGGAAAAATAAACCCTCCCTGTTGGGATTTTTTATTGAAATTTTATTAAATATACAGATAAATTTGGAAGAATTGATAACATTTTTTGATATTGACTCTTCCCAACTATAAACATCTCTTTGTTATTTAAATGTTCTTTGGTCTCTTCTAATAATGTTTTATAATTTCCTACATAAATATTTTGTACATCTTTTTTAAATTTATTATAAGTACTTTATATTTTTATTGTTAATATAAATTAAATTTAAAAACTTTTCCCAACTGACCATATCAAAGTACAAATGACTCTTATTAATTGTAATAATTTGTCTGTTCATATTAGAATATTTTATACTTGAATTGTTTAGAGAAAATAGTTCTCTCTCTCCTTCTTATGCTCGACAATAGATGAGTCCAAAGCGATAGCTGCAAATACAAGAAGAAAGAAATAGAAAAAAGCCAAAAATGCCCCCTTTTTCCATTATAAGTTTGCAAGTTTGAAGCAGATTGAGTGAGGGAAAAGAAATACCATGTTTCCCCAAAAATAAGACCTACCCCGAAAATAAGCCCCAGTTAAGATCATCAGCCAGAGGGACACATTTAGTATGTTATGACGATATTCCAGAAGATGATATGACTGTATGTGAATAAATGTAGATTGTAGTACATAAAAATATAAGTTATCCCCTGAAAATACACCCTCATGCATCTTGTGGAGCAAAAATTAATGTAAGACCTGGTCTTATTTTAGGGGAAATACGGTATAAGACCCAGTCTTATTTTCGGGGAAACATGGTAGCTACTTAGATAAGAATTTGTAGTTTTGATATTACACGTTCAGGGAATGGAGCTAAATTATTATTAGACCAGACCAAACTTTTATTTTCTAAAAGTAACTGTAGGATCTCTGGCATAACAGAACTCTTGCTACCTTAAATGTTCCAATGAATGAAAACAATTTAAGCTTTATGAAAAAAATATAACATATATTTAATGTTTCTTTGAGATGGCAAGGAAATGAAGGTATCCATAAAAGCCAACATCAAAGTAAAGTGGGAAACCTAAGAGGTAAGCAAGAACCAGGGGTCATCTGCAGACCCCTGGAGGCTTTGAATTTCTTTCATGACTGTGCAGGTGGTGCTTCTAGACTCCCAAACTTGGTGGTCCCTGAACTTTATCTTCTTTCATCGGAAGGTATTGGGCAGTCATTATCAAAGGGATAATATATTTCCAGAACATTTTCAAAATAGGATTGTATAGGAAAATCATGGCTATGGAGATGATGGAATAATTTCTCTAATAAATGTTAAGATGAAACACAGAAACCTACTCAACCTACTCAGGAGTTCAACAAACTCTTACTTATTGAATTGGATTTAACCAAATGAAAAGCATCATCTGCCTCTAGAAAAGGCAGAGCAAGATTCCTCAATAATGACATTTACGTAAAAGAAAGAGCTGAGTCACTATAAACCTGAAGCATAAGAATGACTTCAGTAATTCTGCAGAATTCAGAATCTCACATATAGAAATAGATGCCCCTGTCTGTAATCAGTTCCTCCTTTGTCTTTCAGATGCTTTGATCTTTTGTCCCAAGTGGAAAAAGTGATGTTTAAAGTGCAGTAGGTGATTCCAAATTCATATTTAAAATATGAATCATGAGGATTATTTAGGGAACATTTTCCATGTAGGAAGTGCAACAAACCACTTACGTTCACAGGGTGAGTGCAATACTCCTTCTGCCTTTTTCTTTTTTTTCTTTTTTTTTTTGTGGTTGAGAGGACGTGCTCCAACCAACTGAGCCATCCAGGAGCTTAGCGGCAGGTCAGCTCAAGGTGCCATGTTCAATCTTAGTTGCAGGGGGTGCTGCCCACCATCCCTTGTGGGACTCGAGAAATCGAACTGGCAACCTTGTGGTTGAGAGCCCACTGGCCCATGTGGGAATGGGGAATCGAACCGGCAGCCTTCGGAGTTAGGAGCACGGAGCTCTAACCACCTGAGCCACTGGTCCAGCCCACCTTCTGCCTTTTTCTAAAGTGCTACTGCGCTCATACAAGAGAAGTGTTTTCATCTTCTTTTAACTCAATGGGCATTTGATATTATAGAAGAGACTTCATAGTTTTTAAATATTTTCCTTACATCTTGTGTTTTAGAACACTTGCAAAAGAAAAGATTTTGTGGTGGGTGGTGTAGTGACTTGAAAACACTTGAAAGAAAAGCAAATAAATTGGCCAAATGGTAACTAGGTTTAAAAGGACTCAGTGTTTGGGGGGAAAGGAGCTGAAAATAAGGGTGCAACCAAGAGAACGAAACATTGGCTTTATACAATGTTATGAAACAGCAAATTTTATTTCCCTTTAATGCCCTTGCCCTTAACCTCTGCCCCTAATACTGAGCACTGGCAGCCTTATAAGCTCCCCACAGTTACTCTGAGCAGACCCTATGGATATATCATCTCTTTTCCATCCTTACATTCCATCAAAACTCAACAGTTAAAGGATTTTCTCACTCTCCTGCTTCCACTTCCAGATATTCTCTTCAGGAAGGAGCTCACAGACTAATATATGTGTGACATTACATGTAAATGATTTGGGGATTTTCCTTCGGTCCCAGAAGTAAATGGTGACTCAGACTGCTTAGTTTCTCTTTTTCAATACACATCCATTCACCCAGGAAGTGCCTTCTTTTTTGCTGCCAAGCCAGTTCCCAGAGTTTATGTTAAAAGGTGGCAATAAAGGTAAACCTGAGAGGTGGGAGGAGAAAGGAAAGTGGTTATTTTCAAAATAAAGAGATAAGAGAATTTTGGCAATTTAGGGCAAATGAAAGGTTCTGAAGTAATGTGGGTATAAGATAATTGGGGAAGAGGAAAAAAAGTAAAAGAGTTGTTGCTGGGGGTGGTTCAACAATCAACTTTAATACATTTTTTTATTTAAAGCACAAAAATTAGAATGTAATTCCATTTTTATTACTAGTGGATATTTGGTCTGCGCTTCTATAAATGAGAGTTTATACACAGACTGGGCCATATGGGTCATAGGGTTACCCACTAAGCTGCATCCTGGTTTTACCATGATTTCCCCAATTTTACCACTGAAATTTTCATATCCTGTGAACTTCTTCACTCTTTGTCAAACTTGGTTACCCATCTACCCAAACTTGGTTAGATGGTTGGTTACCCTAAGTCATTTTTAGTGACAAACAATGGCTTTATGTGTTATGTTTTCTGAGAGAATAGTAAACTCTCATTTTTCCTGCGAATGGTTGCTGAGGATAAAAAGGAAAGTATGATGGCATGTACTGAGAAAAGGAAGAGGAAGAAGAGAGAAGAGGAAGAGGTAGAGAAAGAATGAAATGAAGTGTGTGTGTGTGTGTGTGTGTGTGTATGTGTGTGTGTGTGTGTGTGTGTGTGTTTATAAAGAAGGAGGTCTTGACTTTAAGCAGTAGTTCTCAACCAGGTATGATTCTATTTGGCAATGTCTGAAGATAGTTTTGTTTGTCACAAGACATCTACTGGCGTCTAGTGAGTAGAGGGCAAAGAAGGTGCTAAACATACTACAATATATAGGACAGCCCTCCACAACAAAGAATTATTCAGCCCCAAATGTCAATAATGATGAGGTTGAGAAATTTTGACCTAAAAGAAAGCATTGTTAATAATGGATTAATACAGACCAGAAAAGTGTATAGAAAGATAGTTAAGAATGCAGCCTTCCCACCTGTTCTTAAATCACACTATATATAGAGTAACACTACAAAAGCAGTTTTCCCCCAAGTTGGGAAAATTGGACAGCCACATGCAAAAAAATGAAAATGGGCCACTATCTTACATCGTACACCAAAAATAACTCAAAATGAATTAAAGACTTGAACATAAGACCTGAAACCATAAAACTCCTAGATGAAAACATAGATAATAAACTCCTTGACATAGGTCTTGACAATGATTTTTTGAATCTGACACCAAGAGTAAAAGCAACAAAAGGAAATAAAAAACAAAAACAAGTGGGATTACATCAAACTAAAAAACTTCTGCACGGCAAAGAAAACCGTCAAGAAAATGAAAAGGCAACCTACTGAATGGGAGAAGATATTTGCAAATCACATATCTGATAAGGGGATCATATCCAAAATACTCATATATAAAGAACTAATACAACTCAATAGCAAAAACACAAGCAATCCAATTAAAAAATGGGCAGATCTAAATAGGCATTTTTCCAAAAATGACATACACATGACCAACACGAAAAGGTGCTCAACATCACTAATCATTAGGAAAATGCAAATTAAAACCACAATGAGCTATCACCTTATACCTGTTAGAATGGGTTTTATCAAAAAGGCAAGAAATAACAAGAGGATGTGGAGAAAAGGGAACCCGTGGGCACTGTTGGTGAAAATATAAATTGGTGCAACCACTATGGAAAATAGTATGGAGGTTCCTCAAGAAAGTAAAAATAAAACTACCATATGATCCAGCAATTCCACTTCTAAGTATTTGTCTAAAGAAATTGAAAACACTGATTCAAAAAGATACATAAACCCTCATATTCATTGCAGCATCATTTACAATAGCCAAGATATGGAAACAAACTAAGTGCCCATAGATGGATGAATGAATAAAGAAATTGTGCTATATATGTACACATACATACATACATACATAATACATATGTATGTGTATGTATGTATACATATATGTGTATATATAATTGTGAGATTTTATATATATATATATATATTATAATGAAACATTATTCAGCCATACAAACAAATGAAATATTGCCCTTTAAAGTGACAACATGGAGGGCATTATAGTAAGTAAAATAAATCAGACAGAAAAACAAGTATGTACAATCTCTCTTATATGTGAAATCTAAATAAAACAAAATGGAAGTTCAAAGATATGGAGAACAGACTGGTGGTTGCAAGAGGTGGGGAGGCAGGAGAAATGGGTGAACTGTTTTATTTTTTAGTTTAAATAAATTGAATAAAAATTAAAAACAAAAACCATTGCCCCAAGTATAGAAATCACAGACTTTTTTTTTTTTTTTTTTATGGAAAGGGGTAGGAGGTGGCAAGCATCTAGAGATTGTTAGACTTCTCTTCAAAAACAATTTCCAGTGACCTCAGCATTCAGGCAATAATTTTATGCAACCAGGAAGTTTATCATTATGGCCTGAAGTCTAATCAAGCGCAGGCAAGGATATGCAAATTACTTACAGAGAAGTCTTCAAGGTCAAAGGTCTTTATGACACTTCAAATTTTATAAAGCAACAACTTGAATTTCCATGCCTTGACCCATCCATGAAAAATAGCCCATATGGCTTCCACAACATAGAGTTTAACTCAGAAACGAATTAATAAACATCCACCTTTTTGCTGAAGTTCTAGAGTTTAAATAATTTTCCCAGAGTCACTTTCAAAAAGTGAACTTTTCTAAAGAATATGAAAGTTTTCCAACTAGTCACTCTAATTGAAGTTAAGACTGATATACTCTTTATGAATTTAATTCTTACCATATTAGAAAACAAAAATTTTAAATATTTACATATATTTATTTTTAACTTATTTAAAACAACAAAAATAAGCCCAGTACATGTTATCATAATGTAAAGTTATGAAAAATAATTATTGTGGGGAAGGAAGAAACTTTCCTCTACCCTCCTGTTCTTTTGGCTGGTCTAATAATTCAATCTACATGACACAGATTATCAGGAGAAAATAATCGAATTAGATTATATACATACACACGGGAACCCACATACATGAGAGGTTCAAAGTCAAAAAGGAAAAATGAGGTATATTAATATTCTTAGCTAAGGATGAGGTAAGGCACCTTGGAGCTTCAGAGGGTCTTATAGGATGATAAAAAGAGTAGATATTCAATATTTAGTCATTTGCCCTGCCATATAGATAGGTCAATAAAAGTTTGTTTCTAATTATCTTTTATTAATGCATAAGGCCTCTAATTAAAATTCTTCTAGGTGGTTAAGTGGCGGGGTTGGGGGGCTGAAGTTTCTCTTGAGCCTACTTGGTCTCAGTTGCCTTTAGCTCAAAATAATCCACATATCATAGAAGTACATCTTGGGGTGACTTGTTCTAAACCCCTATACTGTGTTTCCCTGAAAATAAGACCTAACCAGACAATCAGCTCTAATGCGTCTTTTGGAGCAAAAATTAATATGACACAGTATTATATTATATTGTATTATATTATAAGACCCAGTCTTATTTTACTATATTAATTTTTGGAAAACTAACTAACCAATTTCTGGAAAACTAACAGTCTGCCTTCATCTCCCTTCAAGACTCTTCCTCCATTTTCATGGGCCATCCAAGTTGGTTCGCCATTTTCTCTAATGGTCTTACAATGACACACTGCTTTGTTCTTCTCTTCTCTCACTCCACTCCCAGCCAGTATTGCCCACTTGGTGAATAATGCTCATTTTGGTGTATCATGCTGTCAGAAACCTGCCCACAACCCTCTCTCCAACAACCCACTGCTCACTTTCCTGCGTTGATAGAGAAGGATAGCCATGCCTCTTTCATAACATTTATCATTATTATTTGCTGTGTGTCTGGAGCATGAGCTCTGCAATGACGGACATCATTTTATTCATCTTGACATGAAGTAGGCAGCTCTTGAAGAACTATTTGGTGAACACTGTTTGTAAGCCCATCAACTTGATAATGATACATTCTCTCCAAAGTGAAGCATCTTAGTTTAATAGAAAGAGTGAAGCCTGGGGTCCAATCTCTGGTCGGCTGGATATACTTTAGGTAAATTATTTAACCTTTCAGCATCTGTTTTCTGCAAGAGTTTTGGAAACATAATAAATCGTATATTGAAAATATATGAAGTACCTAACACTGTAGGTATTCAATGAAGGATGGCTTTTATTATAACTTATTATATTCCTGTGGCCCCTGATGGTCATACCCCTACTAAAGGTTGTGTGCATATTACACACCTACCCTGAGAGGGCAATTGTTCAGTTAGTGATCACCTGGTCATCACAACGTGTTCTTTAGAAAATTTCCTGGCCCCAACGTCCCACTAGTATCATTTCACTAATCAAGGCCATGGTTTAATATTGCCACAATCCCGTATGCCTTTATATCAGTGATAATCAAAAACTACAGAGGTTATATTTTTCTTTCTTTGTCCAGAGATTACTTGTTCAGGCATGCTTACTATTTTACAGTGAAGTTATTCTATAATGCATGAAAGAATCAAACTGCACAATATAAGAAATTTCTTTTCAGAACCAATACTTACAGAAAACACTCAATAAATGCAGAAACTTAAATTTTCTTACTATTAAAACAAATACAGTAATATACACCATATATATCGGTCATAAAGATAAATAAGTGGGTGGGTTTCTTTGAACTGAGAGATACCTCAGTTAAAAAGTTTCAGTAGAAAAGGTAGAAGAGGGTAAATGGGGTCAAATAAAAATAAAGTTTCAGTTGTTGATAAACCATACCTACTTTCACCATACAAAGAACCCATCTGGGCCTTTAGGAGATTAGATGATAAGATAACTGGTCACAGGCTAAATCTCAAGGGCAAGGAAATGACGATTTGTCACAGATACGAGATCAGGAAGAGTGCCACGTATGTAACAAGAAAACTCTAAGAGTGAAGGCTTCTTGCTCTGGTATATGCCAAGCAGGAATTGGGGCCTGGGCCTGGCTGACCCGAAAGCCCACAAGTCTCTTACTCTTGCCCCTAACTGTCTCTGGAAGGCAGGATGAAGCACGCGAGAGGTTTCTTCTTACATGTCAACCTTCTGCCACCCCTTATCTCACAAAGTACAAAATCTGAAACCCATTTCCCTTCTCACTTCAATAGTGGGAAGCTAATTTGAAACTCTACCAGAACTAAGAAGGAAGGTAGAACTTAAAATAAATCATCTCCAAAAAAGGATAATTTCTCATATATATATTTGGAGCCAACTAAAGACTAGAAAGACAGGTGGTTTCTCGTACATCTACAAATAACACTGACCCTATAAACCATCTTCTGAAAACAAGTCTTTTGATGCCAATCACAAAATGAGTGGCTTTGTTTGGTCACATGTTGGTTTGTGGGTAGTTCGTTCAGGATGGGATGCACAATTTTATACAGTCACACACTGCTTAACGATGGAGATACATTCTGAGAAACTCATATTTAGATGATTTCGTCATTGTGTGAACATCACAGAGTGCACTTACCAAACCTAAATGGTACAGCCTACGACACACCTCGGCTGCGTGATACAGTTTGTTGCTCCTGGGCTACAAGCCTGTACAGCACGTGACTGTACAAAATAACACAAGATTAAATCAAGCACATAAGTAGATGATGCAATCAGGAGACACAGTAAACACCAGATGTATGAGGCTGCTGCTGGTGTAACAAGGAACATAGTTTTAGAGCAAACTTTTTTTTATATGTAAGTAAAAAGAGTACACTAAAAAAAAAGATAAAATGTACAGTATAATAATTCATAAACCAGTAACCTAGTCATTTGTTGTCATTATCATGTATTGTGTACTGCACATAATTGTATGTGGTATACTTTTATATGAGTGGCAGCCCTGTAGGTTTGTTTACACCAGCAACCCCACACATGCATTGTGCTAGGCCTTAAGGTGACAGCTACCATGTCACTAGGTGATTGGAACTTTTCAGCTCCATTATAATCTTATGGGACCACTGTCTTATATGCAGTCCATACTTGACATCAGGCGGTGTGTGACAGTAGTTAAAAGGGGGGTTGGGCGAATGGGGTGATACCACTGCCTCTCTCCCTTTTCAAGGCTTGTCAGACCGGTTGGAAGGCGATGAGCTTGTCAGTTGCTGGCAGCAATTTTCAGGCTGTGTAAACTGTAGAAGGGGTTTGAGTGGATTCATTATTTCCCAGTCCTGACCTTTCTCTGCCAACTAACTTCCTAGTGCTAACGTAAAAATAAAAGGACCTTTCAAAGTGAAAGGCAATCAAGTGTTTATCTGAGATCAGTAAGAATAACTATTCAGGAATCATTAATTCCGGCAGAAGCCCAAATTAGTGTTCCGATTAAAAGACAAAGGCAATGGGTATTTATGAGAAGGGGGGAATAGGGACAATCAATCACATCATTAGAAGGAAGGTATTTCTATTCATAGAAATACATAGTGATGTGAATTCTAGACAGTGTTTTAAATTTTCAGTCCAATGGTCATCAGTCCAATAGTCATAATAACTGCTTGTTATCTTTGCAAACAGTTCTTTGAGAAGCAAGGTTGCACAGGCCCATTCCAAAGGTTATTCTGTCCTGTTTTTAACATTCCAAGGTTTGAGGTACAAGATGTGCAAGGCAGTTCCTCTGGCATGACAGCTCCAGCTCCATTTTATAGTGACTCCGCTTATATTATTGTTCACACCCATGTTGTCTTTTTTTCTAATTATTTAAAAAAATTCATTTTTCAATTATAGTTGCCATTCAATATTATATGGAGTTCACTTTTTTTAAACAAGATGTCTTTCTTTCAATTTAACCAAGGACTTCGGTCTTAAGAAGGGAAAGATATCAACCAAGTTGCATTTGAAAGGAGGAAGTGAAAAAACAGAAAAGAAAAACAATGAAAAGACAAAGCCAGCTGTTTCCTACAAACCTTTGACAACTTTGCAGCTGTTCACTGTCTTTTCACCCCAATGGAAACTGGCTTCTGTCCAGCCTTGACTGCTGTGTTTTCAGCCTCCCTCTTATCCAAAAAACTCTCACTTTGCCACTGTCATTTTCCCTATAAGATTAAATTCTGAGATCTGTTAAGTGAGCTCTGGGATCCTTAGTGAGTTCTTTACTCAGTTATGATCAAAGCTATATTTTTCTTACAATGGCCATAATAAATGATGCTTTACAAATAATAACTCGTGTAATTTAATCCTCGTACTTCCTCAGTAAGGAAGACTGTATTATTACCCTCATTTCACAGATGAGGAAAGTGAGATGTAAGCCACGGGTCCAAGTCATCTTTCTGATTCCAAGGCCTATTCTCTAAACCAGCTGATTTCAAAATGTCTTTCCCTCAGTAGAGTGCTTGTTGAACACAGATTTCCAGGCAGCCAACTCAGAGATCCTGATTAAGTGTGGAGGGGAGCCCAGCAGTCCAACAGCATTTCCAACAGCAGTCTCTGATGAAAGCAGGATTCAAATCTTCACAGTGCTACCATACATTTTCATATACCCTCCTTGACGCAGCCCTTTCACAACTCTCAGTTTTGTATAATCACTCATTCCTCTGGGTTCTCGGAGCATTGTCTCATGGCTAGTACAGCTGGAACCCCACTGTGTTAGGTCTGTCTTCCTGACTAGCCTGGGAGCTATTTGATGTCCAGGATCCTCTTTCTTTTTGACTTCCACTTCCTGGTGTTACG
Organism: Rhinolophus hipposideros; assembly: GCF_964194185.1. Taxonomy (NCBI): domain Eukaryota; kingdom Metazoa; phylum Chordata; class Mammalia; order Chiroptera; family Rhinolophidae; genus Rhinolophus; species Rhinolophus hipposideros. The sequence continues at coordinate 29,052,680 of NC_138048.1, forward strand.
TACCAAGGGCCCACTGCCCAATGCTCAGAGAACCCAAAATTATGGCACATGGCTTTTGAGAAAAAGAAAGATCCTTTGTTATTCATGGGTTGACCCATGAGGAGACAGGAGATGCCTCTCAAATCTGTCTCTCTAATATGGGGTTTGGGGAGAGTTTTAAGGGGTTAGAAACAGCAGGATGGTATGTGAAAGTGCTGACAGGGCAGGTATGGGTTAGAAAGCTTTGAAATTGGAACGTTTATGATAAGATATGGTTAGAGGCTTCAGCACTGATCTTACTGAAGAATGGACCATTCACTGCCGAAGGGGTTCCAGTGTTCAAGTTCTGGGCATGTCCTGGTCCTTTGATTCTGTGGGGGTGGGGTCAGGGGGTGGGGAGCCTTTGGCTGCCGGTGGGGCTGGAGGTCAAAGTTCTCTCCTTTGCGCATCCTTCAGCTGCAAGTCTTGGGGTTAGGGTCTGTTATCTCTAAAAAGCAACTCAATACCTTGTTAAAAACAGGATAGGACCATTTCGATCTGGTTCTGTGGTTTCACTGAACTGCTCCTTTCACTCATCTTTACATCTTTAGCTTGGTTCTCATTATTTGGGCCTTGATTTGAAAGGCCCCACGTCAGAGAAACCTTGTATGATGACCTAATTAAGAAGCCAACCATTCATTCACTGCCATGTCACCTTATTGTATCATTCAGCATGAAGCACAGTAGGTGCTCAATTAGAACTGGATTATCCAAAAGCAGAATAAGTACATTTTTGTTTGTTTGTTTGTTTGTTTCAAGTGTACAAAACAACATAATGATTAGACCTTTACACCCCTCACCAAGTGATAACCCACCCAAGTCTGCTACCCCTCTGACATTGTACGTAGCTATTATAATACCATTGACTATATTCCTTATTCCATAATTTACAACCTGTGGCTACACACACACACACACACACACACACACACACACAGCGTGCCAAAAAGATGTATGAATATTTTAAGCAAGGAAAAAACTATTAAAATTGTAATACTCAATATATACCAATAACAAAAGATGACTACAAGTTATGTGTATACATTTTTTGGCACCCCCAGTTTATACAGAGGGTGCCAAAAAAAGTATAGACCTTTTTTTTTTCAGGTTCATGTACACATTTATTAAATATTTTTGGTCTAATAAGTACACACAATTAAATCGCCTCCTCTCTGGAGATTAAGATATAAAATCATCAGGCAAAGATCATGTGTAATCAAAATTGTCCTTGAAAACCCCATAAATCATCCATAAATTACTGTACGATGTTATGGGCTATAATAACTTACATAAATAAGATACAGTAAGATAAACACACCCCTTGGTTTAAAAAGTACTTAGATAGACCAAGGCATATTTAACCAGACAATTCTATTTCCCAACGCATCTGGTTTTTAATACCAGATTGCCATTAAGTTTTAATAATTAATTTTATTTTTTATTTTTTATTTTTTTATTTTTTATTTTTTTATTAGTTTCAGGTGTACAAGACAAGGTAATACTTAAACGTTTATCATTTATATCCCTCACACTGTGAACCCCCCTCCCCCCATCCATTATCCCTCCGACCTCACACCCAGCCATCACATTATATATATAAAATTATAGTTGGCATTCATTAATGTTTAGCTTCTGGTGTACAATGCCATGGTCAGGCATCCACAGTATCTCTGAGGTGGTCTCCCAAATAGGACGCATGTCCATCGGATACCCAACAAAATCTTTACAACATTATTGAATAAGTTCCCCAAATTAATTTTCAGAAAACCCTGAGGCCATCTTGTGGTTACCAGCTGCTTCCTAATTCCTTCACCTTTCCCCTTATCCCCAACACCCCCCCCGCCCCCGCCCATCTAAGTATAGACATTTTAAGAAAAGAGAAAACCATATTAATATATACCAATAACCAAAGATGAATACAAGTCACGTTTGACTTCTGCTATTACAAGAGGTACTCAAAGTGGTTACCGTCAGCGTCCAGACACTTCTGATTACAGTGAATTACTGCTTGAGCAACGTTGACCAAAGTGTTAACATCTCTTAAAATGTGTATACATTTTTTTCTGCACCCTGGTGTGTGTGTGTATACATATTTGCATCAAATGCCCAAGCACAGTATTTAAACACAGCTGTCATGTGACTCCTAAGCCTTTTGATCCCCCAATTCTCCCAATCTCCTCAGCCATTCCTCATGGTTTCTAAATCTTTTACTATGTCGTCTCACTGCACATCCCTTATTTCTCCTCAACTAAAAGAAACTCAGTTTTCCAAACCTAGCTCAGAAAAGCCTTTCCAAATTCCCAATGGCCATGTGTACTGCATGCTTTGTCTGCAGTTGTCTCACTCCTCTCAATGCCAACATACCCCACACAAAGATGTCCACATCCTGATCCCCAGAAACTGTGAATATAAGGTGTGACAATTAAGTTAGTGAACTTGTTGCAACGATGTTGCTAACCTTTTTTGATATCAGAGGGTTATTCATTGTGAATTTGTACCAACTGGACAAACAGCTAACCAACTTTACTATTTGGAAGTGCTGAAAAGCCTGCGTGGAAAAGTTAGACAACCTGAACTTTTTGCCAACAATTCATGGCCTTTGCATCACGACAATGCACCAGCTCACACGGCGCTGTCTGTGAGGGAGTTTTTAGCCAGTAAACAAATAACTGTATTGGAACACCCTCCCTACTACCTGATCTGCCCCCACTGACTTCTTCCTTTATCCGAAGATAAAGGAAATATTGAAAGGAAGACATTTTGATGACATTCAGGATATCAGGGTAATATGATGATAGCTCTGATGGCCATTCCAGAAAAAAAATTCCAAAATTGCTTTGATGGGTGGACTAGGTGCTGGCATTGGTGCATATCTTCCCAAGGAGAGTACTTTGAAGGTGAGTTTAGTGATATTCAGCAATGAGGTATGTAGCACTTTTTCTAGGATGAGTTTGTGAACTTAATTGTCAGACCTCGTGTTATTTTACATGGCAAAAGAAACTTCACAAATATGATGAAGTTAAGGATCTTGATATGAGGAAATTATCCATGCTTCTTTAAGTGTGGTCTCTGGATTATCCATTGGGGGCCAATATAATCACAAGGTCCTTATGAGACGGAGGCAGGAGGCAGGAGGGTCAGAGTCAGAAAAAGACAAGTGATGAGGGGAGCAGGTGTCACAGAGAGAGAGAACTGAAGATGCTATACTGCTGGCCGTGAAGATGGAGGAAGGGCCATGAGCCAAGGAATGCAGGTAGCCTCTAGAGGCTAGAAAAGGCAAGAAAATAATTCTCCCCTAAGACCTCCAGAAGGCATGAAGCCTTGCTGAAAGAGCTTGATTTTGAACTTCTGACGTCCAGAATTGTAAGAATAAATTTATATATTGTTTTAAGCCCATAAATTATCATTTTTTATAACAAAGTATAGCAGCAGGAGGAAAAAATACAGCATACTTTTCTTGATGTGGTTATTATGTTTCAATTAATAACTCAGCCAGTCAGTGTAGGTCTTTTGATATTAGGTACATTGAGTTTTCAGACTGCAGGTAGATTAACCTGAAAATATAGATTCTCTTCCTTTTTATTTTGATTTTCTTCTTTAAAGTCTCAGTTGGCAACTGTCTCCTCATGTTGCCCAGACCTTTAGATTGTTACCATCATCCTATTATCTGTTCTCACTGATGCTGCCTTAGAAGTTTGTTTCCAAGAGACCCATTTGCAAGAAATAACAAATTCCCCTATGACTTTGTGACTGCCTTCTCTTCATAAAGTCCAACATTATATTACTCATTTGGATGCGGTAAGAATATTTTTTAATGTAAATTTCTAAGACATCTGTCTATGGGAGAGAAAAAAAAGAGTTATTTCAAGTCATAGTATTATTTATTTATTTGTTTGTTTGTTTGTTTATTTTTGAGGAGTGAACAGCTTACACTGGCCCATGCGGGGATTGAAACGGCAGCCTTCGTCTTATTAGTACCACGCTCTAACCAACTGAATAAACCGGCCACCCCTCGAGTCAAATTATAAAGCAGCTCAACTTCAAAGTATTTTGTTTTTTTGTTTTGTTTTGTTTTTTAATTTTTATTAGGGAATATTGGGGAACAGTGTGTTTTTCCAGGACCCATCAGCTCCATGTCAAGTCGTTGTTTTCAGTCTAGTTGTGGAGGGTGCAGCTCACTGGCCCACATGGGAATCGAACTGGCGACCTTGATATTATCAGCACGGCGCTCTAACCATTGAGCAACCGGCCGCCCCAACTTAAAGGTATTTTGAATCCTGACAGTCAGTGATGGAAGGTTTCTGATTTCAAGTTAATGGATCACTGCATTTAGAATATGAAATATTTATTGTTTTATTTAGTTTTCACAAATTACTTAAAACTTTGCATTTTATAACTAACGTATGCCTTGTTAGACTTCCTGGGATACAGAAATAGTATTGGTCTTATAGTCCTTTAATAATAATTTTAACTTCGGAAGTTGGTATATTTAATCCCCTAAACTATGCTTCTTAAAGTGTGGTGTCTGGACTGGCAGCGTCAGCAACCTTTGGAGCCTGTTAGAAATAAAAGTTATCAGGCCACCTTAGTCCCACAGAACCAGACGCCCTTGGGTAGGGCCCAATAATCTCTATTAGGGCTTGGAGCTAGCTATGTTGGGTGCTCTGGGTCAGACCATTAGACCTCTAAAGACATTTTTGGAGAAGATTCACAAATCAGTGACTCAGAATTTCTGGGTAGAAATTTCCTTCCGGCAAATTCTGTGTACGTGTGTCCTTTATTTTAAGTAAAAATGGCACTAGTCAAGGAAAATCCTTAAGAAAAAAAATAAACAAGGAAGGTAGTTTCTGCATAAAGCAAATCACAAATGTCATCTTTCCAAATGCTCCCAGGAAGGTGTTTCCTCTAGTTTCCACCATTCTGTTAATTTCTAACAGTTACAATACCCTGATAAATAGTATTTATCTACATGTCCACTAGTCTGAAAGCATCAAGGGAGGAATCCTATCTGTTCACCACTGTATTTTCTGAATGTAGCCCAATGTGCAACACATACAGAACTGCAGTATTTTTAGTTTGAATGCCTATTTCCCCCGTATCCCTTTTCAAGTCAGGAACTCCAGTCTAGAATTCTGTATGTCCTATGTCACTGATGCCACTGTGCTAAGCATATAGTAGTGTGGCCAAAAGAGGGGCTTTATATATAATAAATCTGACAAGTTCAGTGACCAAAAGTAACCTCACAGGGTGATCTGATCATAAATTCCTGATGGGGCAGCTCCTGATGTGTAGTCACGCTCCAGGTGTATAAGTTCTTTAGTAAAAGATTTATCTTGGCTTTCAGCAAGCCCTGTCCATTGTTTCTGTGCTTCTAGGTTAGCATACCTTTGCAATGCCTCTTTTCAGAACTCTGGAAGTAGAAACGTAACCATTCTCAAGAGAGCACATAATCTTGTTAGCTATCCTGTAATTCAATTCCCACTTCCATTGGTTCTCTCACCTTCACAGTAATCTTCTTTATGTTTCCTCCTTATTTGCAAATGTATAGAAGAAACTACAAAACTGTCATTCTGGGAAGCACTTTTCTCAATGTATTGAGATCATGTTTTTCCAGGTGTGTCCTCTGTTTGTCTCCAATAAACTCTAATAAACTGTTATAAAAGTTTTCTGCAGATTTGGACATTCTTATACAGTAGGTTCTCAATAAACATATAAATAAATGAATGAAATCATGTAAATATTAAATTCCATTCCCATTATTTACATGATCGATTCATATTCTGATGTACTATAAAGTTTTGCTGGAAATAGGTAGATATGGATTGGTATTAATGGAATTTCTGTTGCATTTAAGATTGCAAAAAATATCTGATGTTAGAGCATTTAGATTGCATAAGCTCCTTCTGTAGAGATGAAAAAAGCCAGGTAGGAGAAAGACAGAAAATTATTTCAGAAATTAAACCTGAATTTTGACTAGAATCCATTTTATTTTGTCTGAACTGTCGACTTAACATCCAAACCTGTAGAGAATTTTTGAGTTTATTTGAGCCGAACTGCTGACATGCTGGGGAACAAGGTCTCAAATGCTCATGAGAACAACAGTTTTACAGCTTCTTTTATGCATTTGAAATGAAGGAGGGAATGTAAGGAAGATTACCTGGAGGTGTGATAAAGGAGGTGGGGATTGGATTACAAGATCATGTGCTTTCTTGAGGGTGGTTGTACCTTTGAGGGGTATTATTTCTGGCATTTCAAAGTGTGTTAGCTTAAAAACCTTTCACTAAAGAAGTTAAGCCTGGGGCATGACTATCCACCATGTCCTGCCCAGTTAGGAATTTACGACTTATTACAGCACCCCTTTTTTATCCACAGAATCAAAAAAACACAGTTTAAAATAGTGACTAAGCATATTAAGTATTTACATAATAAAATACTAAGAAATGCCAATAGCTGTATGGTTCCAAGAACAATATGGTGATTGCATATTAAATCTATCATTGCAAATTTGCCATGTAATTTTTCTAATTATATTGCTCATGACATAAGCCACCCTTATGTCCAATCTTTTATATTCATAGTTGATTTCATGAAAGGATTCCAGTTCTTCACTTTTTAAGTGGATATATAGAGAATCAAATCTACAGTAATTTTGTTTCTTGTTTTAACTGGTTTTGGGAGATAGAAGAGTAGATTATAATAGAACACTAAGACGAGTCTTTCCCCACAAAAACAAGCTTGTTTAAATTTGTTTAACCATTAAGTAACCTTAAACACCTTTCTTTATTGCTGTTTTTATCTGATTCTTCAATATGCTAGTATTTAGTACACAGCTTGGAAGGGTAGATTTCAATTTTATTTGCCTAGGACGTTTTTGTTCTTGGAACTCAGATTAGTGTCTTCCAAGGTATAGTTTGGGAAAAGCCTACTCAATCCTCAAAGCCAGTATTTAATACATTGTGAAATAACATTTATAAGGAGAAAAACTAAGAAGGCCCTAAGGACACTGCAACAGACTGTTTTTACTTGTTAACTTGTTAGGCAACTGCTGAATAAAGTTTTTAACAGTAAGAAGAGACTAATTTCTACTAGAAAATAAAAAAGAAATGCCAGTGTAATAGAAAATTTGAAGTTTAATTTGAAAATTAAAATAAGATTACAGAGTTAAATGGATCACTATCAAAATTCAGAAACTTTTTAATTAAATGATATCTGTTCTCTTCAGTTAAATGTTTTCTGTGTATGTGAGAGTCGTTTGAAGGATTTCCTAACAAAAGTGTTATATCCCTCTCCCTCTATCACAGGAATGTATGTGCCAGGATTTAGGATCTACCGAGGCCTGGGTTTAAATCTGGCTTCATGCTCTTTTTTAATCTTCATATTATCTTGATAACATTGAACTCCCAGGTCTGTTACTATTAAATGTGATAATGAATGCAAAGCCCTTTCTCAGTGTTCTACAAACTTTACTTTATACTTTTAGTAAAGTTCCACAAACTTTACCAGACCTCCCCTGTCTGTCCAGGGCTTTTCTTCATTTGGGATTGCCATACTCTGCCTTGTGTTGTTAAATGGCAGAGTGTTAATAAGAATTTGTCTTGCACCTCTTTATGTTCCCCCATGTACCCCTGCAGTAAATATTTATTCCTCTTCCATCTCAAGAAGGAACCCAAGTCTTGGTGTCCTGTTGGCGCATGACTTTTCTGTTACAGAGTCAAGCACCAATTGACCAGATCCCTAGGAGACAACTCAACTTATGCTGCTTACATTTTCAAAATCCTATACTGATGGAAGAACAGAAGGTGGAGCGCTTAATAAATATGTATTTAATAACTGAATGCAGAGTGTGTTAATGATATGAAGAACTCAGAAGATGGGTTCTCTTCTCAGATCCAGTAAGATGGGGGAAAAGGAGAGGTCAAGGATGATTCTGAGGTTTCAAAGTGGGAGAAGAGCATTACCAGTTACACAAGTGAGTAAGTTAAAAGAAAAGGCTGATTGGGGTGGAAGACTAAAAATTGGGTTTTGGATTTGTTGCCTCTGCTTTTCGTAAGGTACTTTGCACACAGGTAGGGTGCTGAAAATACGTGTTGCCCTAAATGCTCAGCAAGCAGTTGGAGGTACAAGACTGAGCATTGAGGCTTCAACAATTTGGCTTTGTCAAAGATACCCACGCACGCCTAAAAGAGGAAGATGTCCCAGTAGCCGTGTCACATCTGTCCCAAGGGGAGATTCCAGCTATCACACAGCCTTTTTTATCCTCAGAAGAACAGAAGGAACTGTGGAAACAGGGCCAGGTTGATTACATGGTGGCATATTCCTGTGACAACATCAAGAGGAAACTTGACACTCACCTCCAAAAGAAAGACTGCAGTTTTCCCATGGACACATCCGCTTCACAGGTTCTTATTTCTGATACTTAGTATCTAGGGCTGGGTTCAGAAAAATCTGTTACAGTTGTTAAAGATTGTCACTAAAATTCATCAGATGAAGTGTTTTTGCAGGACAGTTGGGCAAAAGTTGTAAAATAGCAATTTTGTTACATGAACAGTTTTTCGTTTTGTTTATTTAACCCTAGGCTTATTTAGTTCGTGTTTCAGAAATTCCCAGTTATGCTGGTTGCCAACCTATGTGGTAAGGGAAACTCAGTCTTAAGCTATTAAGATGGCTACATCAACTCTTAAAATGTGCTGAGCCAGGTGCCAAATCTGCCTCCCTTCAGAACGGGACATGGTATCTGTCTTACCTGCTCATTGTACCCTTTACCAGACCTGTATTTAGAACTGCCCAGCGCCTGCCAGAGTGACTGTAATTCTGATTTCAGGTAAAGACAGCTTATAACAACAGTGCTGAGTGATTCATAAACATACCAACAAATGGCATTACTCCATTTTATTTCCTGGTAGTAGTGTCTGAAGATGTTCACCAGTTTTCTGTGTACAGTAAGTCAGCATGCTAAAGTGCATTTGTTCAGTTCTGTGTATCTGAAAACAGCAGTGTGGTCTCTGATGGTTACCTGCAATGGCATCTTGTATGACAAATAAGCTTATTGCCATTAAAAAACAACAACAAAAAACCCCTGAGAATTAAGAAAGTAGAGAAAGAAATAGAAGACTCTAATAGAAGTAGTGAGTGAATGCCTGAGAAATTTCAGATATCGAGTGTGTGCGTGTGTGTGTGTGTGTGTGTGTGTGTATGTGTGTGTGTGTGTGTTTGGGGGCTGAACTGCAAGGGATATGTGCATTTTTTGAAGCAATGTACAAATGAATTTATGGATCATCTTGGAGTTAAGTAAATTTTAGGGACAACTTCCAAATATTTAGTTTTGGAGTTTTATTATTTTCCAGCCTATGGACTAGAATTTTGTCTGAGAGATTCTCAGCGACAGAACTCTTAGCTCTAAGGGGCCCAGGAAAATGGAATGATACTCAGCTTTTTAATCTGTAGCCAATAAAACTTTTTATCAGTTACACAAAAGTTTGTAGATCCCAAGTCTAGGACCTATTTGACTTGGTTAAACCAGCTTATCATGTGATAACCACAGAGGCATACAATTAAATCTTGCCTACTGTGTTTCCCCGAAAATAAGACCTAACCGGAAAATAAGCCCTAGCGTGATTTTTCAGGATGACATCCCCTGAACATAAGCCCTAATGTGTCTTTTGGAGCAAAAATTAATATAAGACCTGGTCTTATTTTGGGGGAAACATGGTACTCCCATTTCTCTCTCCAAGCAAAAATAAAATTATACAAGCTTTGTTTTAGTCCCTTAGGCAGGAATTCAGAAGACCCTCGACTTTATGGAATAATACTAAAATGATGATGAAGATGAAAGTTATCATATTTACCACCTTTGAAGCATTGCAGATAGCTGCTTGGGTGGTCAGTATATCACCATGTGGTTCATATACTTGTAACAATTAACAGTCATGTGCAGGATTTGGAAAAACGGCTGCCAACGTGGCATTCTGACTACAAATATAAAAGTTTACAAGAAGATTCCTAACAACAAAAATTGTAGTAAAACAGATTACAAGTTTAAATTATTGGGAAACAGATGTCAGTTTTAATCCTTCATTTTATTTCTACTTCAGCTGTTCATAAATTGTTCCTGTATCTATGGCTCTTTATTACTGATACTGGTTCTCCTGCATTCACAATGTCCTGTAGAGTATTCAACTGTTCCTAGTGAGGAATAGAAATAAAGAATTGAACTACTGGATTGGCATGCTCTTAGGAAGCTGCTGAACATGTTTTCTCCATGATTCCCCCGATGCCCCGAAGCTCCTGCTACCTTAATTACCTTAAAAATGGGATCTATCCCTCAAAGTGAGTTCACATTTGAGACAGAGAGCTGAAACAGCAAGGAGAAATTGAGAAATTATGACTAGTGTCCCGAAGAAAGGTTTCTGCAATCTACGTTCTGTATAGTCCCTGGAGAAACCGTTCTGGTTTGGGGAGAACTGGAATGGGAACAATGGGAACTAGAAATGAATGCAATTCCATTTCAGTCAACAGGTTGATACCCATGCACCAAAAGATAATTACGGATTCAAAGGAATCCCGTTCAAGTTATCATGATTGTGTTTTCCCGAAATGGCACACACATTAGTCATTAATGCTCTCACATCTTTCCTCTCTGGAATGGGAAGAGACTGTGTCCTAGGTGTGAAAACAGGGCTTTGGAGGTTAATCTGGGTTCTAATCCCAGCTTTGATGCATAATAGTTCTGGGCCCTTGGACAAATTATGTAATTTCTCTGAGTCTTCAATTCCTCAACTGGAAATTGGAGATGATATTTAGCTCAAAGGGTTGCTATGTAATAAACAACATAATCTATATGAAATCAGTGAGCATCTGGCAGGAGTCTAGTAAATATGAATTCACATTTGAGTGTACCCAGTGGCCTCCACCTTGCCCTTCTTTTTCTCCCTTGTCTCTTTGGTGCCCCTCTGTTTATCTTCAAGTACAATGGCAAAATGCTGGGAGAGGCTCCTCGGTATATACATAGACAGTGGTGCCTGGAAGACTTTCCAGAACCAATTTTGTACCCCAGTCTCTCTTGGCTTGACAAGTGACTCTCTTCTAAATATCCTTTGGTGATGTGAGAATTCCCTGCAGGTTTGGGAGTAGATGAGTCCTTTTAATTCTGAGGTTGAGAACAACAGAAACCCAAACCACTGTCATTATGAAGATTCTGATGAAAATGCTGTACAAGCACCCCTTTAAAACATCACTTTTGTCAGTACGTCTCAGAAAAACCATTGACCTCCACTCCCCAACAAGTAAATCTCAATTTGATATTTCTCTAAGCAATTACATGTGAAAATTTCTAAAATGTAACATGTTTTGAAAATTCTTCTTTTTTCTAGTTACAAATAAATAGGTGCTTATTGTGCAAATCAGTCACAAATGTATAATTTAGAAAGTCCTCCACTGAATGCATCTTCCAGAGGTGGCTTAGGTCACAGTTTTTGTGTATTCCTTCAGCTACTTTTGGTTTGTGCGCTAACGTAAGTTGTGTTACAAGCACTATTATTGTTTCTATTGTTTTTTATATTTAACAATAACAGGATCCTACTAGGCAGCCCGCTTTGCAATGTACTGCTTAACTTTAGTAGTACCTTGGACATTATTCCAGCTCATTCGATATAGGACTAGCTTATAGTTTAAGGACTATACAGAATTCTATAGTATGTATACATGTGCCCTGTAATTCCAACACCTTACCAACTACATTTAGATTTAGCTTACATTTAGATTATGAGCAATATCTAAAAGGCAATTCTTACATACAACTTTGTATGACTGTGCAAAGAAATCTGTAAGAGAAGTGGCATTTCTGTATCAAAGTACATATATGTTTAAAATTGTAATATTTTTTCTAAAATGTCCTACAAAAAGGCCGTAGCAATTTGTACTTCCACCAATAGCACAGGAGAGTACTTGTATATCCACAGTGAGTTTTAATAATCATAATTTTTACCAGTTAGTGAGAATTATACATCGCTAAATTTGATTAGTGAAGTCAAGACTCTTCAAATACACTAGAAGGTAAGCTCCATGGCGCAGGAATTATTATGTTCCCTTCACTGCTATGTATGTGCTTAGAACAGTGCCTGGAACGCAGTAGGCAAGCATATTTGTTTATGTTTGTTTTATTATTTCTTCAGAGAGCTGCTAGTCCATGTAATTTGCCTATTTTTCTTTTAAATTTTTCTCCCCACCCCCCAAAGATCTCTTGGTATAATATAAAGTTAAATATTTGCTATGCGTTGCAAATATTTTTTTTTCTAGCTTGTCTTTTTATTTCTTGGTGTGTTTTGCCACTTAGAAACTCCACATTTTTATGAAGTCAAATGCATTAACCTTTTTCTTCAAGCGTGTTTCATGCCTAGTTTTTACCCACTGCAAAATAAAAACAAGATTCACATAGGTTTTTCTTCTTATTCTTTCAGTGTTGCTATAAGAGGTTTATTTTTTGTTTTCACCTGATATTTCTATTTTGATCTCTATGGGTTGGAAAAAATGTATTACATAGGATGAAGAGCATACAGGTAGGAAATCACCAAGTTAAAAGAATTCAAATTTGTGCCACAACGCATGCATTTTCATTTTGGGCTTTTAGCTTTCTTTTCCCAAACATATAAATATAACTTTGTTTGCATCTCTTTAAAAAATTACAAAATTTACTCATGTGCATTACAAAAAATTCAAGTTATTAGAAATATTTAAAATAAAAAGCAAAAATCCTCCCTCACTTAGTCTCTCTGCCCCTCTCTAGAAGAACTATGTTAACATTTTGGTGTGTAGACTTCAGGACGTTTTCCTATGTATTCACAAATATATTCACACATATCAGTGATCCTTTATTTTTCTGCTTGATCTAAATGAATCACACAGTAAAATTTTTCTGAATGTAGAACTTCTAAAGCCAATACACTGTAGCTGTCATCACATTAGTTATATGTATCTGTACATTTATAACAGCGTTGCAATAGCTGTATTCAATAGTAGGATATACCGTAATCTAATTAGTCACTCTTTCTTCCTGGCCACTATTTTCCTGTTTTTTAACATTACAAGTGTGGGGATCCAGAATGAACGTGCCTCTGTGGTATGCAGATTGTTTAGCGCTAAAGGCAACTTTGGGGCAGGCTCAAGAGAAACTTCTGCCTTCCCACCCCTCACCCCCTACCCTTGCTGCCCCGAATTTGAATTAAAGGCCTTGCCTGTAAGAGATGATCACAGATAACTTCTTTTGGCCTATCCATCCTGTGCATCTGTAGCAGACTGGAGTGTGGAAAATGCAGAGAAGCCTTTGTACCACTCACAGCTCTTGGTAACGACTCCACCTTGCACTCTGCTTCAGGAGTGCCGTGGAACATAGTTTGTTTCTTTTAATTGTAATTTCTGAACATGAAAATATAACGTAGGAAATTATTCCCTCCACTGGTTACGGAAGTGCACATTACCTGTATTTTGGCAATTCGTCTTGATGGAAAGAAAGCTCCACCGCTAATCATCACTAAGGGCAAGAAAGATAAGGTTGAATGTGTTTCAGGCTTGAAGATGAAAGAGCCTGGTGTACACCAGCATTTATAAGAAAGTGGGTCGATTTAATGCAGACACCTGTTTTGCGAGCTGGCCAAAGAGGTCTGCTAGTCTGAGATTCAGCCAGCACTCACCGCACTAAAGACATGAAGAACTTCCTTGTAGAGAAAAGAATAGATCAAATAATGATTCCCATAGGAATGACTACCCATCTTCAGACTCTTGATATTGCAATAAAAAAGTCATTCAAGGACCATTTGCGCATGGAAATCAATGACTACATTGAAAATAGAATGGAGAGAAATCAGCGTGGAAACTTTGTGAACCCTAGCCTGTGACTTGGGTGAAGAATTCATGGGATAAAATCACTGACAGCTGTGTTGCCAATGCACTATGAGTAGGCTACATGGACAAGAAGTGCTCATTTAAGGAGAGCTCTATTACTGGACACCAGAGATTGGGGCAAATGGGTCTACAGGAAATGGAGTCGCAAGAAATTCAAGCCAGAATGACGATATTCCAGAAGAAGATGACATGACTGTATTTGAATAAATGTAGATTTTTGTACATGAGAAAATGAGACATCCCCTGAAAATAAGCCCTAATACGTCTTTTGGAGCAAAAATTGATATAAGATATATTTTCGGGGAAATATGATAAGACTTTTGCAACCATGACAGGTCTAGTGGAATATGGGGACAGTATCATTTATGAAGTTGCATATAAGCTTTCTGGGAGACTTGAGTTCCTTTTTTGTGAACTCACTGGGAAAAATCAACAGGATGGCTATTTACATATGCAAATCTATGGCTGAGACCCTGATCGGAAATGGAGATGTTGGAGAAGTTATGGCTCTGCTTGAAAGAACGGCCTTCTACTAAAGCAATAGTTTTTCTGCCCTAGGCAGAGTCAGAGCTTTAAGTTAGGCTTTGGACTGTTGAGGCACTGTGGCTTATTCCTTTTGAGATGCATATATTCTTTAAACAATTGTTTACAGGACATAAAACCCCAAGACAGTTAGGTGATGGGCTGGCAGGATCTTCACCTAGAGCTGGAGGAAGGATTGTATATATAAAGGATTAGCTTACCCAAGCTCAGTCTTGAGCCAGATATTATTTAAAACTGAACAATCCAAGCCTTGAGAAATGTTAAGAAAAGAAAACTTCTTATTAACTTATAAGGGAAGATTGTAAGACAGTGGCCTCTTGTCACTTTATGGGTGTCTCCAGTCGTGGGGTTCAGGTACTATGGTCCGCTGTGACTGTCCTATTGAGAGCTCACCCCTATGTGTAGGTCTCTTCTACATGAAGTAGATAGTCCTAAATCAATTATGCCAAGAAAGCCTACACTTGGGACAGGCTATGAGAATTTAAAAGGTAGGTCCTATATTGGGGGTGAGGAAGAAATACGACTTTCTTTATTTTAACCTTACCCTAGACTGAGTCTACAGGTGCTGAGGGTAGTGTGGCCTACCTGGCTTTTACCTGTCCCTAGGTATGCCGAGACCACATACTATGAAACAATGTCATTTTGATTCAAATGATGCAACATCCATCATTGAAAAACAAACCTAGCCAACAGGGCTAGCACTATATGTACACTGACCAAATAGTTTTGATTTCAGGGGACTTTCAAAGACTCTGCATGTTCTAGAGACTTCTCTCCTACTTCCTGGTCTTCCCCTCACACCTTATTAAAATAAATTTTCTACACAAAGGTTGACTTAAATATATTTACATTGTAAAAATGCTTTTCCCCAAACAATTACCAAAGACACTATCCAGAGAGGGCTAAAAACCTGTAAGCCCATCACCCTGCTTAATTCTTTATCACCTTCCACAGGAATGCAAAATTTTTACGCAGTTGTTATCATGTGCTCATACACTAATGTATCATGCATTTTTAAAAAGTAATGTTAGTCAGTTCAAAAGCCCCTGCCCCAGATGGTTACATAGTGGTGTGATATTGAGACAGGTTAGTTAGCATGTTGTTAGGTAGACAGGAAGGTCCCTGGTGCAATAAACAAAAAAAGAGCCATATCCTGAAACTCCAGGTGCTGGAATGTCATCTTCACTCTGGAACAAAGATATAAGACTGTGCCTTGAGGTTAATAAATAATCTCAAATCCCTTTTGGCTGGTCAAAGGAGCAGATCTGATAGATAGGAATGGGTTAGTTCGTTAATCCCTTCAGGATGAGCAAACAGGACAAACCTGATAGATGAATTCCATTAGAAGGCTCCAGCCCCCTTCCCCAAGCAGCCAAGGGAAGGTATAAAAGTAAGAACTTTCACCTCAGTCCTGGGCACCCCCATTTGGGATCCCCTCCTTCTAGGGAGCTCTGACCCTTTGCTTTCAATAAACTATCCTCTTTTTAAAACCTTTTGCCTCTCCCCGGTCCGTGTGTCCATTCTTCGGCTTCAGGAGACCCTGGCTCACACCCAGAAACTGCCGCCAGATCCCACATCATTTACATCAATATCCTGGGAAAAAAAATGATTTTGGTCCCAGGTACTTTCATTTGAATCATAGTTCCAACATAGGCGGTAAGGCCTTGACTTTCTGATTTCTTCATTTTAGAATTTTATTCTGGCTTGTGGGATGGATGAGAGGGACAGATATGGCAATGACTGATTGTTAATATTCTTCCTGAATTTGATGGGTTTTGTGACAAGCACTGTACGGAGAATTTTTAATTTCATCCTCTATTTTAATCCTCCTGACAACCCCTGAATATAAATTATATTACCTCACTTCACATGACAAAAAGGAAGTATATTGAGGTTAGGACATTTGCCCAAGGTCACACGGCAGGCTAGTGGAGGAGGTGGACTTTCAACTAGGCCAGGCTACGAAGAAGCCTTTCAACTTGGCCATCACAGGCCAAGAAGAAGCACAAACATCACATAAGAACAGTGGGTCTCCCTTTAGCACATGACTTTGCAGATCAAAAATCTCAGGATGGCTAGAGAATGAGTGATAACACTGCTTTAATTCTGAAGATCACCAGCAAGAGCTGGATTCATACGGGACTCGAGGCAAACTAAAACAGCACAGTAACCTCAGGAAAAAAATTGGCCCATCTGGACAAATTCCCAAAACATTTTCCACTACCCTGATGTCTCCAGAGCCACCTCTAAAATTACAAAATCTGTGTGTGTCACTGCAAAGGAAATTTGAAGAAAGAGAAAGGGATAGGAATTTTCTGAACCCTCTCATCGTTTTTGATTCGCAAAACTGGGAAAATAACAAGTACTGCCTCCTAAGGCAGTTGTTAAAATTAAGACAAATACCAGAAGGTCCGTCACAGAAGAAGGACTTTGTTTCAGTGCATGACACATTGCCCGCTTGAATTACACCCAAGGCTGTGGTTCTTCTCTCTGGGGTCATTTGATGGCATGTGATTATGATGCTCCTTGCCCAAAGGCTGGAGCTATTAATTGAATGTTGCTAGACAATGCATTATTTCACAAACACTGAAATTTAAGAAGTATTCAGAGCTATCCAAGTATGAGGACATTACTAACATATGCTTTTCTTAAGGGCGAGCTACTTTAACAAGAAAAGAAAAAAAACTTACTTCCCACCTTCATTCTTCTCCCTAAAAAAAAAAAAAAAAACATCTCCAAAAGATAAAAAGCACTAACACATTCGTCCTTGGAAGGCAGAGTTCAGGAATTCTGGAGCTCTCTCAACACCCCTTCCTTCCTCCTCGGGGCCAAACCTCCTGTCCAGTGTCACAGAAGTCCCCGGTGCGCCAAACAAATGTTTTTACTTCTGCCGTCCTCCAGCCGGGCGAGGAAGGGGAGTGCCCGGGCCGCCCCTCATTCTCTCCCCGGCAGTTTTCCAATAAAACCAGGGCGGTATGGGAGTGTCTTCTTGGCTGTGGAACTTGATACTCCTACCTTGTCCTGAAGCCACCCGCCGCTTTTCCCCAGCCCTCCCTTCGCGGTGATTTTCCTCTCCGGGACGCCCTGCGAGGGCGCGCGGCCGGTGTCCCCCCCAGCCCGAAAGGTAGGGGCTCGGCTGCGCTCCTGACGCGCCGCTCGGGGGACCCGGCGCCACGCAGCCTCCCTCCCGCATTGCACCTTCCTCCGTGAACGTGCGGGCGGCTTGCGGCCACCGCCCATCTGGCTCCAGCAGCCGAGCAGGAGGAGCTTGCCCGCCGCCCGAAGGCGCTCGGCACAGCCGCCTGTGCACCGGACCCGGGCGCCGCCCGCAGCGCCCCGGCTGGAGGGCGCCCCGCCCCGCAGGCGGCGCCGAGCCCCCCGCCGCTCCCCCGCTAGGTCTGGGGAGGCCGGAGCGTGGCCGCGCCGCCCCTGGCCCGCGCCCCCTGCCTCCGGTTTCCGCCGGCCGTGGGCTGGGGCGGCCCGATGCTGCAGGCGCCGCGGGAGAGGCAGCAGCCGGCGTGGAGCGAGCGGCGGCGGCGGCGGGCGGATCGCGGCGGGGCCCCCCGGTAACTCCCCCGCGCCGGCTGGCGGCGGGTTTGCAGGGCCGGGCGACGGAGGCTGGGGGTGCGACACCGAGCGCCCGAGCCGGGCCGGGGGGGTCTGGTCTGTGCTGCCCAGGTCTTCGGGTTTTGCAGCCTCTGAGGCTGAGTGTCGGGGGTGGGGGCGCGCTGAGCAGACTGCCCCTGCGAGCACCCTCGCATCCCAAGAGGTGGGGTGCATTCGCACCCCCTCCGCCAGAGTTTGGGGGCTGGGGGCCCCCGAGGGGCGCTCGGATCCCCGTGCCAGCCCAGGGAGGGCGGGAGGGGCGAGGAGCCCGCGGGCGGTTAGAGGGGCGCGGGGGGCCGAGGGGACCTGCTCTGTGGCCCCGTGTTGTCTCATTGCAGGGGAGCTCGGGCGCTCGGGCGGTTGACGGGGTGACCGGCTCCTCGCTCTCTGTTTTCTTGCGACCGAGTCTGTACGCCCGCAGGGCCGAGAGGGCTGCGAGGTGCCAGTCTTGGCCCTTAGCAACAAACGTCCGAGAGACCCTGCTTCCCGCCACGGGAGAAGGAGCCCTCACAAAGCGGGCCGCTTGGCAGTTTGGGGGAAAGGGCGGTGGTGAGAAAACTGCAGTGTTAGGGCGGCCGTTAGTTGTCAAGATACCGAGGAGAAACTTGTCATTTTGAGGCCGCCTGTTCCGGAGCGCCCCGGCTCGCTCAGCCCCCTTTTGGTGTGCTGTTATTTCGGCTTAAAAGAAAATTTACAAAAAGTGGCTTCCAGACACTAAAGCGCAAAACACCTTTTCTGACCTTCAGTAGAAAGGGCGGGGAGGGAGGCTGGGGGCAAGGGTCGGTGTTTGCTCTTCCAAGGCACTCTTAGAAACCGAGTGAGAGTGGGGATGAGAATAACATTGTGAATGTCAGTGTATCAGAAACCACACAGGCCACAGATTCTCAACTCAAAGTCAAATGTGCCCTGAAGAGGAACGTGCTCTGCGCGCTATGATTAAGGAGATAGTTAAGGACGCTCTGCAGATCAGCCCGACGCTCCTCGCCCTCCGAGGCTCTATGGCCCCATGTTCACGCTGATCTTTAGGTCTCCGACGGCTCCCCTACTAATCTGTCCTAGATATTTAACTTTCTGATGTCCACATTTCCTCCCTGAGCTGCAGACCATGAAACTGTCTTTTTGTTTACATGGCGATGTTAAATATTTGTGAAGATCTGGTCAGGCTGCCAGGTTATTTTCCGGTTCAGAGCATGCTGATTGCACGTTTGGAAATTGGTTTGTGACGCTGCCTTTTGTGTTACCAAGGACTGCTTTTCATACTAAGACCTGCAAAAAAGACAGTCTTAGACTGTCTCCTTTGTTGTGTCCAAATAAGCCTAAGTGCCTTGGACACTTTAGATAATGGTTTATAATGGGGAACTTTTCTGGAAACTCTGTATTACCCTGATGGGACTTCATAAGCTGTCCTTAATCGTTCCAGTGGAGGGGGAACATGAGGTCTTCACTTGTTGGGACTTCCCTTGAGCAATAGTTGCTGAGTGTCACAGTCCCAGGTTGTACCATATTTCCTTCTAATGGTGCAATAAAGTGACACTGCTATTTGACTACGTTTCAGTAGAATTGTTGGAAATATTCAATTTGTTCTTATGCCTAAATCAATGAAAATCTTTGAAGCTCAGAGAGAAATAGACACCATTGGCCAAATCATGCCATTAAGAGACATACCATTAAAAAACATCAGCCTGTCTTTTGTGAAAATTGTAATTTCTGGTTTTTTCATTCTAGAACTTAGTGGCAGCTGTTTTCTTCTGATGGAGCTATTTGTGTGTTCCACATCATGTGGAATATAATGGGAAGGAAGTGAAATAACGCTCTATTTCCCATATTTCTCTGATAAGCTTCATCTACTAACCATGCCAATTACTACTTGGCTTCCATGAAAATTCCAATTCTAACCAGGGTTGGGGACCAGAGATCTGTTCAACATATATTCTAGGTGATGCTTGTCAAGGAGGAGAGGAAAAGCAAGAAAATCAGGTGGATTTTCACTGTGATCCCCGGTGTGTTCCCATCTGCTATTTTATTAAATCTTCCCAACAACACTGTGAGACAGAATGTTCAGCCCCATGGTATAGTTAAAAAAACCTGAAACTGCCCCTAGGTTAAGTGACTTGGAATGGATCACATGAAGTGTGCTTCCTCTCTGCCTTCCATCATTCCAGGAAGCCTCCACGGCACACATGTTCACACATTCTTTCCTTCTTTGTGTATATCTTTCTCCTTTGCCTTGCTCTCAAGTTATGTATCCCCTGATCTGAACCAACTTTCGAAGTTACCCCTTAGGCTGGGCTTCTTGAAATCAGGTGGTCTGCTTACTATCCCTTTCCTTCTCATAGCGTCAGACTTTCACCAATTAGGCATCTTCTATCTTCTCCACATTTTTGATATGCCACTTAGGTGTGCTGTGTCTGGCCAAATTCAGGAGGTCGTTTCCAATGGGCTGTGTTCCAAACGTTCTTTTCATTCTGAATATAGTTTCACTGGAGTTCCAACTCATTTCTCTTGCTTGGAAGACGTCTTCCCAGGGCTACATCCCCATCCTCATAGATGGAATTAATCTCTCTCTCCTGTTTATTCAAAGTACAGTGGATAACAATACATAGTACAATCTCCAAGTGAACTCTTATGGGTTAAAAATAAAAATGTATTTGATTTGCAGCAAGCCTGATATGTCGAATACAATGTATGCATTGGACATTACAGGGTTTCAGTAGGATACTGTCTATGTGGTTCCGTATCAGGGTGTCAGAAGCCAGTTCCCTCACCGTGGGACTCAGTAGCGTCTCAGACTTGACAAAGAACTTGGCTGCTATGCTAATGTTGGGCGAAGGATAAAATTCTGGAGGTGAGGTTATGAGAGTAAAAGAGAGTTAAGGATCAGTAGGATCTGAGTCTCTTCCCCATGTCCGTATTTCTTTTTCTTGGAGAGCTTTTGGTCATCCAGTGGGGAGCAGCCTGCTTACTGTTTACTGCCACAACCTCCTGCATCTGGACATGGACTTTCCTCTTCCTGAACCACTGGGAAAGAGGGGAAGGAGAGCAGTCAACCTGGAGGAAATTTTCTGCTCAGGAGCACTGAAAAGCTGACTGAAAAGGTTCTCTTCTTCCCCATTCTTTCATCCTCCTCCTTATACCTCTGACACATGTGCAAAAGGCATTTTGTTCAGTAGCATGTAATGATGGTCTTTGAAGTGTTCTTTGAAGTAATGATTTACTTATTATCTGATTGGGAATACAAAGAGCCATAGAAGGTGAGGAGAATAAGGTCTCCAGACTAAGAGATGGCAATGAAGCTGGAGATGCATGTCTGTGGGTCACAATCATTGTGCTGGGAGGGAGGGGTGACAGGGGAGCAGAGAGTGGTTCTTCAGTGGATCCTGGGTGACTTTCTGCATGGTCATCTATACAGTGCGATTTGAGATTCAGCCAATATTTCCTGAGAATCCACCATGTGACAGGAGATGTTCTAGATATTGACAGTGGGGATAGGGTGTGAAGTGTTGAGCAAAACAAAGCCCCTGCTCTTACAGAGCTTCTGTTTTTGTGGGAAATGGAGCCATCAAACAAGATACAAATAAATGAAAAACATCTTTTAGATAGGATGAGTGTTATGACAATACAGCATGGGGCTGTGCTAGAGAAGAGGTGGGGGAAGCTACTTTAGAGCAATCTGAATGCTTTTCTGAGGAGGTGATATTTGACCTGAGATATAAATGGTGAGAGGTAGTCAGTCCAGTGAAAAGCAGAACGAAGACCATTCTAGGCAGAGGGAACAGCAACTGTAAAGGCTGAGAGGCATGCAAGAATTTGGGATGTTTGGAGACCTATATGAAAAAGAGTGCAAAAGGGCAAGCTGGCCCTGTGGCTCAGGCGGTTAGAGCTCCATGCTCCTAACTCTGTAACTCTGAAGGCTGCCCGTTCGATTCCCACATGGGCCAGTAGGCTCTCAACCACAAGGTTGCCGGTTCAACTCCTGAAGTCCTGCAAGGGATGGTGGGCTCTGCCCCCTGAAACTAAGATTGAACATGGCACTTTGAGCAGAGCTGCCTCCCGGATGGCTCAGTTGGGTGGAGCGCGGGCTCTCAACCACAAGGTTGCCAGTTCAACTCCTCGAGTCCCACAAAGGATGGTGGGCAGCGCCCCCTGCAACTAAGATTGAACACAGCACCTTGAGCTGAGGTGCCGCTGAGCTCCTGGATGGCTCCGTTGTTTGGAGCGCGTCCTCTCAACCACAAAGTTGCTGAACATTCCTCAACTCCCGCAAGGGATAGTGGGTTGCGTCCCCTGCAACTAGCAATGGCAACTGGACCTGGAGCTGAGCTGCACCCTCCATAACTAAGATTGAAAGGACAACTTGGAAAAAAGGCCTGGAAGTACACACTGTTCCCCAATAAAGTCCTGTTCCCCTTCCCCAATAAAATCTTAAAAAAAAAAAAAGAGTGCAAAGGGGAAGATAGGAGGAGATGAAGTCAGTGAGGAAGGTGGGAGATAGCTAATGTGAAGGCTTCAACTCTTAGAAAGGAGTGTGAACTGTGTTTTAATTAGAATGGGATGCCACTGGAGATTTTTAATTAGAGACTGACTCAGTCTTCCTCCATTGGCAATAGCTTTTCTCTGTCTCTCTCTCTCTCTCTCTCTCTCTCTCTCTCTCTCTCTCTCTCTCACAGTAGGTTTTTCTTCTACGTGTTAATTGGTCATCACTGATTTCCCCTTCCTTGCCCTAGGCCGGGGTTTGGACATATCCCTATAGAGCAGGGCTCAGGGGATCCTGGACAGCGTTCCTCATATACTCAGTTTCACCTTCATGCATAAAGGTCTCCATCACTAGCTCTGATATCTCAACCTCTCTCCAGACTGAGTAATAGCTGGTTGTTTCTAAGAAGTCTCTCAGTTGGCTGGTGACGTCTGAAGCTAAATATTAAAAATTTATTATTTAGTCAAATAAATCACAATTGATATCTTTTACGAGAGGTGATAATCTAAATAATCCAAAAGACTTGCTTTTTCCTGAACTCCTGCTCCCTCTCTCGCAGACTGTCCTCTATGTATTCCATTACGGGAGGTTTATGCTCTTTTTAGAGTATAGTTTCAGTGAAAATGTGCAAGACTCATAATACTTCTCATGGGAATACATTCTATGCCTGAGAGTTCTCATTTCTGTTCATTTTTGTAGATGATCTTGGCAGTCTTAGAGTAGCTCTTGAATCATGAAAGTTTATATCCAAGTCGATAAATCCTAGTGGCACCAGTTTATCAGAAATGAACAGAAAGTCCCAGGTTTTGTCATTTATCCTTTGATTCCAGAATAGCTCACCATCACCGGTATTACTCTCTGGGGAAGCTTGGTACACTCTTTAGAGAAAAAAATGGTTTTTAAGATTCTTTAGCCAAATGCCCTGCTCATCTATTAACTTACATTCTCAACATCACTAATATATGAGTACATGACAAATTTCAGCTTTTTGTGTCTGCTTCTTTCTAATTAATGTAGTGACCTAAAATCTAGAACACATTTCTATTTGAGAGGGCAGCGATTATGTCTTCTCTTTTATACCCCCTGTACCTTGTATCTGGTCTAGTGTCCAGAACATTATAGATTGAGCAAACATTTGCCAAATGACTCATTCAGTGTCAATAATCTTAATATATTAGCTCAGTTATATCATCTTTATAATGGTTATGGCCATCTTTATAACGATTAGGATTATCAATTTGTCATCTCCAAATCTTTACCCATTGGAGAGAACAGGTGAAAGGTGAATTCATCCCTGTGGATTTGTATATATTAATTCAAACCCTTTCGATTTTGAGTCTTCTTTCTTTTTGAAAATGTTATACTGTATTTATGACAACAACTAAGAGAATGTACTAAATATCATCAGATGGATACTCTCAAGTTTGTTTTCATATACAGCAAACTTTCAGTACATTTTTATGATTGATAATTTATGATCATTTGAGTTGGGTAGGTCCAGTTTGTGGTTACATTACTGAAGAAATGTGTGCCAGCATGTGAATAACAAAATCACCTCCCTCTTTAATAAGTACCACAAACATCTTTACGTCCACAGTCTCGTGCACTTGACTAGGCAGAGATTTGCATTGTGTAACTTGCAGTGCTTATTACGATATGTCTTAGGTTCTAATAGTTGTCATTTAACCTAGTTTGAGACACAAACAAATGCCTTGGGAGTGAAAAGCATTCCTCATCAAGATTGCCAGAGCTGGGAGGAGGTGGGGAGGAGTGCCTGGCAGAGGGAACTGAGAGAGAGGTGGTCATGCAAGAGGGGGGCCCAGCTGTGGGCTGTTGGTGAGACTCCTAGTGACAAAATTTCTCCCAAGGAATGTCGTCAGAGGGCATCCTCCTGGTTGAGACATTCTGTATTCATATTTCTTAAATTCTATATACTTAAAGGTTCCGCCTTTTAGATTTGTTAGTTCCTGTCCCACAAGCACATGACGAGTCCTCCCCTATCCCCCACTTGATTTTAGTTCTCAGAGAGGTTATCAGCCCACAGCTTCTAGCAGCTTGCTGGAGTTTTTCTCTTAGGACGGATCCTATTGGAAATATTTAGGCCAGCACCATGAAGGTGCTTCTTTTATTAAAATAAAAAAAATAAATGTATAAAAAATATAATAAATGACATAAAATAACATTAAATGTTTTTATTCAAATCTGTGCAACCCTTTTGCATCTATGAGTCTTTCACTCATTAAGGGATGGAAGAGGCAGAGATAAAAGAGTATGTACATTTTATATGTTCAGCAAAAAGCTAAAGAATAAAAAGACAGAGATCTCCTTTTAAATTTCCAGACTCCTTGTTCTGGACAATATAAAGTTAATATAAAATATAGTAATAATAATTATACTGTAATAATAATTATACTGTAATAGAGACAATATAAAGTTATAAAACTGCACTTAAACATTGGAAAATGGGTTATCCAGTTGCATTTGGAATAGAGCAATGACTTGATAATCCAGACATTTATTTAGGGTATGAATGAATTTTCAACTGCTTTTCAGCAACAGCAATTAATTTAATTTATAATTTAACTCAATGGACAGACTCTAAAAGTTAAAGGAACTCTCTTGTAAATGTAAATGATCTTTGTAAGATAAAGGACCCTGTTGTCAAAATACTTTGGGTATTTGGAACCAATATTTTAGATAAATGTCAAAGTAAGTTAGTTAATCACTCTTGTTTTATCCCAGGTATGCTACAAATAAATAAGAAATAATTGGATGTAAGCAGGATGTTAGGACTTTTGTGGACTTGCTGATCATGAAGTACCTATAAATGTTTTCCAGGCACTGAGTTTGTTGGAGGACAAATGTGGTCCATCTATAGTACAAACACAGTTTTTACAGATTTGGTGGGTAGGGCTCATCTGCTTTAACCATAAAATAATATAATCATATTCTTATAAAAAATTTTCTACCTAAGCTCTCCACCTATGACCACTAGTATTCCTGTTTATGCCTCTTTTATAGTAACATGTCTCTAGCGTGGTTTTCATTAGGGAATTCTTTTTCTGCTCAAGAATCCAGAGAATTTCTCCCACTGGTCTTTGACGTCTTCTGCCATTTCATGTTGCTAACTTTCTTTGTACTGTTCTATTTGAACCTGTAGTCACTGTAAGACTTCCAGAGTTTCAGCTTGGGATGTTCTTTTGACATTCAGTACCTTTCTCCTTCCACTCCACACTCCCTCATTGAGCCAAAATATAACCTGTGTTTGTTTTCCAGCTTTATGGCTTTTAACTGCATGACTCTAACTTCTGAATCACGTTTCTGATCTGTAAATTTGAAATAATACTCACATTACAGTTAGTAAGATAATTAAAAAGTAAACACATATAAATAGTTCACCATAGCTTCTGCCAAATATCAAGCATTGAATCAGTTACTTGCCATTATTACTATAACCCTATCATTATAGCTATTATTATAATTTAATTCTTAAAATGTTAAAAATTAACTTTCTCTAGATGGTCTTCCCCCCCACCCCCCTTTCTTCCGTCTTTCTTCTCAAGCCGTCGTTTCTCAGTCTAGTTGTGTAGGACACAACTCCCTGGCCCATGCTGGTATTATGAGCCTTGCGCTACCCTTGGGTCAGCTGCTCATGGCAGCTGCCCACCGCCAGCCACCAGCCACTCATGGTGGTACCCGGTCATCTACAGCAGCCCATGGCAGCTCATGCCAACTTCCAGTTGCTCCCGGCAGCACAGCTCCAGGGAGAGCTGTTGTTCACAATCTTAGCTGTAGAGGGCACAGCTCCCTGGCCCATCTGGGAATCAAACCGGTGGCCTTTGGCATTGGGGGAGCAGGGTGCTCCAACTGCCTGAGCCACCCAGCTGGCCCTAGCCAGTCTTTCTGTTTGACCTTATCTAGCTCTATTTTTTTCTCAAGTTTGTTTTCTTTTAGCCCCTGACTTCCCTTTGGACTCTATTAATCTTTTCATGTTGTATTTTTTAAATTACTCCAAAGTAAGCAGCAGCAAATATTTGGGCACCTATCATGTGCCAGGCACTGTGCTATTTATAATATACAGATCGGTGGGCACACAGTGGAGGGATGCAGTGTGTGTGTGTGTGTGTGTGTGTGTGTGTGTGTGTGTGTGTGTGTCTGTACATGTGTACGTGTGTACATGAGATTGTGGAATTGGGGATGAAATTTGTTTGTTGAATAGCATTATGAGTACTTCAGAGTAAACTAGGATTAAGAAGCAAGAACGACTTTATTCAGATGTCCATTAAAAAACTTAACATCTTTTAGTTTGAGTTCTTTTTTAATAGTTTAAAAAAACATGATTGCTACAATTATCCCTATTCTTGAAACAGCGTAGGCTTTTTCTTAGACACTCTTCTATCCTCATCCAAATGCAAGGTGGAGGTAGAAAGGGAAGTCCTACTTGAAGAACAGAATCCCAATATGTGATTCTAATTTATGGCAGGGATGGAGAGGCTGGGAGGTGAGATGGAGTGGGGAGAGAGCGGCAGCAGGAACAGCATGATCCAAGGCACTGAGGCATGAAACAGAGAGTATGACAGAATATTGCGAAGTTTGGTGCTCTTAGAGCATAACATTCAAAATCAAGCATTTTAGGAGATGATGCAGGAGAGACTAGGAGTCTGCTCGATAAGACTCAGACACCTACGGCCTACATGTTTATATCTCCCTATAAGGCAATGTGTCTACATAGGTCTATATAGGCAATTTATAACAGGCAAATTGTGTACATTGCTTCTGAAGCTGGACTTGGATTTACATGTGGCATGGAATACATCTCTTCCATTTGCTGTTTTCATAAGAAAATGATAGAAACATTGGTTACGGTAATGTATCTTAGATGTTAGAGCTCTCACTTTTAATAACCCAAGTGTTTAAAACTAAATATAATTTGAGACTTAAGAAGCATGGGATTCTCTATGAAATTTGAAACTAGAAATGAGCTTCGGCAGGACAGAGACATCCGAGAAGAGCAGTATGGAGGTTCACTACAAATTCATGGCCTTCTTTCAGTGCCTCTGTAATACTTTTTACAGAATAGAAAGCCAAATGCTTCCAGTCACAGCTTCATTTTTTATGATTAGGTGCTTGATAATTTGCATGTAAAGTTTGGATAAGTATTTTATTTTTATTTTTTTTGTTTGCATTGTAATTAAGTTTTGGCTTCCTTCCCCTCTCCTCTCTCATTTTTAAGACATCATTCAGTTCTTAATATATCAGTATTCAGAGTATATGCAATATCTGGTGTTAAATGTCTGACTTATATTTAATTCTAGAAAATCTTACATGTTTTTACTACAAAAATATGTTCCCTACGAAGTCTGAGTGGTGTCCAATATATTTTAACTTTGTCTTTTGGTGTTGATTTCTCTTGCTAGGAAATTAAGCAATAGGACCCAAAATATCCTAACCTCAAGAGCTTAAAATTCCCAGAGAAGAATTAGATGTGAAAGAAAAAACACTGGAACTTACTTGAACTATAATTAGTGTGAAAGTGGAATGTGTGGGAGAGGTCTGCAAGGATACTAGGAAAACAGAGGGCAAGGCTAGAAGTATCTTAGCCCGTTTCCTGCACTGTTGAGAGGAGAATATGCCCTTAATATGGGTCTGTGCTTATCAAACAATTTTTTACTCATCACCCATGGATTTACCTACAGAAGCTGCCAATCTGCCAGTTCAAATATATCGACTCCTTGGCACTTAAATTTTTCTAGTTACACACCAGCCTGAGCCAGCAGGGCTGAGCAGATAGCTCTTGGGTTGTGGACCCTCCCAGATAATGCCCCTCTTGAGGACCTACCTAGGCTGCCAAAACCCCTATTTCTCAGGCAGCTCATCTTCTCTAATGTTTTCTAAAGTAAAGATGTAATGGAAATATAGCAGGCATACAGAGGAGTACACAAACTATGTATGTCCTCCATTTCCTCCCAGTGAACTACCTATGTAGCCGGCCTCCTGACATTATCTGCCCTCCGGAAATGTACCAAAACATGCTCTTCCCGTCACAGCTTCCCTCCTTAAGTGTAATCTCCAGCCAGACTCACCACCGTCGGGTAATTTTTTGCGGTGTCTCTTTAACTTGAATTCCCTCCCAGGCGTTCTGGATGGCTCTAGAGTATCAGAGTCCTTCTGGCTGAGGGTGAGGCCTGGTCACCCCAAGAAGGGTGTATAGGTTGAATTGTGTCCTCTCCAAAGACATGTTGAAGTCCTCACTCCCAATACCTCCGAACGGGACCTCATTAGGAAATAGGGTCATTGCAGATGTATGTCATTAGTGAAGATGAGGTCATGCTGGAGTAGGGTCCAGCATGCCCTGTAGGAAGACAGAGGTTTTGTTTTCATTCTGTGGCGTTTTCTTTATTTCTTCACTCTGCCCTTCACTAGCGTTTTGAGACCTGTACCCTTTGGTTTCCTGACACGCCCCAGAGCAAGCCTTGCAAATCAGCCCTCTGTGCCTTCCTATCATTGTCTATCTGGGTCTCTGCTGAGGCGTCCTTACCCAGCTTCCGGGACCCAGACTGCGGCCACAACCTCATCCAGTTTTCCCCAGTTCCTCTGCTCCAGAATCATCTTTAATAGGAAAATCAATCAGATTTTATTTTGTAAAGGAAGTTCCTATTTGCAAATAGTTTGGCATGTTGTAAATAAAGGTTTCATTTTGGTCGACTTAAGCATATCAAAGACCAGTTCTCATTTGAGAAAATAAGAAAGACCTCAGATCAAAAAGCAGCCCAACAATTCGGCTTTAGTTAGTAGTAAGGAACTATGCAGAGCATGCGGGACGGCGGAGCACTCTCTTCAGAGGACTGGTTTTACACTGCCTTCCAGTTTGCCAGTCCTATGCCTGGCAGAGTTTCTGGTGTTAGGGGAACGCAAGGATTGTACTGTGGTGAACCCCCCAGCGTTACTGCACAGACTTACAGAACTTCCTGTGCTCTTCCTTGTGCCCTTCCTTCTCTACCTAAGGACTCGCTGGCCAGCCTTTTGTCTGCAGTGCTCTCAGCGCAGACTCATGTCCATAGCCTGAAATGTCCAAAGCCCAGCGCAATTGCAGTGGAGATGTGCACTTCTAAATTGCCCCTTCCTTTCAGTTCAGAAGCCTTTGCTTACTGCTAGTAACTATGAGGAAGTCTCTAGGAAACTTTAAAAAATCACAAACGTGGGAAGTTTCAAAATTTTAAGTAATCCTGGTTTTCGTTTCTATTTATGGTTCCTTATTCTCTTGCTAAGTAAGCCTCTTTCAACATCTACTTCCTGCTGCTTGTACTACATATTAGTATTTATACTTGCCCTCTGAGGGGGAAGAGCAAAAAGGTGCATGTTTTAGTTAATCGTTTGTACTGTATAATGTGCATGTTATGTAATTGGAAATAATAAAATAGTGTGCTTTCAACCTGTAGTTAAGAAGTTGTTGGGTATATTCAATTGTCTGTGTTTAAGTGGGTGGCTATGTGGACTTACCTTTAGTATACCATGCTTTCTCAGCTCAGACAGTCCTTGCACCCTGAGATCTTGCACCATGTGACAGATGGGTAATAAGTATCTGTTGGATGGATGGATGGATGGATGGATGGATGGATGGATGGATGGACTGATGGATAAATGGATGATGGTGCTGCCCCATCTGCTTGGCCACTTATTTCACTGAATCACGGGTAGAATAAATTTCAGTTGAGTTCACTGCTGCCTTCTGAAGCCTGGGAGGGTTTTCATAAGCCCAGGAAGGTTTTTTGGGCTGGAGGTCAGGGATCTAGAGATATTTCCTTGGCTGGCCTATGGAATGTGCAAAAACATTTGACTAGTTGTTTTTGAAAATGAAGCCGAACAGTCTGACTCCATTGTGACCCCCTCCCCCCCCCCAGTGGCCTGGAGTTACTTCTTTCATTGGAAACCCTGTTTTTTTTTTTTTTTTTTTACTTACCTTCTTGCGGATGGTGTGCACCTCTTTGGAAATCTATTAGAAGAGACCTCTTTCCCCTTCCTTCCAAAGAGAAATGCCCTCTTCAAATTTTCTTTTGCATTTTCTAGACAAGGTTATTTTATAGTGTGAAGAATGCAGCCACTAGTAAACAGTTATCCATATTTTAAAACATCTGCCTTGTGAGGTTTTCCCAGATTCTTTTTCCTAAAAAAATAACATTGAAGGTAATAGGAATTCCATAGATGGGTCTTCACATATTTGTAGACTTGATTTTGGTTTACAATTGATAATAAACCTTGTTAGGATGGCCTTGAGTCAAAATGTTTCATTAATGAAAATAAGGACATTACTTACAGTCACACTGTTTATAGCTGTAACCACTTGAAATCAAAATTCAGCATTTTATTGCTTTGTTGATTTGTACGTGTTATCCAATATTGACTCTGGCACATACGAGGCACTTCTCAATCCCTTGATTCTAAAGAAAATTTTGCTTATCTTTCCATCGTGTTGTGCCTTGGACTGTTTTCTGGTCAGAACACAAAACAAAGGATTCCAGAGAAAACTTTGGTTTCTCTACCTGCTCAAACATTGATTTTTTTTCTTGCCTGGTTATCAGGAAGCAAAGTAGTTGTATAAAGACTTTCTACATCTACTATCTCTTCAATATGTTTTGTTTTCAATAGGATTATTACAGATTTACTTTAACTAGAAATTTATTTTCTCATTTAAAATACTGTTTACTTTTTCCCTTTTCAGAGATTCATAGCGTTTTATATATCTAGGTCTTTTTATGTTACTTGACTTATTAAAGTTTTATGTTTTAGGGAAAAAGAACCCTCTAT
Source organism: Rhinolophus hipposideros (assembly GCF_964194185.1). Classification (NCBI taxonomy): domain Eukaryota; kingdom Metazoa; phylum Chordata; class Mammalia; order Chiroptera; family Rhinolophidae; genus Rhinolophus; species Rhinolophus hipposideros. Next base: position 29,084,022 of record NC_138048.1, read on the forward strand.
TTTAACTGAAATTTCTATTAACCAATGTCATCTCAATAAATTTAATTTAAAAAAAGAAACTGCAAAAAAGAAATTTCTATTTGAAAGTTTTTCTACTAGCAATTTGTAAAACTCAGTGGCTTTGTAAACTGGTTTTTCTAGATTGGTAAAAAGAGATTTGGCTTCAAAATGACATTTAGATAAGCAGTTCTCTGAAAACAACCTAAATGTCTACTGGTAGGGAATGGTTAATTTTGTAATACATTTAGTTAATAAGAATACGGAACTCAGAATGAAGTAGACCTTTATGTATCAATGTGGATGGACCTCAAAACCAAAAGTGTAGAGTGGAAAACACAAATTTCAGAATATTATACTTTTGTTATATAAATGTTAGATACCACTGAAAACAACACAGTATACCATATAATGTTTATGCATGTGTGTGGGTGTTTGTATGAATTAAAAATGGACTGGATATCAAAAAGTCCCTGAGAAGATACCATTATTTTGGTTTTTGGGTTCATGGGCATTTGTTATATTAACATACCTACCTCTATTAACATTTTTGTAATAAAATGTCCACGTAATATTTCCTAAGGAAGTAAGTTCCCACAAGGAGCCCTACGTTTATCAAGACTCTAGGAATGAAACTGAAGCCGTTGTAATACATCTATATTTCACGATGATATTCTGTGAAAAATGAAAGTTGACGGAATGAATCTTGAGCACGAGGAAAGCTCAAGTTCACCTGTCTCCTGGAAGATATAATCGTTTACAGATTAAGATTAAGAATGAAGCAGACTGCCTAGACCTGACCCTGGCTTTGAGACCTTTTAGCTTTGAGATCTTGGACAAGTCAACTTCTCTAAGCCTCAGTTTCCTTACCCACAGAGTGAGGGTAACAGTGCCCGTCTCAGCATTGTTGTGAGGCGTATATGAGTTCGTGCATGCAGCAGGCATTCAACAAAGATTAACTATTATTATTATTATTTTCATCATCACTCTTGCTATCAGCAGCCTGAATTCTTTCAGTATACTATTTTTATTCTCACCTTAGAATCTTTGCAAATGCTCTTTCCTTTGCCCGGAATGTTTTCCATTTCCACCCTAATTTCATCTTGTTCACTCTTTCTCAGAGGAGCTCTCTGTGAATTCTCTCAAACTCTTCAGAGAAGCTCTCTGTCCTTTCCCACCTGGGTCAGTTCCTAGTCAAACCACAATTGTACTTTAAACATTATTGGTGAACTACTAGCTGATTTCTACCTCTCTCCTGGATTGTAAACCGTTTTTCTTCTTCACGGCTGTATCTTGCGTGCCTAGAACAATTTCTGGCATAGAGCGGCATCGGGAAATTATTTATTGGCTAAATCAGCAAAATTACCCCAGAAGATGAAAACTTTCAGTTAGTTTTTTTCAGAAAATGAATTTGACTAAAGAATTAACCTACTAGTATATTAGGAAATAAATCTAGGATTGTATGCTTTTATAAAAAATATATATCACATGTATTGGTTTATTTGTAATACAAAATTATAAGGTCCCCCAAATGAAGATTTGCACCATATTTGTAATTTGGTTTTAGAGGATCATCTGATGGATGTTAATATAAGTTTATTTTCCTTTGCTATGGAAAGCAGGAAAATTTCCAACACTTTAATCTTAAGATTTGATTTGTTTATCTGATTGTTTACCCTCAAGTTAACTCACGTTTTTCTTTTTAAAATAGCGAAAGAGGCATTAACAACCAGGAGATACGGTATTTCCCAGGGAGCAGAATAAGCTGGGCTCATTCAGAATAAACTGATGTAATAAGTAGTTTGAAAAAAGGGCTTTTGTAAGTCAGATGGAATGTAACTTATAACTTTTAAGCAAATTAAAACAGTAAACCCATTGGAAGGGGGACTTTCAGAGTCAGGAGGAAAGGCAGGAAACTGGTTCCCACTTAGTTGTGGGTTTATTTAGTCTGGGAGAGAAACCTAAGAATTCTTTAAAATTTGAGGCAGATCTGTGTGTTCAGATATTAGCATATTTCTCCAGGAAAGACATCACAGAAGATTTTGAACTGATGCAAGACCAATTTATTAGATAAGTAGGGGAGCAGAGCAAAAATATAAGCAAGCAAGAAACGGGGACTTTCAGAGCATTGAAGGAATTTTTTTGACCGAGATGGATAGAAGGAAAGTGAAATTCCAGGACTGGGAAAATAATGGAAGAGACCTCTTTCCTCTTGGCCTTTAGAGACCCACAGTTTTATAACACAAATCACTGGGAAACATTACTGAGTAGCCATCTTTTTTGTTAACTGTAGTATACTGAAATCATAAGTAATTGCATTTTTGAATACGTAATCATTCATTCATTCATTCATTCATTCATTCATCAGAACACATTTATTTGGTTTCAGTTATTTACCAAGCTTATAGTAAAAGCATCATTTTTTAATTTTTAATGGAAGTGAACTATCTCTTAGAAGTAGTGCAAAATTAGTTATTGCTCAAAAGTATGACCTGGAGATACTAAGTATGACCTTGGTACTGCAAGATACCAAGATACAAACTTTTTTGGAAATTTGAATGTGTGGACTTATAAAACCCCGCTAATAACCACTTAACCTATTTATTAATCATCTGCACCCAAATCAGGTGGAGGGGACTTTTGAAGTCATGGTTAGGAGACGCTGTGCACTTTGGGAAACTGGTTTAAATAACATTCTGATATTTGTAATCAAGCTATATCCTTGACATCCAAGACCCACAGTCCTGACCCATAGTATTGGCACAACTTGGGAACTTGCTAGAAATGCAGATTCTCAGCCCCCCCGCGCCCCCACTGAATCAGAATTGACATTTTAACAAGATGCTCAGGCTATGCCAATCGACATTAAAGTTTATTATTAAGCACTGCTGTCCAAATCCTTCCCAAGTGGTTTTTAGAACAGACCATCTTTCGAAACAAGTGACTCATTACCCAGCAATGCAACGTGTAGTATTTTCAGGCAACCTAAATGTTAGCTGGTTCTTCCGCAGGAGCTCAAACCCATCTCCTTGTATATTGCATTCACTGGCCATGGCTTAACCGTCTGGTAGCCTTCAGAACCTCACTAATGTCTCTTCTTCATGAAGGTCCTCCAAATGTGAGAATGGGCTATATTGTTTCCTCCCCTGATTTAAGCTTCTTCAGGTGTAACTTCATCCTCATTACCCCAGTTGTTCCTGGTATGACAGTGAGGTTTCTTTCTTTACTCACCTATTCAGAGTAGATAATCTTTTAAAGAGCCCTTCCAGCTTTAGAATTGTGATTGCGCCTTTACTTCAGCTAAGTAGTAGTGGGTAGAAGATGACAGAAACCCAGGAGCTGTACTTTTTATACATGTACAGAGAATTATGCTGAGGCACAAGTTTATCCATAATTTCCTTAGGTTCAAAATTCTGTCTCCTGGTGGATACTTCTATTATAGAAATAGCTACTAAAGAGCCAGTGCCTGGCTTCTAATTTCTATATGGGTCAGTTAGCACTTCACACGTGAAATGCATATAGAAATATATGAAAACAAGCATTTTCTGTTTCTCTGTAAATTGTAAGATTTAGGATTTTAGTCTTAAGATTTTAAACTTTTAAGCAAAAACATCCCTATAATTCTCAACTTAGCACATCAATTGATTTTATTTTTCTCTAATGGCTTTCAGTAATGTGTTGCACACACACACACATCGAACACACAGCAATAATCTCCGTGTAATCAGCTTTTAAAAGTTTTCTTTCTTTACTTGGTAGAATCTAAATTTTTTTCACATTACTACATGATTTTCATTATAAAGCATAAGTGTTTCCTTATTGTAGGTCATTAGTGATCACAAGTAGCTTCTGAAATAAAATACTGCCATATTTTTGTGGGTTTTGTTTTTGTCTCCAAAGAATTTTTTTAAAATAACATATTTTCTGCTAACATAAGAAATACAGAGCATGCCGCTTTTTGTTTTTGCTTTTGTTTTTATATCAGGGTTAGTCTTTTGTAAGAAAAGCTGTAACAGGAACGTCTTGAGGTGTTTTTTTTCAAAAAATTTTTGAGACAGTGGTCACAGCACATTCTTAAACTAGTTGCTCTTCTTACTAATTTCTCCATGCTTCCTCTCCCTTCATTTTCTTCTAGATATTTTTATTCTCCTTGACCTCCTCCTCATTCTCCTCTCTCCCTCCCTTTCCTTCCTTCGGAGCAACAGCTCCTTCTCTCACCTCTGCACCTAACAATAAAGCTGTGTGTATGAGTGGAGAGAAGCTGAAAAATAAGACAGATGGTTCTTTCATTACCAGGTTGCTTTGGATTAATTGAGCTGGATATGTTATTTTTTTCAAGGAGACTGAGCTGAAGCTGGTGGATAAGCAACCAGTCATGGACTACAGCAATGTAATATATGCTGCTGATTTTGCTGTTGGAGTTTTTTGTTTTTGTTTTTGGTCATTTCATTATCCTGTAAAGCATTTTGGGAGGGGTCAGGAGTGAGTTTACTAAAATAGTATTTTCATTAAAATGTTTGTAATAATTAAAATTGTTCTCGGGTAGCTGAGCCATTCTTATAAGCATGCTGTCTTTGTGTTTTCTTTCAGCACTTGCAAGTGAAAAAGCAGCGCAACCTCTGCCGTCTTAGATGGTTTCTAGTGGAGAGGCTCCGACAATTTAGCACACGGCCCAAGTGTCACGACTACGTCTTTCACCTTCAGGAACAGAGACCTTGGGGAAACAGATTCCTTCAAAGTGCAGGTAAGCAAAGGCAACACTGCCATTGTCTCTGACTGCTTAGGTCTGAGTTTGAACACTTGAAACATTCTTTTCCTGAAACAATGTTTCTACCTCTAGCAGATGACTTTAAAATACCCTCTTCTTTGTATAAAGGGCCTATTAATTTATCTCTTACTACTTTACTATGTGGCCAGAGGAACTTTGGGACTCTTAATGTAATCAGTGACTCTTCAGCATACCCCAAAGCTGAGCTATGGATATTTTTTCACTAATTTTTTTTCCATTAGTTACAGGTAGAGCGATGGAAGTTTTAAATATTATTTTTATTCTAAATCTGAATGGGGCTTCTTGGGAACTATTTTAAACCAAGATGAAAGTGAAAGAGGAAGAAGATTCTTAAGTTGAAACTAGAACATTACATGCATCACAATTATTGTAGAAACTGCTATAAACAAACTGTGTAACTTTGGGCAAGATGCTTGCCCTCTCTGGGCCTTATTTTCACAATGGAATGAACTCTAGTTCCCTCTCTGTCTTTAAATCCTACAATTAATAATAATTTCATTAAAGTACCTTAATACAATTTTTAGGCATATTCTTCTTAATAGTATTCCTCTGCAAATTTAAGACACCAATTTATACAATTTATAAATTTATTCTGAAAAAGCTCTGGAGTACAAATGTCCACCAGGAATTAGCTCCATGTTTTACCCATGAATCCATATAGTCTTTCTGACTTAAGGTTTATCAAAGGACAATTATTCTCATAGTGGATTTGTTACACTACTGTTTCATTTGGAAATCCTTTTGTGAAGGACACTTATTGACTGAGAACCTTATGCTTTGGTGGTACTAGCAAATGTGGACATTGACGATGGTTTTGGGATTTAGTCCTTGGGAATCTCTTGAGCTTCTCATTATTGAAACTGAGATTATTCACTCGTGGTTTTAAAGCCCTTCTCCGGTGTCTTGAGCCACTGGGCTTGCAGAACTGAGACAATGCATGCGCCTAGGCTGGAGATAGGGCTGGATCTTCAGGTTTCTTACTGCCAGAAACAATGGAATCTGGGTTGTAATCCTCTTGGTGATTTGTGCAACTGCCATTCCTGTCAATATTTATATCGCCTGGCATCAAGAACGTGGAAATATTTTGAGTCTTTATAGCATAATGGTGATGGGCACAGGTTCTTTTGTGAGCATGGGTCCAAATCTCAGCTCTACCACTTACTACTTGGGTATCCTTGGGTACGTTACAACTTCTCTGGGCTTTAGTGCCTTCATTGGTATGATAGGGATGACAGTAGTACCTTTATTAAAGGGTGGTTCTGAGGACTGACAGAATTATACATCTAAAGCATTTAAAATAGTTGTCACCTAAGTGTTCAGAAAATTTAAACTCTTCATTGCCATCTGTTGCAGTGATTATTCCTCTGCCTCCAAGCTCTACTCCAGGGCTGACAAATACTCAAATCTTCATTCCTGCCTTGTTAGACATTGCTGGTTGAACTTGGTATTTGCTTCTGAACCCTGAACACAATATGTGAATCTTTCTCAGCACAATAATGGATCCAAATCAGAGTGTAAAATGAAACCAGTTTGTCAACTCAGGTTATTTGTAGAGTTCTTGATTTTATTTCTTGCTTCAAGACATAAATTTGATATGCTGATTACAAATCAGGGTTATTTGTTTGTTTTATTATGACACAGAGCAGTTTTATTATGAAAAGCATAAAAAGGTGTTGGCTTCCATAGCCAGAAATAGGGCCTAATTTTAATATGAGTTTTGCTAATGAACTATCTTGAATGCCTTTTATTTCATATTCAGAAGCAGATGAGCAAGGCTTTCTATCACACAATACTTTGTAATGTTGAAATGAATGTGCAGAAATAATAGCTAGCATAGTAATCGAAGCTTAATTTGTTGAGGCTATTATTCACATGATGTCATGAGTTCTTTAAGCTTTTTACCAGGATGTTATAAAATTAGTTTTTTTAGTGAGGACTTGGTGTATGGGCAGCTAAAACATTATTCATTTTAAAATAAGAATTAAAACAAGATTAGGAGAGTCCTTACCATGTGCCAGACATTTATCTAAGTGCTTTCTATTTACTACTTACAATGGCTCTATCAGGTAGCACCATGATTCCCATTTTACAGCTGAGGAAACTGAGGTATAAAAAAATTAAGCAACTTCCCAGGGTCATACAACTAGTTAGAGGTAGAGCAGAGACTCAACCCCAGGATGACTGATAAGCAAGTGGCAACCTTAATACCTAATTATGCTGCTACCTACAAAAATGAATTGAATGGAGAAGATGAAAAGATGGAAGGACCAAATTATAGAAGTCTTAACTGCCAGACTAAGTGATTTTATGTTTATTTGGCAGACAATGGGAAGACACTGAAGGCTTTCCTATGGGGGAGTGTGACAAAATGTGAAGAGAGCTGGGCTCAGGATTTTACCACAGGTGCAGCCTATGGGCTGTTTAAAGAGAAGAAAGATTAGAGATTATTGCTGGTAGCTGAGAAGTATTGAAAACGTGGGTTTAGGAAACTGGATTAATAGCTTGAAAACACCTACCTCCGACCTGTATTTAGGTGTGATGAGGAGGAAGAGCACAAGCAGAGAAGTTAGAGGAGCGAAACCCAGGCCCGTGCAGTACCACCCAACGGAGGTGGTTCAGGAATTGAAAACCAGAGAGAGCAATGGAATGAAACAAAGACTAGTGGGTTATTATTGCACACCAATGATGAGACCGGAATCGTTCTGGCGGGGAATCCACACAAAAATGTCCCCCTGTGCTACTGATGCTGCCGCTTATAACTGAGGTAACTTTTGACATGTTTTAAAAGTTCTTCTAAATCTTCGTTGTCTCTTCTGTAATATGGTGACATAAGACCTTGCTCTATTTAAATGCCCGGAACTCTTGAGGTCTTTCTAGCTGTAAGATCTGTAATTCTTGGGCCCAAATTGTCAATAGCAGTAATTGGAAATGTTTTTGTAAAGGCTTGGCTGGTGGTTCAGCTGGCACTTTTAGGTGAATCAGAAGGTAATGCAGAACGAAGTGTGTGTCCTGTAGAATTAAGTGTGTCCTAGAGGTGTAATCTGAGAGGAGTATCATAGTGATACTGGTAGTACATGAAGGATAAGACTGAAAACAGTATGGGAATGAAAATTTCTAGGGAATTTACAAAGAAACCACAAATGTCCCCTAGAATGGTCAGGGAAAGTTTTTTCGAAGCCACTTATTTTCTTTTTCTTTTCTCCATTTTTTTTTAAATTGGGGAATAATTGGGGAACAGTTTGTTTTTCCAGGACCCATCAGCTCCATGTCAAGTCATTGTTTTCAATCTAATTGTGGAGGGCGCAGCCCACCAGCCCATGCAGGAACCAAACTGGCTATCTTAGTGTTATGAGCACTGCTCTCTATCCACTGAGTCAACCTGCTGCCCACCGGTGGCTCAGCTCCAAGCTCAAGGCATTGTTTTCAATGTAGTTGTGGAGGGTGCAGCTCACTGGCCCATGTGGGAATCCAACTGACGACCTTGGTGTTATCAGACTGTGCTCTAATCACTGAGCAAACTGGCCGCCGCAGGTAGCTTATTTTCGAAGAGAGCCTGAGTAGCTTCTTAGAGAAAATTCTGTTGATTAGAAATTTTAAAGGTCAAGCCCAAAATACGTTTAAAAGAGATAGCATGGAATTTAGAATGAGCTTTCAGTTCCTCTCAAAAACTATTTTTTGTGTGAAGCCCTGACCCTCTCAGTTCCGTATAATTCCTTTTTACCTTTGACCTCTAGCACTGCTTCTCAAACACACAGATCACCTCTTAAAATGCAGATTTGACTCAGTGGATCAAGGTGTGGAGCTGAGATTCTGCATTTCTATCAAGTGCCCAGGTGACGCCAGTCTTGCTGGTCCGTGGACCACACTTGGAGCAGCAGGGGTCTAAACCACTTAGCTTTTCTTCTCACAACAGATAACCGTCCTCATTATGAAACAGTGTAATTTAACTCCCTCCCCAAACTGTGAATTCTGTTCCCCCTATCCTGAAGTAGATGAGTACATGTGCATAATGAGTGCTAGATATTAATAAATTAATGAATACTTACCTCTGTCAGTGGTTTGTGTTATTCAATGATGTCAATAGTTTGAACTGTTGTAGATAGAGGCGTTTTCCTCTTACCCGAGAGATTGAAGCAAATCTGTTGTTCAGAAATAGGCACTAGAATGCAATATAAAATTTTCATATAAATTTAAACATGTATCTACTGTATGACCCATGAGGACAAATGCCCACCCAAAGACTTGTACTTGAATGGTCAATGTAGCTTCACTTACAATAACCGAAAACTGAAAAGAAACCAAATGTCTGGTGAATTGATAAAAATTATGGAATAGCCATGCAGTGGAATATTACTTAGTAATAAAAAGGAATGAATTCCGGGTACAAGCAACAAGATGGACATTTTTTTTCAAAAGCTTATACTAATTGAAATAAGCCAGGAACAAGATACATACTATATGATTCCATTTATATGAACTTTCAGAAAAAGCAAAATTATAGTGATAAACAGATCAGGAGCCGGGAACTGGGCGAGGGGCGTTGATTGCAAAGAGGAACATGGGAATTTTGGGGACTGACGGAAATTTTTAGTATGATTTTGGTGCTTGTTACATGATGGTATGTATTTGTCAAAACCCATCAAATTGTACTTAAAAGTGGCAAATTTTATCATATAAAATTTTTTATCTCAGTAAATTAAAAAAGTTGGTCACAATCATTAACTTGTTAACAATATCTAATACTCCTGGGAGGCTATCTTGTCAGTCAGATATTAATATAAGGAAATAGAGAAAATGTCCACTCTGGGAAAAGAAATGGGTCTCTGAGAGAAAATATGAATAAGCAGTAGGAGCATAAGAAGTTCCCTTAAAAGCTTCTTTGTATATTTTCAATGTAGCTGAATCCGAAGGGAGAAATCTTGAAAACAGGTACTTCAGCTCATTTATTTTTAGCATCCAGTATAGTATGCTATTAGCTGAATGATTTTAGTGTGTCCTGGTGTCCTAGTGTGCTCTTAGAAAACCAAATTCTGCTGAAAAGTCATTTTCCTCCTTTTTATATTCTTTGCAGTGAGCACATCCAATTTTCAGGGGAGGATTTGCTCATCTGCTTTGGCAGTGAGGGCTTAACTTTTAATTAAGTGAAAATGTCTGTCTACAAATGTTCAAAATGAAATCTGGCAAAAGCACTGTCTTTCTTGAAACACTGAAAAAGTATGTGTGTAGGAACTAGCTGCATATCACTGTATTAACAAGAAGAATTGGGAAAGAAAACAGGAAGAAGGGTAATTATACATGTTCTCTTTCTACCGTAAAGAAAGAAAGAAAATGATGTATTTAGAAATCAGCCAGAATGTGTACAGTTGGTTCAATTTGTTGAAACTATATAAATAGATTTTTTTGGGGGAAGGTGCATAAACTAATCTATAATTTTGTATTGATTTACTCAGTAATATCAGATTTTTCCTTAATATGTATCAAATAGCAGTAGCTCAATCCTTCAGATTTTTTTTAAATTTATTGGTGTGACAATTGTTAGTGAAATTACATAGATTTCAGGTGTACAATTCTGTATTACATTATCTATAAATCCCATTGTGTATTCACCACTCAGAGTCAGTTCTCCTTCCATCACCATATATTTGATCCCCCTCAATCCTTCAGATTTAAATGTAGCTTTTTCAGGTGTAATATTGCATATTACTTAATTTTGTATATGCTATTTTGTTCTCTAATTATGGCCTATTGAGCATTTTCAAGTCCTTCTAGCAAAAAACCATTAACTACTAATTCCTTAAGATTTATCTCTTTAATTGTGAAATGAATAGTTTTCGTATGATAATGTTTCTAAGTAAGTATGTTTAAATAAATGCATACATTTAATGTGTATCATTCCTTGCTTTACTTAAAAAAAGCTATTAAGTAAATATATTAACTTCACGATGTTATAGTTTAAAAATACAGTAATGGTAGTTTCTTATAATTTACAAATTAAAAAAATCCAGACAAGCTGAGCAATAATGAATGTCAACTACAAGTTATATATACATATATATATATACATATATATACATATATATGTATATATATAATTATATATACATATATATATAATGTATAATGTATATAGTTACAAGAAGTGGAGTACAGCATTAGAAATAGAGACTGGAAATGTAATGGCTCTGTGCAATGTCAGAGGAATAGTGGATGGGGGGAGGGGGTTGACACAGTGTGAGGGATACAAATGATAAATGTCTAACTATTACTTTGTGCACCTGAAACTAATAAAAAAAAATGAATTTTAATTCTGGCCACTGCTCTGGGAATTAAGTGTCTCCAGCATGGGGATGATAATATCCCTGCTTTCATCCTCATGTTTACAAAGGGCTCAGTGAAGTGCTGGGCATTTGCCACATACTTACTAGCCTGTACTGTTATTTACAGGATTGTCAACACCAGAGGGTGGAGGTCCTTGAGGTGTAAATGAGGTTAGGGACACATTGGGTTATCCACTTGGTAATAAGGACCACACTTAAAAGTGGGGTAGTAAATGCATTCAAGAGGACTGAGGTCTTTACATCTGTCACGGGGAGGGGGGAGGGAGGGGCAGTCCTTTGTATCTCCGTTAAGGTTTGGGCTATATGGAGATGGCTAAGTCTAGGAGGCTTAGGGAACACATAGGGCTAGACCAGAAAATCTAGACATTAGTGCACAGCTAGAGCTGGAGCTAATGCTCACTTGAGCGTGTGAATAGTCACAAACTGAGCCAGAAATACAAACAGGAAGGAAGGCAGGATGTAAGTCTGTTGGCCAAATTCACACTGTCTTGAGTGTAAGCTTAGGGCTAGTAGAGATCTGAATGGAGGAAGGCCTCTCTGAGGCCTGAATGGACACAGCCTGTCAGCAGAGCCCCTTGGGAAGGTTGTGGAGATGAGCCGTCAACAGGGGCACCTGGCTAAGGGGAAAGTTGTGGCTCAAATCCTGCTCATGCCAAGATATGTGTTTTCAGGGTTGTGTGGAGCCAGGGGTGCAGGGGTTCCTTTTCTAATTTGCAAAAAGATGCAAGTTATTGGGTATTACTGCTGAGCAGCAGTGTGCTGGGTGTGAGAGGAGACAGAGCAGCAGAACATCTGTCACTGAGGAAGCAGAGAGCAGAAGAGGACAGGGTTTAAGATCCTAGGTACTAAAGAATTGGAAGTTCGGCTACAGAGCTGCTGGGGTGACTGAGAGAGAAGAATGCAGACATTGGAAAACTTGGATATAATTCAGGTCCTTGGCAGCAGGAATCAAGATTCGGCAGATGAGATTTCCAAGGTCGGCATGGAATGGGCAGGGACCTGATCAAACTGTTGATCTGCTACTCGAGGGCTCCGCAGACTCCCTTTCCTTGGGCCAGGGTCAGTTCCAGAGCTCAGGGTGAAGCTGTGCGGACAGATGGGCATTAAGAAGTGCCTGTAGCCAGGTCCGGAGGAAATTGGGTACAGAGAGGCGAGGCAGGCTGGGTTCGTGCTTGCTCAGCTTCTGGAAAAGTAAATTTGAAGGGTGTTTCTTCCTTGGTGTTGTAGGATACTGACTGAGATACCCACGGGGCTTTTGTATTGGTAAATAGAACAATGCTTCCAAAATTATTGCTGAACAAACTTATTCTATTAATAGGAAGTTGTTGGAAAAACAAGTTCCTTTCAGTTTGAGAAAGCATTAGTAGAGTCTAAAAGTAAAAATATGACTATTTTCACGTGTCATTCCATATTTATTGTGTGTGTTATTTGTGTGTGTGGGTGTGTGTGTGTGTGTTTTATTAGTTTCAGGTGTACAGAACATAGTGATTTTTTTGTGTTTGTTTTTGTAAGCAATGCTATCATGGTTGCTCTGGGATTCGGGAGTGTGCATTGAATGAACCAAGTGTCCTCTAGTTTGATTCTTATGCTCACTAATGTTTGAGAATCACTGCTCTAGGACATGCAACAGAACCCTGGAGATAAAAATGATGGATTTACTGAAATCCAGAGGAATGGGGTTGGGAAGAACAAGGTTGGGAGTCATAGGGTTTTATTTCAGCATCGTTTGTGAATATAACCTTTCCATTTCGGCAATCCCTAGAATTGATACTGCCTAAGGAGCTGGTGGGATAGACAAGTTAGAGAAACGTTCAGTAATGTTTAGCCTGGTGTTAAAAGGATTGGCTTGCGTACCTTTGTAAAGACTCACATCAGGAGATAGGCAGTCTACTGCACAGCTTGGTCTGGTAGATAAAGGTTTGAGTCCTGGTTCTGCTGCTTATCAGCTCAACAAAGACACTGCTCTTCTCAGAGCTTCAGTTTCCTCATCTATAAAGTGGGAATTGGAAGTTTACCACTCCCCTCACCGGGTGGTTGTGAGGATTACGTGAGATCGTACACCAGAAGCTATTATCACAGGCCTGGCACATGCTAAGCACTCATATATCTCTAATAAGCACTCTAATCAGCCATTATACTGATGGCTAGGCATTTTGGGTAAAAAAAATTAGTGCAAAGCATCTAGCTATGGGGTCGGTAACTATATTCTATAACTCTCCACTTAGCATCTTTTATACGACAGGTATTGTTAGAAATGCTAGAAGTAAAATGATAAACAAGACAGACAGTCCTGCCCTAATGGAGCTTTCAGTCTAGAAGGATAACCACGGTAATATCTGTTATGGTCACTGGATTTCAGTAAATCCTTTTTACACCCCCTCTATGGTTCTCGTGAGTGTTCTAGAACAGTGATTATCAAACTTTAGTGTGCATAAGAGTAATTGGAGGGGGCTTGTTTCAACTCCCTTTCCCGAGTCTCAGAGATTCAGATCTAGGTGAGGGCTCAGGAATGTGCATGTCAACAAGCCCCAGTTGGTGCTGACCCTCTACCTGCAATGTCACTTTGGAGAACGCTGTCCTAGAGCCACCTCCCTTTCACCATTATCTGAATTTACTTTTTTGGAACTCTAGCTGCCAATAGAGCAGAAAGTTCCTCTCATGCTATTTGATTTGAGAGACAGGATGACACCAGGAATAAAACCCTAAGAAAGAAGTGGTCAGACGTTAAGTTTTTGTCTCTCAAGCTGTGTGACCTGGAACAACTCACTTAACTTCAGAAACTTTCCGTTCCCTCACTCATCAAGAGCATACGTGCACACCCACTTAAGCTTGTTTTGATCCCTAAGTGAAGTGATAGATATACAAGCGTTTTATGAACTTTAAAGCTCCACACAAATAAAAGATACTTTTACCTTTTTTTTTTTTTTTTTTAAGAGGAACAGAACTTTATTGGGGAACAGTGTATACTTCCGGGACTTTTCCAAGTCAAGTTGTTGTCCTTTCAATCTTAGTTGTGGAGGGCGCAGCTCAGCTCCAGGTCCAGTTGCCGTTTTTAGTTGCAAGGGGCACACCCTACCATCCCCTGCGGGAGTCAAACCGGCACCCTTGTGGTCGAGCGTTCCAACCAACTGAGCCATCTGGCCGGCCACCTGGTAGCTGAGCAGCAGCTCATTGACTTCATTCTAGTTGTGGAGGGCGCAGCTCGCTGGCCCATGTGGGAATCGAACCAGCAGCCCCGCTGCCTTGAGCTCGTATTCCAACCAACTGAGCCACCTGTCCACCCCTACTTTTACTTTTAAAGAGAAGGAAAATCTTTTGCCAAGGTTAAGCTCACTTTGGCATATATAGATTATTCATGTATTGGGTTACATATCAGAATTTAAGAAGAAATAAACATTCGATTTCTACTAATGAGTCCCACTCTCCCCTGATGTTTTCTACTCACACTTTAGATGAATAATTGCTGTTATAATGCAAACTTTGTAAAGGATGTCTTAGGAAACATGCTCTTAGGGGCAGCTGCAGCCTAGAAGCCAGCATCTGTTAATATTTAACGTCAAAATCTGGAAAATGTGTTTGTTTTGGTAAATGAAGCTATATTGAAGGGCTTATGGTTTTGTTTTGCTTTATTTTGTTTTGTTTTCCTTAAAGCAGGCATGCTATATTAAATTGTAACTGGTTTTCCTTTGATCGCTTTTGTTCAGAGTACAATGGTTATTCCATTTGTAAAACTATAGTTAGAGAATTTGTTTATCTGTGGAAGCTTTTCCTGTGAGCAAGCAGGGGAACTAAATGTGTTTATCACAATTATATCTTGATTGGTCCCAGTCTACTTTGCAGCTTGAACATGGACATTTTGAATTGCCCATGAAATACCAGAGAGGCTAAGCTTCCTAAATTTTTCTCAGGTGGTGTATGCAACTGCTCTTCTAGAGTAGTTTCGTTTTACTTTTTGAAGGAAAAAAAGAATGTTCTCTCATACTTTGTTTTCAGCTAAACCACATATTAGTGAATGAAGAACAGTAAAAATCTCAGTTACCCATACTTCCGTGATCTGTGAAATAATACATAAATTTTCCCAAAGAATGTGTTTTAGGGAACAGGTGAGCAAACTGAATTGTAAATACTGGGTTTTTTCTCTAGGTCATCTGCTGTCTTGCGTTAGATGTATATGTTTTTTTTTTTTTTTAAAGATTTTATTGGGGAAGGGGAACAGGACTTTATTGGGGAACAGTGTGTACTTCCAGGCCTTTTTTCCAAGTCGAGTAGTTGTCCTTTCAGTCGTAGTTGTGAAGGGCGCAGCTCAGCTCCAGGTCCAGTTGCCGTTACTAGTTGCAGGAGGCGCAGCCCACCATCCCTTGCAGGAGTTGAACCGGCAACCTCGTGGTTGAGAGCCCACTGGCCCATGTGGGAATCGAACAGGCAGCCTTCGGAGTTAGGAGCATGGAGTTCTAACCGCCTGAGCCACCGGGCCGGCCCAGATGTAAATGTTTTTAAAAAATTGCTGATACCGGTGTCATCCTTGTTTAGTGTTTGCATAAGTGATATATTTCTGGGTGGAACCTTAAATATTTAATTTGAGTATTTACATAGGTTGTTAGGTGACTATTTTGGACCATAGTAAAATGCCTTCCAGCACAGTCTTAAACATACCCAATATTCATGTTTGACTGATACCTATACGGGGGAAAAAAAGCATTTTGCTGAGGTCAATTCAATCAAAGGGATGAGACAAGCCAAGTGCATATCAGCTTCCTGTCAGCACTGATAGCCTTCTCTTTGGTCATCTTGAAGCATGGCTCATGGCCTAATACCCTTCTCACATATGCGATGAATTGCCTTTTAGAACCAAGCTGGAGTCCAGTTCCTGGACCTTCTCAATATTTACCCAGCACAAGAGGAGGAAGGAAAGCTAGCATTTGTTGAACACGTAGTAAGGGCCGAGCTCTGGGCTACCTATCTTGTCTGTCTGTGAGTT
Organism: Rhinolophus hipposideros; assembly: GCF_964194185.1. Taxonomy (NCBI): domain Eukaryota; kingdom Metazoa; phylum Chordata; class Mammalia; order Chiroptera; family Rhinolophidae; genus Rhinolophus; species Rhinolophus hipposideros. Next base: position 29,100,124 of record NC_138048.1, read on the forward strand.
TTCCGTTAACCACTTCAGTGATGCATCTTCTATCCCAAACACTTCACTGTCTTCAACTTTTACTCTGATAATTCCAAACCTTAATTCTTTCCATCACTTGGATTTTACCAATGATTTCTTAAGAAACACAGAACCACACTTTTTTTTTTAACCCACTAAATATCATGCAATTTATTTCTTTTTCCAAGACAAATTTAAGGTGATTTTTAAAATGACCCACAATACACCAAAACAGCCTACATTATAATGGGTGAGGAAGACAGAGCAAAGTGGAAGGAGGCTGGAAGCAGCAGGTCGACATATCCCTCAGGATTTGCTCCCTTTACCATCAGAAGATGCTGAGCTTTCTGCCAAAGCAACACCCAGTCACATTTTCCTGTCAGGCCAATAAGAATACAGCACAGGCTGAATTAAGGATAGGCCAAGTCTCAGTTTAGCTTTCTCAAAATCCATGCATTTACTGTGTAGCAAAAGAGAACACCTGACTTGATGTTTGTACACACAGACCCAGGGAAAAGCCCCGAGACAGCAAATCTACCTTCATAAGCAGGGGGCAGGGAAAGACCAAAGAAACAGGTTGGCCACTCCAGTCTGGTAATTAAGAGAGTTTATTAATGGGTACTTACGTACGTGCCATGTCTTGGGCAACTGCAAGATAAACTGGATGCCATTGGAACAGCAGAAGTCTAAGATCAGAAAGACAAATATTTAGTAGGGACTTCAACTGGGAGATCTCTTTCTACGAGAATTACACTTGTAGCCTGATTTTTAGGTGTGGCCATGTCTTTGGAACATGGCCAGGCTGTGTACACCATCCATGTTGGCCAGGGAGGTGGTGCTTCCTGATGTGAGGAGGGAGTACAGGGAGGAATATGGTATACTAGGACCCGTACCATCTCCCCTCTTTGAATAGTGTGTGTCCCAGCCCATGCGTGGCGTGTTTCTATGCATTTGGATAACAGGATCCCACTGGAGACAGCAATTCCTTCCCACCCATGGGTGGGAATTAACCGACTCATTCTGGCAGGATGTCCTATTGCAGAAATGGTCCCCGTTCCGGGGACAATAGGGCTCGGTGCCCTCTTTGTCATAGCTTGTTGGTCCATGGCAAGCGTTGGGACTATTGCTGTGTCCTTTGTTTCCCACACCTTTACGGTATTGGGTACCTCAGTCTGCATTCCCAGTCTGGCATATAAATCAACAGGCCCTACAGGTTGGTCATTTAAATATATCAATGCTTGGGAAAGCACCTTCATCTACCCAGCCAAAGTAGGTTTTCCGGGTAATAACTCTATCTGTTGTTTAAGGTCACCATTTTTCTGTTCCACCAACCGAGGTGCCTGTGGGTTACTGACTGGGAGATGGAACCTCCATTCAATAACTGTATTGACCAGCTCAGCGTATTCTCAAGCCTCCTTTGCTATACTTGTACATCAGCTTATTTGGGCACTATGGTGCCCACTTTCCTGGTGTACCCAAACTGCAGTGTTAACCGATGGGTCAGTTGCTAAAGTGTGTATATTTACCATGGTGTCTACTTCCTGATTACCTGCAGGTGTAGATACCTTATGAGCAGGGACGTGGAAGATAAGATCTGCCTCATGCTCTTGTAAGCAAGCCCACGTTATCTTTCCACATCTCTTGTCTCCATAGAGTTTTGTTCATAATTATCCATCCCTCCATTTCCATTGTCCGATCCATAAAGCCAATCCTCTTTAAAACAGTCCAATTGTCAGTATACAGGATCAGTGGTCAGAGTTCATGCATGACTGCCAACCAGACAGCTCTTAATTCAGCCCAATGATTACTGTAGTTTTTCCCCCGTTTCCATCCAGAGAGTGTGAGTGAATGGGTAGATGGTAAGTGCCATCCAGATAGGTGGATTATTCTGGCTAGCGCCTTCAATGTACCAAGCTCCTACTGGAACGTCTCCTATTCCTTCTTTGCAAGTTGCAGGGGCTGACACAGAGATAGGAGCAGGAGCATTTGGAGGGTCTGTATATTCAGCAGAGCCTGATAATTGCTGTATCTCTAAAGACAGAGGACTATTTGACAGAGCACTCCTCTGTTGTAGGTAGACATGCCATTGAGTCAATGTAGGAGTCTGAGCCCTGTCACAGTTAGGTAGGCAGCACATGTCCACCCCTTGATGGGAGGGCAAGTTCTTACTGTAACTGGCTGCTCTGTGGTAAGAGGCTCCACCTGCAGGGGCTCTGTATTCATTGTCAATAATTGCTGTTCTACTAGGGTATATCTGATATCTGACCCATTCTGTAATTGGGACCAAAATCCAAGGGGCCTTGTGGCTTTGCCTTTTTTGCCAGAATGTCAGCCCATGCCTTCTGGGGTTACTGAAACCTCTCATTCAAACGGCAACCCTGCCTAGGAGATTCCAAAAACTTCAATCTGTTTGACCAGTATTTTTATCTCCCCAGTCCCATATATGTCCCTTCTTAACATATGTAATGAGTGATATAATGAGTGAAGGCATTGTGCTAGGTGGGGTATAATTATTCACCAGTACCCAGAATTCCCACAAAATCCTATACTTCTTTCACAGTTTTTTTGGATGGAGTATGCTAGTACTTTGTGACATTGCGTGTCATACCCAGTCACATGAACTTTATTGAGGTGCCTGGACCTTGAATTCTCTGCAGATTCACTGCTCGATCTTTCTGTTGTGTGTGGTCCAGTAAAGACTACAATGATTTCTGTAGTAGAGGTGAATCTTCGTAGGTTATCATTATGTCATCAATATAATGAGACCATTTCACAGAGGTCAGGCAGGAAATCAGTGACACGTCCCAAGCCATCATCTCATGGCATATGGTGGGTTTGGGTAAATTGCATTGAAGAAGCGCTTGGATGGTATACCCCAAGTGGGAAACACATTTTCTAACAGTTTCTTTGTCACTGAGAGGGCATCAGCTTTATAGCAGAGGAAGGCTACATGTTTATCCGGAAGATATACATACAACAAGAACATATTGACAAACCATACTAAGTGGCAATTGAATGAAGTCCAGCTTAAATGCACTATGGTGAATGAAGGAATGCAAAAACTGAAAAATGGGGTTTGCCACTGAGCCTGGGAGAACTAAATGGCTGTCTTGGGTTTCGTCAGCCCCAAGTATTCATTTAATTTGCAACCATTGTTTACCCATCTTAATTTCCCTGATTCAGGAGCAGATTGTTGCCATATTATAAGGACATTAGGGTAGCAAAAGTCTGGCACTGAGAGGTCATTTTTGCAGAAGCAGAATGAACTTCGTCCATGTGTGCTACAATCTTTATAGATTTTGTTGCTGCTGCCTTCTGACGAAAGTCAGGTAGGGCATTTCAACTTCATAGCAGAAGGTTAACTTTTACTATTGAGAAGATGCAGTTTTCTTAAGTAGTCAAAGACCTGATTAAGACAACATAAAACACCAAAAGTTATTTGGATAAAATATAGAATCTTTGTTTTTTAAGCAGAAAATGTGTAACAATATCTTATCAGGAACAGACTGTCATTCAAGAAAATTTTGGCTTTATAACAGAGAGAAAGAGAATCAAACTCTAATTTTGCATCAGCTTACTTTTGATATTTAAATCCACTTACTTAATTAAATCCATTTTAATGTTAGCCAGCTTGACCACACATTAAAAATTTTTTTCTCCAAAGACTTCTTTTCATAAGCCTACTACAATTATTGCTGAAGATTTCACCTAAAAACCTCTTATTCTATTTAAATCTATTGAATTTATTAGTTCTTAACAATTATGTTTGTTACCCACAAAACTTTGTGAGACTTTAGACAGAACCAGCCTTTATTCTGTTATTATTTTTGCTGATAAATTTATAAGCCTTGATAAAAGTAAAGACCTATCCATCTTAATTAAACCAATAAACTTAAACTAGCTTTAAAATCAGATATTTTCCCAAATCACTTGATCCTGAAAAGCATTTGAATAGGTTTCTATATTTCTGAGAAGTTTAGAATACCCAGTCCTTAATTTATATAAGTGCTTAATTCCTTTAAGCCAATTAAATGTAGTTCTTACCAGTTAGCAATACCATCTGGAGGTAGAAAATACCACACAGATACAACACATATATAGACACACGTGAACACATGAACAGATGCACGTCGAGACCTCATGGCTTCCATAAAAAGAGTGTACTCTATTCAAAGGACCTTTCTTCCCACTCCTCCCCCACATCTCGCAGCCAGTACTGATGCTAACAGAGCTGTAATAATCTTTTTCTAGTTTCAGTTGTTCCTGTAATTTTCTAATCTTGGCTTCTGCCTTTTGTTGGTGGCCAGCCATAAGGACCAGCCTACAACTTCCGCCATAAATTTTCATGCCTTGATGCCATGTAGTTCCTCAAACAAGTGCATGAGACCACTCAGCATTCTGGGGGCATTCCTGTACTCACACAGTAGTCCACCTACGCTGTTTCCCCGAAAATAAGACCTACCCAGACAATCAGCTCTAATGCGTCTTTTGGAGCAAAAATTAATGAGACCTGATATTACATTACATTACATTACATTACATTACATTACATTAATTATATCCGGTCTTATAGTAAAATAAGACTGGGTTTTATATTAACTTTTGCTCCAAAAGACGCATAGAGCTGATTGTCCTGCTAGGTCTTATTTTCGGGGAAACACGGTATATCTAGAACAGGCCACCCCTCCCCACATGGACATAGATGACCAACCTGGTATTTCCCCCACAGATTTTTTTTTTTCCCCAAAGCCCATTTCATCAGTCTCCTGGCTGCCTCACCAGTTGTTAATACATGCAGACCCAGCAGGGAAATGCCCCCAGACTGAAAATCTATCTCCATAAGAAAAGGGCAAGGAAAGACCAAAGAAACAGGCTGGCCACTCCAGTTTGTCAAGTAATAGAATTTATTAAGGGAAACATACATAGGAGGCATGTTGTGGGCAGCTGCAAGACAAAATGGATCCCTGTGCCTGCTTGGCAGGTGCCAAAGAATTGGGGGAAGAGATAGTCATGGGTACTAGTAGGTATGTGAATACTACCAAGTATGAGAAACTACATGCTTGGCCAGGTCAGGACAACAGCCTGTTCCAGGAACCATCATGTAGTGAGATGCAGGGGAAGTGGGTGCTGATTTATGTCAGAATGAACATTGATTACGATCAGACAGTCTAAGGGGGATTTGCAGTAAGTAATCTCCCCCTTGGGGCCTGGTTCCAGCTCACGGGTCTGACAGCTGTCATGTCATGGAACAGTCTCTCCTTCACACTTTAGGTTTAGAAAACAAACAACATTAAAATACACAAACATACTCAGCATGTATTTTTGTGTGATATGTTATATCAGATGCTTCCCCTGCCCCCATCATTTCAGTTAATCCATCTAATACCCCAAAGATGTAGGTTGTGTGCTCTCGCTGGTAAACATGTGAGGATACTCAGGTTGGAAGAAGTAAACTGCTTTACCGAAGATCCCCCAAGCCAGGAATTATGTGGAATTGGGCCAGGATTCCTGTCTTCTGATTTCCAACCAGTGTTGACTTTTCATAGGGATATGTATACTAAATTAGAAGTTGTGTGTATACGAGGTCCAACAATTAAGTTGACGAATTCATCCTGGAAAAAGTGCTACACACCTCATTGCTGAATACAACACATATATGGTCACCTTTGAAGTACTCCCCTTGGGAAGCTATGCACTGACACCAGCACCTAGTTCACCATTCAAAGCAATTTTGGAACTCTTTTTCTGGAATGGCCATCAGCTGTTGTCCTAATACCCTTGACATCCTGAATGTCATCAAAATGTCTTCCTTTGAATATTTCCTTTATCTTCGGGTAAAGAAAGAAGTCATTGGGGGCCAGATCAGGTGAAGAGGGAGGGTGTTCCAATACAGTTATTTGTTTACTGGCTAAAAACTCCCTCACAGACAGTGCCGTGTGAGCTGGTGCAGTGTCATGATGCAAAGTCATGAATTGTTGGCGGAAAGTTCAGGTTGTTGAACTTTTTCATGCAGCCTTTTCAGCACTTCCAAATAGTAAATTTGATTAGTTGTTTGTCCAGTTGGTACAAATTCATAATGAAAAAGTGAGCAACATCATTGCAACAAGTTTGCGAACTTAATTGTCAGACTTCATAAACTCAAGTTTTCTCATTTATTTGCTTTCTCCTGGTGTAGCCTTCATTTTTAACTAATTTATAATAGTGGCTGATGGGGGTGGTGGCTCTCTTAATAGCAGTGGGGAGCAACAGCTGAGGCAAGAGCAGCCATTTGGACAGGATAATCGCCACTGGTTAGCAAACAGCCCCACACCCTCGTTAGCTCCAGAAGATCTCAACTATAACAGAGCCCGGCACAATTATGACATTTGTTAAGATGACCTGCATTATCAAAAAGAATTAAATGATGTTTAATATATTCTACATATGAAGGCAAAAGAGTGCTTTATTTTAAGATTTTCACTTACACTTACTTTACCATTAAAGGGGGAGGCAGCATTACATTATTTGGAAAAGTATCCAACCAGACTGGCACGTTCTGAACTCCATTGCCCTGACTGAGGTTAATGAATATGGTAGGAGTGACAGGCGTGGTACATGCAGTTGTCTTGATGAATTGGAAACTTAATAAGAGATGGCAAGAAATAGTATACCTGTTTAGAGTCACATGCATTGAAATAGAAGATGTATCATATGTATCAAATATGTCTTTTTCATTAAATTACATGTGAAAAAGAACTTATTCCTCTGTCTTTGAAACAAAAGTGGAAAGTAAACAAATGTATTCTAGATTTTTTTTTTTATAAATACATGTATTCTATAAAGGGTGTTTTCTTCTTTTTGTTTGTATTTATAGTCTAGAAAAGATTGTGTCAAGTTTTTTCTGTCTACAAATGTGCAATGAGCTATGCATTTAATGTCATTTAATACAAAAGTAAGCAAGTAATTAGCTCAATTTACCTGTGCTATGATATTGAAAAATCAGATAAAAGTGTATTAAAATTGAAGATGTGGGGAATATTTTTAAAAGCTTTTTTCTTAGTTTTTTTTTTAATTAGAAAAAGGACTTGTAAAAATTATAATGTTTAACGCTTAAAAGTCATTTCAATCACTAAAGAAATGAAATATTTATTTAAATCTTAAGGCATATATTCACTTTTTATTGAGGGAGAAAATAGGTATTCTTTCATGTTTCTGAAAAAAGTTTGGATATGGAGTGGATGTGTAAAATTTGGTTCAGAATTAATTATTTTCTTTCTTATTTAACATGAGAAAGTAGTAGGGAAGCCACTAGCTTTGGCACCGTGGAACTGTTTATTGGTCTACAAACATATTATGTTGTGTTGATTAAAGATAAAAGGATGAGGAGAGATAGAAAAAAACCTTCTCCTTCTGCACAGTTAGTGGGTATTTCCAAAACAATGGGCCTACATCATTGTCTTCTACTTTTTCCTTTCTATATGTGTATTCACTAACACTTATATTTGAGCCATTGGGTACATCCATCTGAATAACAATCTTGCCTTTTCTTTGGACTTCTTCTCTGTATTTCAGGTGGGCCAGCCATGAGAGGGTACCTCGTGGCCATATTCCTGAGTGCTGTCTTCCTCTATTACGTGCTGCATTGTATATTATGGGGAGCAAATGTCTATTGGTAAGTTTCATTTTTGCTATTTACAAATAACTCCCAAACTAGTCTTTCACAGAGACTCACCAATTGTTAGAGGGAAACTCCCGTAACATTTTGAACCTTTTCTAGCTTTCCATTATAAACTGGGGTTTTACCATTCTAGTATCTTGTACATTTTATCTCTAACAGTTGAAAAACTGATAAGCAATACCTTTTTACGGACTTTTCAATGAAGCAATGGTGTTGACTGTCTTTGGGATATAACATCCTTTATGTAATATTTCATCTCCTTGAATTGATGGAGTAAATCTTGGACTCTGTGGTACTAGATTTCTAGAGTCCAAAATGCTTGGATAAGAGATTGTTGATAAACTGTAATGCTACATATGGTTTCCTTTGTTTAAAAATATTTGAACGACGATATACATATATTTTAGAATAACTTTGATTTGAAATGTCACATATAAAACTTTGAAAAGGCGCAGATAATTTTATTACAGAGAAAACTTGTATAATAAGCTTTTTATCCTTTACCCCATCGTCAGTCCTTTCTCTAGGAATAAAGTTTTGATGACCTTTAAATGCTGAATGGGTGGTAGTATATGATTATATCAAAATGAATCACATGATAACTTCCTGTCTTAAACAAAGTTCAGTACTTTTTGCCAGTGTTTCAGTAACAGATCCTAGATCATGTTTCCAGCTTGTGTTTACTAGATTCAAAAAGTATAAATTGATGCTTCTTCATTTAATGTCGTTGCTGGCTGACTGAAAAATAATTGGCAAATGGTCACTGGGGAAAAAACAAAATGCTAGGTGGGTGGGTTTAGCTGTAAGTTTTAGGCTTTGAACTTAAATATTGAGCTAGAAAACTTAGAAATCTGGTTGCACACTACATGAAAATTATACCATAGGAATCTCTCTCTCCATCTATGCTACAGCCTGTCTCTGTTCCACACTTAATATGAAAGACAAGAACAGAAGAAAAAGCAAAAAGCTTACTAGACTGCTATTTTCGTATTGTTGATTACAGGGGAAATGATGAAAAGGACAATGAAAAGTTTCCGAATTCAGCACAGCCTTTGGTTTTCAGGATTTCAGGAGTGTTCATGTCACACCTAAGCTAACACGTTACTCTAGCCACAGACAATACCGTGGGAAATTACCTCAGAGGGGTGTTTGTGCCATGAACTTGTTTCCTTAAAAACTATTTCAGACAGATAATTGTCTTCTTTTTAAGCCACCCAACGTTTGTCTTCACAATCTAAAAGAGTTTGTTTAGTATCTCTTAATAACCTCTTAATAACCTCTATCTCTTAATTTGTCCTCTCAATACAATGTACTTTTTTTGACCTGATGTACTGGTCCACTATATATGTATCTTTCTTACGTATAAATCAAGGAATTCTTGCCATTCACAAAAGATGTTTCTCAGCATAAGGACGTTACTAGCCTCATGCTAGCCTCATCCTCATATGAGGATTTGGAATCCCCCCAAATTGAAAATTGAGTTTATCCATGAAGAGTTCAGACTCTTTCTTTCTGTCTAAGTCTTCTGAATTATAGAAGAAAATTGATTCCTTTTTTAAATTAATTCTTCACATAATTGATGATCGTGCATATGTTCTTATAATAAGCTGCTTTCCTCTTTTTTGCCTAAGTCTGGATCCTGTCACCCTACTCCCCTCATTTACTGTCTTGTTACACAATCCTCTTTTTAAACTGTGGAGACAACTGCTCCATTCAGAAGACACACAGGGCCTAATCTGTGCCAAAAACCAAGGAGAGTTAGGGATGACGCTCAACAGTGTGATTTGTGGAGTCACCAGGTCACACGGCAGGGTCTGCAGAACATGTGCAGGTCAGTGTTTCTGCCATATACGCTGCTGATAGGTGTCCCCAGGTATGGCATAAAGGACCTAGATAGTTGAGTGCAAGTGGGTGGGGTAAGCTGGGTTTCTGAGGCTTTTGGGGACTTCTAAAAAGCCAATCAGGTTGTGGCTTCCACAGTGCGGTAATCTGAGCCCTTCTCGGAGGGTCCTTTCACTGCTCTGTGATTCACTGCTCTTTGAATCACTTGCGGCTGGCTCATCACCTCAGCCTTTTCCATCTCTCTTGCCTTGCATGCACGAATCCTCACATGTGTGCAGGACTTGGAGAAGATTCTGTCACACTGCAGGGCCTGCTGTGAGCATTTTTATTTCCTGCGTAAGTGGCTTGTCAGTGGTGGCACCAAGTGGGTTCCCAGGCATTTGTTTCCCTTTGGGCTGGCTACCTGGTTCTACTTTTTGACTGACACTATTTTTGTCTTCATAGGGTGCCACCTGTGGAAATGAAACGGAGAAATAAGATCCAGACTTGTTTATCAAAGCCAGCTTTTGCTTCTCTCCTGAGGTAAAAACATAAAAGAAACTGTGGCATACAAAATGTTCAGAATGTGTTTGTAATCATTTTCCACACTTGTTTACTTTTTTTTTCCCCATACAAATCTTAGCAGGAGAAAGTGGACTCCTTATATTTAAGGAAGAGCTTAAACATCATGTTTCTTTTTGTGCTGGTAATTAGAACTCTGCATATATTTTTAGGAAAAGACATTGAAGAACTCAATCAGACTAGTGTTCTTTTCACACAGGTGAGACTAGAGAGGTCTGTTTGTGTTTGAACATAAAAAGTAAACTGTTTTTCAGGGTTTTTTTTCCCCCCGCCTTGTGTTCCCATTTTATTTTCCATCCCTATTATTTTGTGGCTTCTTCTCCCTTGCCTCTAAGTTAAACTTTACAGTTAGAAAAATTTACTGAATTTTGATGAACTACATATTCATCTACATATAATGATTGTTTATTATGGTTATTTATAATAAGTAATAAATGATTGTTTATTATTGTCCGGACCGTTAGGGAATTTACTCTTCCTTCCATATATATACACTTTTATCTCTGTCACCTCAACTTTGATAGTTTGCTGGTCAAAATGATTCTAGATAAATAAAAATAAATGACAGTCTGGTCTGGGTATGTTTAATTGGGTAAAACATGTACAAGTTTTTCAGCATTTTATCCATTAAGGATCACAAATTCACACGTTCTTATTTTCTTCTACTATATTACCACACCTTTCGATTACTGGTTCTTTAGCTTTTGGGGGCTACAGATCCTCTTAAACAACCAACATAAAATATTTCTGCATGTGTTTATAGGTGAGCCATGACTACTTGTAGTCTATCCATGGGGGTGTGTACCCAGTTAGGGCCACCGCAAAACTGGAAGAGTGATTTTATACTTTTTGACCATGGCCCATAGTGAGAAATACATTTAACTTTGTATCTTAGTATGCATACATATTTCTAGTAAGAAAGAATTTTTATGCTTTGTACTTCATATGACCTGTATTCTGTTCTATTTACTTTCTGAAAATAGGCTGATCACGACTCACAAAATTGATTTCGTGAACCAACTATGGGTTGCAGACTGCAGGCTTAAAATGCTACTCTAGAATCAGGATACTTTTCAACTGTAGTGAAAAAAGGTATTTCCTTTTGAGAAAAACCAAAAGGGTTCAAGTAGTTATGCAACATTGCTCAGCAGGTATAGAAATTTACGTGACAGGTAGATTCACATTTATCATGTGAATAGTATTCTCTCGGGGCAGAGCTATCTTTTCTGCCAGTAACAATCAGAAGACGCTCTCCTGGGAAACTTGGGGGTGTTACCTGCAGTGTTGTAAAGAGGACGCCTTTCCTTAGACTAAAACTTCAGTGTGGGTTTCAGATAAGGGTAGTGACCTCACATATGTAATACTGAATACTTACTTCACTTCTCATAGCTTCAGTTGCTTTGTCTAAATTGATTAACAGATTTTACCTACCTTTCCAGGCTTTTGTAGGTGTAACAACAGCAGAAATGTGATGTAATACATTATAATGTAATACAATACATGGTAATAGAATACAATGTAATATATGACAAGGCTGGTACTTATTAAACCCCTACTGTGTGTGAGACATGGTGCTAAACAATTATTTATTTAGGAATAAAATGTAAGTCATCTAGCACAAGGGTGGACTGGCAATAGACATTAGTGATTGGTCACCGTCATCACCCCCACCATCTCCAATGCACAGAGTCCTTTATTGTCTTTCCCTCCTAGTGCAAAGTCATCTATGATTCACCTTCCCAACGAAGATGGGAAGATCTTGAATCTTCTCTCAATCTTAATTCAGGTGACCGGACACTTCCTCTTCCCAGAGCAGTTTCTGAACTTGGGCATCAACCCTAATATACAAATGACCTTTCAAAATTGACTGGATTCCTGAGGCTGCTATCACTGTAACAACTATATCTGGGAACCACGTCTCAATCAGGAAGGGCTGGTCCTTCACTTGTTTCTTTAGTCTGAATATGTGTGAGTTTTTAGCTCAGCTCTGAAGATCTTAAGCTCCTGTGACTTGCCTATGGTTAAGGCCTGGCTCCTTGCCCTGGCTCCTGAGTGGCAAAGTCAGGATAAAACTGAAGTTAGTGCACGCTTTCTCTACTCCTGTTTATTTCCATTCTGTCATGCAGCCTCTGAAACCTCAGGGACCCTCTGCAGTTTTTAGACTAAGGAAAAGGCAAAACTGATTTAAGGCCAGAAAGATGGGGACCTATGTGGGGTTTGGGTTAAGGATTAGCTTAATTTGTTCTGTAGCATCCAGTCCTGATAGATAAAAATAATATTTTTAATATGAGCTTTACCCGATCCTTCTCTTTAATGAAAAAACCTTTTATATTTTTCTATTTCATAAGGGTTGCATAAAGAATTAATTTGCAGTTGAAATTCATTCAATCATTTAAATACATGTTGCCTGCCTACTCTGTGCCAGGCACTAAAATGGAGAACTGGAGGTACACCCTACCCCCATCAAACTTTATCTTATCTCTCTCGTCTGAGAGAGGTATACCCGCCCTCCATATACCTGAATGGGGGGTACCTTCAGGACAGAACAGGCAGTAGGAAGATAAATGCCTGAGGTTCTTGTTCTTGAGGAAATCTTAATTTAATGACACCAGGGATTCTAGCTACATCTAATTTTAATGTACTTTTTATTTTTACAGCTGACAACTTCATACATAGGCACCTTTTCATTTAGGAGTGGTTTAGCATCAATACTTTTATTTCCCCCTCTTCCTTTGTTTTTTCCTGTATATGGCCAACATTTTATCGCTGTTGGTTTGTTTTTAAATTTTGTTCTCTCAGCCCCTCTTACCAAAATTGTTACATAATTTTGGTTCCACTACCTGGAAAGTGTTTCCATTCTGGCTTATAGTTCCATTGCATATTCTATTCTATGTAATATTTAAATACTGTTTAAGATGTTGTTAAAGAATTTTTAAATACTTATACATTCATATAGTCAACATAACGGTATGAATGATATGCTGCAGTTAGTTTTAATTGTGACTTTAAAAACCTGCAAGTGTTGTAGGCATTTGGGAAACACTTTTTTTTTTTATCCTTTCCTTCCAGATTTCAACAGTTTCACCCTTTTCTTTGTGCAGCTGATTTTAAAAAGGTTGCTTCCTTGTATGATAGCGACTTTGACTTGCCCTATGGGACAAAAACATCAGGTCAGTAATGTTACTCTTGTCCTGCTCTATTACACCTGAGTGTGTGTGATGTGAACCATATGTTTATATAATTTTAAGGCCTTTTAATCATTCTGCTTTATAAGTTTTTCTTAAAGAATATGCTTTTAGGATGGGTTGAAGGGAATTGATTTTAATACATAACTCCTTTCAAGGCAGTGAATAAAAATGGTAGATTCTTTGTTGTTTTCGAGACATGGCTTTTGACCTTACTTTTGCCACCATATCATTAATGAGTTCTCATGCCTTACCTTATTTCAATTCAGAATTAGCAGGATAACCCTGTAGGTTACCTTCCTTCCAATCTCCCATTTCACCTCTTCACCTGTGAGTTTTATTTTATTTCATCAGCAAGTTCTAGCTCCTTGACCAATTTTAAAAGCTCAATCAGTGGATATTTTAGTTTTGCTGAACTTAGAGAGAATTATTCCATATACTAACGATGAAACACTTTTTCCTCTGCTTGACAACTGATTGACCTTACACAGCTTTACGTTCTCAATTTTTGAGAGATTCTAAAAGCTCAGGAGGTGACAAGCCTAGTTTTATCAACTTAGATTTTGCTTATTTAATTGATCATGTGTGTGTCTCTGTGTGTGTGTTTTAAAAATGTATTGCAGAGAATTTGATAATTCAATAAGGTTATGCTCTCTGAATAATTGATTTCTACACGGATGTCAGTTTCAGAATACTGTGATGTTGATAATTTTGGGGTCACTTTTTTATGATTGTTTTCAGATTAAGCCTCTTATTTTCCTGGAGTTTTTGGAATGTGTCCTTAGAGCGTTTACCATTTTGAGTGTGCCTATTAAGTAGTGCTGACTAATTGCAGTGGTGTCATCAATTTTCACCACAGAAGAAATCAAATGTGGCCATACTAGTTGGAAATGGGTTTGGGGAAGGATGGGGGTAAGGTGGCTTACTATGTACCTAAGAAACCATGATTCCTTTTATTCACAATACTCCATTTGTATTCCAGCGGAGTATTTTCGACTTGCTCTTTCAAAACTGCAGAGCTGTGACCTATTTGATGAGTTTGACAAGTGAGTTTATTTCCTTGCTTCTGTTTAACTTTCAGTTTTAGCTAACGTGGTTCAAAACATGCACCCTGATGTAAAATTAGTCACTCAGGAAAATTCCATAGTGTTTGTGCATAACTAAAACATTTAGTAGTTATTTCTCTGACATTTGAAATAGACAAACTACAAAATTCATTTAGAAGCTGCATAAGGGGTTGGCTCAAGAGTTTGCAGGGAGTCATGATGAGTAATCTCTATGCAACGTCAGGCTATTTTTAACTCATATTCATCGTTTCAAGTTGTTGTTACTAAAGAATTAATTCACACCCCTGTTAATCAGCTCACAGGCCCCCTCCCTGGGCTGTTTCCCCGTACTTCCCACACAGCTTCTAAACTGCGCGTGAGGAGCCTTTCTGTTTCACTTGAATATTGGATTTCAGAAATATCTCTCCTCCTGTTACTTTCATATTTGAGGGAAGCAAACAGCTTGCTTAGATATATGTTTTTCTGACTACAAAAGGTAATTTAGCTTTTAGAAAGTTTTGGTGTCAAGTTAACCCCCCTTAGGAACTGAATTGCCAAAGATGGACTTCTTCGCAAGTAGATTTATTTTACTGCGGTAGACTAATGTCACAACCTTTTACGTTTCATTTCAGAATTTGGCCAGTGGTCCAGTGGGATGATATGGGTAGTCAGTAGATGTCAGGCCTCCACTGTAAAGAAAAATACAGAATTTGCCTTCTTACTCAAGAGAACAGAGGTGCTATTTGGTGCGTGCGGAAATGGGCTAGTGGGCAGAGGTTTGAAAATGAAGCTAGAGTTTCCAGAACAGAATGCGGGGAACAATGCTAGATTTTGTTTGAGTTCATCTCACGTCTCTCTTTCAGGGGCCCAGATTATGGAAGTGTGGATTATGTTATATATGTTGATTCATTTCAGTTTGTACTTGTTTTAGTTTAAAACTATGCCATCAACCTTATTTTAATTTCCATTTTTGATTGCATATCAACAACGACCACCTATATTCTTTTCTAACCTAAAATGTATGTAGCTCTCATTTATAGAATATTGTTCTGTGTAGACCCATCTGTGCTCTATGTTAATTCTTTCTAATTTTTACAAACAACCTGCAAAGTATACTCAATGATATCCCTTTTTTTGAATGGCGAAACAGAGACTGAGCAAACATATGTAGTTTATTACAGCTGGTCTGTGCTAGAGCCAGGAGGTGAAGCTAGATAGATTTCTCTAGTGCCTGCATGTCTGACTTAAGAGTGACAATGGTTGTATCTTAAATATTTGTAGCAAGTATCTGCAAATATTTGAAAAGATCCTTGGCTCTGTAAATGGGAGCTGCTGTCAGGATTCTTGAGGGCACGTGGCTGGAAGTTTCGCTTTTGCTTGTTTTTTATCTTTAGAACTAGGCTGTGCTTTATTTAGTTGCTTTCAGAACCTCTTTTGGTACAAGTGTTCATTATCTGTGTGTGCCTGGGCCAGACTCTTTCCTCTTTGCTGACTTGGTCTTGCTGTTCCTGCCCTTACCCCTTTGTCACTGAGAGGGCACCCTCCCCCCATCCCCCGTCAACCCATGTCATGTTCTTAGCATCTCCCATATTGGGAGGGAAGTGGGTGTGGGTGGTGAGGAGCGATTGAAAATCATGCTGATTGCACAAGAGTCCTTTAGTCTGAACTTGTTAAGAGATACCGGTAGAGTTAATGTGCAGCCAGAGATTATTCAGGTGTAGAGCGAATGGAAAACATCCTTGTAGGATCCCCATGCAGTGAGCATGGTGAGGCACTCAGCTACTCAGTCAGCAGTGCTGAACTGCTTATTTGACG
Organism: Rhinolophus hipposideros; assembly: GCF_964194185.1. Classification (NCBI taxonomy): domain Eukaryota; kingdom Metazoa; phylum Chordata; class Mammalia; order Chiroptera; family Rhinolophidae; genus Rhinolophus; species Rhinolophus hipposideros. Next base: position 29,116,230 of record NC_138048.1, read on the forward strand.
TGTGCAAACCTGTTTCCTAGAGACTTCACAAAGAGTGTTTTGAAAGTAGATAATGTTGACATAAGAAACGGCCAAACCCGTAGAGACTTTTTATGAGTTTATTTGAACCAAACCGACGACATATGGCAGGAGCAAGATTTCAAATGCTTCAGAAAATGGCAGTTTTGCAGCTTATTTTATATGTTAGAATCAAGGGAGGAGATGTAGGAACATGCATGAAATCCACTGGTGGTAGATTAGGTGGGAGAAATCAAATTGGGGAAATCTCTAGGAGGGGATAAAAGGCAAAATGGAGAATACACACTTCTTTTACGTTGGTGGGTACAGGACAGTTAATGATTAACATTTTACAGCACATAGAGATAGTATTCAGGGAGCAAGATAATTAGGGGTTCTATGGTCTTGTGCTCTATGGTCTCGTGCTGTGGTGCCAACAGTTGTGCCTTTGAGTGGTAGGAAAGAAAATAATTCTGACATTTCAAAGGTATGTTATCCTAGAGGCATAAGAAAAATGGACAAATCTTACTTGAGGTGAAGACTAACCTTTGCTAAGGAAGTTATAGGCCTGGGACGTGACTACCCGCTATGACCTGCCCAATTAGCGATTTGTGATCAGACCATCCTGTGTAGTTCTTTTGGCCACTGAGCTTGTCAGGCCTGCCATATGGTGGTTTATTGAGCATGTTAGCTTCATTGCTAGCTCCTTTTTCATTCACAATAAGAATATACTTGTGACACTATTATCTTCTCCTTGCATATTAACTTTTGGGAGGGGTTCACATGTAATAAATTTTACCTATATTTTAAGTAAGTCATTCTACATTTGTCTGGAACTCACTGTACAACACAAAGACAACAACAGGCCAGCATATGCCTGAACAAGCATTTTAAGTATATTCAAGAAAGGCAAATATACTAACCTGCCTTATTGCTAACCCTAAGCCAACTCAGATTGTCTCCCGAGCAACCTTCTACCTGTCCCATTTTTCCTCTCGGCCTGGGAAAAATGCTCTAGAAGAAACAGGTCTGAAAACAGTCCTTTCTCAGGCGGAGGATTTGGATTGCCCTTAGTGCAAGAGTCCTCCCCGAGTCTCCACTGTGGCTGTGGAAGCTGGCCTCACATACGAGGAGACAGCCTTGTTGTCATAGGCTTGCTTACTCTTTGTTGTGGGTCTGTAGGTTAGAGAGGAGGAGCTGAGGTGATGAGAGGTGAGCTCCGCCCTTTCATGTCCCTTTTTCTTTTGGCTGCTCTCTTCACCAATATTTTATTCTCCCTCTGTCCTCTTTGTTCCTTCCAGAATGACACTTTCTGTTGTTCTTTCAAATCTGAATCCTTTATGAACCTACCAGATGTAATCCTAGTTTTGTTTAGTTATCTTATTCAGCATGCATGATGCCTTCAGTTGGGTAGATTCCACTGTGAATGGCAACACTCCAAATATTGGTTGCATTTACAAGGTAGAAGTTTTTCTCACAATTGTCATGTACATGAAGTCTGCAGGTGAGATCATTCCAGGGCCAGCCCAGCAGCTGTGAGCACCAGGGACCAAGGCTTCTCTATTGTGACTCTGCCATTCCTACATACACAGCTTCCTCCTTATGGTCCGCTATGATGGTTGGACCAATCACTTCTACAGTCTGCCAACAGGGAGGAGAGTGGGGGAAGGGCACGTCCCCATCTATTAAGACTTGCCTCCCTCTTTCAAGACATTTCCTAGAAATCACATATAACATTCAGTGATGTGCTTGAGCCAGTTGGTACCAACTTGTGAGAGCTGTAGCTCTTCCTAACTCCGTGTTTAGTGCCATCAGGGTGGAAGCTTGAAATTACTCCCTGTGGGATGATTTACACCATGAAAATTGGCAAACACTATAAACCAGAGCTTCCCCCATCACCCTCCTACCTCCCAAAGAGAACTGGTTGTTAAACATTTGTTAGCAACTGCTGATTATATCCTGTTGTTGCCAAAAAATGGGTTCTTGGTGTTGTGGCAGGAAAAAGTGCAAGGGTGCATCAAATAAGCCAAGCAAGTGGTGCATTTAGTAGAGAAGGACAGTACAATCTCAAGAAGGGAGGTGTGAAGAGCAACTGCTCCGAAGAACAAAGAGGCTTAGGAATTTATTATTTCTAAAATGAAGGTGCAAAATATTTAAGACTTAAGGCTGCTGTTATAGGCATTCCGAGGCAGGTCCACGCTGACCACTCCTTCCCATTGCGAGGAGGGATTTTTGTCCTTATTTGGCTTTTACCAGAACTATCATAGTGGCACAGAGGGGTGGAGAGTTTCCCTAATAGCAATGCTAATAATATTATAATACAGTATAATTAGCTACAGTTCACCTTGAGAGGCAAAATGGAGTCCTGGGTCTGCCCTCAGCCACTGAAATCCAGTTCTGGCTGGTCTGGTAGCTGAACTTTTTCTTAAGGATGATGATCTCATCTCCTCTTTCCTTTGTCTCCCCTTGCCTCCTCCTTCCCTGCCCCTCCCTCCAGGAGGCCCCATTCTTGCTGTCTATCCTGACACTGTTGGCTAGGAATATAACCAGAAGGCCACACCTAGATATAAAGTGGGTTGGAAAGTGTAGCCTTTATTCCATGTGGCTGTGTGCTCACCTTTGAAAAAAAGGAGTCCTATTTTAATGGACAAAGTAAGCATGATCTCTGAGGTACAACTAGCAGTCTTCATCAGTATTCTCCACCATTTTCCTGGTCCCCACCTGTTTATGTGCCTGGTAAGAGTCAAGATCCTGAAGCTAGTTACCATGTCACTCGACAGCAACTTAGCTTGGTTCTTGAAGCAGCCAACTGTGATCTCTCTCTTGGAGACTGGATACCCTGTGCAAGCTATTGCTGTTGTAAATCATTTTGAAGCAGCATTTCTTTTGGAGGTTTATTTATGCTACATTTGTGAGGTAATGTTAGTAAAGTAACTCTGAGGCAGAAAGAGCATTTTTCTAAAGTTAATACTGTGAAGAATTTGGGCCAGAAATTAAGAGGGAAGGGAACAGGAGTGTATGTGTTTGGCTGTAACACTATATGTGAAAGAGCCCTGGAGTTATAACAATTCCATGCTTGTTCTTGGCTCTACTTACTTTCTTTCCAAAACAAACAAACAAACAAACAAAACCCCAACAACCCACATCTGTTCTTTTTCAGTTTTTGGTCACCTGGTAATAATTATAATAATTTGCCTCCATTCTTATAATCATATCTGTTAGAAAAACATTCACATTATAGAAAATTGCCTTTCCCCCTGATTTTGTGACAAGAGTTCTGTCTGTTCTCTGTGAAAAGATGATACCATACATTAGGACATGTGCATTACCCATTTTATTATTTTATTTTATTTGCTTATCTTTTGGGTATGTGTTTTTAACAGAGGGTGTAATCTTGGGCTTTTCCTTTATTTTTTTTGTTAAAGATTTTATTGGGGAAGGAGAACAAGACTTTATTGGGGAACAGTGTGTACTTCCAGGCCTTTTTTCCAAGTCAAGTTGTTGTCCTTTCAGTCTTAGTTGTTGAGGGCGCAGCTCAGCTCCAGGTCCAGTTGCCGTTGTTACTTGCAGGGGTCGCAGCCCACCATCCCTTGTGGGAGTCTAACTGGCAAGCTTGTGGTTAAGAGGACGCACTCCAACCAACTGAGCCATCTGGGAGCTCAGTGGCAGCTCAGCTCAAGATGCCATGTTCAATCTTAGTTGCAGGGGGCGGAGCCTTGCAGGAGTTGAACTGACAATCTTGTGGTTGAAAGCCCACTGGCCCATGTGGGAATCAAACCCGGAGCTTTTGGCGTTAGGAGCACGGAGCTCCAACCTCCTGAGCCACCGGACCAGCCCTTAAGAAGTTTTAATTACTTAAGCTAACTTGTCCTTGTGTTGTCAGACCCCAAAGCAAAGTGATGAAGTCATAGAGATGGTCAGAGGCAGAAAGGATGGAGATCACCTAGTTCAATCTCCTTATTTTAGAGAAGAGAAAACTAAGGTACAGTGAGGTTATGCAGAAGCCAGAGTTAGGAGGCCTACAGATTTCCACTGTTCTCAAGTTCCCTCCTTCACATTTTAGCAAGCAGAAGAAAGACAGGAAAGACTGCACAACTGAATGTCTTAAATAGCATCATCTAAAGAGGTAAGGGGAAGAGAATTCTGGAATTGTGAATTCTTTTGGTTATAATCTATAGGATTTCCAGGGCTATAAGTCCCTCCCCAATTATTTAATGTAGTTTATACTTTTATCCTTAAACTCAAACCATTTTTTAACCAGATGACCTTTAGTACTTTCACAGGGTTAAACTAAAACATTTCCAGGATACCTTTGTAAGTTCATCGAAAATACATGTATGTTAAATAGGTTTTTTTTTCCCCTCTTAAAGATACATGATCTCAATGGAATCTTCTCTGAACAGATACTACAGAAAAACACTTTCTTTCCTCAACTCTCACCCAGAGGATGATGCGTAATAAATGTGTCAGTTGGCCTTCTTTCTGATTCTGCCTCTGAGCCAGCTGATTTTAAGTATGGGATATAGAAAAAGTCTCAAAGAAATGTTGAGAAACCATTTTCTTTTTTAATTGAGGTGAAATTCATGTAATGTAAAACGAACCATTTTCATGTAATATAACGAAAACGAATGAGGTGAAATTCACGTAATGAAAACGAACCATTTTCCTGTAAACCATTCATGTAATGTAAAACGAAAGTGGACAATTCAGTGGCATTTTGTAGTGGCATTCACAATGTTATGCTACCACCGCCTCTAGCTTATTAAAAAAAAAAAAAGTTTTTTAAACAATTATTAGAAGAATTCTTTTCATCTTTGTATCTTTGTTTTTTTCTTTTCATGTTTTGCCTTTTATGGAAATACTCAGACTGGCTGTCAGACCAAGGCGTTGGCAGCAGAGGAGTAATAACAAACTCGCTAGAACAAGATAGCTTGAAAAACAGGTCGTCTTTTTTTGGTGGAGGAAAGGCTGAGGAGGTAGGTGAGCATGGGCTATTTAAATAGAGTGGTCCAGCACTTGGGAAAAAAGCCCTAACTGCTCTGTGACCTTGGGCAAGTTTTTGAGTTTCCGAACCTTGGTGTCATGTAAAAGAGGGGGTGGAACCATATGTTATTATACCAATGTCAATTTTAATAGTTAATAGTTAAGTCATTGTAACCAGGGAAACTGGATAAAGGGTACACAGGACTTCTCAGTACTATTTTGCAACTTCCTGTGAGTGCAGAATTATTTGCAAATAGAAAGTTTAAGTTGAAAACATGTGACCACACAAAACTTATACATGAATATTCATAGATAGCAGAATTATTCATAATAGTCCCAAAATGGAAACAACTTAAATGTCTAACAAGGGCTGGATGAATTCAATGTATATCCAAACAATGCAGTATTATTCAGTCATAAAAAGAAATGAAGTATTAATGAACGTTACAACACGGATAAACCTTGAAAACATTATGCTGTATGAAAGAAGCTAGTCACAAAAGACCACCTAGTATATGATTCCATTTATATGAGATAGCCAGAATAGACAAATCTGTAGAGAAAGGAGATGAGTGGTTGCCCGAGAATGGGCGGAGGGAAAAATGGAGAGTGCCTGCTACTGACTATTGGCTGTCTTTGTGGAGTGTTGAAATGTTCTGAATTCGATAGGCTAAAATCCACTCAACTCTATTATTTATAATGGTGAATTTTATGGCAAGTGAATTATACTTCAATTAAAAAAGTTTTTTAAAAAGAGGAGGGTGGTTGAGGTGACCTCTAGTTTCCTTTCTAGCTTCTGTGGTACTTGGTTTGGAGGGCACTGTGAGGCCATGCCGAGAACAAACCGTTTGGAGGGACACAACTCTAGTTCTCATGTCATTTCATTTATATGCTGCTGCTGTGGATTTCTCAGGACTCGGGTTCCACTCTTTGTTTTCTGAAGCACAGCTCATACCAGGTGGCCATGTTTTACACCCATCCCTAACGACTGAGGGTCCTATAAGGGAACTGCATCACAGAAAAGCAATTCTTAGAATGTGCCCAGGTTGCAAGGCTTGACTGCTCCGGGTTATTGTGTAGGTCCTGAGCCCCAGCTGGCGCCCTGGTCCTGGGGATTACTGCTTTTTCCTCAGTGGGAGCACATCTAGTGTAGCAGAAACCCTGAATTACAAAATCTCAGCTCCCACTTCGAAAACATGAACCAGCTCCCCAACCGCCAACATCACAGGCCAGACTCTGTGAAGAATGCTTGGGTCCTGTATAGCTGGTTATAGAGTAACTAGCCACAAACATTGTGCCTAGTGGAAGCACGTGTGTTAAGTCAGTTGCCTGCTGAAGGTGTGGGAATCGTGAAAACTGCCTAGTTGCTCACGCAGGCGGAATCCATTATGTTGGCATCAGCAGAGCTGGGGTAGATGAGCAACCAGCCAGGGTGGGAGCACAGTCTTTGGTAACTTAAAAAGAAGAAAAAGGTTTAGGCGCTAGCAGTGTATTTATTAAGAAGAGCCTGAGCTCTATTAAGGATATCAGCATCTGCATCACTACTCTGGACATCCTGCTGATTTGTAGGGCTCCTTCTCATGGCAGCATTTTCAGCCAGGAGGAGAACTTGCGGGTGAGGGGAAGTTGTGATTCTACACAAACAGAGTGAGTCGTGTGTGATGAAGAGGCAGGGGCAGCTCTAAGTGATTTATAGCAGCTATGATGTTGGGTAGAGCTACAGAAACCATGGTACTCGCTGGAGGAAATGGACCCATGCAGCACAGAATAACAACATTCAGGACCTCTGTGATCCCCTTACTTCACAAAAGGACAAACTGAGGTCTGAGAGATTAGATCCCGAGGCCAAGGTCCCAGAGGTGCTGAAAGAGGGAGCCAGAACTAGCAGTCAGGTCTCCACCCTCCGTCCATTGCACAGTGTTTTAGAATCTTTGGGCTGCAAGAAACCATCTTCCTAACTAAGAGTGATTTAAACAAAGTAGACCTTTATCTCCCAGAGCTCATAGGTATGTGGTTTCCGGGTCTGCAGGTTTGTGGTTCCAGCTTTCAGGGTGGGCTGTGTCTGGCTACACAGACTGGATTGCACAACTCCAGGGAGTACCAGTTCACACATGTGGTTACCTGAATGGTACACACTGTAGTTGGACTGTAGACAGCCTGCACATCTGTATGGAGTAGCTCTAGTTATGAGATTGAATTAGCGGCTCAATGATGTCAGGGAAGCTTCTCTGTGGCTCTCTCTGCCACAGAGAACTCATAGGAAACTATTAGTTGCAAGATGACTGCAGCTGCTCTAACCTTATGTCAGCACATGTAGCCATCCAAACAGAAAGGAAGGGATGGATAAAAAGAAAGTGTTCTGCTCAAATCATTTTCTTGCTGGGCATAAAGTCTTATCTAGAATATCTAATAGGCTTCCCTAATGTCTTACTGCTCAATGACGGGTCACGTGGCCACCTCTAAACCAACTATTGGCAGAAGAATGTGGTCACCATTGTTAGAATTATGAAAGCAGGGCTCCACTAGCAAGTCACAAGGGATAATGGGTGTTGGGAATATGACTGATGGGATCTGCCATAGATTGTTACACTGAAGATGGAGTGATGTATTTTAATGCATATGATGTGGCTGAAGGGAAAAATGAATGTCAGAAAGAATTCAGAAAAGAAGATAGATCATAGATCGTTTGAAATGGGCAATTTAAGTTTACTTTCTTTGTATTGCTGGTGTTGATGTTTCCCTTCGCATAAGGCAGTAACTCTTCTGGGGTTGCCTGATTTGATGAGAAACATGCCTTTCACCTGGGGGAAGTGTAATCTCTTACCATTATGGTTTCAGCAGCTTTCCAGATTTTCCATTAACAGGTTCAGGCAGACTGGAATGATTTTGTTTTCTGGATGAGCAGTTTGGTGCATGTGCATTTCTCTCCCTGTTTCCAGGGTGGGGGAAGGAAGAACAGACCCTTGCTTCTCCCGACACAATGCAGGAAGATGACCACCATACTTAATAGAACAACCAAACTGATTTCTAAAATGCACAGCCCAGGAATCAGGAAGTTTTGGGTTGGAGGATACTATCAGAAATATAAATGATGTGACTCTTACCCTCTAGGGACTCAGTTCACTGTGCCTATTTTTGCATGAATACTGTGTTAATTAAATATGAAGTTACACAGTCACCCGAAGGACACTGGAGGTATTGTTTCCCACCTAAGGAAGCAGGGAAAGCCAGGAGCTAGACCAGGAGGATGACGCCAAGGAGAGGATGAATCACTCCTCTGTGAATATGTGGGTACCTGCTGCGGAGAAAGGGAAGCAGTGAGTTATGAGGGGAGTGGTTCAGAGCCTGTATCGTACCATTACTTATTTCCCAGAGTCATGGCGGCACTGTGAACACTAGCTGTAGATAAGATGTTATTGCCAAGGAGTAGTCCTAGGGATACTCCCCGAACCGTTTCTAGTGTGGGTCAGGAAAATGTGTGGGTCTTTGCAATATCCCTTACCAGGAGGAAAAGTGAGATTCCACTGACAAGATTTCCTTTCAGAGGCACTGGCAAACTTTTCGTAAGGTAAAGGAAGGTCCTTCGCTCCTTCCTTCTGCTTCCCACAAAGCTGACAGAGAAGAAAATAGTAAGTGAAATTCCTAAAAATATGATGATTGCACTGCAGAGCATCTTTAGAATTGGAGTTCTTTTGAGTGAGGGAGGCAGCATCTGTAAGCTTTCTATTTTCCCCAAGTCCTTGAACCTGCTGGGACCACAAGCAGGAGAAGGCTAGAGAGGCCAGATACAAGGAATGGCCCTCTCTCTGTGGCTAATCCTTGGGGCTCCTGTGGAAGAGACCTGCCTGCAGCCCTTGACTCGCCCTTTTCCCTTGGCTGGAAGGCGTGGTAGGGTCTGTGAGAGGAGGTCAAGGGCCTTGAGTCTGAGTGAGGAGCAGGGATGGGACGTATCAGTACAGCAGATGGTCGCTCATCTTATGCTGTTTTGACCACTCATGACCTAGTACGTGATGGCGAACTGTAATCCAGCCTGATCCAGGTAACACTGAGGAGGAACCCCTGTGAACACTAAAAGGTTCATCTCGGCCGTTCATTGCTGAGCACTGATTATGTAACTGGCTGTGCCTGGACCTGAGCTGAGTTAACCTCTTACTCGTGTCAACTTCAGAAGTTAGGTTTGTGCGTCAGGCGTCCTTTGTTGAGACCCCAGGAGAAGACTCCTGGTGTATGGCAGTGTCACTGGTGCAGGGGTCCTTGCCCCTCTCAGGATGGACATCAAGAGCGTGATGAACAGGTTTGCAGAGAGAAAGGTTTATTAAAATGAACGCGTGATGCACCAAGGGAGCGCACTCTGGAAGGGAATGGACGTGCCTCCCCGGGGCTTGCAGGCACGGCGGTTTTATGGGCTCTTGAGGTTAGGGGTCACCCCTTCCTCTTTCCTTTTTCCTCCCCAAAACATATTGAGGGGGCTCCTTCCCTGCACCTGCAGTGTACCTACCTGTTACTTTATGCGTGTCATGTCTCGTTAGCATTTTAAATCTCCACCGTGGGGTGTGTTTTTTATTATGATAATGAGGAAATTTTTACTGCAGGAGGGATCTTTTAACTAATGCACATGCGTGACTTTATGATCTTTTCCCGGGCCAGGTTATTTCTTCTGTGATTGTGGTTCTAACTGCTTGCTGTTTTCTTATTGGCCAAGGGATACGGCCTAAGGTTGTTTCCCTCAGCTGCAGGCTGCAGCTACCTGACTACCAGCTGCGGTGGTGGCCTGCGATCCTGGCCTTGCCCTCGCAAGTTGGGTGGTGTTGGAGTGCGGCAGCCTGGGGTCAGGTTGGGGATCCCAAGCTGGGATGGATGCTGTAGACCCGAGGGCACCTGAGCCCTTTCCCTTGACAGGGAAGTGGCCTCCAGCCTTCATTCAAGGAGAATGAAGCTACCATAATTATAGATATTCATCCTCCACCCTCATGCAGGTTACCTCACATGAACCGGGCTGGCTATTATTTCTATCCTGTTCATTCCTAGCCACTTCCTCCCCAGGGCCCAGCTTGCTTAGCATTCCGTTGGGGTGATGGAGCCAGCTTCAAGTTCAGCCTCTAATGTGCTTTAAGCTGACACTGAAGTTATGGAAGGGTCAAGCCAGCGGTTTGTGTGGGAATTGCACCTGCTACGGAGCGTGCATAGGATGGATCTGATGAGGCTGATGGCAACATTCCCGGAGAGGAAAGGGTTGTGAATGTTTCCCAGGGCTCCCATCTTCTCCACGCCACCTGGCCTCACACTGGTGCACCTTAGGTAAAGTGGCCTCCCTGGAATACAGATAAGCGTCAGACTTGCACCCAGAGATCTTACTCACATAGTTAAAGACAAACATTTTATTGTTTATTCTTTTTAAAGTTCTGAGTTTATATTGATATTTACTATTAAAATGTATTATTATAGTTTTTGTTTGCATCTTTTACACTGAAAAATGTTTCATAAATTTATTTTACCTTACAACATACATAAAACAGCTGTAATATTAAATGCTATACTAGAAGTACAGAATTAAATATAAGATCTTTCAGTTCTTTTTGTTCCTATCCAACTAAATACAGGCCAATTATGTTCAAATGTTACCTAAGGAGGTTCTTTTCTCTCTGGTTATTGTACCAACTTGATATATAACTAAGATTTTTGTTAGTTTGTTTTCAGGCTTTAAGTTTCTATTTTTCCTTTGTTTTGTTTTTGGAATATGTGAAACATGGTTTACAGAATTTAGAAGTTTATAGTAAAAAAGGGGGATCTCCCTGCCTGCTGGCGCTCTGAGGGCAGGTCCCTCAGAACAAAGCTTCCCCCCACCCAGCGAAGAGGAAAACAAGCAGATTTTAAAAAGAAACATCTGTAGAACACACTGTGACATACCCATGATAACGGGTTCGTGGGCACATCCTTGAGTATCTGTCGGGCGATGCCCCCACTCCAGCCCCTTCCCCCAGTCCCTGACACCTGTGAAACTCTGCATATTCTTGTTTTTGTAACAAAGTAGACACTGATTTAATTTTGGGAGCCAAGAGTCCCATATTACCACATGTAAAAAAGTGTTCTTAAAAAGTTTGAGGTGTTAAAAACTTTGATCAAGTAAATAGCTGAACTAAACAAATTCTAGGTAAAAAAGGTAAACTTATGCATATAGGAATGCGTAGTTTTTCCTTAACCCGACAGGGCCAATGCTTGGCTCCTTTCAAGGGTTCGTGGACTTCTGCATTCTCTACATTTAAATATTCTACAGTGTTTGTGCAATTTTGCTACTCATTTATTTCTAAGCGCTTTATAGTCTGGAGTTCATCTGGTCTGCTGATTTCCTGGATCTCAGAGAATCATTTGTCTTTCTTATTTCCATGTCCTGTGGCCCCTGGAAGGGCAGTCTCCGTGGCCTTCTGTAGTTTTATCCTACAGAGGACACGAACTGTTCTGTCAATTCTCCAGGCCTGGCCGGGTGTTGGTGAGAACTTGGAGACAGCCGGGCCCGGCCGCGCTGCCTGAACGCTGATGGTGTACAATCCGTGGTCCTAGTCTGATCCCAGCAGCAGCAGGAAGACCTACCTCATGTCCTGCTTTAAAGCTCTTTGCCAGGAACACAGTGAATTTTTAGCTTGTATTGGTTAAGCTCCGAGGACCAGTGCAAGTCTGGGAAATTGAAGTGAGCATTAGGCAGGTACAGGGAAACTGCACTTTCCCCACCTGATTCTAAACTGCCCATCTCTGCACTTATACAATTAAGATACAGCCGTAACCCAGAGCTAGACTCGTGGGGGAATGGGTAAGACTGATAAAAAGTACACGCACCGGTTAACATAAAATAAACATGCAAAATCCAATGTCGAGGGGTGTTTTTGTTGCCCAAAGATCTGGATTCAAATAGTATCCAAAGTTCTCTCCCTTTGGAGGATGACTTTGAAATGTTGCCTAACAGTTTTCCGAGCTTCTCTCTTCATTTGTCAAAGGAGACTATCAGGCTTAACTTATCTCAGTGGGACATTATGAGACTCTAAGGAGGAGTGTATATGGGCTGATATAGTTAACAGTGTTAATGGTGATCCACTTCCTATGGAATATTATTTCTTGAATCTTGTATCTTTCGGGTTTTTTCTACTTGTGCAACAAGTAAACTTGGGCTGTGGGTCCCTGAAACTATGAATGGGTTCTTGGAATCACTGAATTTTGTAATAGGTGACTCAATCTCTCACTTATCTGTTTACCCAACAGCGTGCCATGTAAAAAGTGTGTGGTGGTTGGTAATGGAGGAGTTTTGAAGAATAAGACATTAGGAGAAACAATTGACTCCTATGATGTAATAATAAGGTAAATATATTTCTCATTTGCTAAACTGGAATTGTTTCAAAACAATGTGGTCTGCTACTTTGGTACGGCTATGTTTTAAAAGGAAGAGGAGTTGCTTTGATATTTTTAAGTACATTACACAAACTTCTCTCTCAATTGGCTAGAGTAAGCCTCACTTAGCAAATATTTGTGAAGTCCTCTTAACATGCCAGGCACAGTTCTAGCTACAGGGGACACAGCAGTAAATAAGAACAATGTTATTGTTCTCTGTGGAGCTTACATTCTAATGAGGGGAAGAACCCAATAATTAAATAAGGAAATATGATACATGCCATACAATTAAAAAATAACGTGATAGAGAATGATTGAGTGGCTACTTTAGGATGGATGACGGCTTTGAGGAGGGGACATCTAAGCTGGACTAAGAGACCATACAACGTAAGCCATATGAAGCTTAGGGAAGAGCAATGGAGGTGGAGCGAGTTGACTGCAGGTCCTTAGGAGGACATGATGCTGGGTTTGAGAGAAGCAGCAAGCAAGTCAGCAAGATAGAAGGGAAACAGGTTGGGGGCAGAGGGTGCAATCGGAAGTAGAAGAGGTGGGTGGGCAAGAAGCAGATTGTGTAAACTGGGATCAGGCTTTGTAAGCTCAGACCAGAGCTTGGATTTTATTTTAAGTACAACAGGAAACTTGAGAAGATTTTTTAAGCAAGAGAGTAATTCAATCTGGCTATTTTAAACATATTCTGGCTGTGGCATGGACGACAGAATGTGAGGGACAAGAGTGGAAAAGAGGCCAGTTAGGTTGCTGGCGTCAGGGAGACGCTGGTGGCGTGGAATACGGTTGTCATGGCCGAGGAGGGCAGTGGATAGATTGAGACGTGTTAGAGACAGTGTTATCAGTTATTTGTTGGTGTAGTAGATGTGAGCAGAGATGGGATACCTTCTCCTTGGTTTTCAGTTTAAGAGATTGGCTGGATCGTGATACCATTTATTGAGTTGGGGACTAGGATAGGAGCAGGTTTAGAGGAGAATCAAGATTTCCGTATGAACGTTAGGTTGGAGATGCTTACTAGACTTGCAGTGGATAAGTCAAGTAGGCAGTTGGATAAACAGGTTCAAGTCTTGATGGGAACAGCTTGTAAATTGCATTTAAACCATGGACTGGGTGAGATTTCCCAGGGAGAGACTGAGGAAAAAGAGGCCCAGGACTGAGCCTTCGAGTATTCAACACGTAAGAGGTTGTACAAAGAAAAAGGAGTAAAAGCGACGGAGAAGATTCACCAGGGAGGTAGGAAGAGTCAGGAGGTGATCACAGAAACCTAGAAAGCACAGTGTTTTAAGACAGAGGGAGGAATCGACCATGTCCAGTGCTGGTGAGATGTCACGCAAGGTAAGAACGAATTCACCACTAGGTTGGCAATGTCAAGTTCCTCGGCATTCTTGACAAAAGCAGACTTGGAGGCATGATGTGGGGGGAAGCCCAACAGGAGTGGGTTCAGGGGAGACTATGACAGGTTGAGAAAGTAGACAAACCAGTTTAGGCAATTCAAGGGATTTTGCTGGGCAGTTGAGAAATAAGATGGTCACAAGAGATGATTATGTAGCAAAGGAGGATTTTCTGTTTTGTGTTCTTTTATAAAGAGATTCTAGAGCATGTTGGTATACTGATGGAAATGAATACAGAGATTTATGTGGTGAAGAAAGAGGGAGCGGGGTGCAGATCACAGGTGTTGCTGTGATCTAAAATGGATCCATTTTAGATCTAAAATGGAAAGGAGAACAGGGATTGTGGTTACAGGTGAGAGCCCCACAGATGGAGTGGGGGAAAATGAGGACATTGTTTTTCTCATTGAAAGGTTGATGTTAGGTCATTATCTGGGATAAGTCTGTGTGTGTTGGGATGGCTATGAATAATCTTTTGCAAAGTGGAAACGCTTCACACTGGGCAATGGATTAGGATGACCTGGCAGTCGTGGGGGTTTTGCTGGGTTACAAACTACTGAGTGTTTCTACGTAGTGAGGTCACCTTATTTTCTGTTTATTATCCATTTCTAGGAAGTTGTAAAAATTTATCTCCAAAAAAGTATTTTGAAACACAAATCTCTTTACCTATAATTTTCTAAAATCTGATCACTTAGAATGACAGCAAGCCCTTTTGAGAACATGCCCTGGGCACATTATGAAAGTCATTTTAAGTGTTATTAAGACTGTCTTATATTACACAGGTCAGTGGCAAAGGGTAAAACAATATTCTCCTGGAGGACACTGTTTTGGAAACAAAGCATTCCTTTTAACAGCACGTATTCATAGTGTATGTGTAAATAGTGCACGTCTAACCTTGGCTTTGAGCATATACAAACCCAACAGATCCCTTGTGGTCTTCAGTTCACTCGAGCAATAGACACTCATTTGGTTGTGGCTGGGTATGATATAGCAATTTTTTATTGTTACTTTCAGAACATAACGGTTTTGCTGGGTCTTCAAAGTAATTCTTGCCTGTCAGTCACTTAAGACCCACATCCATGTAAACTTGGGCAAGCAGCTTTATCCCTCTGGACCTCCGGGCCCTTACTCGTATCATAAATCCAAGGTTTTGTTGGGATGTCTTCCAAGTTCTCTTTTACCTCTAGTATTTGGTGGTTCTTATGTTCCCATTTATTTTATTTAGGCTTCAGTTTTCTTGGAGGGAAGAGTGAATTACCAGTGACCTCACAATTAATTTTCAAATAGAAATATAAGTTTCTGCCTTTAATCAAGTAGCTGTTTCACGAAAGGGCTTATTTCCTTGGTTGGTATGTGTGGGGAAGACTGGTTGAATGCCTCGTACTTTTAGAGCACAGGATACATGGCTGACAATGTTTATCCACCTCTGAAACCTCTGAGAACTGTGATGGAAATGGTTCATACTGCACTTGGTCTACATATCTTGTGTGTTTTACTACCCACAGAATGAATAATGGTCCTGTTTTAGGACATGAAGAGGAAGTGGGAAGAAGGACTACCTTCCGACTTTTTTATCCGGAATCTGTTTTTTCAGATCCCAAACACAGTGATCCTAATACCACGGCGATTCTCACTGCTTTCAAGCCGCATGATTTAAAGTGGCTGTGGGAACTGCTGACGGGTGGCAAAATAGTAAGTTTGCAAAATCGATCTGCCTGCCGATTACTACCTTCATGGTTTTTTTCCATAAAAAAAGACAACCACAATGTTTTATTTTCTGTATCCTTTATTTCAGAACACAAATGGTTTTTGGAAGAAACCAGGCTTAAACCTGATCTATAAACCATATCAAATCAGAATATTAGATCCTTACATTATCAGAATGGCAGCTTATGAACTGCTTAATTTCCCCAAAGTGTTCCCCAAAAATCAGGTACGTATTTTTCTTTGTACTCTTTCAAATTAAAGATCTGGCTGGAATGGCACAGGGGGACCCTGGGGGTCTTGGAAAACAGAGAACCACAACTCATGAGGTGGCTTGTGAGGGCCTCGTCTCAGTTAGTGAAATGAGGTATCTGTGGATATTTTTCAGGTTGCAAGAAAGAATCTTAAGTGGAAGCTTTTCCCGGCCCTGGCGGGGACCTTCTGGGGTCTTCTCCATGTCCAAATGGCTCATCTCTCATAACTTCGTCTTCAGTGTTCGGCGGCGAGGGGGCAGGGTTGAGGGACAGGTTGTGTTCAGAGTATAGCAAGGCTGGTTTCAGCACAACTGCATGGCTTTTCAGGCTAAGAAAAAAAAGGTCTGAAGCAATCTGTGATAGCGATATTACAGAAAAACAGAGAAAAGGAGAGGAAGGACAGTAAGGTTGTCTAGAAATATTTCTGCGGTCACAGAGGAGACACTGGCACTAAATTCTCAGAAAACGGTAGTTACAGCAATATTGATAATTCTGGAAACTCCAGATTCTTTAGTTAAAATCTTATTGACTTTGACTTTTGTAGCCTTGTTTGTCTACATTCCCTAGAAAACAGTGTCTAGATCTGTACAGTAGTAGAGATATGTTTTTCATTTGAAGACTAACTGTATAACATGGTAGCTCAGCTGAAATGAAGGTGTTTGTTTTTTCCCCCCTTTGTGTAGTCAGGGAAAAACCCCAAGAAACACACATCATGCATCTTTTCTGTAGCATGATAAAAAATTCTAAAGAATTACATGCTTAAAATCAAACAACTTGCAAAGGAATACTAAAGAGAACCTCCATCTCTTCCTTCAATAACTCACATTATCTCTCAAGCCTTTTTGCCTTTTATATCCTTCTAGACTATTTTTCTATGCATTTACAAATGCATATGTATACTTTGTTCAGTATAATTGCGATTATACCACTAGTATTGTTCTATTTCCCCCATCATTTAATTAATGATTCCTCTATTTAGAGATATTTAGGTTTATATCCAGCTTTCCTCTATAAACAACATAGAAATGCATGTGCTTATAGGGATTTTCTGCACACTTGTGCGATTGCTGTAGGATGGACACCTGAAAATGGAATTCTCATGTCAAAAAAATACATTTTAGATTTAAACCTACTTGAGGGGAAAGAATAGCTTCTTAGTAGTTTCTTAGCAATTCTGAGGTGAAAAGGACAAGTTCTGAATGTTTTGTGACTTTTCAGCTGTTTTCCTAAGTGGGTAAGATCAGATTTATCCCTTGCTTTTTTTTAGGTAGTGTCAACTCCAGAAGCACAGGATGACCCTGATCTTCCTTAGACAGGATGCTAGAACTAGTTGTAACTAGATGGTGGTTCCAATAGGAAGATATGGTGTCCTAAAAGCCAAATGAGGACAGAGCTGTGGTTCAGAGAGGTCAGCCATGTCAGATGCCATCCAGAGGCTGAGCACAAATAATAAACCCTGGTTCTGGAAACATGGGGGTCACACTGGTGATATGGACAAGAGTAAGAAAGGAAGAAAGCCTATTTGAATTGGATTAAGGAGAACATGGGACATGAGCAAGAGGGGGCAAATCTTTCATGAAGTTTTGCTAGAAAAGGGAGCAGAGACGTGGTTAGAAGAGAACCTAGGATCAAAGAAAGGGTTTTTTTTAAAGATAGATGTGTTTGTAAGCTGAAGGGAATGACTCATTAAAGGGAAATATTGATGAAGGGAGAAAGTGGATAATTGAGAGAAGAGATGGGATATGGTGTAAGAGTGAAGAGATTGGCTGTAGGTAGAAACAGGGACACAGCCATGCAAGAGGAACACTGAAAATATGGGTAAAGATGAAGGTAGATTTGGAGTTGCGAAGATACAATTGCTTCAGGTTTCTTATAAAAATACAGATTAAATTGTTAAAGTAGGAAGGACGCTCGGGCTGCCGGATGGAGCAGTATAAAAATCGTCATCCTGGAGAGCAGGAATGCAAATTTACTAGGGGAATGTAATTGAATTTCTGGACCCACTGACTGCCCACTTGAGACTTTGGTCATAAATGTAATGTGTGACCAAGCAAGTGTGGTTTTTTCTCTTGCCCTGTCCTGCTTGGGTGCGGGTGTAACGAGGATTAGGACGCTGTCCGGTGCTAACAGGTTCTGTGGGGGATGGGTGCAGAAGAGCATTGAAGGTCTCCATACCAGGATGGTGATCATGATGATGACGTACTCTAAAGTGTGATGAAAGGGAGTACAGGACAGGAGGAAGTCCAGGAGAGGGACAAAGTGCCAGGATCAGTGAGGCTGGATGACTCTTAGGTTTTTAACCCAACCATTAACTTCCTTCTCCAGCAGATGGCTGAGGCTTGTGGGGGAGTCACAATAGAGCCTGAGGTAAAACTTATGCAAAAGCCTCTTAGGCTTCCAGACAAGCTTGCCTCCTGGTGTTTGCTTTATTTTTTTTTCTTTTCCTCAACATCATAATGTGTAATTTCTATGGGATCTGTAAGAAACATTTAATTGAAAGGAAATTTTGCCGTTGTGGTCAAAGTTTAAGATATATTTCGTTTGCCTTTGAAGGCCATCCTACTCAGAATTAAAACTTGGAACGCCAAGACGCTTATGTCAAATGTAACATTTTTCGAGTATATGTGTATGTGAAGGGGACGCAGGATTTCTTTTTTTTTAAATTGACAATGATCCAGTTGAGATGGTGACGTTACTATGTAAACATCTGGAATTTTTATTTTCTAGTCAGATATTTACTAGTACAATTTATCGCTGATGTTACTTGGTTAGTCTTTCCTGAGAACTAAATTATCAGGGGTATAAAATAGAGCCATTTGAAGGCTAAGTTATATGAGGCCGTTTACCGTGATGCCATTTGAAGGCTAAGTTATATGAGGCCGTTTACCGTGATTCTAGGACAGCGAATTAAGCTGTCCTTACATTTCAGAGTGGTGGGTTCAGCCTTTGCTTCTACAAGGCAGCAGAATCCTTTGCTTAAGCCTCCTAATGTTTCATTTGATAGTTGTCCTCTGGACTGGAGCTGTAGTTAAGTTTTATTTGACAGGTTTTTCTAAGATTTCAATCACACTGTATATTCTTTTCAATTAAGGTATTAGCTGTTTGGGGCTTGAGGCTTAGTGTACAATGAAGGTTTACTAAGTATTTCTCCCCCGATTAAATGTTTTTAAGTCTATGTTTATCAGACTAGGCCACCCACATATGCTTTGGGAACAAGTATCTCATTTGGATTTTTTTAAAAAAGCGTTTATTTCCTCCCCCAGAAACCCAAACACCCAACGACGGGAATTATTGCCATCACATTGGCATTTCACATATGTCATGAAGTTCACCTTGCTGGTTTTAAATACAACTTTTCTGACCTCAAGAGCCCTTTGCACTACTATGGGAATGCCACCATGTCTTTGATGAGTAAGGTAAATACACATAGATCTGTGGTATAACCTTTGATCTTTCCAGTTGGGAAGCCTATTTTCTCTCTTCTTACCATGTCATTTTATTGAGGGGCGAGGTTGAGAGCTTGATAGAGCTATCAAGTGCTGAAATTAGGACTCGAGTCCAGAGTTCTTTTTACTACAGCACCAATTCCCAATTTGTGGGCCTCAGACCCTTGGGAGAATCTGTTACGGTCAAGTATCAAACCCACATAGGGACTAAGCCTATCTTAGACACTGCATCATATTTGTATTATTTAAATATATATATATATATATATATATATATATATATATATATATATATATATATATATATATATATATAAAACCTACTGTTGGAGATATTATCATTCAGCTTAACGCATTGCCATGCTCACAGCAATTATTTTCATGTATTTTTTAAGTGGACAGGTCTGTATTTTAACCCCATGAAAGAATCGTCAGGGTCAGAAAGCTTGTAAACCTTTATACTAGATCATACTTCTCTTGAATTAGGGATCTAATTCTCTTGAAAAAGGGATCAATGGTACATTTGCTCCTTAAAATGTTTATTTTTATTGACTGAACATGAAGTTTTCTATTTTCCTAATTCTTAGATTAGTGGCATATCACACATGATAGGATTAAAATGTTATCTGTACATTTTTAATATCGAAATATGAAGGATTTGCTGTAAAGGATATCAGTATATCCCATGAAACCAGTCCTTTTAAGTCATCATCCCCAAATGCTATGTAAACAGATGAAGTGGTATAATTCAGGTTTGATCTTAATCCAGTCCTTTTGTGCCCTCCCTGACAAACAGTAATGTAAGGGAGGGCACCTTACAAAATGTAAGACAAACAGTTGAGTAGTTCACGAGTTAGATGCTTGGGACAGATTTCAGGCTCATTTCTCCTCAGCCCTAATCATTCCTGCAGCACACTTGGTATTTCTACAGTCACCTAAAGAACAGAACAGTAAAACACCTTCCTGAGGAAAATTTGGATATCCATCAATAGAACAGAATTATTTTTTTAAGACACATCTTAAACTGAACAGTGCTTTATAGCAATTATCTCCAGGCTGATTTCTGAGTTCTAGGTCCTGCTTTTATTAAAGTGATCAACCATTTGGACTTATAATCTTGGTCTCTAGATTTCCACCATGATTCAGTAGACTAGGGGACAAAGAGATGTGAGGGAGCCTTTTACTTATATGATGGTTTAAGTAGAAAGAGTGGGCATTAGGGAAAGTGCTGGCACATGAATTAGTAAAGATAAAGACATTACAAAGGTAACAAAAGTTAAAAGTCCATGCCACATGCTACTTGAAGTTTCCATTCAGAAGCTTTTTAGATACAGCATATTCTATTGCTGCTGCTGTTAATATTTTGAGATTGGGAGAGATGATGGCTTTATTTTTATTTTTTAGAATGCATATCACAATGTGACTGCAGAACAGCTCTTCTTGAAGGACATTATAGAAAAAAACTTTGTAATCAACTTGTCTCAAGATTGACTCTACAGACTGAGCAATCAACATGACTCAAGATTGACTACAGACTCAGCTAACAGTATTAGTTTTATTTTTATACTGCAATTTTTAGTTTATTTTTAAATGTCAGATGCACTTGTCATGAAACTATATATACAAGTATTGTTTATTGCCGCCTGGTGATTCATAACCACCAGTTTAATTTCTGTGAATATATTTAATTTATGAAAACTAAGATATTTAGTTATCAGGGAAATAAGTTTTGTCTTATTTTTAAAATAAGGTAATTTTCTGAGGTGTTCGACTTCCTGCTCAATAAGGGGATTTAAATTCACTGCAACCAATTTGAATATAAGATGACATTTTGAGAAGTATAATTTGGGCTCCTATAAATTGGTGGGGAATTTGCATGTGCTTGTGCCTTGATGTACAAACTGGAAGCACTTCAGGCCTGTATCTGGATGCTCACAGGAGCATGGATGGTTATGGAAATCTAAGACTGTGTTTACCCCCAAATAAGACATAGCCAGACAATCAGTTCTAATGCGTCTTTTGGAGCAAAAATTTATAAGACCGGGTCTTATTTATAATAAGACCCGGTCTTATATTAAGTTTTGCTCCAAAAAACGCATTAGAGCTGATGGTCCAACGAGGTCTTATTTTTGGGAAAACACGGGACCATACTGGATTAATTAGACTTTTTTTCCTTGCAATTAAGTAACCCATGATTCTGATGAGTAATTAGTTAGACTGAAGATGGTATTTTTTGTTCTAAAGTTGAAGGAAATAGGCTAACCATGAAATTCTGGATGAGTACATAACCAAAGAATGCAATTACTAAAGTCTAGCGACTGGATTATTTTAAAGAAATAAAAAGCTTATACAAATAAGCTGAGATAGGCAAGCTCAAGGAGGAAATTCTTGAACACTGGTTTTGCCTGGTTTAATTCTTTGTATTTTAAAAGTTTACTATAAAATGAAGAAGACATGAGTAAGTAAACACTTAAAAAGTCAAAGTGTTTTTGGATTTAAATGGTATTTTCATGAAAAATCTCATCTTCAAATGAAAAGCTTACCTGGCTGCTACCTCGGGTGCACCAGAGGAGAATCCGACGGGATGCAAACAAGCCAGGCCTTCGAATGTGGTGAGCTAGTCCCCCTTCCCATTTTAATGCATATAAGTAAAGGCTTTGGTGGGGTGACTGAGAAAGGAAAAGAACAGAAGTCACAAGAATGATGGAATTAGAAGCTGTTAGAGGAGGTATTGATACTGTGCTAAGGTCCGGCTACCTGCTTCTTGAAAAAGTTAAATATCGAGAGGTTGAAGGAGAAAAAGTTAAATATCGAGAGGTTGAAGGAGAAACGAGCAGGTTTATTCAGAATGTCGGCATTCTGGGAGGATGGTGGACGTCTGTTCAAAGGCCATCTCCCCATTGCTAGAACAGGCAGAAAGTTTTATAGGGACACAGGAAGAACAAAGGAAAAGGGGAATTAGTGAGGCAGGTCTGAGAGCTGACATTGCTTCCTGGGGTCTGGTCTGTTTGAAGACGGTATTATTTATCAGGATGGATCAAACTGCAAACAAACCAAGTCTAATTATAGGTGGCTAGATAGTGAGCTATGCGGTGAGTTAAACTGCAAACTAGTTAAGTTGAACTACGTTACTGATTCCCTGAATTTCACCCTAACAGTATGAGTTGAGAGAATATCTTCTGAACAATAATTAGCACGGGGAGACAGTGATCGTGTTACTGACAACCAACCTGCCTCAGAAGAGAGTGGGTAAGGGATGAATTAGAGCAGAAACAGGAATAAAGCACTTGGAAAATTAATATAATAGTTGTCCTGATCCTAGACATTAAATAGGATTTACGTTCTGTTCCTAGCATATGTTTGCATAGTACTCCAGTTCCATTTGGTTCTTCTAATAACTTTGAGGTGGAAAAGGCAGGTCCTAGACTGGAGCCCACGTACGCAGTGTGCCTTTCCCTCCCAGCACACAGCCATCGGCTGCAGCTTGACTGCTGAAGTTAATTTTGATGTCAAGTAATTCTAGCTTCAAAAAGGATGTGGCTGGCTACAGAAAAAGTTAGTCAAAACCAGTGGTGGTATTTCCAGATGTTATTCTGAGTACTCTAATAGCGGCCAAAAAATTTCTGACTGATGTCAAAATTGAGGAATCTGGCATTTTGTGTAGTATAAGAAAAGGCTACAAACCTCAAGTTGGTCTTAGTTAAGACAGAAAAAAAATCTGAGCAAGACACATATATACAATTTATTAAAAACACATGAACACATTAAAATCTCACTATTTATACAATCTAAATTCTAGCAACATATACAAATACTGAGTGACTACAGTACATGCCGAGGTAAGAAAAGTACATTCTGGGAGAATATCACTGGCACTCAAGCCATTTTTATTTCTAATATGTATTTCAATATGTGTTTTGTTTCCACCTTTCCCAGTGCCAAAAAAAAAAAAAAAAAAAAAAAAAGAGATGAAGAAGAAACTAGTCACAAGTTGGATTAAGTGAGAATTGGTGCCGGAGTTGACCTAAAAAGTATTTTAATAACCATCCAACTATTATTTAGATTATGCAGTTTCATAATCTAAGGGACTTCAAGTTCAGAGCCATACGGCAGAGCTAATAGGTACTTTTTTTTCAGGTAGAACCTCACTGATTTCTCGTTAAGATGTGAAAAGCATAATCTATTCTTTCTAATTGTACCATCTGACATGGTGTTCCTATAGCCCTCTTGCTCTCCAGGTGACAACTTGGAGTCAAAGCAAGTAATTACAGTCACTTTCCACTGAATTACAGCCACGTTCATATTTAGATGAGCTCATTCTGCACCCCGATTGAAGGGAAGGACAAGTGTATATGTATCATAATTTCAATTACTGTATAAATTCTCTACTTGAACCTTTTCATCAGCAAATAAACCCATTTTTCAATGCAAAGTGCAAATAGTGAAACATGAACTTAAATAACTGGACTAGACCCTGCAAATATAATAGGATCTTAATAACTGGACTAGACCCTGCAAATATAATAGGATCTATTTAGATTTGTAGCTTTTAATAAAATATAAATCAGCATTCACAATATCTTTAATTGTGCTGGTTCCTAAGATCAAGTAACAGTGAAGTCAGTGTAATTTTATGAAACATGTAGTGGCCACACTTATTGCACCACTGTCTGATTCTACTTTTAAACTATTAACAGGAAAACATTTAATCCAATAAACCACAGTGACTTAAGTCTTTTACATGTTTCAAGCAAAGAATAGAAATTCAAGGAAATTTTGTAAAAAAAATGGTTACTTACTTCACATTTTCAGTTACTTGATTGTCTCCAAAGCTGTACATATATATCTGACATATAAATGTAGTAAAAAAACAAAACAAAACCCAAAACTCTAATATGAAAACAAACAACTAAAAGGAAAAGTACAAAACCAGAACAACCCTTTGTATTAGGCTCAGCTCTCACTTGGAAAGTAAAATATATAAGTAAAAACTAGGTCTCTGTAAAAATTATTGGTAATTAAAGGACAGCACAGTGGCAATATGAATCAAGTCTTAAAACATGCATCACTTAAGAAAACATTTGCTTTTCAAAGAAAAAAAAGTTCCATGGGAAAAATAGGTGCACACAATTAGACAAAAATAGCAAGCATCTTTTGGGAAAATGAAATAGTTACTGCAAACGTTTCTTTTAAAGCTTCAAACAGGCATATGATTTGAGGAAAAGTATATTTTCTGTGTATAAAGGATGAATAAAAAAATAAAGCAATTGGTTTACTCTTTCCCACCTGAAAGGGGATGACTGCATTAATACATGTGCTTCACACATTCATGTTTTAATGAAAATTCAACATCTGTGCTTTTTGTTTCAAATATTTTGAAACAAAATATGTAGTTTTTTTTTTTTTTCAATGAATAAAATTATGCCTCCAAATGTATCTGGAAAAGGAAAAGCAGATGAAAATAAAACCAACAAAATCATACAACCAGAGGGCAGGAAAGCTGTAGAAATAAACAGTTAATATTTTGAAGCAGTGTTTTGGATTACTGATCTGCTCATGGAAGCAGCAAAATGAAGACTGTTCATCTTTCGTCAAATTTAGTAAATTCTGGCAACATCATCATCTGGTGGCCCAGGCCAACAGAAATGACTAGAGCCTAATGGAAAAGTAAGTACCTTTCAACATTAAGTCTACAAACTAAGGTTCATAGAAGGGATGTCAAATTATAATCATATGGTCAGTTTCTCATGTTGTGTTGCCAGTCTAAAGACTTTGCAACATGGTTTTTAAATTATAGGTTAATAAATTGCAGATGATTTTTATTTCGCCCATCTAAAACTAGTTCTGGGCCAGTGATGACAAAGAAGTTGCCCAGAGGTATCAAAAACTAGACATGACTATTCATGTGCTAGAATGCTGTCACGTCTCTTCTTTAGGTATGATAGAAAGAACTACTCATACCTGTCACCAAACAGACGAGGGCACAGTCACGCAGAGCTGAAGAATACATATTGGGTTTATAGGTCTTGTAAGTTTACTGTGGAAAAAGGAAATTCGTAAGTATTTGACTAAAAATTAAAAAATACCTTGATTCAAAGGAAAATCTGTAGATATAAGGGTATAATCAAAGAGGGCCAATTCTGGTTATTTTTTAAAGATAATTGTATATATTACTTCTGAGGAATGATTTTTGCCTTTTACTGTGGCAAATATAAGTGGGTCCCATTTACAGAGTCCACTTAGAAGCCCTCAACTTTTCACAGCTCTCCTAGGAAAAATCCCATTGCAAATAAAGTTGGATGAGAGGATTTCTTGTATAGTTTTTTTTTGAATTGTAAAGTTCACGTTTCCATGCAGAGAAACAAACTTAGACATTAGAAGATCTGAACTCATGAGGTTGATAAAACAAGTATCACCCACTGAAAAAACTCAGACATTTTATAAACACAAGAGTGGGGCTGGCCACCAACGGCCCCAGGTGGAACAAGCAGCGATGAGACCGGGTCATGTACCATGAGTGTTCAAAGCACTTACTTAATTAAGAGTGTAAAAAAGTGAAAAACAAATTACCCTGCTCATTACAAGTCAGTTTCCCACCTTTAGCTCTTCCTAAGGAAAAATGGACAAGAGTGTATGACTGCAATGAAAACAATGATTGTTATCACGAAATGTTTTTTTTAAACCCAGAAAGCAATATAGGAACAGAAGATAGTACCCACCTTTCACAAAGAGAGTAGAATTTCAAGCCATTAGACATTTCAAGAACAGTACCATGAGTTATTGCCAGTCAGGCTTACAGAGCCATCTCTTGAGTTCATCAATGTACCTGCAGCATTGGTAATAAATACTTACTCTCAGTGATTTTCAATTTCTTTGAAGTGCACAGTAGGGAGCTTTTTCTGTATTAAAAATAGTGTTTTACAGTAGTAACAAACAGGATGTTCGAAATCTAACAGGCAAGCAGTAATGTGCCACAATAACACTTGCAAAGCAAGATGGCAAGATTAGTAGTTTCCTGTACCTCGGTCATCACATTTCCCCCAACCACATCCGTGACAGATAGGTAATACATTCTATGTAATACTACCACTAATAGAAAAAAAAAGGCCATGTGCTTTCAAACGATGCTTGGTAAAAAGCAGCATCACCTTCAAAGGATTTCTTGAAAAACATCACTGTCACCATCCCTCCCTGCTCCTGATACCTCTTGCGTGCTCTGTGGCACCTGGTACACCAATTCATCTGGGGTACTTGGACCCGGCTTCCCACCTTTTGGGGTGTCATACTGGGCCCGGGCTGAGGAGCAGCTGTCAGTCCTGGAGAGAAGGGTGTTGTACGTTCCCGCTAAAGGAGGAGGTTGGTTCCCTGGAGCTTTGAAAGTGGACGTCGAGGGCAAACCAAGTGAGGCCGTGGGGTGCCCTGATATATCCATGAAGATCGGGGTTGCATACTCAGGCCCAGTGACTGGGAGGGGCTCCGCATAGGCATGATAAACCTCTTGCACTGGGGAGTTGTAAGGGTCTACAGCAGCATAGCCTGTTTCTTTTCCTTCTTCGGGTTTAAACGTAGACCTCTGATGAAGTGTGCCAACAATTCCTCCCACAAGAGGCTGTGCATACTCTGGATGTCGCAAAAGATAAACAGAAGAGTTACTGCATTCACACGGGGATTGTACAGTTTAGGGTGGCAGTCGCAGGCTCACACCAAAAGCAAACACTTCGTCATGGCACTTCTGTTGCTATCAACACAGACCTATGGAATTCCCTGTAAGAACCAACTTCCAAAATCAAAGAGGTTATCTTGTATCTCCTAGTAATAAGTCAATATGCCAGAAAGCCTCATTCATGTAATTTTGCACAAACAGTGTTTATGTCCTTCAGATTTATAGACAGTCTTTCATTAGAAAAGAAAATTTTCCATTACTGGAATAATATTCGTTTTAGAATACAATTTCAGAGATTATTTTTCAAGTATGAGGAAATGTTTAAAATAAAACGTGACCTAGGTTAATAGGATAAATACTGTAAGACTTGCCATGTCTTTCCTGCTCTTCTTTTGACACCCTCATACCCCCAGTAAAACTAAACCAAACTCCAGGTACACTGACACAAAATAACCGAGTGTTTAGAAACAAATGCTCCAATTTTATGGACAGAACATCTGAGGCATGGAAATGACTTTTTCAAGGTCATCTGTTCTACCTTTGGAAAAGAGCTCCTCTCTCACACATGAAAAATGTAAAAGATACCGCAAACCCCAAAACACTTGACTGCAAACAGCAGTTTCTCCCTCTACCTCATGGCTGATGGCTGCCAAGGAGTTACCTGCAGAGTCAGTTTGCAGCACTGTGGTCACTTCTCTTGAACTCAGGTGATTGACTTCGCTGCTGCTATAGCGAACTGGGGTTTCCTCGTGTTCCACTGATTTGGCAGGGAGAAACTGCTTCATTCCTTTCCACCAACCTTCATTGTGATTGAAAGCAAAAGAGACCATTAAATAAACACCTGTCTGAAATGACAACAGAGATAACAAAGAGAAATCCCATTGAAGTCGTTTCCGTAACAAGTATCTATACAAACTAGCCTTCATGCGCAAGCTTTCATTATAAACTATACATGTAATGTAAAATTTACCATCTTAACTACTTTGAAGTGTATAGTTCAGTGATATTAAATATATTCACACTGTTGTGCAACCATCACCATCATCATCATCCATCTCTGTAACTCTTTTCATCTTGTACAACTGTTAACTCTATACCTATTAAACATTAACTGCCTAGTCTCCCCTTCCCCCAGCCCCTGGCAACCACCATTCTACTTTCTATCTTAATGATTTTGACTATTCTAAGGACCTTATGAGTGGAATCATATAGTATTTGTCTTTTGGGGACTGGTTTATTTCACTTAACATAATGTCTTCAAGGTTCATCCATGTTGTAGCATATTGCAGAACTTCCTTTTCAAGGCTAAATAATAAATATTTCATTGTGTGTGTGTGTGTGTGTGTATCTCACATGTTACATATCCATCCATCAGTCAATGGACATATGGGTAGCTTCCAAATTTTTATTGTGAATAACGCTGCTATGAACACGAGTATACAAATACCTCTTTGAGATCCTACTTTTAATTATTTTGTGTATATACCTAGAAGTGGAATCGCTGGATCATATGGTAATTCTATTTTTAATTTTTTGAGGAACCGCCATACCGGATTACACAGCAGCTGTTAACACATTACCCACCAATGGTGCACAAGGGTTCCAATTTCTCCACATCTTCACCAACACGTCTTTTGTTTTTTTGATAGGTGCCATCCTAATGGGTGTGAGGTGGTATCTCACTGTAGTTTTGATATTCATTTCCCTAAAGATTAGTGATGCTGAGCATCTTTTCACGTGCTTATTGGCCATTTGTATGTATTCTTCGGAAAAATGTCTTTTCCTTTGTGCCCATTTTTTAATCGAGTTGTTTGTTTTCTGGCTTTGAGTTTTAAAAGTTCCCTATATATTCTGGATATTAATCTTTCATTAGATATATGATTTGTGAATATTTTGTCCTATTCTGTGGGTTGTCTTTTTACTCTGTGGATAGTGTCCTTTGATATACAAAATTAAAACATTTTCATGATGTCCATTTTGTCTATTTTTTTCTTGTTATCTGAGCATTTGGTGTCCTGTCAAAGAAATCACTGCCAAATCCAATGTTGTGAAGCTTTTGTCCTACGTATTTTCCTGAGTTTTACTGTTTTAGGTCTTACATTTTGGTCTTAGATCCATTTTAAGTTACTTTTTGTATATGGTGTCCAATTAAGGTCCAACTTTATTCTTTTGCATGTGGATATCCAGTTTTCCCAACACCATTTGATGAAAAGACTGTCCTTTCCCGTGAATGTCTTGGCACCTTTGTCAAAAAATCACTTGTGAGGGCTTATTTCTGGGCTCTCTATTCTATTCCATTGGTCTCTATGTCAGTCTTTATACCGCTACCACACAGATTTGATTACTGTAGCTTTGCAGTAATTTTTGAAATCAGGAAGTGTGAGTCTTCCAGTTTTGCTTTTTCAAGATTGTTTTGGCTGTTTGGTGTCCTTAAATTCCATATGAATTTCAGGATGGGCTTTTCTATTTCTGCAAAAATTTCACTGGGATTTTGATAGGGATTCCTACTGAATCTGTAGATTGCTTTGGGTAGTATTGACATTTTAACAATATTAAGTCTTCCAATCCCTGAACATAGGATGTATTTCCATTCATGTCTTTTAAGATTTCTTTAAGCAATTTTTTATAGTTTTCATTGTTTAAGTCTTTTCCCTTTTTGGTTAATTCCTAAGTATTTTATTCTCTTTGATGCTATTGTAAATGGAATTGTTTTTGTAATTTCCTTTTCAGTGTTGATTGTTCATGTATAGAAATGCAACTGATTTTTGTGTGTTGACTTTGTATCCTGCTACTTTGCTGAATTCATTTATTAGTTCTAACAGTTTTTTTTACGTAATCTTTAAGGTTTAGCTCTTTTTCAAATGTTTGGCAGAATTTACCAGTGAGCCGTCATGTCTAGGACTTTTCTCTGTTGGGAGAGTTTTGATTATTGATTCAATCTCCTTACTAGTTATAGGTCTATTCAGATTTTCCATTTCTTCGTGATTTAGTGTTGATAGGTTTTGTGTTTCTAAGAATTTGTATATTTTATCTAGGTTATCCAATTTTTTGGTGTGTGATTGTTCATAGTCTTATAATTCTTTTCATTTCTGTAGAATTGGTAGTAACGTCTCCAATTTCATTTCTGATTTTATAAGTTGAATCTTCTCTTTTTTTCTTAATGCATCTAGCTAACAGTTTGTCCCTTTTGTTGATCTTTTTGAAGAACTGATGTTTTGTTTCATTGATTTTTCTTTATTGTTTTCCTATTCTCTATTTTGTTTCTCTCTAATCTTTATTATTTCCTTCCTTATAGTAGCTTTGGGTTTAGTTTGTTCTTCTTTTTCTCTTTCCTTAAGTTGTTCAAGATTTTTTTTTTGCTTTGATAGAATATCCCATGCAAAGCAGACGTGGTAGAAATCTCTATCAAAAGCATATACAGAAGCAGATCACTGTGGTGCAGCTGTACAGTTTGTTTGTTGTAGGGGTGGTTTTTAATAAATTTTTCTCAAAAAATACTTTCCAAGATACACCCTGGGGGGTTAGCGGCACGTGATTAGCTCCTACTACTGCTCTTTCCTACACTGGTCACAGGGGTGAACTCTTTTGGTTCCTAACAGTTGTTCAAGACTGGGAAGCGGGAGACACATAGGGGGCCTCTGGTGTCACTTGCAGCAATCTGCCACCTGCCAATGCCACACAGAGGAGGACTATTCAGAAGGTGACAATGCATCATGGTAGACTTCATGAATTCCTCAACTGCTGAGTCCCCTTGGTAAATATGCAAAGTAGAGTAACAAACCATACTGTTACCAGGACCACAATCCTTTGCTTCTCACACAGGACCTTAAAGAAAGCTGGTCTCCTCAAGAGAGACAGATACATGGGACAAACTGGACAAGTTATCCAGAAAAAAAACAATTACTTTCTATTCTATTACTTATTGACTAGAACAGATTTTACAGAAAAGTAAATATGATCAGAACAGGAGAATGCCATTTTTCTAACAGTGCTGGGAGTTTAAGTGATCCTGAAAACAACTTTCCTCTTTCACTACTGTCACCTGGATGGGGGGACTTCACTGACGGAAAGAGATGCAAAGTTGTGAGTTACCTGCTCGGTCCCAGTAAGGTAAATCATAGGTGCCTTCAGTTTTTTTCTTTCTGGAAAAATACAGGGAAAAAAGTTAGCAAATAAAGTGAATTCACTTTAAGATAGCTGTGAAATGGCAGGATAAACACCGAAGTTAATAATTAGTCAAGAGCACACATTTCCACTTGTTGATTTCATTTGACCTAGTCCAGACTCATAAATTCTGTATTAAACTGTCTCCTGAGACAGTTCTCTTCTTACCCTGCTATTTCAAAAGGAATAAAGGAATAAAACAGGCTCAGTCTGTAGATAAAAAGACTGAATCGAATTAAAGACCCAGCCCTGGCATGTGGGTTTTTATGGAGAAATCACATTAGCTAGGATTTGGTTTCAAATACAAAATCGGCAAATCAACCAATTCACAAAGTTCATAGAACAACAAAAATCCCCCCACTTTATTTTGCATTGCTATTTTTTCCAACTTCCTGCTTTTCTTCTCCAGTCCTTTATCCCAGAGAAGTTTCAAGTGTCATATACCCTTAGTTGCATAGACTGAATTCCCACAACCATCCCAGGATGAGTCAACTGTGTCACTAACAGTGACAAATGGCAGAGAGAGGAAAAGAGGATTCTCCAGGCCTGGGGGTTGAGAGCCACGTGTACAACCATGAAGAGTCTCCCTTGTCCGACCCTCACAATTCTGACATATCCTCCCAGGAGAAATCTCCCTTCCCCCCATTAAGAATTACTATCTACCAAGAGCCTGTTGCAAAGGAAAAACCAAGCAAACGAAAGGACATTTTCTGATTCAAGCACGTAAATCTAATTAAACCGGGTGCCTTGCAAGCCAAAGAGAAAGCAGAAATTATTGTAGTGTAACGATGAGGACAAGCCGGTTATGTGATTTGTGCAAGATCACAAACGTGGCTTTCTCCAAGAGCCCAAGCCACGTGCTTTTCCTACTTGGAAACATTCTTCTCCAGGATTGGACTGTTTTTAATATTAACATTAAAAACTTTCTCATTTGAGAGTCTGGCTGTTTTTAAGATATAATTATTTCATTATTCCAAAGTAAAGTATAATGTAAAATTTGTGGAAGAGATGGTAGGTGCTGAAGCTGTTAAAAACTAGAAGGTAAAAAAAAATACTAAAATGCTGGTTTAATAATTAAGTACTTTTCTCCTTGAAAATCCTCTAATTACCATAAGACTTCAACATAAAAGGAAACTAATAATCTTTTCTGAACAGAAGTTAGATGCTCTGTATGGCTAGGACAATTCATTGAACAGTTTGATTATTAGCCAAGGGTTGTACTATGAGAGATTTTCTATAATCTCAAGTAACAAAGCTTCAGGTTAGTTATTCATTACATGTATAGTGCTTGGAACAGTGCATGGCATGGGTTAATGATTCCTTAAGTCGCAGCTGTTTTTATTATTATATTATTCTCCTCCTCACTATTTTCCACAGTCCTTTAATGGCATCTCCTCCTTTACTCCTTGTCATGAAGCCCGCTGTCAACAATTTCAACTACCATGCTCAGAAGTAACTTCAATTCTGCAGCTCAGACCTTTTGTCCTGAACAGACATGTATTCCTTCTGCCTCCTGGGAGTCTGAATGTCCGCAAGGTTCCTTAAACACCACCCCAGACTGAAGCCCAAACTTGCTTCCTGCCTCCCTCTCGTCAACTGTCCTCCCCAAGAGTCAGCCCATGGCCCCTGGGCTTTAACCGCAGTGGATGAGACTACCGGCTGACCAGAGGTTCAGAGGCAGCCGTGGTTAAGAGCACGGGCTCTTCAGCCACATCCCAAACTCCACTCTGCTGGGCACTGGCCAGGCGACCCTGGGCAAGTCATTTAGGCTATCTCACTTTCTTCTTCTGTAAAATGGAATTTATAACACTACATTTTTCATAGGTTGTTTTGAGGATTAAATTAGTTCAAACATGGAAAGCATGTAAAGTAACACCTACAATCAGCATTTTGTGTTTTTTGTAAAAATTAGCTGTTGCTGCTGTTCTCATCTCTATTGTTGCCTTCTGGTCCTCTGAAAGCATTGTGAGCTTTCTATCTTGGCCTTTCCTAATGCTTTTGCCCTCCTCTTTTCCTTACTGCCCTCACACTAACTTGTCAGGTCTCTGCTCAGACAGCCTTCTCAGCACCACGAACCCGGAAAGCGCTGGGATCCATGTCGGTCCCACGGCCGACAGTCTCCTGCACTGTATTCTCTTCCATTCTGTAAGCCCTGGGGTTCACCACTGGACTCCTCACACATGGCTCAACACTTGGCACAGGAAGGAGCTCAGGTATTTGTTGAATGGCTGAACAAA
The DNA here is from genome assembly GCF_964194185.1 of Rhinolophus hipposideros. Classification (NCBI taxonomy): domain Eukaryota; kingdom Metazoa; phylum Chordata; class Mammalia; order Chiroptera; family Rhinolophidae; genus Rhinolophus; species Rhinolophus hipposideros. The sequence goes on from NC_138048.1 coordinate 29,149,449, forward strand.
TGAAGTCAGCGTCTTGCTCCACCAAACCTCTCCTCTTCCTCTGTTAATTCAGCTCATGACATCTCTACTGGTCCAACTGCACAAGCCAGAAGCGTTAGATCATCCTAGATCCCTCCTACTTCCTCCACATGACAGTCCGTCACGCATCCCAACAATGTCACTGGGAACTTTCTCCCCCGCCATCTGTCGCCCTTTCCTAGACTCGCTGTGCTACATTCCTGCATGGCCTTCATAGTTTCCTAATTCATCTCGCTGCTGCTTCTATTCTCTCCTCTTCAATCCGTCCTTCAAAAGTCCTGCCACTATCTTTCTACAAACATCTGATTAATACCACCTGTGTGCCTAACACTCTTCAATGATTTCCCCATCTACAGAATGAAATTCAAATCTCTCTCCCAGAAAGCCCTCCTGCATCCTGGCCCAGGCTGCATTTCTAGGGTGAATTCTCAGTGCTCTCCTGCACTAAACCCACACGAGATGACTCACTATTCTGCCTACATCCCACACCTCTGTGCCTTCACTCAAGCAATTCCCTCAGTCTGGGCCATTCCCTACCTTCCACCATCTAGCCAAATTCAACTCCTTCTTTTTGGTAAAACATGCCAATCTTGAAACATGAATTCCTCTTTCTTGAAGAAAAGTTTTCAGATAACACTCATGGTTCTTGCATATGTGTTCCCCAGTACTTCACACATAACTTACCAGACTATATCATAGTTCCTTATTTTGTGCGAGTCCACCCTGCTAAACACCTTGGAGATAGGAATTGTGTTTCATTCTTTCAGTATATATTACTAAGCACCTCTATGTGTCAGACACTGTTCTTATTAATGTGTATATTCCAGCATGCACTGCAGAATTGGATACAATAAAGGTACTCAGTAACTGACTGTGTAACTGAACATACTTTTTATGTGAATAAAGGAGAAACATATGTATTTTTATTTTAATGACTATCTTAACTCTCCCTCCCAAAAAGATGACTGGTAGTTCATCTTCTATACTTGGTTTCCGTTTCGCATTGGGCAACATCCCCTCTAGGACCAGTTGGGCGGATTAGTGATGCATTCACCTGTTTCTCCAATGCCAGGCGCAGACTAACACGAGGATGACAGTGGTGAGGACCATGACCAGCACAGGGACCAGCACTGCAGCCAAGGCTATGTCTGAAACAGACCAAAAGCAGAAATTAGGATGGGAAAGAATCAAGTGACCACAGCAGCATTCAAAGGTTTCTATCTCAAAAGATACCAGAAATAGTATTTACTAAATGAGACTGGGCATGAGTTGGCCACTGTAGAAGCTTTCATAGATACATGAAACTTTGTCATACTAGTTGCTCCATCTTCGTATTACGTTAACATTTTTCATAGTAACTTTAAATCACCAAGATAATGACTGAAAGACAAATGGTAAATTGAGAAAATTTATTTTCTGCATCTGTGACAAAGGGTTACTAAAATACATGAGATATAATAGAAGTCAAAAACAAATGATAGAAAAAATAGCAAGATGAATGACATTAAAAAAATCAAGTGACCATTCAACACGTTAGCCTCACTAGTAATCAGAGAAACAGAAGTTAAAACAAGAATAAGATGCTATGGTATGGCCGGATGGCTCAATTGGTTAGAAGGCTAGCTCTGAACAAAAGAGTTGCTGGTTTGATTCCCACATGGGCCAGTGAGCTCCGCCCTCCCCAACTAGATTGAAGAGCAACAACTTGGAGCTGATGGGCCCTGGAGAAACACACTGTGCCACAATATTCCCCAATAAAATAAAATAAAATAAAAATAATAATAAGATGCTACCTCTGCTTATCAAATTGGAAAATACTTAAAAGAACTAATTGTTGAAGAGGATATTAGGAAACAGGAATTTTTATGGGAATATAAATTGATCCTTTCTGTATCATTTTGAGGCAACAAGTATAAAACCCTATTGCTTGGTGATTCCGTATCTAGAATGTATTATTAGGACAAAATTAAGATGACACTCAAAGATGTATCTTTAAAGAGGTTTGCTTCTGTATCTGCAAAAGAGTGAAAAACTGGAAATAATCCAAATACCCAACAAGGAAAGGGAATAAGTACATCATGGTAGCTTCCTTATACTGGTAGCAAAATATTACCCAGCCAATGGAGATGATTGCAACATGATGTTGCAACATCATGGTACAATATTTATAGATATGGGAATGTAACCATGGAGTATTAAGTATAGAAAGCCACTGTATCAACAGGGCAGAAAGACACAATGCAGGAACCTGCAGGGAGTAGGAGGTCATTTAATCCCCTTATAGGGGATTATTTCAGGTAATACTCTGCACCCAGGTAATAGTCTGCCTAAGGTTATTTGGGACAGAGGTTCTTCCTTCATCTGTCAACTCCCTCTTGGCCATAAAGATGATGGATAATAGTAGCAACTGTTGGTTTCTACTGGGGGCAAAGGGCCAGACACTGTGTCAGGCCTGACTGGGGGGAGCTTATTTACTCCTTATAAGTGTAGAGAGAGAAAGAGGCTGACAATACAGGAGAGGAAGATAATGAGCAATAACTTGAGGCCTCTGAGGAGCTGGATGGATGAGAACTAGGGCAGAGGTGAAGTGATCAGCCTTGGGCAGTACAAGGAACCTCCCTTTTTTACTTCAGTGGACAGAGGGTACAGGTAAGTTTGTAGTTTCCACAAAAAGGAGTTTCCTTCTAATAGCTTCTACTTTCTTTGCGAAGTTGATGAGGTACTGAAAGTGACTGAAGATCTCAGGGTCCAGGGTTTAAAAATATGGAGAAGTAACTATTGAGAACAGACAGCCAACCAGGGAAACAGAGCTGATGCTGAGGGCCCCAGTGAGGAAATGGAAGTTACAGTGGCACCATTCTGACTATGACATGCTTTTCTCCAGCATCACTCTCAGCATGGATGTAAAAATGGAGAAAGGAGAAATGCATAAAACAGAAATCATGACTCAGGCTAGAAAGCACTAAAAATTCAGAGATGTAAATGTGCTTTTTTATCCCTAAAATTTGTGAAATTGGAGACAGAATAGTCAAGTTCAGATGGGTACAGTTTGATTTAACCAGAGGCTTTAAAACATCTGCTTAGGTTTGAAAAATAAAAAGTTTATACATCACTGTCCCAGAGAAAGGAAGACGAGTTCTTCAATTAAAAAGACCTGGTCATTCTTTCTTCTTCATCTTAAGCTTACCAGGATCCTAGTTCTGGGAGAAAATGCTTTAAGGACACTTTTAATTTGGAGATTTTAAGATTCTATAATCAGATTTTAAGATGAGCAATACTTTTAAATGATGGGCCCTCCATCCAGGCATGTGATCTGGGGTTCTGCCTGAACACATGCCTTCTGCAAACTGGTAAGAGGCTCTCTCTGTGGATGCTAAGATCTCTTGGCTCTGAGAACTCTTGTTTCTCTCTAGATTTTCCTGCAGCATGAGAAAGAAATTGGTCTGTTTGGAAATAATTTAGAATATAGGAAAGAAAGTGACACATGGGAAGCTGGAGAAAGTTATCTGAATCCAGGCACATTTTCAGAAAATGAGAATGATTACAATTCTATGTGGTACAGGTCACTCTGAATGAATTGCTTTCTCTTCTCCTCGCTCTTGAAATGAGTATGCTTTATTTATCTGCCAACACTGAGACTAATTCCTCGAGGACACTGATGCTTCTCTGCCTGTATTCCACTGAAACTGTTTTTCAACAACTAATAAATCAAAGAACTATTATGTTTTGTGTATGTTAATACTTATTTATCACTAATAACAAAATTTGAAAGTAAATTCTACAAAAACATTATACTTACAATCTGAAAAGTTATAAATGTTAACATTTTTAAAGAGACCGGAGTTTTTTTTATGAATATGTTAATGCAGAGTATTTTTTTTTAAAGTATTAGTTTTCACCCAAACCTGTTTTTTCCCCCTTCTCTTTTTGCCATCAAGTTCCCTATCCAGCAAATTAATATGTAATAAGGAAAAAAAGGTTTGTTTCCTGCTATGGTTTTAATTATTTCTAGAAATATTTCTAGGCATGACACTCCACGTGTTTAGCTGTAGAGAGACAAAAATCGCAAGAGGAGGCCTAGTATACAGCAGCCATCTCTAAATATTTAAAGAACAATTCTACATGGCATCAGAGAATAAAACTTAGAGCAATGCATTTTTTTCCCCTAAGGAAGGGAATCAATTTTTTTGCTATACTTAAAAAATTACAATGTAGAGGAGAAGAAACTGAGGGTTTAAAAGCTACCAATGTTATTGAAACCTGAATTGAAGACTAAATAAAACACTACTACATGACAGGTGTGAACGCTGGGTTCCTCCTACCTTTGGTTACATTTGGAGTTACAGTAGTGTTTTTCACATCAGGACTGGCAGTTGTCTGTTCTGTCTGTGCAGGAAATTCATTGCTACTGCGAGGTTGTAGTGGTTGAATAAATTTTGGGGCACGACCTTGAAAAAAGTTTTAAAAACTCTTTATTCTTTTATGCACATCAACTTGATTACAATAGTTACTGTAGAGTGCTTTTAACATATTTATAAAAAATTATACCACAAATCAAGGGAATATTAAATTCTCACATTTAAAGGAGACATACCTTTGGCTATTTTTGGAGGTGCTGTAGTGTTTTTGAGGTCATTGCTGTTCCGAGGAGGTGGAGGTTGAGTAAGTTTTGGAGGACGACCTTGAAAAATAGTTGAGAAAAATTTACACACTTTGCTTATAAAAACCATAGTTAAAAATAGTAATTTTCAATGTCTTTAACATTTCCTAGAATACTTAATTCCACACAGTAATTTTAAATCTTAGAAATAAATATGTCAGAAGGCTAAATATACCTTGCATTAAATGCACAAATATGCTGGATTTCTCAATTTTGAAATAATTACATTGTCTGAGAGTCATCTCAGGAAGGAAAATAATGTGGAGGCAGATGACGTTGAACTCTAAAGCTGTAAAGTGTCAACACAATTTGATATACCACCCAGTTCATTTAATAAATATTTATGAGGGCCCACTATGTGTCAGGCACTGAGGTAGTTCTTAAGGATACAACAAAAACCAAAATCAAATAATATGTAACATTGGAGGAAGTTATTCCCACTTTTAATTTATTTAAAGTAAAAGTGACTTAGACCAAGGTTACTATTATAATTATCAGTGCTTATGTGATACAAATATTATATTACATGAGACATGATTAAAAATTATTACTAAGATTGAGACTAGGTTTGGAAAGCAGTTTCATTACATCATCTCATCAACAATGTTCTCTCTCCTACTTGTAATCTTAGAAATTATTTTGATATTTAACTTTTTAATAGGATAACTATTTCCTTTTAAAAATCCCTTTAAGAAGGTATTATAATTAGAGGTCAAACACTCACGTTATTATTAATTACATTCTCTGAGAACAGCACTTTGCATTTTTAATAATGCCAGAAAAATAACATGCCTTAAACATATTGTTTCTTTACCTTTAGAAACAGACTGACATCCAAGCAGTTCCACTTTCATTGCAATTTTGTGCTGCCATTCGGTAGGATTCACTCTAATAAAACGTGCAATAATTGGTGGCAAAAAGTTATTACGCACATCCTGGTGATAATCTTTGTTTCCTTGAAATATCTTTAAAAAACAACAAAAAATTGGTACTTTACATCAACAGAGGCCAGGGCTAAATTGCTCCACTGAAACATGTTTTTGTTTTTTTTGCTCTGGGCCTTAAATGAGATCTGCAAAGTATGACAATAAGAATTAATGTTTAAGAAAATAAGTTCATCACAATTAGGAAAACTATTGACATGCTGCACATTCTTCATTAAAAATTTATAAAAGGAAAATATGGAATATAAAAATGATTTTAAGATGATATAAACACAACAAAAATGCCAACTTGGCAATTTGGGAAGAGGGTTTCAATTGCAATGAGAGTATACTGTATTAATAAATTAGTAACTAGTCCTGTAAATGTACCAACTATTTAAATATGTTAATTTTATTTTCAAAGTAAAACATAATTGAACACAGGGGGTCTTAGAGGAAATGCTTTACTGTAGTTTTCATAATTTTTCTCTCAATAAACAGACTGAAAGTGAACACATACTAACAAACACGTAACAGATATACACCTCCCCCTACTGGATAAAGCACATAAACACAGTTCCTATGTTCTGTTTTTTTTGTTGCTCTTTGAACCAAAAAAGTGACACTAGTTCTTTAATTTAATGATCACAACTAAATAGCAACAAATGCATTATATGAATAATTACTAGGTAAAAATATGATTTCAAGTGACTGTGTCATTCATTTAACTATTTCAAGCAAATGATAGTACCTTACACTGGAACAGCTCTTAATTCTTTAGAAAGCATTTTCATATAATTAACTCAGGCGCTTTTCATAACAACCCTACGACATAGGCAGAACCCAGAAAACTGCAGCTTACAGAGTGTAAGTGGATTGCACAGCCAGTCATCGGCAGAGCAGTGATTTGAATCTGTGTCTTCTGACTTACGTATAGGGCTCTACTAAGCAAGAAAAGGCCCTACCTCCCTTCCTGTTCCTGCAGCAAAATCATCTAGGTAGTTTCTTAAGACCATTAATAAATGATCACCTGCCTAAAATCAAAGTGGTTTGTTTTTATCAGTTAAGGTAAGAGCAAGTAAATGTTTACTTTTTTAATCAAGTCATTTCCAAACATTACAGCTATTTTCTTCCTGGCTGATTCACATGGCATTAGACTGTAAACTTTTAAGACGTGTTAGTATCCTTCATTTTTCTAAGAGGTTTATTTGAAGTTACAATAATCTCCACACTAATAAGCTTCCATTATTTCCTCAGATATTACTCTGAAACAAAACGAAAGCAATTATTTACAGTCTATTATATTAGTGGAACAGGAATAATAAAACAAACATCATTTTAGGACATAAAAACTATTCCTGAGATCTTACTCCATACTGCTGTCTCATTTTTATAAAAAGCTTAAAGGGGAAAGATTTTAGAAAAACTAAGTAAAAACGATTTGCTATATTTAAACTATGAGCATTTATTATGAACCCTTATGTACAGGGAGGTTGGCGAGGTGTCATGAGAGTAAAATGGAAATGGAAGTCAAGGTTCCCACTTCTCAAGGAACTTAAATTTTATTGACTGTTACCATACAGAAATATGGCATACTATAAAAGCAATATATTATGAAAACAAGGTGTATACACATTCCCATTTTCTGAAAACAAAACCAAAAGCTGTCTTATCTGTATGTATGTGCTCACATGTGTGCACGCTTAGAAAGGGTGTGAAAATGAGTATGTCAATTATCCTTGAGTTGGAGGGAGATGAGGGAGCAGACGGACTAACGTAAGTGAGGCAAGAGATTGTTATTTCATATAATTTAATGCAAAGACTTCCACTTCTATCCATTGATTGACTAACAGGGACTGAATTTATCCTTTCGCCTTAAAACCTTTGAAAAATCAGATAAAATATATGAAAACAATGGTTTTTCAGACACTGGGTAATAGGGAGCATAAGGCAATACTCCCTGAGAAAAGGGAAACAGATGAAGTGAGCCCTTCTATTGCCCCAATATTTCCTGGGGAGAGTCTGGTGGTCTCACTGAATTGAAGAGATAGAGCTCAGAGATGGAGAGGCCAAGGTAGCTAGAATTTGCATGGCACAGTATGAGAGAGAAGAGAACTGCAGAGAGACCTCTAGGATCTACAGGGAGCTTCCCCTTAAATCTTCACTCTATGTAAAGAAACTATATATGGATGGGAAAAGAACCACCAGAAAGATGACAGTAGAACAACTCTCAGAGTTAGCCAGGGCTGGGAACAGCTCACATTGCCAACAGCTAGAGTGGAAATACCTCGTAACACATGAGATGTTGGGTTGAGTACTTAGAACAATATTGCCTCGGGAGCAGGGGATAATTAGAACAAAAGTCTGCTCAAGTCCTGCCTAAGAAAGCTAAAATGTAAGCCTTGGAAAAACAATGATTTTCAAGTAAACTGTGTCCCAGAATAAAGCTCAAAAACATTTAAAGGCGTAATAAAAAATGAAATCCAGCACCAAAGAAATAAAGTTTACAATGTCTGGCAACCAATTAAAAATTACCAAACATGTAAAATATGACACATAATACATCAATCAATATAAAAAGATCCAGGTATGACACATCAATAGATAGATAAGGGCATTAGAAGAGTTATTACATACTCCATATGATTCAGAGGCAAAGAAAAGCATGAGACATAGAAGAAATTTTAAAAGCCCCAAACTGAAAATCTAGAAGTGAATAATACAATCTTGGAGATAAAAATACACAAGTTGGGATTACAGCAGATTAGACATTTCAGAAGAATAGATTAGTGAACTTGAGGACAAAACAATAGAAATTTTCCAAACAAGAACACACAGAAAGATTAAAAAAAAAAAGAAAAAAAAAAAAGAACAGAGCATCAATGAACTGTGGGAAATATTCAAGAGTCATCATATTAATATAATTAGAACTGAGGAGATGACATATTTGAAGGAAACAAAAGACCTACAATATTTCAAATTTGATGCAAATTATAACCCACAGATCCAAGAAGCTCAAAGAAGCCCAACCAGAAGAAACAAAGACAACTGCACAAAGCACATCATAATCAAACTGCTTAAAACAAATGATAAAAAGAAAATCTTAAAAGCAGCCAAGGAAAAAAGACATTAGATATTAAGGAATAATAAGAATGACAGCAGAATTCTCACTGAAAACAATGCAAACCAGAAAACAATGTACCAGCATATTTAAAGTATTGAAACAAAGAACTGTCAACCTAGAATTGTAAACCAATTGAATTTATCTTTCAAATAAAACAACAAAGTCTTTTTCAGAAATATAATTCAAATGTTGTTAGATGTTTTTATAATATAAGCATGGATAATTCGTATAATTTCAAAAAAATAGCTATATTCCATAAATATATTATACAAATACATATGGATGTGCTAAATGTAAAAAGTAGTCAGAGTTGGGGGCATTAACCAGAAGTAAGATAGATATGAAGACAATATTGTTATTAGCTTCAATGGGTAGAGGCTCACCAAAGATGAAGTTCATGTGATACCAAGTAGAAGAGAGGAAAGAAGGCCTTGAATAACAGCAGAAGAATTTAGATCCATATGAAAGATTATAGGGAGCCCCTGCAGTTTTTTGAACAGAGAGATAAGTGATAATTGAAGTATATATTAGCAAATCTTATATATGATAGAGAACTGATAGCATCATTTAATTGAAACAAAACTCATAGGGAAGTTTTATTGAAAATATATGCTCATAATTTCAATTCTACATGAGAGGAATCTACCTTCCTTGGGGACAGGGACTTTTCCAGTAACAAGATCCTTCTGGTGGATCAAGGGCCAAAAGCCCAGGTGGAACTGATCAACGTCTAGATGAGTCACCTTTGCCTACTCTGAACCCCTCATCATCTCATCTGGCACATTTCAGTACTGTCATGTTTTGCTAACTAAAACAATTTCATAAGGACCACAGAAGTTAAGGAAATTCTTCAGGTAGGAAAATGTAGACATTTTCTAAGGCAAAGTTGGTGAGGTCATGTTGAAATGACCTTTCAAGTCTGTGATATCCTACAATTTAATACACTTCTACCTTTAACTCTTTTGTCCCCCTTGCCTACAGTGTAAAAATTTGGGAACAAATCAGTTTCTCCATCATTCTGTGGATTCATAAGAAAAGCTTTTTAAAGACAAGAAATTATAAGTTTCATTTTAGAATTTTTTTCTTTTTTTAAAGTTTATTGCGGTGATAATAGTAAAGTTACATAGGTTTCAGGTGTAAAATTCTGTAATACATCATCTATATACCATATTGTGTGTTCACCACCCAGAGTCAGTTCTCCTTCTATCACCATATATTTGACCCCCTTTACCCTCATCTACAACTCCCTTCATCCCATTTTGGATTTCTTAATAAAGTATCTAAAAATCGAGTTAACAATGTAGTGGGTGAAATAAAGAGTTAAAAATGTAGTGGAAAAACAAATCATCAAAAGAGACCTAGAACCACAGAATTTCCTAACCATGGTTAGAAGGGTAAGACCAATAACTAACACTACCTAAAATAACCAGAAGAGCGCAGAGTAAGACCAAATGACATCTAACTTTTACAGCACACAGGAGAGCTTCTGTGACTTTTGGCAAAGGCATATTTTAAAAACTTTTTAAAAATACCTTGTTAATCATTTTACCTTATCCTGCTCCACACCAGGCTCTCTGTACACAGTCCATCTCCGTCCATCATCACTGTATAGAATTCTGTAGGCTGACACATAGTAATTGTGCTCCACCATGGTGGAGCCAGTAGTGACAATGCCTGGGGGATGGAGAGTTGCTTTCATTACTGCACATAGTCTGTTACTGGAAGTCTGCTCACCACTGAAACATGAACACCTAACATGCACTGCTCAAACCTTTCTGCCCATGACACATTACCATATCTAACTGCAAAGTTTCCTTATAGTAACTCAATCCTTGGCTTTGTTCCCTTGTAGAGATAGGAAGAATTATGCACAGACACAAGGAAAGGACCATTCTATTTTAGCAGGTTGTGTTCTTATCATTGTAAAAATCGAGTTAACAATGTAGTGGAGGAAATAAAGAGTCAAAAATGTAGTGGAAAACAAATCATCAAAAGAGACCTAGAACCACAGAATTTCCTAACCATGGTTAGAAGGGCAAGACCAATATATATTTCACCTACCGAGTAAGAATGAATTCCTGGGAATGGACAGGTTAAAGATGATTTTGGTATTATTTTCAGTACCAAAGCAAAATAAATCTTTAATAAAATCAATCCCAACCAATTATTCTGACCATTTGCTAAGTTGCCCAAATTATTAAATTTATACTCAGCACATGTGGAATATTATTTATAGTACTTAAAGCTGACTCCTTGAACATAAATTTATCTTAATGACTATAAGAGATGCATGTTTCAGACGTCTCAAGATCACTTTACTAAAACATTAAAAGAATTTATTACAATGAAAAAGAAAAGCTAATAAGAATCAAATACCAACTCCTCTCGTCTATCACGTTTTTTATAAAACCATCTTCAGTAATAATAATACCAGTAAGGAAAACTTAAAACCACATAATTAAATTCGCAGTGACTAAATGTTCTATAAAAACCTTGGTTGTCACCAGGTTTCCAAATAAACTCAGTATTATAAATTGTTCTAGAAAATTATGTCTCTTGACCTGTTATCTTCTTTTCCTTATTGAGATCTACTTGTAACCACTGATACTCATCAGTGGCAAACGCAGCCCAAGGAGGTCCCAGTTTCTTCAGCCTGGCCTTTTCGGGTTTCCAACTGTTCTCTTGCCCTGTGTGGTCAGTCCACTCTAGCACAGACGATGCTGTTATCTGAGAATCGGCAATCACACCAGATTCCATCCCCAGTGTTCCATAACAACCTGACACAAAAAAGAAAAAAAAACTTTGTTTCCAGATATAAATTCATTATCTATACTAACTTGCCAAATGAAAACTTTCTATTGTACCTTTAACATACACTATACTGTAATAAATTTCAAAACTAGACAAGTGTTTCTTGGGTCTATGTCTTCGGTGTCTTGCCAGAAAACGTACACATTTACTCACAAGCAATAACCACTAGTTTAATGGAGATACATTACCCTCTCCCTGGGACACACCCCCAGGTCAGAGGGTGACTCAGCATCCCCTCACCTCCTTCAGGTGTTTACAGAGATGTCACGTTCTCCATGAGGCTTGCCCGGACCCCCCTCCTGCACTGCCTATCCTTCCTTGCTTTATTATTTTACACCTTTTATGACAGTGTAAACACTACATTACAAATAATTGACTTATTCACTGTTTACTGTCAATCTCTCACAACCAGAATAAGCTCCAGGAAAGCAGAATTTTTATTCTGCCCACTGTTGTTTTCTGAGCACCAGAACAGTACCTGATGAATAAAAGAAGGTACTCAGTAGTTTCAGTCAAATGAATTAATTACTTCTTCATACAAGTTCCACAATCACCTTTTCTAAGAAACTTTCCTTGCTTACAAGGTCATTTCCCTACTAATATAAACAATCAGTTTATTTCATTCATTATATTAAATTCTCACCTAACTTTAGCATTATTGTGACAACTAAATGAGAAAGTGCAAAAAACAGCAATTGGCACAATGCCTGACATACAGTGTCCAAAATTTAACTACTATACAAATTATAATAAATTATGAAGTCCATGAAAGGCTTACCACTTGTCTTAAATGTAAAAAGGCTTGTAGACAAGTGTCCCCTGAAAGAGAGAAAGGTGTTTTTGGTGACACTCATATTAACATATAACTTCTCCCTATGTCTTAGTAAAACTTTTTCTTTTGTTTTCATTTTACTGTATAAAGAACTAAGAATATTCTCTGGCCATGTATTAGCAAAAAATGTCTCATTTCTAAGCAGAACTTCTGAACCAGTATAAACAACTTTCTCTACAAGCATTTGGCTCCGAGTTTCATAAGAGTACATGATTATGCAAATGTGTCCACATAACCTTTAATATATATATTTATCTAATTGCTTTTCCATGAAATAAATTGACTCCTAAGACTTTTCTGTGGCTATGACTTCTGGTGAAGGTACACCGAAAGGTGTTTAACTCTCAGGTACAGAGGCTCCAGTTCCCTGGGTAAACCGAAAGAAAACTGGCTCCTCCTAAGAGACTGCATTTGTTACAGGAAACCAACATATCTAAGAACAACAAGTTTCAGTGTTACAATGCAGCACTGCTTTTGGATTTCAAAGTAACGGACAGAATAGGTGAACTAGGGAGAATGGAGGGGTGGCGCAAGTGACTAGGTCACCCTAAATCTGGTCAGAAGACTCTAAGGAACTTGGTGAGATAAAATCGTCAGTGTATCTCCTGCCTTTAGCACAACATTCAAACCATTACAAGGGGATATATCCTTTCCTTATTTTTGTTTAAGTGTAAAAAGAATTCATGAAAAAATATCTTTCTAAAGGTAGAACAGGGGAAAAGAATGAAAGGACCTGCATACAAGCATCTAAAAGAGACAAAAAGAAGGAAAGGTAGCTGACTCTATACCAGAGATGGGCAAATGATGTCCCATGCATCGCACGGTCAGGTCAGTGAGCCAAGAATGGTTTTTAAATGGTTAAATAATGGTTAAAAAGAATAAATGACAGAGACATGTGACCCATAAAGGCCTAAAACATTTGCTAGCTGGTCCTTTACGGGAAAAGTTCGCCGACTCCTGCTTTCTGCTGTCCTGGGTGTGGGTCATGCTCCCGTGTTCTGAAGGAAAGCTGGCCTAGGACCTCTGAAGAAAAGCTGGTTTCAATTAGCCTTAGTCCTGTCCGTAGGACTGAGCTTTTCTAACAGGCAAGATTGACAAAAACAGTCCAGGAGTACTGCATCTCTACTGAATGTTTCAACTTCTCTTGCTTTTGATGCCCAGCTTTGTAAGATAACAGAATGTCGTAAATACCATGAAAACACATTCTGCAAGTATTTTCTTGGGATGAGAAGGGGATTCATAACAATACTACCTTTGATTCATGTCAAGATCTAATTTTCATTCAAAGTATTCCAATTATCCCCAATGCATCCTGGGTGACATGGACAGAGTAAGGAACAGAGTAGTTATGCCTTCAGAACTTCAAAATGAAGGAAGGAATTTGGCTTTTAGACTCTCACACCAGGCTTTCTCAACACTTAGAAAAGAAGAAACAAACAATTCATGCTTCCAAATGACTACCTTTTATGATGAAGAACAAGCCAAGGCAGTATGTGTGACCTTGCCTGTCCTCTTCAATGCACTGGGGCACTGAGCACACACAGATGTGAGGGCTTACTGCCCTCAGGGTACTTTATGAACACCACTGACTATGATATTACTGAAGTCTAACGAGTCCTTATTCTGCCCCTGACCGGCACGCTTATTATAAACTGCATATATACTTACACGACAGATGTGACGTTGTTAGCCAAAGAACTTTCATAGTATGGGATCCCTTTACTAATCACCACGCTGATTTGGCCACCCAAAATGTTTGACACCACTCCTGCATGCACTCCAGCCATGCACAGCGGCGAGGACTGGAGGAGGGAAAAAGAAAAGATTCATTTTTTATTTTTTTCCGATAATTCATAAATAAGACACACTTCTTCAAGAAATTGGTTGATCTGGGCAGTTGTCCCAATAAACATGAGTAAGATAGATTAGTGATGCCATAAACACAGAACACATTTTGAGAAGAAAAAGAATAAAACATTACATATTACTAAAAAGGAAGTAATTCCCAGAAAAAAAATCAAAATAAAGATACACAGTAGTACACATTTACCTATTCTGAAGTTGTAAAAAAATGAAGTCCTATCACAACTTTAATATAAGTCTGTATCCAACTTACATCTCTATATCCATGAGGGATTGTTCCAGATATCTCAGCAAAAGGAAGCAGACAACCAGCTGGGCAATACTTACTGTGAAATAAAAACAAGTTAAAGGACATAGAGTGCTGTACCTTTTGGGGAAAAAGACCAAAAAACCATCACATACCCGTTTTTCAGTTCAATGTAAATTCCATCATTTCACCTCCTTGAGAGAACTAGCATTCCTAAAACTCCCTGTCAGCCTTTCTTCTGTCCATCCACACACATCTTCACCCACATATTTACAAAAACCACCTCATACTCTACATACTGCTTTGATTATTTGACTTTATAATGAATATAGGCATATTTCTACTGTAAGACCTATTCACATTTAATACCTACATGATATTCTATTTTGCAGATAAACCATAACTTACTTTACCAATTCTATCTTGATGAAATTTAAGTTGATCTAAAGAATGTTTTCGGCATTCATTTTTTTATTCCCTCGCTCCCTCGCCCACCCACTCAAACACGTACTTGAATGTCTGTTACACTGTCTGTCATGCTGGGCTGTACTAGGCACTGGGTGTACAAGGGCAACCAAACCAGCAGGGCCCCTGTCCTCACGAGTTACATTCAGTGAGGTGAGACACTGATACTTACACAATAATTAATTAGACTATGATGCTGCTATGAAGAAAAGGGACTCTAGGAAATGATTGGGAGGAATCTAACTAAATAAAATGCAAACATTCAGTAAACTTCCTGTGTGCCAGGCAGCATTCCAGTGCTTCAGGTAATCCACAAAACAACCCTATGTGGTAGGTGCCATCACTGTCCTCATTTTACAGGTGAGGAAACTGAGGAACTGCCTAGGTCCCAGGACTGTTAAGTGTCAGATGTGCCCAGTCTGTGCTCTGCCTCGATCAGGGGACGGGGCTCTGAGGAAGTGAAGCTTCTGCAGAGAACTAACAGCTGTCACTGGAGCAAGTGGAAGGATGTGCACCCCAGCTGGAAGGAACATTATGCCCAGAAGGCGGATGGCTTGTGTGTATGTGTGTGTTTGTGTGTGAACCTGAGGACGACCAGTGCAGGTAGCGTGCAGTGAACAAAGGTAAGGTTAGTTCGAGAGAAGGTTGAAGAAGTGGGTGGGGGCCAGATTACGCAGAGGCCTTGTGGGCTAGGGTCAGGAATCTGGAATCTATTCTCAAGTGAAAATACAAAGTCAATAAAGGATTTTGACAGCGTACATACATAATCTGGTTCATAGTTTTAAAAAAGAGTATTGTGGCTCCTGGGAAGAAAACAGACTGTAAGGAACAGGAGTGGAAGCTGGGACAGCATCAGACAGACAGTGTAAGTAGCACAGGCGAGAGACGATGGCAGCTTGCATTTGGGCGGTGGCAATGGAGATCGAGTGCAGGGCACAGGACAGCTGACCCTCTGCAGGGCTGTGTGCTACACACAGTTGCCAGGGTTACCTCTGCGATCACAATCCCCACGAGAGCACACGCATCTCACATAGAGAGAGTATCCTTCTTTGAAGTTTCTTTGGGGAGAGATAGCAAGTTGAGGGGAGGTTAGTGAGATGGTCTTAGAAGATGAGCATGATTTTGCCAAGGAGAGAAACGTAAAGTGATTCCAGGCAAAAGTTATAAGGCCAGAGCAGTGTAAATAATCCAGAACCATTTCAACATGAGTATATGAGATGAAGCTGGAAACATGGCACAAGGAGCTGGGAAAGGATCCTGAAAACCAGACTAAGGAATCTGGATGACTTTTGTCTTAATTAGGAGCTCCTAAAGATTTTTAAGCAGGGGAATGATGATATATGTATTTTAGAAAACCTGGCAATAGTGTGACTGGCCAAAAAAAGTCAGGAAAGGTTAGGAATGGGAAATGGATTAGAAGCTCATTCCAGTCTAGGCAAGAAACAAGGGCATAAAGAAGGCAAATTAAGTAGTAGAAATGCTACTTGGGTAAGAACACTGAAGAATTTCATAACAACCCAAATCATTCTCTTCTCTTTCTAAAGAAAAGATAAGTCGTTCTTCCACCTTTATTAGCAGTTTTTCCAGATTTGAAGAGCAACTAGTTTTAAAGTACATGAAAATAACATTTTCATTGTAGAGAAGATCCAAATTCTACAATTACATTATGGCATCTCATTATGACTTTAAATAAACTCAGATTTACTGATGTCTTGGAACAGACTATGTGTCATACCATGTACACTAATCTTAAATGTATAAAGAATGAGATAAGAATGAAGTAGATGAAGAGCAACTTTTAAGGAAACAAAGGCACAAATATGGTCATACCTGAACTCAGGTTCCAAAAAACTGGATGCAGTGTCTAAACAAGTAATTAGATCTAGAAAAACAAAAATAAAAAACGAATTCAATAATACATAGGTTTACTCTTGTTGAAACACTATGTCCAAATCCCAAATCATATTGTTCTCAATTTCAAAACCTCAACAGCAGTCAAGGTAGTACCAATAATTCTTTACAAAGTTTTGTTAATCATGATTTTGTTCTGATTTTTAAGTATCTTGATTTCTGGGCTATGTCTCTCCTTAATGCTATTTACTGCCACATCACCTCAGTGAGCCACGTATCTATACATAGAAGGTACACAGGTGAGTATATTTATAACCTTTAAATGGCTTCTATAAAACAGAGCTCCCAAAATAAAGAAAAAATATTTCTTAGTTATTATGACTCAAAATGATCCTTTGCTGATTACACAGCAGGAAAACAATGAAAATGAAAAAGTGAAGTGAGTTAATTGTGTGGCTCTAAATAAAACTGCAACTCAAAATCTGGTCCTTATCAGCTCAGCAGCATCAGCGTCTTCTGGGAACGTATTAGAAATTCAAGTTCATGAACACTACCCAGCCTCACAGAATCTGTGGGAGTGGGGCCCCAAAATTTGTTTTAAAAAGTCCTCCAGGTAATTCTTAAATACACCATGTTGGGAAGCCCTGCTCTAACTAATGACAACACTTCAACATTTTAATGTTTTCTATCAGGAAATCAACAAATCGGAGTAAGTGCTAAGCAGTCTAATTAAAACCTAGTTCAGAGGCTGTGTAAAAGCTGGCCTTTGGTTCAAACATTTGAATGGCTTCCTTCTCTCTTCTTCTGAGGGCAAATCCTCCAAAACGGCACACAAGCTCCCGAAGTGCCTGGTCCCACCTCAGTCTCGTCTTGTACCCATCTTGGTTTCTTGCCGCACTCGTCTTCTTTCGGTTCTTCTGGCACATGCTGTTCTCTGGGTCTGGACAGCTTCTCTGCTACCCCGTAGGCCAGCTGACTCCTCTCTAAGGTCTCAGTTTAACTGTCGCTTTCTCACAGAAGCTACTCCTGATCTTCAAGTCAACCACCTTTAGAATGTAGTAATCACCTAAGTTCGTTTTGTTTGTTTTTAATGAGTAGATGACTACCACATGTTCTCACAGCACCATGCGCTATGTAAGGAGGATCCGTTGACGTATTCCAGAGTTAGAAGCAACATCCTTCGACAATGCCTGGCCTACACACAGAGACTGAGGCCGTTCGTCCTCACCTTTGTGTCGCCAGCAGCAATCACAGTGCATGGCCTAACAGGAGGCTTTTAATTATAATTTACTGAATACCTGGATGAGTATCTGATTATTAGCATGTTTGGCTAAGTCCAATCATGTACTATCCTGTAGGGAGAAAAATCTGGAAGAAAGCCCTAAGGCAATCACAAATGTAAGAGTGATTTCACATACAAATGCTTGGCCAAACAACCATGCCAACCAATACCCGGATGGAGATAGCATCTCGCATGTGTCCTAGTATACTGATGATACACAAATATTTGTTAAATTAATGGCCACCACAGCAATCATAGGATATGCTTAGATAAAAGGATAACTGATTATTCTAGTTTACAATTCTCAAGAAACCATGTGTTTATTACCTAACTAAAATGTGTCTTGAAAGAACGAGGATACAGTAACTGTTACAACAAACAAGAGGATAGCAGTATTTTGAAAGCGATTATATGAATTAATGAATGCGTATATACCACAGGCATCTGAATGATGATTAAGTTAAATCTGTTTTAGGAGTTTAAGAGGATACATACCTGGATAGGGGTTTACTACTTACTACTGGGTTTACTGACTGGGAAAAGCAGAAAAACTGCATTACCTATAGTCCAGTTATTCCTGGCAATCTTTACATTGCATCAATAAGAATTAATTTTCCACTTTCCTGCTCTACCAAAAGAGTTTCCAACTTCTAAGATTAGAAACTAAACTTCTAAGATTAATAGCCTGGGATAAAAAGGTACCTGTGTGGTCCAACATGGTATTTAAGCCACAAGAAGACTGCCAGCTGGCCCCATTACATTCAGGCCACATGCCAGGATGCTGGTTGACTACGGATGTACTTGATCAGAATAGAGCTTTATTATAAGTCCATGCAGTGCTGAAACTCCAGATTATGCCATGCAAATGTATGCAACTCACTTGGCCTTGCTCTCAATTTCCATGGGGGCTCAAAAGAACTCCCTTGGAGGAAAATAGGAATTCAAAATGGACTGCTACAAGGAGAGCCAAGAGACTAAAGAGAGAGAAAGTCGTGATTACAGATTTTGACCTATATAACTTCACAAAGGCAAAGAAAACACAAATTAAGCAGGGAATTTTAGAAGCTTTAAAATGTGTGTTTCTTGAAATCTTTTCCCGTCAACAGCCTTCCAGAAAACTACTACTATTACTAGGAGGCTCCTAGCTAATAAGAACACAGTCTAGGCAAGATAAACACAGCTCAAAGGAGACCATCTGCGTCAGAGACTTCTGATAGCAATATGTAAGAAGTTATAATGAATGTAATAGAACTGAGAGTCCAGAAATAAATTCTCAAATTTACAGTCAATTGATTCTTTTAAGGATTTTAAGACAATTCATTAGGGTGGGGACAAGAATAGTCTTTTTAACAAATGGTGCTGGGACAACTGGATAACTTGAACCCCTACTTCACATCATACACAAAAATTCACTCAAAGTGGATCTAAATTGAAAAGCTAAAGCTATAAAACTCTTAGAAAAAAATAGGGTGTAAATCTTGGCTTTGGATTAAGCAATGGTTAAGATATGACACCAAAAGCATAAGTGACCACATACAAATACAAATATTGAATTTCATCAAAATTAAAAACTTTTGTGCTTCAAAGGTCTATCATGAAAGAGAAAGATAACCCACAAAATGGGAGAAAATACCTGCAAATCAAATGATTTGATAAAGATATAGTATCCAGAATACATAAAGAATTATTATAACTCAATATTAAAAAGACACATAACCCAATTTAAAAGTGAGCAAAGGATCTGAATAGACATTTCTCCAGAGCAGATATACATCAGCACATAAAAAGACACTCAATATCATTAGTTATCAGGGAAATGCAAATCAAAATCACAATGAGATACCACTTTATACCCACTATGATGGCCAGAATCAAAAAGACAGATAACTAAGTGTTGGCAAGGATGTGGAGAAACTGGGAATGTAAGATGATGTGGCTGCTTTGCAAAATGGTCTGGCAGTTCCTTAACAGGTAAACACGGAGTCACCATATGATCCAGCATTTCCTACTAGCTACTACCCAAGAGAACTGGAAATGTATGTCCACACAAAACTTGCACACGAATGTTCATCCACTGA
The DNA here is from genome assembly GCF_964194185.1 of Rhinolophus hipposideros. Lineage (NCBI taxonomy): Eukaryota > Metazoa > Chordata > Mammalia > Chiroptera > Rhinolophidae > Rhinolophus > Rhinolophus hipposideros. The sequence goes on from NC_138048.1 coordinate 29,169,603, forward strand.
TGAATGGATAAAGAAAATGTGTTACATCTATACAATAGAATATTATTTGGCCATAAAAAGTACTGATGCATGCTAATAACATGCATGAACTTTGAAAACATGCCAAGTGAAAGAAATAAGTCCACATACTACATGATTTATATAAAATGTCCAGAATAGGTAAATCTATAGGGAAAAGATTAGTGGTTGTGTAGGACTGGAGCGGATTAAGGGGTAGGGAATGGGGAGTGACTGCTACTGACTATGGGTTTTTTGGGGGGGTGATGAAAAACTTCTAAAATTGACTATGATGATGACTGCACAGCTCTGAATATACTGAAAATCAATGAACTGTGTATTTTAAGTAGGTGAATTGTATGGTACGTAAATTATATCTCAATAAAGCTATTATAAAAACTGTTATAAAGCTGTTATAAAATGTGTTAGTAGGTAACCAATACGTTAGTAGAATAAAGGAAGGCAGTTAGGAAAAGTGAAGGGGTTGCAATTTTAAGTAGAGTGGTCAGGGTAGGCCTTACTGAGAAGGTGGCATCTGATAAAACCCTTAAGTGATGGAGTGAGGTCTGAGGTACGTGGATAACTGCGAATAGGCAGAGGGAACCACACAGGGTCTGAGGAGGGAGCATGACCAGCATGTCTGAGGCTAGTACGAACAAGGGCAAGAGAAGTAAGAGATGAAATCAGATGAGTAATGAGAAGCCACATGTTACAGGGTTTGGAAGGTAAGGACATTGGGCCGAGTGAGATGAGACCTTCATTTTAATAAGACCATACTAACCACTGGGTTGAGAGTAGACTGAAGGGGAGAAAGGGCAGAAAACAACAAAGGTCAGGTAGGAATCTATGGCTATAAATGAGGTAAGAGTTGATGATAACTTGAACAAATGGTGGTCATGGAGGTGCTAAGAGGTAGTTAGATTCTGACACATGTGTACTCCAGGAAGACACTGATGGGTGTGAAGTTTGAGAGAAAAAAAGGAGTCAAAGGTAACTCCAAAGGATCTGGATGAAGCACCTTAAAAAAAAGATGAACATAAAAGTGCTTAGGGCGTGATTGCAACAAATACCAATATTGCTCTTATTCATCAACTCAATTTTCATGCTGGAGCCACTTTAACATGTCCCACAATACCAGAAAATCAGTGATATGTTCCAAGTGCAAGGCAGCATATAATTTATCCTTAACTAACAGCCTCTGCCATGGGAGGTACCGTTTCCCCGAAAATAAAACCTGGTCGGACAATCAGCTCTAATACGTCTTTTAGAGCAAAAATTAGTATAAGACCCAATCTTATACTATATTATATTATATAAGACCCGGTCTTCTATTATAGTAAAATAAGTCCGGGTCTTATATTAATCTTTGCTCCAAAAGACTCATTAGAGTTGATGGTCTGGCTGGGTCTTATTTTCGGGGAAACACGGTATTTTTCTAAAATAATTTAAATCAAACATTTAACACATACAAAAACATTTATAACCCATGTTACTCCACAAAACACTAAATATGGGGTGCATTTCACTTGGGTGCTCTGGACAAGACAGGCAGCAGCAGTAGGCAGGATGCCCTCAGGCTTCTGCTCAAGCAGACTGGCATTCTGCTCTTGTTTCCTTGTGCAGCTCAAAGGACGGTTAACATCTACAGTGTGGATTCTACACTAAGTCTTAGCAGCAGAGTCTAACCCACAGTGAGGATCACCATCATCCCTATTAAAAGAGCTTTTATCCTTCCCTAGTATCTGCCTGCCTTAAGCCTTCAAGACTTTCTGGAGGAGGCAGGCCTCTAAACAGGTGGGCTTTTGAAGGCAGCATAATGTGATTTGAGGAAGAGCATGAGCAAATACAAAAACAAAGGCAAGACAATAATTAACAACAGGATAAAGATTCCAGGGTTTTCTTAACGAAGACGACATCGGATTTTCTAAGACCGTTTCAAACTTAATTAGCAATATTACTATCAGCCATAATTGATATCCTATACACAAGTTTTATGTTTTTCAATTAAGTACAATTAAAATTTTTTCCAAAACGTAATAACTGCAAAGGCTGGGAACTTTATAAATTGCTTCATGAGATATTTATTTAAACATGACATCTAATATTAATCCATAGCTAATACCACGAAAATTTGATAAATCTTTTATAAGTCCACAAATCAATCTAAAAATATCTGCATATTGGTTACCTAGAAATTTTTTGATTGACAGCATTGGCTATTTCTGAGATTGCAGGATTGGGAAACAGATTTAGATTTTCCCCAATTAATACTCTTAGTTTTGTGTGCTTGACTGAATTGAAAAAAAGACTCTCAGCAGTGTCAGCACCCATCACTTACAAGAGTATAACACCAACTAATACATTAGCTGCAGGGTATACTATTTGTCCAGTTGAAGTCATTTACTTCTAAAGAAAAGGAAGTCTGAGTGCCTGTATTCTAACTCAAGAAAGCATAAAGTACTACAACTAAGTTACTGTGTTTATTTACCAGAAAGAAGAAAACAGAAAGAAGCAAGATGATTCATACCCACAAATTCTCCTTTATTTGCTCTAAAATTCTTTAAATAACCCATTTCCCAGAGCCTGAAGGAACATGAAGTCTTGCTTTCCCAATTCATACCTCGTCAGCAACCTTGCACTGTAGTGCGTGGACAGTTGCTTTGTTCAAGTGCTAGAAGATGCTGGACCAGGCTCATCTGTTACTACTAAGTTCTCTTGTCAATATAACTGTGTGACCTTGGGCCTAATTGTTTCCATGATAGAAGAAAACTGGTAGTGATTTGTACCATCTGCAATTTTGTGAAGAGATATTTATACACATAATAGAATTGATGTGACTCAGTCAACCAACATTGACCAAGTGCCAGATACCATATGAAGTATTTTACGTCTTACCTCCTTTTACATACTGAGCGTAGGACTAAATCTTACGTTTCTCTTAGAAATATTACAATGTCATCTATGGGAGTTGAGTCCACAGTGGGAGCTCAGGACAATTTTCTCAGATGAAAATACTCAATGCTTTCTTATGGATGATGTAGGCATGGCTTAGTTCAAAGCAATCAACAGTGTAGTCAGATAGACTACAAGCTACATATGGATAGATCAAACCCTTTTTACACCTAAGCTCCTATATACTAAGAAATGAATTATAGGCCATATTAAAAGATCACACAATTCTTTTGTGACCTACACAGTATCTAGGACACTAACAAATACATGAATAAGAGCAGCAGTATCCACGAGGTAGCACAAACACACATCTAGTCCCTTCACAGCACTCCTAATGTACTAAAAAAATGAAACACACAGAACACACTCAAGTCATTAAGATGATCTTCAGGTTATCTGTCAGCTTGGAATAAACTCTTTCCAGTAATACGAATTGCCTCTGGGTTAACACCATCGTAACAGTGTCTGTTTATAAATGCTCTGCAAAATCGGTAACACTTTGCTCATCAGCACCTTCGTTTTCCAAACTGACACAAGAATACAGATGTTTTTCTATTAATACACATGTAGTACATTATGCACACAAACACGATACATATTTACTTGTGTGTAAATAAGGACAAATCTAAAGATATGCATGTAAATGGAGACTTCATTAATAAAATCTTATTAGGTAGTTTAAAAGGTTTAAAATGTCTGCCAGATACAACAATAACAAAAATTAGGAACACAATAGAAAAACTAAAAAAACAGAAGCCTTGCTAAGTGTTGTACTCAAAACAGAAAAGAGTCTATAAAATTATTGTACGATCATGGTAGCAGCAAACAATCTAAGGAATTCATGCTCTATTTTCAAAACCAAAAACATTCCATGAAGAAAAAACAACCAGTCACAGAAATCTGGACTCTATTAGACAGTAGTTCTCCATCCTGCCCTATATTTCATTTATAAGTTGATATAATCTGATAAAAGATGGAAGAAATGGAAAATATTTGCAAAAGAAATGTGGTTAAAGAATGTGGCAATCAGAAAATTATTATACTACTGGTGTTAATTCTAAAAATAATCTAATGTATAACAACAATAACACTGTCAAATGGAAATATTTCCCAGGTCCAGCTGTTCGCAAGTCTTAAGCACACTATTGTCAAATTTGAACAGGTCACCAGGCAATGAATGAACGAGTGTTCATGTTCTAATTAGAAAGTATGTTAATAGCTACACTGAATTATTTGATTTCACATGAAATTTTAAACTATTTACGATTTTTCCTCATCAAAATAGAGGCAAACTGTACACTGACCACTACAAAATTCTGGATTGGTAAAATCTAAAGTAATGAGGTTTAAAACTGACTATCAGACTACTACTTGTCCGTCGTGCACATATACAGCACCCAATTTAGAGCACAAAACAGAAGCTGCCTTGAGGGACTAAAAGCTTTCAGTGCAAATGCAGATATGTCGCCTGAGCTCACTGTCCTAAAAGTAAAATAACTTCAAATTCATTGTCCAGAATCATCCTAGAAATGTTGAGCTTTTCCTAGAAACTGGCCAATGGTGAACAGATTAAAAACTAGGAAAAACTACATCACTCGCCTATAAAACTTAGTTTACTTTTCAAGTCCAGTGGTAAAGGCTATGTTTTTAAGTTTTTAAGTTTATGTTCTTAAGTTTCATAAAAATGTCAGCAGCACTTATTAGTATACTAGATGAAAAGATCTGAGTTAGGACCTCTGAGCGGTTGGTTCTGGCTCTCTCACAGAAAGACCGGCAGTAACTTAGGAGTTTCTCTCTATAAAACTTTTAAATAATGGTTGCTAATATGATGTACAGACTATCTCTAAGGTCCATATATACTCATATATCTTCAATTTTCAAATGAAATTTTCAATTTCAGAAAGTCTAGTTGGAATTTGATGGAATTATAACACTCCAAGTAGAAATTTCAGGCCTCTCAAAATTACTGAAGTGCCGATTAATACTATTTATACCTGACTTTGCCAATGCGGAAGTGGGAAAACTTTTCCTTTCACTGGTATCTACACTCTTTCAAAATGAGGTTTACAGAAAACAATTACAAAGACAACCGGTAATGAAAAAGACTAGAAACTACTGCTTAAAGAGCATTAAAAATAGTAAGGAAAAATGAAACTATAAAAGTTACAAAAACTAGACACAAAAGTAAGGAGAACACCAGGTACAACCGAGGCATTAGGCAGTCCAGAGCTTCATCCAAGACGGCTACTTGGTGTCCAAAGCCTCTTACTACAACTTCAACTCAGGTAGGATGCATCCTAATTCTTTGAAATGTTTTGTTGTAGAAGGTATGTCTGATTCTTTAAAAACTGGCCTAATTCTAGAGTTACATGGATAACCAGAACTCTTAATGCAGTCATCTCTGATCCAGTCTCCTCTAATAGTCTCTTAACTGGCCTCCCTACAATTATTCGTATCTTTCTTCACACCAACTCCTCACAGAGCCGGTAAAGTCATAAAAACAAATAAACAAAGACATAAATCCAGTCAAGTTCCAACCCTTACATTTTCTTTAAAGCCCTGAATAACATGACCTACTCACCATGCACTCTCTTTATCCTAGCGATGCCAGCTTCTTTTCTGATCCCTCCTTCCTACCTTGAGACTTTTGCGTCTGCTCTCTTCCCTAGAATGTTCTTTCTTGTCTGTCTAGAACCTCCAATTAATCATTCAGTTCTCAACTTAAAAGTGACTTCCTCAGGAGAGCTTTGCTCCTGATTAACTTTCCACTCCCTGTTCCCCTCTGGCCTATTCTATTGGTTGTTTCCTTCACTGTACTTATAACTACAAGTAAGTAAGTGTGTGTTTGGTATCTTTTTCCAACCCTGTACTATAAGACCATGAATGCTTGAGTCTGAATTATTTACTGCTATTCTGTCAATGCCAGTCATACAGCAAGAAATAAGGCATTGAAGGGAATGTAATTTTGCAATGGGCTCTTGCACAAAGTAATGAAAATTAGTCTATCTCACACAAAATCAGGACTCGATCACAACACATTTTATAACATTAACAAGTCTTTGTGAGAATTTAACAAACGAAGAAGCTATTGAATCAAGATTTTTCACAATCTTCATTCCCAAATACTTTAAATCTTCAACTAAGTGGCTAAGCTGGGGACATGTAGTGATGTTCCTTGAAAATATTCACGGAATTCAGTGTGGCAGCTAAGTTTCCTAGATGGAAACAAACTGAGGTGCTCAACCGAAGCCAACCAGCCTTCAAGTGAATGAGTCATTCAAGTGAATGAGTCATGTGACTAAAAGGCCACCCAAGAAGAATAAGAAATTCAACCAGTGTTCTCTTGAATTTAGCCAATTCACTCAATTTCAAATAAAACAAATGCTCAATGGATGGGACTAAGATATGCAAACAAACAAACAAACAAAAAAGAGTAAAAACTCAGGAGAGATCCCTGAAACGAGGATTCCCCAAGATGATTATGAGTTTTGAAAAGTGTTACTATAAAGAACTTTTAGATTATAGTGGAAATTTTAAAAAAACTTTGGAAGCTAAGATTCATCTAAACTAATGTCATAGCCGTTTGAAATTTGGCACAGACATATTTAAGTCCACAACATACTGATTCTGTTACCTGAAATCACTGTCAGTTCTTAAGAAAAGTTAAAGTAGGACATCAGGTTTCTGTGGATCAAAAAGCTCCACAATTTAAATATCCAATGTAAGAAACTTTTTTGTTTTGAGAGAGAATATTTTCCAAAAATCTTCAACTCAATAAATAACAGGGAGAAAGTGGAAAATGTGAAGAGAAATAAATAACTTAACCTGATATTAAGACCAAGAAACTGAACAATAAGAAGCAAATTATGTGTTTATTTTCTATCCTCCCATCTATCAATCCAAGACTTCTGGGAAGTAAAACTGAAAGGATGGAAATCTATCATCATCTCACTCTTTTTTACCTCATTGTTTTGATAGTAGGGGTGGAGGAAATACGTATGTGTGTAGTGGGGAAAGAGGAGAAACTAAACTAACATTTGTTTTATGCCTACTATGTTGTATGCCTACAGACACGATACATGTATTATTAGATTTAGTCCTCACAACTAATTCACTTACAGATGAGGTTCACAGAGGTGAAATGACTGGCCAGAGGGTACCTGATTTTAATTCCAGGGCTACCTAGTGGCCCCTAGTGCCTTGCTACACTACACTGCCTCAGTTCCTGGTTCTGTCAAAAATATTAATTGTTCATTAGCATAATGTTTCCAGTTATTTTCTTTCCATTATTCCATCCAAATGAGTTTTCTTTCTCACTTTTTCTGAGAGATTAGCCTTCATACCTTGTTCTATAGCTTAGAAACTAAGGGAAAGTAGACTCTTCCTCACAAAGAACAGCTCTCTCCTCTGCCACATTCTAAATGAAACTTGTAATGGTACATCCAAGGTTTATCCAAACCTATCACTGCTGAGAAGGAAAAGTTTGCATTGCCCTCAGTCATGCCCAGGACCCACACCTAGGAGGTACTTGGCAATTTTCTCAAGTTTATACAATAAAAACTTCATTTTTAACTTTAAATGGTCAACTTAGATACATCTTTGTTAAATATTGAAGTAATTTAAATGATTGTTTTGATATATCCTTGTACTAGCAACACTTCTTAAGCATTCTCACCACAATACCCCTAACAGCAGAGGGGAATACATGCCAAGTAGCCAAAACACTCGAGAGATGTCATTCAAATCTTGCCTTTTATCTTAGAGATTCAGAAAAATTTTGTATTCTAGTCCGCTTAGTAGCCTTGATTGTAGTTTTTCCCTTTCAGATTCTAAGATTCTAAATATCAACAATGTGGAAAATGAGCTTATTTTGTAAGGTCTCAGAGAGCACACAGGGTACTCCTGGTGGTACAACTATTCTTTGAGAAGAATGGTAATATAGTCTTTAACACAGTACCATGAAATGGTAAAATGTGGATAATAAAGCTTTAAATTGATGTACTACATTTCAACAACTGACATATTTTTAAGTCATTATTTGTGTTCCAATATTATAAAAGTAAAAAAAAAAATGTATCAGTATTTCTTCTACTAAGAAAAGGGAAGTATATGGACTTTACATAAAAGTTAATACATTTTTAAATTTTGAAATTCTGAAACTGTTGTAATTTTATTTGCTAAATTTATATATGTGTTATTAACTGTTCAGTCTTTCTACTCTATTATAAACTTAAATAACAGGTACTTGAAGAAACATTTCATTTTTCTGTTTAGAAACTATAAAATGTGGGAGCCATGATACAAAGTGAAAATTACCTTGTTTCTCTATAACAGAGTATGAAGCCAAAAATCCTCGTCCAGAAATATGGATTCCACTCATGAATAGCACTGTAATTTCGTTGCTTTTTGATTCAATGGAATGGTTCATTTGCAACCCCAGACCACAGTATTTGCCTAGGAAAGAAAGAAAAGCAGGTATTTGTGGTGGCTCTCATGAAGTCAGTATTTACAATGTAGATAACAAAATCAGAATATACCAAACTGGGTATTAAATAGTATAAAATGATAACAAGGATGTTTAGTGATTAAAAATCACATTACTCTGCAGGAATAAAAAAAAGCCAAGTAATAACTGCTCAAATGATTCAAAAGAAAAAATTGTACAAACATCAGTGACCTTATGAAGATTCAATTTCCTATGAAATACATGTATACTCTTTAAAATAAAGAGGAATTTTTAAAAAATTAAAAGCATTTCAAGCAGCCAGGTGGCTGCATGAAGTAGATAGTAATATTCTTAACACGCTTCCCACAGGGTGCTTCTCGATTCCTGGCCTCAGGAAATACCTCATATCTTTTCAAACCCTCTCAATTTTTCTTCCAAGGATTACTGGACTTCTGGTCAATCCCTTTAGGTGATCATTTACAGTGAAATTAAAAACAAAACTCAATTTAGTCTGTAACTTCTCCATTTATTTAGCATTTAATAAATAAATACCAAACATCAAGGTACACACACTTCTCTTAGGTGCTATGGTGTTCAATATAACACATACATCTTGCTCATCCCTTTCTTTAGAAACACCTACTGTGCAAAAACGAAAACAAACAAAAAAGCTTTCTATTTCTGAATATGGATTGCAATTTAATATATCAATATTTTTAGTTCAAGCAAAATAACACATTACAAAGAACCCTACAATGGTCATTTGAATATATGAGAAGAAAGATGATTAAAGCTTCAGACTTGTTTTTTAATACCAAGTAACTCAGAAATAGTCTGGTAAACAGGACAAATATTAAACACTGTATTACTTTTGAGTACAAAGTAGTTAAAATTATTGACCCAATATTAAAAACAGAGTAATATATATTTCATGTTATTCCAAATATTATCTGAAATATTAATATCAAAAGCTGTATAATTTGTTAGCAAAGCCAAATACATGCAGAGCTAGCACCCACCACACTAAATCTTAAGGCCTAATGGGAATAGGTAAAAGTAAGAGAAATTTTACCCACTGGACTCTTTACATAAGCCAGTTAACTCTTGTGAAAGTGAACATCAGTTCCATCTGGGCTCATCAGTATGAGCTGTTCTTAGCCATTTAACGATCTATGTCTTTTTACAAGGCTGATTAAGATGATCCGTACAAGACTTTTCAGATACTTTTAGTACAAACGAAAAAGATCATATTTAAAGAATACCTATCTTTATGAAAAATATATTATTGAAGTGAAACAATGTTTAAAAAAACTTTTTTAACCCTTTTTAATATGGACAGAAGCATAAAAATATTTTTATTAGTATGGCAGTTTCACCTTTTGTTTATTTGGAGTTATCTTGTCCTCCAAACTGTGAATAAATTCAATCTGTGGTAGAAATAAAACATTTTTTTAAACCACCCTTGTACTGTGAAACTGAAAAGGCAGTTCTAAAGAATGGATAACCTCAATTTAAAAAACAGAAGGAATCAAAATAAAAGTACAATACTCTGTTTTCCCGAAAATAAGGCCTAGCCAGACAATCAACCCTAATGCGCCTCTTGGAGCAAAAATTAACATAAGACCCGGTATTATATTATATTAATCACATCATAACTATCATATCATATCATATCATATCATATATCATATCATATCATGACCTGGTCTTATAGTAAAATAAGACCAGGTCTTATAGTAAAATAAGACCAGGTCTTATATTAATTTTTGCTCCAAAAGACACATTAGAGCTGATGGTCCGGCTAGGTCTTATTTTCGGGGAAACACAGTAACTGACCCTGTAGGTTGCTTAAGTGAGTTCAAAATACACCAGATAAACATCTGCCTTCACCTGCTTTTCTCAGTCAAGATGACGCTCCCTTTCCTCACTGGGGTCCCCTCTGATCACAGATTTTACCTATTACACAAGTAATGAAAGCACTTGGCAAAATACTTGGGGAAAGAAAGAAGAAAAATCATCCCTCATCTGGGCAATATCCTATTTAATTCTTGAATTCCATTTCTCCAGTTTGGCCATTCAGAGACACTCCTACATCAACATAAAGCATTTAATTGCCAACAATTACAGGCTCTGCTGATGGCTCTCAAACTCAGCCAAAATCTCTACTTTCTCATGAATAAATAAGAGAGGAATTTCAAAAAACAGTGTATGAGTACATACAGAAAATTACAAATAAAAAAGTTAAGTATTAATCACAACACTCATGAAACACTGGCTTACAGTCTAAAAGAATCCATGTTCCAGGCAAATAAGAGTGTTTAAAAATTATTAGCCCTTAGGAAACTAGATAAAGAAATGTAAATTAAATCCAAAGCAAGTAGAAGAAAACAGATAATAAGTAGAGATGAATTTGAAAACAGGAAATCAACAGAGAAAATTAATGAAACCAAAAGCTGGTTTTTGAAAACTGATAAGCCTATAGTGAGGCTAAATAAGAAAAAGAGAGGATACAAATCACTAATATCAAAAGTGAAAGTGGGGACACATCACTACTGATCCCACAGACGTTAAAAGGATACTAATGGTATACTATGAACAACTCTACGTCCACAAATTTAATAACCTAAATGAAATGGACAGGTTCATTGAAATACACAATTTGCCAAAACTCAAACAAGAAGAAATAGACAATATGAATAGGCCTGTTATCTATTTAAGAAATTGAATCAATAATTAATAATACTTCAAAAGAAAAAATACCAGGCACAGCTGGGTTCATTGGTAAATTCTACCGAACATTTAAGGAAGAAAGTACACCATTCTTTACAATCTCTTTCAGAGGACAGAAGCAGAGAGAATACTTCTTAACTCATTCTATCAGACCAGCATTACCCTAACACCAAAACCAAAGACATTACAAGGAAACTGCAGACCAATGTTTCTCATACAAATAGATGAAAAAATTCTTAACAAAATATTAGCAAATCGAATCCAACAATGTGTAAAAACTATACACCATGATCAAGTGTAATTCATCCTATGTATACAAGGTTGGTTCAACACTTGAAAATCAACTAATGTAATCCATCACATTAACCGGATAAGAAAGAAAAATCACATGATGAAATAATAGATGCAGAAAAAGCATTTGACAGAACCAACACCCATTCATACTAAAAACTTGGTAAACTAGGAATAAAGGGGAACTTCCTCAACTTGATAAAGAATATTTACAAAAACCCTACAGTTAACATCATACTTAACAGTGAGAAATTCAAAGCTTCCCCACTAAAATCAGGAACAAGAAAGTCCACTTTTTAGCATCATTGGAAGTACTAGCTAACATACAACACACAAAAAAGAAAGAAAAAGGTATACTGATTGGGAAGGAAGAAATAAAACTGTTCACAGATTATGTATTAGGTTGGTGCAAAAGTAATTGCAGTTTAAAAGTTAAAAATAATTGCAAAAACCGCAATTACTTTTGCATCAACCTAGTAGAAAATCTAGAAGAACCGACAAAAAAAGCACTGTTACTAACAAGTGATTATAGCAAGGATGAAGAATACAAGATTAATATATATAAGTCAATTGCTTTCCTACATATGAACAACGAATTAAGTGAAATTTGAAATTTAAAACACAATACCATTTACATTAGCACCCCCCAAAATAAAATAATTAGGTATAAAACTAACAACATACGCATAAGATCTATATGAGGAAAACTACAAAACTGAAGAACAAAACCAAAGAAAGACCAAATAAATGGAGAGAGATGTTCTATCTTCATGGATAGGAAGACTAAATACTATCATGTCTTCCCAACTTGAAATACAGATTCATGGAATCTAAATCAAAGCCCCAGCAAGTTATTTGGTGGATATTGACAAATTTAAAAGTTTATGTGGAGAGACAAAAGAGCCAGAATAGCCAACACAATATTAAAGAACAAGGTTGGAGGGCTGACACTACCTATCTTCAAAATTTACAGTAATCAGGACAGTGTGGTATTGGTAAAAGAACTGACAAATAGATCAACAGAACAGAATAGACAGCCCAGAAGTAGATCTACATAAATACAGTTAAGATCTTTCACAGGGAGCAAAGGCAATACAATGGAGCACAGATAGTCTTTCTAACAAATAGTGTTGGAACAACTGGATATCCACATACAAAAAAATTAATCTAGACATACTTTACACCCTTCACAAAAAATTAACTCAAAATGGATCATAGATTTAAAGGTAAAATGAAAAACTATAAAACTTCTAGAAGATAACATAGGAGAAAATCTGGATGACCTTTGGGGATGATTATGACTTTTTAGATACAACACCAAAGGCGCGATCCATGAAAGAAAGAATTGATAAGCTGTACTTCACTAAAATTACAATTTTCTGCTCTGCAAAAGACAATGTCAAGAGAATAAGACTGGGAAAAAAGATTTGCAAAAGACACATCTAATAAAGCACTCTTATCCAAACTACAGAAAAGAACTCTTAAAATGCAACAATAAGAAAACAAACTAATTTAAAAATGGGCCAAAGACCTTAACAGACACTTCACCAAAGAACCTATACAGATGGCAAATAAGCCTATGAAAAGATGTTCCACATCTTATGTCATCAGGGAGACGCAAAGTAAAAGGATATATCAGTATACCCCTATTATAATGGCCAATCTAAAACACTGACAACACCAAATACTGGCAAAAATGTGGAGAAACAGGAATTCTCATTCAATGCTGGTGGGAAAGCAAAATACACAGTTTGGGGATTTCTTATAAAACTAAAGAGTCCTACTGTACAATCCAGCAATGACACTTCCTGGTATTTACCCAAAGGAGCTGAAAACTTATGTCCACACAAAAACCTGCACACACATGTTTACAGCAGCTTTATTCCTAATTGCCAAAACCCAAAATGCTCTTTAGTAGGTGAGTGGATAAACTGGTATAGCCAGACAATGGAGTATTATTCAGTACTAAAAAGAAATGAGCTATCAAGCCATGAGAAAACAAGAAGGAACTTTAAATGCATATTACCGAGTAAAATAGGGCAGTGTGAAAAGGCTACATATCATTTGATTCCTGGAAAGGCAAAACTATGGAGAGAGTAAAAAAGATCAGTGGATGCCAGGGCTTCTTGGGAGAAAGATGAATAGGCTGAATATGAATGACTTTTAGGGAGTGAAAATAGTCTGTATGATACCACAATGATGAATATGTGTCATTATACATTTGTTCAAATCCATGGAACACGCCACACACACACACAAAAATTAGCCATCAAAGAAACACAAATCAAACCCATAATGAGATACCTCTCCACACCCACTCGGATGGCTAGAATCAAAGCAGATAACAAATGTTGGCAAGGATGCTGAAAATTGGAACCCTTATACACTGCTGGTGGGATTGTAACATGATGCAGTCACTTTGGAGAAGAGTCTGGCAGTTCTTCAAAAGGTTAAACGTAGTTACCAGATGACCCAGCAATTCTACTCCGAAGCATATACCCAAGAGAAATGCAAACATATGTCCACACAAAGTTGTACATGATAATTCACAGCAGCATTATTCATAACAGCTAAAATGTGCAAACCAACCAACCAACCAGCATGCTGGTGTTCCTAGGATAAACTGGCATGGAGAGGTGCTGATGATACATCTGAAAGAAAGAACAACGTGATCTTTTGGAAACAGAAGGAGCTGTAAACTATCACTCCAGGAGGCCTCTAGGAACTGAAAGCAGTGCCTGGACAATAGGTAGCAGAAAAATGGGGACCCCAGTTTTACAATCGCAAGGATGTAAATTCCGTCAACAACCAGTGAGCTTGGAAGAGAACCCTCATCCCCAGATGGTGTCTTGATTTCAGCCAGGAGAGACCTTGAGAGGCAGACAATCCAGTCCAGTCATGCCCTGTCCAGACTTCTGATCTACAGAAACTGAGATAACAAACTGTGTGGTTTTAGGCTGCTAAGTTTGTGGCAATGTTATGAAACAACAGAAAACTAATACAACCAGAAATTTACTTTGCTGTAGAATGAGACTATACTGCTTTTGGATGATCAGATCAGAGAGAAGTGTACTACACACGCTGGAGTCTATGGCTCAGGGCCTGTATTAGCAGATGTATTTTACTTGGCCTCTTGGCCAGTACAGTTTGGGACCATGCACTACTTCAACATGTTTGAATTAGTTGCCAAGATTTAAAAAATTTGGAAACTTCTTATCAATTCTGAATTTCTGACTTCCTCTTGGAATAAAAAAAAAAGGGGGAGACCTGGGCCAGTTTCCCAAATGGCTGCACCTAAGTAATGGCCGTCCTCTGAAGGAGAGTCACACTCCAGTTTGCCATAGCCGCCACATCTAATGTCCTTAACCTAAAGCCCAATGATCATTTATCATTACGACAATGCTATTATTACATCTAGTCCATTTCACTCATTGATTTGATCTGTCCAGCCCCTGTGGGCAGTGAGTCTGCATCTACTTGCATAGAGCTTAGAGATCTGAAGGTTATCATGCCTCTTCCAATGCCCATATCAACCACGCTTTTGGTAGATGATGAAAAGCAACATGTTTATCTCTGGAAGATGTTAAATGGAAATATAGTCAAAAGAAAGGAGAGATCCTCTGATTTCAGATGGACTACCAAGTGGAGCTAATGTTGTCACGAAACAGGAAATCTGGTTTACGTTCTCAACTAAATGGAAGAGGTGTGCCATGGGGCAACGCTCCTCTGAGGAACTTGCACGTTAGACATACGGCGGAAGGTGGGAAGTGATCTGCTGCAATAAAAGCCCACCAACCCTGTCTTCCTCTAATAGATGGAAATGCAGCTTGCTTAGAGAACTTCACTCTTAATTTACAAACAAACTGATTTAGGGACAGTTTTTTAGTGCCTATGTTCAGAAACACCTCTGATCTTAAAAACAGAACATGGAAGTCTCAAAGGAGTTCACTTATTGAACATATTTTATCAAGCCCCTGAATATCCAGGCACTGAGCTAGGTATGTGCCAGGGATTCAGTGATTAAACTAGATGTGCACAGTGTTGCCCTCAGAAAGCTCAACGTAGTGATGAATACTTTAAAAGTATTTTTTCCTACAACATCATAAAGACACTGTCCATTCTGATTTCTGGGAAGGTGGCTACCTCAGTGTTATTCCTGTCATGAGTAAATGACAGATCTGGCATATGCACATTTTAAAATGAATAAGGTCCACATGGGAAAATGAACCTTGACACTTTAACTCGTACTTCACACAGCATAAAAAACAACCAATTTGGACGGACGGAGGATAAATTGTGTAGAAAAGAAAACAATAAAGCTTTTAGAGAATATCTTCATGAACTAGGAGTAGGCAAAGATTTTAAAAGCAAACACAAAAAGATTAACAAATGTGAACATTAAGTTAAAATTAATAATGTCTGTTTATCAAAAGATACTAATAAGTAAAAAAGAATGTCACAAAGGGAGGTTTTTGTAATAAATATACCTGAAAAGAACTCATAACCATAATATATACAGAAAAAATAAGAAAAAAATCACCTAATAGAAAACATAAAAAACTTAAACTTTTTATAAAAGAAGATATTTAGATGGTTAATAAACATATGAAAAGAGCACAATATTACTAGCCATCAGGGAAATGCAAAGCAAAGCTACAATGTGGTATGAGTACACACACACCAGAATGGTTAAAATGGAAAAAAAATGTTGAGAGCAGTAACCGGAACTCTCATACACTTGTGGAGGGTATAATCTGGTACAACCACAAGAATATGTGGCAACATCTACTAAAGCTGAACATATGCA
This sequence comes from Rhinolophus hipposideros, assembly GCF_964194185.1. Classification (NCBI taxonomy): domain Eukaryota; kingdom Metazoa; phylum Chordata; class Mammalia; order Chiroptera; family Rhinolophidae; genus Rhinolophus; species Rhinolophus hipposideros. The sequence goes on from NC_138048.1 coordinate 29,185,826, forward strand.
CAACTAATGACCCAGCAATTCCTCCTATAGGTACAGAAATGTGCACTTAACATTCACCAAAACACAGGTAATGTTCATAGCAGACAATTAGTCATAGCCAAAAACTGGTTTTATGGTTGATAGACCTTAATTTTCTTACAATTTCCTTACTGTTAGAAATTTAGATTGTTTCTAGTTTTTTTGTATCGTGAATATTGCAGTAAACATCTAACACAACCTCTTATGTCTTCTGAAGGCTTTCCTTAGAATGATTCTTAACACATCCTTCCAGACCACTACTCAAATGAACTATACCAACTAATACATCCTCAATAAAAGAAGGGTCAACTTCATGACACACACACCAAACATATTAAAATTTTATATTTTTTACTAATCCAAGAGAGAGGGAGGGAACACTGTTAGTTTTAAAAATTTGCGTGTCTTTGATTATAAGCATAGCTGCTCTTTCAGAATGGCAGCTTGAACAAAAGAGCACATAAAATTTTAATCCTATTCATGCTGGTGACCAAAGGGTTTTGATAGACAATTTTACAGCCTTCATGTAAACCAAAATATCCATGAAGTAATAGCAATCTTATCCATTGAAATTTTCTGAGTGGGCTTTCTTTCTTTCTTGTGGAACTTCTACTTTAACTGAGGGCTTTAAAACTTACCTTCTGAAAAACCAGCAAACTTCTGGATTGAAGAGAGCTTCATATTCAGTTTCTATTTTTTAATAAAAACTCTTGAAAAGTTGGTGACTCAAGGCCCTGGCTCTTATTAAGTTGACAGTTTCTTTCAGGGTAGCTGGCAGAGTTTCTCATGCCAAGTATAGTAATGTAAAAACAATGAGTCATAATAATATGTAGACTTCAGCAAAACCAGATGTGTGGCCAAGCATCACAGGTGAGACATACATAGCATACCAAGAAATTTCTTTCAAAGTTTTTCTGGAAAAAATAAACTTTTCACCACTTAAGAGATGTCAAAGGCTTTTTAAATATTTCTTATAAGAGCTCATAAATAGGAATTCTTGGATGGGGTCAGCATCACATAGCAGATTAAGTTTCATCCAGTTGAATGTTGATGAGAAATAAGACAGCTGTCAATTCCTCATTGACCTGCCTTGTTAGAGGAAACATTTTGAAGTGATGACATCATTTACAGAGACAAAGTTTCAATATTTTTTTCTCTGTTCCAGGCCACAAGCCAGTTTGACCATTTCAGGGCAAAAAGATTCACTAAGGTCTTTCAAATTGTATATGGCTTCTGTACTTTGCAATTCAACAACGAACCTCCTACGACGCTGTTCCATTAGGGACAAATCCAAGAGAAGTTTAAGTTTCCATTAAGCCTTCTCATGAAAAACATCCACAGTAATCATTGTATTTTCATGATCAACAGATACGAGAAGGCTTTAGCCTTCAGGACTTCATGTTTTCATAGGCTACGACATTATCTCACATGAAACCCTGTGGTTCTTGCCTGATAGAAACATCTATCAGGCAAGATACCAATGGCTGAAATTAGATATCACTTCTTTAATTCCTGCGGATGGGAAAGTACTCCAAATGTAAAATGTTAATAATGATCATATTGTGAAACCTTTTAATTCTTTCATTTTACAGAAAATAGTTTTCAAACACAACTTTCAAAAAAAAACACAAAACAGTAAGAAACTAAAGAACAAAAATTACTTTGTTTTCATTAGGTTCATAGGTCCCTGAAGTATATCAACAGATTTCATGGAGTCCAATAATAACTTATGTGGTAAAGGTTAATGAAAGACTCATTGGGAAGAGACAAAGATGGTTAAGACATTACATTGCACAGCCAGAAAATACTATTAAAAAAAAAATTCCCCAGTAGCTGAGAGCACAGACTTCACAGAGGAACTTAAGAATGCAGAAATCCTGACTAGGGCAATTTTGGAAAGGAAATACTTTAATGGAAGAAGTAGGTTAAAAGTAACAGAGACATACTTTGGAAATTGCACAGTAAAGGGAGAAAAAAACAAAGCAGGGAGGGGAATCCGGGATCCTGTAAGACAACAACAACAAAGATACATAGTTCCTTCCCCACTATATCCTCTTTTCCAAAATAAAATTTTAAAAAAATTACAACACTGACAGAAGAGGGCTATCATGAACTATAGTTTGTAAACCAAACCACCAGCCCTGCTCATAGAAATAGAGGCTTAAAAAAAAAAAAAAGGTAAAACAGAAGCAACCTGGACACAATACTCCAAACTTAATTAAATGTCCTCAAATAAGCACTTGGGAATATGATAAAATAGCTTGAAACAGAAACTGAAAACAAAGTGCAGAAATGGACAAAGAAAATGAGGAAAAAGAATTGCTTGATCTCTAAAAGAAATAACAAAAAATGACAAAATTATATCAGAAATAAAGACCACATTACAGGGTGCACAAAAAATAGACTCTAATGAAAACATGATAATGAACGTTGAAGAAAAGAAGAACAGATAACTGGATGAAAAAGATGTGATACATATATACAACAAATACTCCTCAACCATAAAAAAAGAATGAAATCTTACCATTTGCAACAACATAGATGGACATAGAGGGTATTATGCTAAGTGAAATAAGTTAGACTAAGAAAGACAAACAGCTGGGAGAATTGGATAGCCACGTGCAAAAGAATGAAACTGGACTATTATCTGTCACCATGTACCAAAATTAATTCAAAATGGATCAAAGACTTAAGCATAAGACCTGACACAATAAACTGCATAGAAGAAAACATAGGTACTAAACTTATGGACCTTGGGTTCAAAGAGCATTTTATGAATTTGACTCCAAAAGCAATGAAAGTAAAAGCTAAAATAAACAAATGCGACTATATGAAACTTAAAAGCTTCTGCACAGCAAAGGAAACCATCGACAAAATAAACAACCAACTGCATGGGAGAAGATTTTTGCAAACAGTGCCTCCAATAAGGGGCTAATATCCAAAATATACAAGGAACTCATGAAGCTCAACAACAACAAAAAAAACCCAATTGAAAAATGGGCAGAGGACCTGAAGAGACATTTCTCCAAAGAGGACATACAAACGGCAAATAGACATATGAAAAAATGCTCAACATCGCTAATCATCAGAGAAATGCAAATGAAAACCACAATGAGATATCACCTCATCCCAGTCAGAATGGCTATCATCAACAAGACAAATAGCAACAAGTGTTGGAGAGGCTGTGGAGAAAAAGGAACCCTCATTCACTGTTGGTGGGAATGCAGACTGGTGCAGCCGTTATGGAAGGCAGTGTGGAGGTTCCTCAAAAAATTACGAATAGAATTACCATATGACCCAGCAATCCCTCTCGTGGGTATCTACCCAAAAAATCTGAAAACATTTATCCATAAAGACACGTGTGCTCCAATGTTCATTGCAGCTTTGTTTACGGTGGCCAACACATGGAAACAACCAAAATGTCCTTCGATAGATGAATGGCTAAAGAAGTTGTGGTATATATACACAATGGCATACTATTCGGCAGTAAGAAAAGATGAAATAGGACCATTTGTGACAACATGGATGGATCTTGAGTTTATAATGCTAAGCGAAATAAGTCAGACAGAAAAGCAGAGAACCCTATGACTTCACTGATATGTGGTATATAAACCAAAAACAACAAAAGAACAAGACAAACAAATGAGAAACAAAAACTCATAGACACAGACAATAGTTTAGTGGTTACCAGAGGGTAAAGGGGTGGGGGGAGGGAGATGAGGGTAAGGGGGATCAAATATGGTGATGGAAGGAGAACTGACTCTGGGTGGTGAACACACAATGGGATTTATAGATGATGTAATACAGAATTATACACCTGAAATCTATGTAATTTCACTAACAATTGTCACCCCAATAAATTTAAAAAAAAACTTGAAAAAAGAAAGACAAATACCTTATGATCTCACTTATATGTGGAATCTAAAAAACAAACAAAACAGAAACAGACTCAAATACAGAGAACAAAATGATAGTTGTCAGACGGGAGGCAGATTGGGGGGCTGGGTGAAAAAGGTGAAGGGATTAAGAAGTACAAACTGGCAGATAAAAAACAGTCACATAGATGCAAAGTACAGCTAGGGTATACAGTCCATAATATTGTAATAACTTATCTATTGTGCCAGGTGGGTAGTAGACTTAATGGGGTGATCACTTCGTAAGTTATATAAATGTCTAATCACTATGCCGTACACCTGAAACTAATAATATATTGAATATCAACTGTAATTGAAAAATAAGAAAATTTTTTTTTAAATCCTCATTTTCCAATTTCAGTTTTCCCTTCCCCTGGGATTTCCTAAAGCCCACCTGTTTTATCCAGCTCTTTGCCTTCTGTCTTTTACAAACATGTCCCCATTTATCTAATCTGGTTTCAAAATGAAGACTGTGGCATGGTACGTGAATTAAAAAAAACAAAAAACAAATAGATTGTAAATAAAAATTAAAAAGGATCAGTGAGAATGTAGTTGAAATCAATGTGGTTGAAATGGCAAAGAAGATTCAATTTTTCAATAATTAAGGTGTTTAAAAAAGATACACAAGATAATGGAACAGGAATAACATTAAAACTATAATCCAAGAAAACTTTCTATTAATAAAAGAAGATATGAATCTACATATTGAAAAAGCTCACTAGATACCAATGGAAACTAACCCACAATAATCAACTTCAACACAATGTCTTTGTGAAACTATTAGACTTTAAGGTAAATAAAGAATTCTCACAACCTCTATACAAAGATCAAATATCTTTAAGGGCAAGAGAATTCAACTGGTATCAGACTTCTCAAAAAAAAAAAAAAAAGGCAAGGCAATAGTGGAACAGTATTTTTTCATAACTCAAAGAAAATGTGAATCAAGGACTTACATATAAAATCAAGCTGTCCCTCAAGTTTTAAGGTCATAAAACACTAAAAATAAACCATTTTAAACATGCAATAAATTCTTCACTCATAAGCCCTTTCTAAGGAATCAACCTATTCAAAGTGAACTTCATCTACTCAAGGTACGATGGAAGAACTGGAGCAAAAAAAATGACAGTGAGCATTTAATATGTTTCATTGCAGATTTAGAAAAGTTAAGGGGTGAGTTGAAGAATAAGATGTTATAAAATATTATTAATTTATATTCTGACAGGTAACAATGGGGAAAGAGAAAAAGAAAAAATGTAGAATAGTTTGCTGAATGTCATATGAATAATAGGTAGGAGTTATAGGCAATTGGTAGGAGTTAAAGGACACCATTAAAAATAGACAAAACAGACAGTAAAAGACTGAAATAGGGAATTCAAGCATTCAAAACTACATAAATTTAAAGGTAACAGAACAAAGCTAAAAAGTCTAAAACAGAGACAGAAACAATGTAAAGAAATAAATACAGCAGATATACACACATGAATATAAAAATATGATAAACTTCAGACAAAATGTTTCAGTTTTATAAAATGCAAATGAGATGAACTAAGCTATATTAAAAAAAATTTTCTATTCGGTTCATAGATAATAAGACCTCAAAATATACAAAGAAACACACCCAAATTGATTCAGAAAAGCTAAAAATAAAGGGATGAGCAATGACAGGCATACCAGGCAAATGAAAACAGTAAGAAATGAGTGAGTATGAGTGTTAGTGAGTGTGAAAGTGTGTGTGTGTGAGAGAGATCTTGATGCCAGACAAAAGAGAACTCAAACTAAAAAGTACCAAACTTGACAAAGGAGGAAATTTCTAATGCTAGAAGTCACAATTCAAAATGAAAATATTAAAATGATAAGTATCTGTAACACTCCAACCCCCTTTATAAAAGCAAAACCCCAGAGAGATGCAAAAGTGAAAAAGAAAAGGAAACATAATCATAAGAGATTAAGTGAATAAAGATAAGGATATACAAAACCTAAAAAGTATTAATAAGTAAGATAGATCTTCTGAATGCCTATAAAACTTTACATCTTAGAGAATAAACCTTCTCACACACATAGGACATTCACAAAAATGATTATACATTAGGTTATAAAGAGAATATCAGCAAATGCCATAAAGTAGAAAAATTTCCCAACAAATAGAAGTCCAGGACCAAACAGCTTCAGAGATGAATCTACCAAACATTCAAGTAAGAATTAATACATATCCTTGTCAAAATATTTCAAAAAAATTGAACAGGAAGAAACATTTCCTAACTCATTCTATAAAGCCAACATTACCGATACCAAAATCAGACAAAAACATTACAAAAAAAAAAAATAAAGAAAAAGAAAACATGATGAACATGAATGCAAAAATTGTCAAAACAAACAAAAAAAACCCCACACATTAGCAAACTGGATTTAATAATACATTAAAAGGCTTAGATACATCATGAAGAAGGGGGATTCATCACAGGAATGCAAGGATGGTTCAACATCCATAAATCAATCAATGTGATACATCACATTAACAATGTAAGGGATAAAACCATATGATAATCAGTAGATGCAGAAAAAGCATTTGATAAAATACATCCTTTTTTGATAAAAGTTCTCAATAAAAGGGGTATAAAAGGAACATACCTCAACATAATAAAAGGTATATATGACAAACTCACAGTAAACATCATAGTCAATGGAGAAAAGCTCAAAGCTTTTCCTCTAAGATCAGGAACAAGATAAGGATCCCCACTATCACCACTTCTATTTAACATAGTATTGGAAGTCCTAGCCACAGCAATCAGACAAGAAACAAAAGGCATCCAAATCAGAAATAAGAAGTAAAACTCTCATTTTTTGCAAATGACAAGCGACTACATATACAAAACCCTGACGACTCCACCAAAAACTATTAAAAATGAATTCAGTAAAGTTTCAGGATACAGAACCAACATACAGAAATCTGTTGAGTTTCTATACACCAATAACACATGATTAGAAAGAGAAATTAAGAAAACAATCCCAATTATAATTGCATCAAAAAGCACAAAATACCTAGAAAAAAATTTAATTAAAGAGGTGAAAAGACCTGTACTCTGAGAACTATGACACTGAAGGAAGAAACTGTAGAAGATACAAACAGATGGAAGAATAAACCTTGTTCATGGATTGGAAGGATTAATATTGTTAAAATGTCCCCACTACCTAAAGCAATACAAAGATTCAAGGCAATCCCCAGTAAAATACTAATGGCATTCTTCTCAGAATTAGAACTAATCCTAAAATTTATACACACAGAAATCCCCCAATAGCCAAAGAAATCTTGAAATCTTGAGAAAAAACAAAGTGGAAGCTGTCATGCTCCCTGATATCAAACTATAGAATAAAGCCACAATAATCAAAACAGTATAATGCTGGTATAAAAAAAGATATATAGATCAATGGAATAGAGCCTAGAAATAAATCCTCACTTATACGGTCAAAGGAGGCAAGGATATACAGTGAGGTAAAGACAGTCTCTTCAATAGTGGTGTTGGAAAATAGTGATACATGCGAAAAATTTAAATTGGATCATTTTCTTACACCATATACAAAAAATAACCTCAAAATGTATTAAAGACTTACATGTAACACTTACATGTAAGAGTTACATGTAAGAGTTACATGTAAGACAATACAACTAAGACCAGAAACCATAAAAGACATAGAAGAAAACACAGACAGTAAATTCTTTGACATTACTCTTAGAAATATCTTTTTGGATATGTTTCCTTGGGCAAGCACAACGAAAGAAAAAATAAACAAATGGGACTACACCAAACTAAAGATTTTGCACAGCAAGGAAACCATCAACAAACCGAAAAGACAACCTAATGACTGAAAGCAGGATTTGCCAATGATACATCTGATAAGGGGTTAATATCCAAAATATATAAGCAACTCATACAACTTAACACCAAAAAAAAACCCAACCCACAATAAACAAAAAAAAACAAAAGAACAAAAAAACAAACAATCCAATTAAAAAACGGGCAGAGGACCTGACTAGACATTTCTCCAAAGAGGACATACAAATGGCAAATAGACATATGAAAAAATGCTCAACATCACTAATCATCAGAGAAATGCAAATGAAAACCACAATGAGATATCACCTACCGTAGGAGTATGTCAAACAGCCATCATCAGTAAATCAACAAATAAATGGTGAGGCAGTGGAGAAAAAGGAATACTCATACACTATGGTGGGATTGTAAATTAGTGCAGCCACTATGGAAAATAGTATGGAGATGCCTCAAAAAATTAAAAATAGAGCTGCCATACATTCCACCAATTCAATTTCTGGGTATTTATGTGAAGAAACACTAATTTGAAAAGACCTATGCACCCCTTTTGTTCACTGCAACATTACTAGTAATAGATAAGATATAGAATGTCCATCAACCGATGGATAAGAAGATTTAGGAGAGATACATACATACATACAGACACACACAGAATACACACACACATGCAAGATACACACACAATGGGATATTATTCCCCAATAAAAAGAATGAAATCTTGCCATTTGCAACATGATGGATGTAGAGTGCATTATGCTAAATGAAATAAGTCAGACAAAGACAAATACTGTATGATTTCACTTATATGTGGAATCTAAAACAAGACAAAACAAATGAATTAAAAAAACAGAAACAGACCCATAGATACAGAGAACAAGCTGATGGTTGCCAAAGGGGTGGGGGATGGGAATAAAAAAACAAAACAAAACATGAAACTGTGTTCTAGGAAGACATTTGCCCCTTCATGCCATTTTTTGAAATGTATTTCCTCTGATCCTAGGGGAGCCTGGGAAACATCAGGGTGATAAATTCAAGAACTGATGAGTGGGTTACCAATTCTTATATATATAAAAATGATTGCTGTAGTACATGAGCATATATACTGCATATCAATAATGCTCTACAGCTATAGCTATGCTTGTGATTCTAATATTTAATAAAATGTAGATTCATTTGTTTTACTTTTTTTAAATGGAATATTTAGTGGTCAGTCCCTTGAGAAACTGCAAGGAAAGAGTATTACTGCCAACATTCAGATATCAGTGTAGAGTTTGTAAATAAAGCCTTAAAGCCTTAAATCACAATGTCCTGCAATTTAATACAGTTTACTATGTAAAGGATTAGACATTTAAAAGGCTATGAAATATTTACTTCTTGTTTTCTGAACCAGAAAAGGCATTTTGGTATAAGCTGATTGGGGCGTTTTTGTTTTAAAAGACAGTACTTAACAAAAGGGAACCACAGTGCATTAACAAATTTCGTAATAAGACTAACTTTGACATTGATCCAGGCTTTAGCAGCAGGGACTGTGTCAATCACAATTATTCAGCTTACGAGTACGCTGAATAATCTGAAATCTTCAGTTATCCATTAAGATCTGGACATTGACTTGAAGAAATGACTGACCTGGAGTTGATTATTTAAAGATAAAGACAAGCGCACTCAATATCCAGAAGATCATTGTAGTTGTAATTCAATAAACTCAATTTTAAGTAGTATACAATTTGAGAGTATTATAAATACAGTTCAAACAATAAAGAAATATTACAAATAGTATTTTCTGATCACAATGCACTACAACTAAAAATTATTAATAAGAAAACCAAAAATCATTAACAGTAATTTCCAACTTGAAATAAATCTATTATGTACCCAATAATAAACAATCGTGGGGTAAAAGGGAAATACAAACCAAAATTATGGAATTCCTAAAAAACTATGATAAAACTATAAATCACTCTGTGGTACGTCAATCTTAAAGATGTGATCAAAACAAAATTCATAGTTTTAGACACACTTATCAATAAAAATAAATATAAATATAGATGAACTAAATTCCTAAATAAATACATTTCTATCTCTAAGGTGTTCAATTTTAGTAAACTGTATTTGCCTGGTAAATTACCCAAGCCTAGGTTTTCAAATCTATTTGCAGTGATGTCTGCAAAATAGAATCGTGTAAAACCTACATGAGAAAATGTTTAAAACACTCCTGGAACACAACAAAATTAGATTTGAACAAAAGGAAAAAAGTAGCCCCTGTTCTTAAACAGGATGACTCAATATTATAAAGGTAATTTATAAGTAACATAATCCCAATAAAAATACCAACAAACTTTTTTATGAAGTTGATATTATACAAAATCTAACTATTGATACTCTTTTCTACCTTGATATTAAACTTCTATGGATAACTAAACAGGCAAGAAGAGACAGGACTATGAATGTCCATGAAGACTAACCCAATCAGACCACTATAAAGCCTCTATAATTAAAACTGTGAGGTTCTGATAAATGGATAGACCAGTAGAACAAAACAGGAAGCCCAGAAATAGACCCAAATACATACAAAACTTGAGTATATGATAAAGGTAGTATTTCAAACAGTCGGGGTGAAGATAGACTTTTAAATACATGATGCTAGGATAAGTGATTAGTCATCTGAAAAAAAGATACAATTAGTTCTACACTTCATACCGTACAAAAGAACATCCCCGTATGGACCAGAAATCTAAATACATGACATAAATGTACTGGAGAAAAACATGGGTAAATTTATCTTCAACTAGGATGTAGGAATAAGCTTTCCAATTTCCATTGATGACTCAGAATCAGATACAATAAAAGACTAATAAATTTACTATATTTTGAAAAGTTCGCATGGCAAAAGAAACCCCACTATAAAAAAGCACCATAAACAAAGTCAAAACACTGAAACAAATTAGGAGAATTTGTTTGCAGCATAGATCACATAAGAGAAACAAAGGCCAAAAAAAACTTGACAGAAAAATGGGCAAATGGTATGAACAGACAAAAAGATTATAAAGAAAAAAGACCTTTAACATATTAAACAAAAACGTTCAACCTCACTCATAGTAAGAGAAATACAGCTATACTGAGATACCATTTCTCACCTATCAGTTAGCAAAACATGGCAACATACTCTTGACAAAGCTGTGGGAAACAAACATTTTAATGCATTATTGGTGGAAATGCAAACTGGCATTAACTCTTATAAAGGGAAATTTGGCAATATCTGACAAAGCTGTATGTAATTTACCTTCTGAATGAGTAATTACTTCAGGAATTTCCTCTGAAGATACACACCTCCAAGAATACAAAAACATATGTATGAAGTTATCTATTGCAGAATTGTTTATAACGGTAAAATACTGGAAGCAATCTATACACCCATATATAAAATAACGGTTAAATCAACTGCAGTACATCTACGCTATGGAGTCCTACGTAGCAGTGAAAAGAATGAGGACTGCATATCTCTATGAACTGATGTGGAATGATTCCCAACAGATACACTGTTGGGAGATGGGGAAGAAGGAGGTAGACAAGAATGTCCATAGTTAGACTTTGCATAAGGAGGAGAAATAAGAAAATAGAAATGTGTCATTTGTACAAAAAAGAAATGTAGAGAAGAAAAAACAGATTAATGCAACTGGTTAGCTACAGGGGTGGGAGGAGGTGAGAAGGGTTGAAGAAATGGAGTGCAGTGAGGAAGAATGTCACCATCTTTTTTTGTATAGTTCTACCTTTGAGAATCACGTTAATGTTTCACATACCCAACAAAGAAAAAGAAAACCAACCATAGAGAAAAAAACCTAAAATGGGATATGAACAGAAATACATGAACCAAACTTTATTACAAATGGATAACAACCACAGCGGAGGGTAGGAGGTGGTGGGGTTGGAAACTAGCTCAGACAAATTCAAACCCAGTATTTAGCTTACACATCCTCAGGTTAAGATTTAAAAATATATGAATTCTCGGTAGCAGGCATTTTGATTTAGAGGCACGGGTTAGAAATTCTGAAACTATTTTCTGTGTACTATAGCGCTAAACAAGTAAGTAAAATAAGTATCTATAAACAACAGGAGCTAGCTAGGTATCTCACTGTCCAAATGATTACCAATACGAAAAGGAAGGGATGGAAAGAACGAACCCTGTGATGTTGGATTAAGATTAAAGGTAGCAGTATGAACTCATGCTTTCTAATAAATATCAGTAGATAAGTATAAAAATAGATAATGTATGTACATGTATTTAGTAAATACATCTATTTACTAAATCTATCTGCTGACAGGGCATGGCAGCACACTGCTCTAAACTTAAAGATCAGATACTGATTTCTAATACCATTTTCCACTAAAAAAGAACGAGGGTTCCTTGAAAAATGGCTGATTTCAGGGCTGGGGCAGGGCAAGCACACCATAAATCTAGAATACCCCGTGCCAGACAAGAAGGGAGTAACTCAAAGAATGATGAGGACATCACAGAAGAACATAGGAGCTGGCTTGAAGAGGCTCCCACTGGAAATCTGGACAATCTGAGCATCAAAATAAATCATAAGGATTATAAACCATGGACTAACATAAGAATCCATGAGTCCACACTGATGTAAACAAACAAATGGGAGAGAAGGAAAAACTCACCCTTTCAGTAGGAAAAAAACTAACAGACATAGAAGGAATGATGAAATTAGAAAATCACTGACCATTATCATAACAGATTCAAGAATCATTAACGGATGTCAAAACTAATGGGTCCGTTTTGATGAGTGACAGGGTGTTTACTTACATCATTTCAAAGAGTCTCCCCACCAGACGCATGCCGATTATGAAGGGAAACAGCTAGTGCAGAAATCTGGGAAATATCACCTTAGTCAAGAGATCAAACTTAATGTCACCAGTAATGGGACAAACTGACACTGTGCACCTCCCGGTACGATGCACTGAGAACATTACTTCTAGAACTTTCCTGCCAAAAGTCCATAACCTGAATCTAATCATGAGGAAACATCAGACAAACCAAATTAGAAAATTCCTACAAAATAACAGACCCAAACACTTCAAAATGTCAACATCATGAAATACAAGGAGAGACTGAGAAACTGTCTTAATGCAATACATAATCTGATCATTTATTTTATTATAAGGGGCAGTATTTGGACAATGAGAGAAATGTGAGTAAGGTCTGTAGGTTAGTACTACATCAGTGTTAACTTCCTCTATTTTGATAACTGTTCAGTGATCATGTAAAGAGAATGTCCTAAACTTCTAGAGAATAAACATTTTAACATACAGGTGTAAGGGGCAGCGTGTCTGATACTTTCAAACCGTTTAGAAAAAAAAACGTATGTGTGGAGGGGAGTTGATAAAGAAGAAAATGTGGGAAAATGGTTTTAGAAAATCTGGGTGGAAGGTTACGGAAATTATCCCATTCTTGCAACTTTTCTATTAAGTCTGAAATTATGTCATAATAAATAGCTAAAAGAAAGTTAATGTTCACTAAAAAGTTGCCTGTTTCAACAGTCACATAGTAAAAGATGAAGGAATAACAGCTGGTATCTATTACTCCAAAAGACTAGAGCTGAGTGGTTGAGATTATGGACTTTGCTATCAGTCAGACCTCAGTTCGAGTCCCAACTCTGCCTAGATGACGCTGGGCAAGTTGCTTTTCTTCTCCGATCTTCTGTTTCTTTATAAGTTTTATGGGAATAATATATAGGATTCTTGTAGAATTCCATAAAATCAAGCATGTCAAAAGCTTGCACTAAGAGACATCAGTTCTAGAGCCAGACTGTGTAAATTCAATCCTGCTTATCAGCAATTTACTAGCTATGTGACCTTGGACGAGTTATTTAACCTCTCTGTGCCTCCATTTTCCCATCAGTAAATGGGGGTGATAACAGCATCTATCTCAAATCTATCTCAACAGTTCTTATGAAGAGTAAATAAAGTTAACTGATAAAAGGGATTTGAATAGTACCTGGCACTTAGTAAGCACGGCATGCATGGCAGGTATTTTCATTATTAGCCGAAGCCTCTACAGAATAAGAAATCAAAAAATGTTAGCAATCATTATCATCATTAAGTACGGAACATTATCATCACTGCAGCTTTTTCAAGGGGTTTGGTGGTAAAGAGAAAGACAACTTATTTTTTTTCTCTTCAAATACGAAGACATAAGCATATCATAGAGACCAGACAAACAATACAGAAAGAGAAATTACAATAAAAATGCACGAGATACAGAATCCTCTATGAAATAAGCCCTGAGGACCTCAGTTTTCCTCTTTGCAAATATCATCTGAGGATTTAAGAGACGTCATTTTAAAAGTTACCTTGGGTGAAGAAGTAAGACAGGATGTTTATCTTTCAATATCTAAACACATAGACACACGTAATTTTACATTTCTCCTTCTACAGAATGCATTTTCCTTTAATACTTACCAGGCTTTAAAATATTTAGCTTCTCTTTCAGATATCCACCTACAATCTTCCTCCTCCCCAAAAAGTTCACTTAAAATGAAAATTTTAAGCAAAATACAGGAAGAAATATACAGATCGGGAAAAGTTTACAAATAAGCAAAGGCTTTCCCTTTTAATATTTGTTTTTAAGTTTCATCTTTGGACTAATTGTCAATAATATCCACAAGAGAAATGATGCTAGTAGTTGTCTATGGACGAATATGAAAAGATGTCTAAATATTAAGAGAGAAAAAAACATGTTGCGCAACAGTTTAAAGATATATATTTGTATATGGATAAAAAAAGTTAAGATTAATGGCAAATGAATTTTTTACTTCAATTTCCACCTTTATAGAGCAACTACTATGTCTCAGACACCAGGAATTAAAGAATAATAAAAAAGACTTATTTTACTTAGCATAATATATTACATTGTTTTATACACCTGAAACTAATTTTTAAAAAAAGGTAAAATTCAAGGCACAACGGAATGTTCTCATTTTAATCTGCCTAAAAAAAGGACAGGATTCAGATCTAGACAGCCACTCTTAACTCTCACTAAACACATCCTGTCTGTCAGTGAAAATGAGTACTATTACACTGAGTTTATTTCTCAGACTTCTGGAAAGTTTAGCAATTTAGAATGTAGTTACATAAAATTATAATAAACTCATGTATTTAAATGATTTTACACATTATGACCCTTTCTGAGAGAACAGGAAAAAATTGTCTAACTGCCAAGTAAACCAAAAGTACCTTATCAATTAAAACACATTCTAATGAATTTGTCTATTAAAAAATGATTCCTTGAGAAACAATTTTCCCTTTCGTTCTTTTCTTGATTATTCCATAATACCATTTTTCAAGGAAAAAAAATCCCTAAAATTAATAGTTACAGACAAAAAGAACCGAAGTTTTATACCAAAGTAGTAAGCATTTTTATAGGGAAATGCAGCTCACTTGATTCTGCCTCATTTTGGAAGGGGTGCTAAGAAAGGACGATACAGGAAAAAGAGAATTCATTACCATTATCACTGGAATCTTGATGCCCACAACATTACTTGTTTCTACCTTGTAATTCTCTGCCTATCTACCTTAACCAGAATATCAAAACAACTATTCTTGAATGAGCTTTACTTCTCTGTGATGTCAAGATAGTTACCTTTATACCACGAAGCACAGACTGCTCCCCAAATGGAGGACCATGGGTATATGATCAGTAGTGATGGGAGAGCCAAACTAAAATCCAACAGGAACCATCATCCCTCACTCCTCCTGTTGACCTTTCTGCTGCTTTCCACTCACGAGGGTGAAGAGAGAATAAGGCAAAACAATAGAGATAAGGGATAGCTGAGATTTACTGTACTCCTACTCTGCCACAAGCACTGCAAAGTGTCATTCCATTTAATCTTCCTCGAGTACAGATGATGACTGAGGCCTGTGCAGGGCCGACGACCGGTAGAAAGGATGCCCAGCAAGTGAGCCCTGGAGCTGCGCTGAGGTAACAGGGAACCATTTCAAACCTGTGCTCAGAATTATTCCCATGTCACTCAACCTCTAGCAACAAGGACACTACTTAAGTGTCCAAATGTATAACCCTCTTAATTTTATTTAAAAAAAACTCTTCATTATGGAAAATTTCAAAAACATAAAAGTAGGGAGAGGAGAGTGTAACGCTTGTGTGCCCGTGGCTCAGCTCCACCTGTGTCATTCTTGTTTCAGCGAACCCCCCTTTCTACCTTTTTCCCTTTGAAATATTTAAAAACAAATCCAAGACATTTTGTTTGAACCTCAGAATGTCTCTAATAAATTAGATCTTTAAAAAAATTATAATAACATTACGACATCCAACAATCATTCTTGACTACTACTGAATGTTAATTCCTCTTAAAATTTCTCTAGTTTTCTTAGACATTTTGCACTTGGTTAGCTTGAATCAAGATCCAAATAAGGTCTACACATTTCTTGTGGAAGATGGACCTCTTGATGTATGACAAGTTTCCTACACTTCCTTTCTTTTTATAAAATGCCATTTATATACAGACACACCTCGGAGATACACAAAGCACTGCAATAAAGTGAGTAGCACACTAAAGTGAGTTGGAATCTTCTTGCTGGTGAGGAGTCTTGCCTTTAGTTTGTAAAAAATGCAGTATCTGTGAAGTGCAATAAAACAAGGTATACTTGTAGTCTTTACAGTTGATACGTATAATGTGTTTCTCTAGCTCCTCTATTTCCTGTGAACTGCTAAGGCCTTGATGAATTCGTGATTCACCCACCCTCTTTCCCTGTTGCTGCAAGATTGCTCGGGTGGTACTGTTTACTCCCTACATCACCTCCTCAGAAGGCATTTAATATCCATTTGTCTTCTATTAGTGTTATAGCAATAGTGTTTTCTAAATCTTTAGGTGATTTGAGTTCCTACAAGTTTATCCAAGATCGTATTCATGGCAATCTGCTCATGGTGATCAAACTACCAGGTTAATCAAGAACTGACTGAGAGACAACAAAGGTTATCAGTCAGCAGCCAGGGAGGCAGGTCAGGAACTGTTCCTCTTATAGACAAGAAGCCAAAACGTAGAGAAGAGATGAAGGATTTGACTAGAGATGGAGAGGAGGCCAGAGAATGAACATGATGCTTAAAGAACAGGATACTGGGTTCTAATGATAGCTCTAAAAGACATTTTTACACATTTGCATCAATAAATGTTTCCAAATAAACTCAAAGAGAATTCAAAAGTTCTTTATTTTATGACATTAGTTCACCAAAACAGCCTTACAAATGTTTCCACCTTTCTTGCTTAAGAGAAAGGTACTGATCTACAAGCCAAAGGTTCTCAACTTGACTACATGGTAGATTATACTTTGGAGTCAAGTAGAGATCCTTTGGCTTGGAGATCAGTACCTTTCTCTTAAGCTTTTAGAATACTGAGGCATGGGTCCCACGCAATCAATTCTGATTCAACTGGTCTAAGATGGAGACCAGGTATATAGTATGATTTGCAAGTCTTTCAAGGTGATTCTAATACGCAGCCATAACCGAGGGCTTAGAATAACAACAATAGCAGCTAATATTTACAAAGAATAGATTATGTATCAGGTATTTTTCTAAGCACTTTACATGTACCAGTCCATTTCCTATTTTAAAGTGAGGAAACAGAGAGGTCAGGTAACTTGCCCAAGGTCACACAGCAACTAACAGCAGAGTTAGGATTTAATACCACGAAGTTTGGATGCAAAACCCATGCCCTAATCACCATGATATACTGCCTCCTAAGCCAGAATTATACTTGTATTCTTCAACTGCAAATAAAATGATTAAAGAAAAACAAACAAATGAGATAACTTCCTCCTCCTTAGAAGTAGCACAGTAGCATCTTGTTGCAAAGGTACCAAACACAAGCTGATTAGAAAAATAAACGGACAAGAATCTTCTCTTCCCCAAAGAAGATTCAAATGTGAGATTTCCATGTTTTCAGTAATTTCTCACATAACATCCTATGCAGCAGTTATACAACGTTAAGCATCAAAAATTGCTTTTGTTTTAAAACTCGAGGTAATGATGTATTACATGTAAATTTATAAGAAAATTTCCTACCTATTTCAGTTCTGCTAACTCCAATTCCATTATAAATTCTCAAGTAATTAAAATGACAAGAATCAGAATCTTCAATGTCAAAGTCACCAAATTTGATGCGCACTCTCTCTCCCATTTTCACACGTATCTCCCATTCGCAGACGGTGCTGTTGGGATAGGTCTGTGGGTAGTTTATGGACGTAAGGGTTCCACTTTCAGGGCCCAGGACAGTGTGTCCACATCCATCACCTTTAAAAAAGTTGCAAAGAACAATAAATTATTCTTACGTCTTTCACTGATAAGTAATCAAGATTTTTTGTGATGATTTAAAAATACAGATGATATCAGATATTTTATACCACCAACACTTTTCCTTACACAAAATAAAACAGATGACACAGTTCTTAGTATACCTCCACACAGGAGCCAAGAGAAGACAAAATAGGTCAAAATCATCAATTATTACCTTTATAATTTCTGAATTCAAAGAACACCTTTAAGAATTTTTTAGTTCGAAGAACTTGCCAATCTGAATTGGAATAGAAGTAAACATAACTTGGCAATAAATATATAAACATATCATAAATCCAATCTTTAAAAGAGTCAATTAACAGTAATTGTTTAAACATAAATTATAAAATATGTGATCAGCTTCATCTATTTATTTACAAATATTACAAACCCCTTCTAAAATCTGTGAGAAGCTGAATGATTTCTAAAAACACTTTATACTAAATCAGTGACCATATTACATGCTGCATGGCATTCTTTCTAAGGCATACATTTAATGAAGTAATATTAAATAAATATTTAATGAAGTTTAATCTTATATCCTACTGAATTGACTTTTTCGTAATCCCTCTCCAAAAGCCTCATTTTTTCTCTACAGAATGATGAAAAAAATAACAGTTAATGGCTAATTAAAGATTAGGAAAAATGATCTTCATATTTTGGTAGCTTCATTATTTGCTCCAGAAATTTCTTTAGTAACTCAGGCAATTTAAAATATTGTTTGTAAAAATAAGTTATTTTACTGAGCAGGAGGAATGTAATGTTGAAGAAGTTTCAGATGCTACTCCAACTGTATCATTTAGCATTCATTAATGATGAGATTCAAATAAGTCTCTTTCTAACCGGAAGATGAATACATCCTTTTAAAATGATAGTATTCTCTCCTTCAAAAGAGCTATTAATAACCACCTTTTGTAATAGTTCAGTACTTACACACACAAAAAAACTATATTGAAAGTGACACTGCTGGGTTTTTACACCTCAGTATGGGTACAGATGACTATAATGGAATGTTCTATTATCTTGATTTATTAAAGAACAATGTAGTGCTGATATCATTGATTAGAATAAACCTTTAAAGGCCTGCGAATAAGAACATAGTATGTAGCAAGTAGTAGTTGCAAAATAAATGTTTATTAATGGAATGAATAAGGAAGCTGTATATTAACCTATGAAAAAACAATTTCTAACTAGTCTCAAAACTAACTTTAATGAAGGAACAACTCTCTACCTAGGTTCTGATTACAGTACTTCATATTCTTAGCTGATAAAGAAATTTTATTCTCAAATCCAAACTAGCAGTTACTTAGTAGACTTCTAAAGGTCAGTACTAGCTAGCAATCTGGCTCCCTAAACCAACCTCTCATTAATGCTTTGAATCAATGCTAAACTCTACCTATCTTCTATACCTGCTTTCATAGCAGCTCAATAACATAATATATAAGAGCACTACGAACATGTGAGTTCTTCTGTGACACACTCACTGATCTTTTGCAAATATAAAACTTAGAATGTGATACAACTCAGAGGAAAAAAAAAATAACCACAAATTTTCCCTGAAACTACCACGAAAATACCTTGAATATCTCTATTGTATAGGATCTAAATAGAAAACACAGGGATATAAAAACCTGCACTGTGAAAATAGATGAATCGTTACATAAATAACTTTTGAACAATCATTAATATTTTCCTTAGAGAAAAAAACAACTATCCTAAGACAGAGTTTCTAACATTATGACTCAAATCTGAAATGTTTTCTTGCTATTGAAAAGATAAAAACCTGGTTTCTGGAAGTGTTTCAATAATTTAAACGTAGCCACTGAATAAACGAAGTAACTCAAAATACAAATGCATTTTCTTTAGTAAATAGAAACTAAGGCAGATTTTTAGGGACAGGAAGTGTTGATAGATTTCAGAAAGCCAAGAATTTCCTATTAACAGCTGAATTCACAACTTAGTGATGGCAGAGTGTTGCATTTAACATATTCCCCACAAGCTATAATTTAACTGAAGGTTATGATTTTCAAATGAACTTTACAGAAAGAGTACAAGCAGGTTTTTAGATGTCTTTATGTTTATATTTGTTAAGGTCTCAATAAATACACAAAACGTTTCTTGCCCTTTCCTCCATAAAGCATACTTTTCTACAAATTTAACACAATAAATACCAACTGATGAAAAACAGGACTTCTGTGTGCATGCTGATAAAGAAAACAATTAAAATGGAACTGTCTTTTTTCAGTATCTTGTGTAGGGGGCGGGCACAAACAGTCCACAAAGTAATGTGCCAAGAATGTTCTAAAATATGTGATGGAGGTCAGAGCTTCCTCCTCTCGAAAACAAGATGATACGTACCAGAAACCAAAGTTAAAAGAAAGTCTCAAATCTACTGCAATGAACAAGCTTGAATGTTTCGCATTTCAAGGACTATTTGATAAATTTAACCTAACTAAATAGTTTAGCTGGCCTTGCCAAACACCTACTGCTATGAAGTATATGTTTAGAATATTCCAGTTCGAAAGGGATCGCTGGGCTTATATATATTCACTAGGCCAGCAGTTAGTTTTCAATTGTGTTTTGTTATTCCAAAGTAAGAAATACATTTTACACTGTGACCCCATACACTCTTGCATGTATATTTCTGACTCACTAAAAGGTCCCTCCCCATCTGCAGTCTGAGAAACACTGTACTGGGAATCCAAAGGTCATAAAGTTGAATTTTCATATCGAAGACCATGTCCTCACTTTTACACCCAAATTATAACATGTGCTCCCAGTTCATTATTACAGTTCTTAAAAGTAAAGCCTTTTCTACACCAAAATATTTAAAACATGACAAAACATTTTAAAGTAAAATTAAAATCTGGAAAATATTCTTTATCAACAAATCTCCTAATACACGTAGAGTAATGGTTCTCAACTGGGGTAGTAGGAAGGCTCCCACAAAAATGATTTTACCTCCCGTTTGGTAATGTCTCGAGACATTGTTGGTCGTCACAACTGGAGGGGGTGGGGTGCTACTGGCATCTAGTGGGTAGAGGCCAGGAATGTTATTAAACTACCTTACAAAGCACAGGACTGATCCATCCTACATGTCAGTAGCACCGAGGCTGAGAAGCGCTGACTTACAGCAACGGCTACACTACCTCAGACAGAAGATCTGGGTTAGTTCTTGGCTAGGGTCCATTCAGCCCAAAGGGTTAATGCTGTGCTATTCGCTACGGGTACAACCCAGGGAATAGTTTTCCTTGAAAGGCCAGCAATTACACTAAGAGTTTTATGTTCCCATTTGCAAATTTTTAAAACAAGTAAATAGAATGCTTTATTTTTCAAGTTAAAGGAAAAAAAATCCTTTTTATTAGTCTATAGCCCTCAAATGACTTTTTTTTTTTTTCTGGGTTGAGAGCTCTTAAGGGAAAAAGGGATAAAAATAGGGTCAGAAATAATATTCCCCAAATTTTCTGTTTAATCTTGTACATACACTAGAAAGAATAATGATCCGTGGCCAGCCTATACCACCGTCTATTACTCATTTTCATAACGCGGAATTGACAAAAGGGGCGTAACTACTATTGAAAACATAATTTTCAAAATGGGTATCGTAGGGAGCAATCCATATACTCTCATCTACAATTCCAGTATCACCAACTCTCTCCAGCTCCATCATGACCACCATCACTGTCAACTTCTCCTTCTACTCCTATCCTAGATGGTCCCCACCAGCCCATAACTGACCATAAAGGGTAGAAGCCTGATAATGTAATTTTCGCTTTATTTCACTGGAGAAAAACTACTGGAATTTGATCTTACTGCTCCGCTGTTTGGCTGCAGATTTATCTAGGGGATTACTCATAGAACATGTGTTCACTTCCTCTGAAGAGTGTAAGGTCAGACGTGTTAAGCCAGATACAAATTTTGATATTGCTCCAAGAAAATAACTGAATTTTTTTTTTAACTGCTTATCCCTAGAGTAAAGAGAGGGACCATTAAACATATTTAAATAACATTGAATTAATACAATCAAGAACAAATGTTATTTTAGACTGCTCTAAACTTCAAATCAAGGAGTTTTTTTAAATAAATATGTTCTTGTGATACTGATTTCATGTGACCCTCCAGCCACTCTCATATTTTAGTCATATTACCACTAATAAATAATATAAATTACCTTCATCATTGAATTATATTAATATGAACACTGAATTTTTAAAAATATTTTCTTTAAGAACAGAAAACACAAATGCAGGGAGCTTGCACAAAATGCTCAAACCGTAGAGCAATATAACATTTATTACAGTCATTATAAGCTACGAAAGGTTTATACTTTTCCAAGGAATTTTTAATAATTTATCATTGTGAACCGGTGAATCTGACTATACTTCCTCTAAATAAGTGTCACATCTGTCACATCTTATAATATATTTGTGAGATCTTACAGTCAACTAAAAAAAAAAAAAGGCATTTAGAGAATATAAAAGTGTTCAAAAAAGTAAGCTGCAAGTCTTAACTAATAATCTTACTTCATTTGGCTACAATGAAGATTTTTTTAATGTATTATTTAGCACTGCAAATTTTTAGACCAGAAGTACCCTATCAGTCCTATTACTATAAAATTTTTAAAACTGCAGCACTATAAATCTCAAACACATATTTCAAGGTACTACTTTAATTTTTGTTTGTTTGTTTGTTTGTTTTTTAATATTGGATGAGATGGATATGCACTGAGAGCCTAGAGGGTCACTGGATATATTTTAGGAAAGGAAATAGCTCCCAGCTTCACTCTTTATAAAGCCCAAATTCATCTTTGCATGTGTGATAATTTAAAAAATTGAATTACATGAAGGGATGTGAGATGTATAAATCCTCTTCAACCCCCACCAAGCATATACTCTACTCCGGAGCATAACAGTAAGCAAAACCCTCTTTCCACCTAGTGTCCCGACGCCTGCCATCTTCTTTCTCAGTTTTCCTTTCTTTTACAGATTTCTTCAGTTCTCTATACTTAATTTCTTACTTCTTTGCTTCCCACTCTAATGTCTACGAACTGAAATTCAGCTTCCAGACTGTTACAGGTTGAATTATGTCTCCCAAAGATATGTTCAAGTCCTAATTTCTGATACCTGTGAATGTAATCTTATTTGGAAACAAGGTCTTTGCAAATGTAATCAGGTTAAGATGAGGCCATACTGGATTAGGGTAATTCCTTGACTGGTTTCCTCTTATGAGAGGAAAATGTGGACACAGATACAGACGCAGGGAGAATACCATGCAACTATAGAGGAATTATGGAGAAATGCAAAGGAATGCCAAAGACTACAACCCCCAGAAGCAGGGAAGAGTCAAGGACCCTCACGTCGAGTCTTTGGAGAGCAAGAGTGAGCGAGAGCGCTAGCTACCCTGCTGAATTTTAGAACTCGAACCTCCAGAACTATGAGACAATAAATTTCTGTTTTAAGCCATGTAAGTTTATGGTAATTTGTTATCAGCCCTAGGAAATGAAGACCCCCTCTCGAGGCAAACTATTCACTGAAGCAGCCAGTTTCGGAGCTGCCAAAACAAAAGCCAGTGGATACTTTTCCATCCTTATTTGTGACCTTCTACAGTATCTGGCATTACTGGCTCTTCCTGCCCTCCCACCTTCCTTCCTTCATAGCTTTGTCCCTCATTCTTAAACCTCTCCTTCCCCATCTTAGCTCTTACTTTTAACTATCTAACTGCAACTTATCTGGCATCCTCACTGTTCTGCAGACTGCTTTCCCCACTCTTGGATTCTACCTGAGCAATCTCATGTACTCCCAGGATTTCAACTACCCCCGAAATGGAGAAAACTCCAAGGTCTCCAACCTTTCTGCTGATCCTTAAAGCCATCACCTACTTACATATTCAGCACGACTGCTAATTAAGTTCCACAGCCTTGCTTTTTGTTTTCCCACAGCATTTCAAACTCAGTATGTCCCAAATATTCAATGAACATCTTCCAACTGCCGGGCACGGTAGTAGGTGCTACAGACAACAATAAAAATGGCAGAGAAGGCAAACGGTGCTTATAGTTTACAATACAGTAAGGCAGAGATAGCAAGGAATTTCATGGACGAGGAGTACTATGTGGAAGTAATGGTAGCCTATGGTGTGTTTGTGATAAACAGCAGTTAACTAGACAGAAATCCTGGTGGATGCGGGAGGTGAAGAGCAGGGAGAAGAGGATTCCAGAAAGGGGGAAAAACAAGCATTTAGCTAACCTTCACTCTCTCAAAGTTAACTAGTCCTTAAGTTTTATACTTTGTCTCCTCAGTATCTCTAAATTTAGTCTGTCTAAACAAGTGTAGGCCCTTGCAACAGTTCTCTAACAGGTTTCCCACTTCCTCTTTCCTTCCTCAAACCTGCTGTCTACACTCTGGCAAGTGATTCTTAAACACCAGCTGGGTCACGTAGGTCCCTTATTCCAAAAGCCTTCCACTATTTTCCACTGATGATACAACAAAACTCAAATTCTTCAGCAAGGATACAAAGTCCGCTATGACCTCCCTGATTCCTCTTGCCTCATCTCCTGACTTCTCCCCACAACGTCTCTCTGCCCCAGCGGTGGCATCTGGGTGACTCCCCGCACGTTCCCCATTCTCCTCTGTGCCACTGCATGTCCTTGCTCTTCTTACCCACCTGGCAAGCACCTACTCAATGTTACCTGCTTTGTGAAAGTCCTGGCCTTTTTCTCCATTTTCATATCAAAATCTCTTTACTGTACTCAATATACTTAATTATTCATTTTCATGTCAGGTTACCATACCAAGCTGCAGAACTCTGTTAGGCAGGCGTACACATAGAACTAGGGCATAACAGGCTCTTCACACACACTGTTGAATTTAGAAACTAATAAACCCAATCAAGCCAGCAGTAGATACTCACTAGGCAAGGGATTTCGTAGAAAGTCCACAGGCTTTGGAGTCAGAGAGACTTGGATTTAAATTCTAGCCATGCTAACTTTTGAAATACTGGGCACTTAACCTCGAAAAGCCTCTATATCCTCACTTGTTCATGGGGACACCATCACCTATCTCCCTAGGTACTTGTGAGGGGTTTGGTAAGAACTTACATAAAATATAGTGGACTCTATAAATGTGGACACACTTTCCCCTTGAAGACGATGCCTCTCTCTAGTACCTTCCTTATCCTTCTGGGAACTGCCCTGCACTTTCCAACCGTTTTTATATGACCTCATGCTCCTTTGTTAGTTGACAGGTCCAAGAGTGCGTACTGATTCACATTGGGCCAGAGGGAGGCCCACTCACCGTCCCCTCCAGTTTCCGAACCTTGTACATTTGGGAAACCCCCGAGTCTCTCCCGTGTTGAAGCTACCAGCCTTAAGGGTTGCCAACAGCCATGATTCCGTCTTCCACTCAAAGTCCGACTGAATCAAGAGACAAAAATTAAGCTGAGGCCTCGGTACTTGAAACCCAGCTGCATTCTGCTTTCTCCTCGGCGTAGGTTGGTTCAGCTCCTCCCAAGATTCCACAAGTTATCTCAGAATCCTAATACTTTTCCCTTTTACTGTAAGCAGACTTGGACTTCTGTTCCCTATGACCTCAAGGGTCTGAACTAAAACACTTTTCCTCCACCACATTTCCTGCCACAGAATGTCTATCTCATATCCAGACCTATAAAGTTAGTTTCTAGGATCCAAAGAGTTAACTAGAAAGAAGGGCATGCCAGAAGGAAAGAGATAAACCACCAACCTGAAAATGATCTGAGAGGGTGCAGATCAAAGAAAGTTGAAACATCAACCGAAGTTGGTGAGAGGAATTGGGAGGCCAAAGGGAGGGAGCAAAACCAGCATTAAAGTCTGGGCAGAATCACACCTTGTTGTCACCTACTCTACTGCATGCTCTGACCCCTCTCATTGAGCTAGAGGTGGGACTTCCCTAAACAATAACTGGGACGGGGATAGGGGCAGAAGGATGGGAAAGCTTTGGCTCTAAGTAGAAAGCAAACATGTGAAGATGGAGATTTTAACTGCAGAGTAAGAAAAAAGAGGAACACAGTATCGAATCACTCACGAACAAAATTTTACCAGCTATCCAAACAGATCTGATCCCAGCCCTCATACATTCTAGAAAGATGTCTTATATATTTTAAAACAGTGAGAGTGGGAAATGGACCCCAAAGTCAACATGGCTAGTATTTAAATCCAGGTACGTCTGCCTCCAAAGTCTCCATACTTTCATTAAAGTCCACCAGAGTAAAAAATAGTGAAGACAAAGTCTCAGGTTTTGGAGAGTAAAACAAAAACAAAAAGCCAAAACAAAACAAAAATCTGACAGTTTAAATGACAGTTTCAGTACAGCAGAAGCTAGACTGCAGGGTTAAAAAGAAAATCATCCCTTAACAAATATCTGCTGGGAGTCAAACACTAAGTGTATAGCACAAATGTAGTCTACTTTTTAGAAAGTTTTCACTGAAAAAAGCAGAGATACAAGGTACCTGGAAAGCAAACAGCTGAAAAGAGAGATGTATAAAAGCCAGTGGTGTTTTAAGCATATTTCCAGGCACAGAATAAGAAGCACCACAGAAGTTTATACTAAAACAATTGATATTCCCTGATGAAGCAGTGCTCTGGACAGTGCAAGAGAGAGTTTCAGGAAGGAAATTCCGGTCAGGCAGGAGGCAAAATTATACTGTGCAGGGATGAGGAGCAGAGCAGTTATGTCCCACAAAGTGGGCCAGTCACAATGTGTCCACCGAGCAGTGATTCCCATTGGAGATTTGATGTGTGTAGTCCTCATTTAGGCAGACCTATTCACAGTGGCGACTCGACTTGCACCAGTCATCTTAAACTATCCAGAACCAGACAGAGCAGACAGCGGGGCTTGGCACGTGAGCCCAACTGTGGCATCTGCCAAGGACCAGGGCAAGAGCATCTCTGAGATGATGGATAAAAGATTGCGTAAAGGTGGAAAAACGTACAGATGATGCCAGGCCTAATCTCAGGGACAAATCTTCTGTCTGCCCTTCGATGGAAAATCCTTCACAATAATGTTCCCACTGACCTTTACAGTCTTTGTTTCTCATTATTTCCCTAGGTCACAAGGTTACTGAAGTTATCTGAGTGCTCTCCAGGAATTTCAGCTGGTGATTAAAAAGGAGGCCGGCAATCGTTAGAACCAAAACTAGGAGACTTACAATGGCAGAGATGGCTATTCAAATCAGAATTTGAAAGAGAGCGCAAAACCTGCTGACAATGATTTAGGCTGTCAGTGTTTTCAAAGACGATCCATGCGACAGGTGGGCACAGTAGTGTTTTCTAAGCAGTGGCCATGGCTATGTTCAGAGTTCCAGATGAAGGAGGATTCCTCTCACTTGAAGAGGAATCAAGTGCAGCTGAGGGGTCTAGCTCCTGGGAAGAGAGCGGCTGGGAAATACCGGGCAGGACGTCAGGCTCTGAGCAAGTAGGTTCAAGAGAGGGCTCTCTACTAGCATGGGACTGAGAAGCCCAGGCTTTTGGACCCACGACTGTCGAGATTACACAAAGAACAACAGCATGAAGAACACGTAGGTGCCTGGGGACTAACACCAATCATGTGTTTGGGGCAGTACATTCACTCTAGAAATGAGTTCACAACTCACATTTTTTGAACGACAGACATCATGATAAACATCAAAAATAAGAAAATGAATGAAAACTTTCTGCCAGTAACAAATATTTTAAAAACAGTGTGATTAATGAGTGAACAGAAATAACTGGAAAGTACTGTCTAGAGATGAGTATGTGGTGATGGTTAGAAAACTCTTCACAGTGCAGATGAGACCCCCAAAAAAGGGCTCTGAAGGATGCTTAGGAGTTTACAAAGCAGACAGGGAAAGAAAACTAAGGGCATTCCAAGTTGAGAAAATGGCATTTATAGAGTTCAGTATAGAGAACAAGACAAAAAAGCATAAAATGATATGTTAGAATAAAAAGTAGCTCTGTCTTACACCTAAACTATAAAGCATGAGGGGTGCTGCCATGAGATTAATAAGTCAGAGAGGAAGGGAGGGACAAGACTGTGAAAAAGTTACATGCATAATATGCAAAGGAGTTTGGATTGCACCTTACAGGTGACAGAGGGGCTGCTGGCCACACAGGTAGTATTAACTTAGTTCCAAGACAGTGGCGCCCCAGTGTGCAAAACCGTGGCCCACAAATGTTTCTCCAGTTATTGGGCAGAGGCGCAGGGCATGGGGCTCCAGAAGAAAGTAGGGGGCCAGACCCAGAGGCTTGCAGCTCAACGCCACAGGGCACGTTTCTACACACCCATGCTTTCCTTGCTGTGCTGATCTTCACTCTTCAAATGCCTGCCATCCCTGTGGACTAGAAATCTAGCAATCCGTTCGTTAAAGCTCAACCACGTACAACCACTTGCTCCTATGCTGAATGAAGAATGTAAGCCAATGGAATAAAGACATTAATCCAGTGGAAAGAAACTAATGTAATATTAGTTCTGAACATTATAGTAATCATAAATATGAATGTCTTTGAAGAACTTTTCCATTTTGAAATGTTTGTCTTCTTGTATTTTATAAGTATGCTTATGTGTTAGCCTATAAAACAGAAGAGTATTAAAATTACAGCCATGTAAGATCATGTAGGTGTGTGAATATGGATTTAAAAGGAACACAAAAATTATAGATTGAGAGATTAGGACTAGAACTGTGGATAATTATCATTTAAATTTTTGGTTTTGAGTAACAATCACTGTTATCTGTACAATATTTTAAAAATAAAGTGCTAAGGCCGTAAGGTTGTTCTAAAATGAACCGAATTCATGAGGCACACAAGAAAAATTGCCAAGTTGTGTCACTTTATACTTCAACAATCACATTTAGCAAATATCACTATCTCTATAAAGCTTTTCCTAATCATCCTAATTTTATGTTATCATTCCAACTAATCAAGCAGTGGAAATAGAAATTATCTATCTGTATGCATTCAATTAATGCCCAATATTACCACCTGAGCTTTCACACCCCACGTTTATTTTATTAAATATACATAGTCCTAAATTGAAAATCTACCTCTATGTAAATCTAGCTTTTCTTATCATACTATAATCCCATTACTTCTTTCTGGAAATTAATTAATTCATTTGTCAATTAATTCTAATGCTGGTACTTATACCAATTTCACTATTTTAAGATTTTTTTTTTAAGTTGATCTTCTAGAATGAATCTCATATGTTCAAACAGAATTATTAACTAACGGGAAATAATGTTTCCTCTTTGCTTGTAACATTAGGAAATTACCTAAAAATCATTAACCTGCAATTATACAGTTAATTTTTCATTTATAAGTTTTAAAAATGTGGATTTTAATCTGATCATTAGCTTATGTGGAATATGTGCAATATTTCTAATTTCTGTTGTGCAAAATTAATCAGAAATACAGCAGAAAAAGGATGCTTTGATTTTTGCCTCTGAACAAAACTCCATGTAAGATTCCTAATGTTTTATCATCGCACCAG
Organism: Rhinolophus hipposideros; assembly: GCF_964194185.1. Lineage (NCBI taxonomy): Eukaryota > Metazoa > Chordata > Mammalia > Chiroptera > Rhinolophidae > Rhinolophus > Rhinolophus hipposideros. Next base: position 29,215,437 of record NC_138048.1, read on the forward strand.
GAAAGGCAATAGAAAATTCTCAATGAACCTAATATTAATCCTAGAAGTAATTACACGTTCTTTGAAGAGATGTGCTCTTCAATTCTGATAATTCATAAATATTGTTCAAAAAACATTTCCCTGCATCACTAGCAAATAAAGGCACTACTTGACAGAATATAATTTTTTCCCCACACATTAGTTCCAAATATTGTGAAACTGAATTCTTTTTAAAAAAGAACCTGATTTATTTCATAGGTTTATTAAATTAGCAAACAAAAAATTAATACCTTCACAAACATTTCATATTAATAATGATAAACATGTCAGTCCTAATGGATTGTAAAATTCACTCGACACTCAAATATATTCTAACCCAGAAGGTAGCAAGCCCTCCATGATACAAAGAGGAAGCTGGTCTCCTAAGATGAGGTGACACAAATTCCTACAGTCATAATGTAAACTGGAGACATAAATTCATTCATTGGATACCCTCAAATTCCAATTAAATAAATTTATTACAGTAGCTAATATGCAATCAGCAGAAGTTTCACCTATTTAAGTTTTTTAGAAAAATGCCCATTTTACAGGAAAAAAGTGCCTTCAATAAAGAAAAATATTTTAAAGATGAACTTAATATCAAATTACAACTCAAAAATATACAAACATAAGCCATATCTAAAACCATAATAGTAAAATAGATGTGAATAAACAATCTATTTATAAATATATTAATGATACGAGATTGGTTAAAATACATCTCTGCTGTGAAAGGTTGACAAGTTTTCAGACCAATGGTAAATTTTATTCTGAGCCAAACAAAAAGAAAAATCACTCTACAGCAGAAAACCTGTTGAGGAATAGCTATATATGGTATTAATTGGAATGAGGGTAATATCTCCTACTATTTCAAAATGATGTTTGAAAAATTAAAAAAAAACAAAAACCTTGAAGCACTGTTCTAAATCAACATATATATTAAATTTATTTCTACCTAGGCTGGCTAAGAAAAAAAATCTATCTCAAAATATTTCTGCAGTTTATTTTTTATTCTGACTGTATGTAAATTGCAGAGAATTTAGAAAAGCATAAAGAAGAAATTACAACTCTACCAGCAAAACACAACTGGGATCATTTTACTGTTTCCTTTTAGTCTTTTTTCCTAATACGTACTGTAAAGTAAAAACTCCAGCTTATAACTTTACAACATTTAGACAGTCCCATTATTAAAAATTCTATAGATATTTTAAAGCAATGCTTCTCATTTTGAAATTATACTTCTTTTCAGGTTATGTGAGGAAACCAGTGGACCCTGAAGCACATTACTAGGAAGATTGGTTTAAAAGCAATTCCATCACAGACTGCATTAGGGTCCTTTGGGTAAGAAAATATAATTTTTAAAAAATCAGGGGGTTGATATCATACACAATTCCTGAATGTTTATGTGATATACACCTAACTGGTCCTTACTTTATCAGATAATTTAGTTAAGTGCAAGATTAACAATGATCATCAGTGACAGCTGTATTAAGCTTTCCCCTTTGCAAAATTCCTGTGTATCATAATTTAAGTTATGGAATAGGTATCTACTCTTGTATCACTGATGTAGAAAACTAAGGTATGAAGAAATTAAATGACTTACTACCCAGTCACCTTAGAAGAACTAGAAATCAGATCTTTCAAATTACCAGTATCATTTCTATCTGTGCTATTCTATATTGGTGTTTGTATAAGATGACACTGTGTAACAAACTTATTTGTTAAAATGTTCTGATGAAAACTGAAATGATATCTTTAAAAAAGGTAATGTTACATGCTTAATTAGATGAGGCTTGAGAAATTCTAAAAACAAGGCAATCATCTCATAGTGGGGGAGACTGATTCTATATCGTTCAAAGATTTTTTAAAAAACATGATATAAACACTTTCAGAACTAGAAATAAGCAAAACAGATTATTGTGATTATGTTATATTCCTTTCTGTATCAAGGTACCTTATATTTTGTCTCAGTTTCTTGTGTTTGGAATAGGGTAACAACACCTATCTCAAATGGTTGTGGTAAGGATTGATTTTAACACATTGTAAACTACTTGGTACTGTGCCTGCCACAAAGTAAGCCCCAATAAGTGTTAGCCATATAGAAGCCTTTTTTTTTTTCCTACCAGGAGTGAAATATAAGCATAGGCTCTAAAACTTCAACCTAGGGAAGGATTTCACACTCTATTAAGTGCTGATGTTTCAAAAATTCATTTAAGATTATCTAACTAAAACCTGAATGCTAATAAGCATCTACCTGTGTAGAAACGTGCTTAGATCTAAAAGAGGTCCGTTTACCAAATACATTTTTTTCCTTATACTTAGATTATATTTCCACATGCCTGTCAAAGTTTCAGCATCTTCATAACGACAGGCTTATGGCCACGATGCCATACTGTACTGAAAAACCACATGAGAGCAACATTAAGCTGGACTTACACGAGGAGATCAATTAAAAAAAAAAAATCTTCCCAGCAATAAGGAACAGTTCAATCCTCACCCTTTTCACTGCAATAAAATGGGAAATGCAATGGAAAATGTGTTCAATAACCGCAAACTGCTTCAAACATTGCGGTTCGCTGCCTGAAAGCAGTACTAAAAGGGTGGGGGGAAAAAATCCGTTCTGCATTCTCTATCCCTCATGGTGATTATTCAATAAACAGTTTCGCTTGCTTCTGGTATAGGTTTTTCAAGAACTGCAGATGGCAAACAAGTTTTGCCCCTTCCTGGGAGGGCCTTACACTTTTAACGCGGAACGCTCCATTTGGGTCAGACCCCGCGTCTGATCTGGGCAATCTCGGCCACCATCCGAATATAGGACGTCCTGAATCCAAGACTCAAAAGAAAACCAGAATATATTTCATTCGCTTTTGAACCTGAGCACTTTCACCAAGGGTAATCATAAACACGTGCCTTTAATAGGTTTAAGACGCTATTTAATTACCTTGCCTTTCTACTCTGTCCACCCATCCCTTTAGCTTAACTTTTAAGGTTCACGTCTCCGAAACTTCTCTCCTTCCTCCCGAAGACTTTCCCCCAAAGAATCCAGTACCAAAAAGGAAGACCTGATAGCAGGCTCTCGCTCCCCTCTTTTCAGGAAAAGGAATGCTCTTGCCAAAAAGGTACCGCCGCGCCACCCGGCTGAGCGCACCTTTGCCGCCGCACGCCGCGCGCGCCGAGCCCGGTCGGCCCACCCCCCGCAGCGCACCGCGCCCCCCGCGCGCCTGCAGGCGCCGCCAACGGCCTGCAGACCCCGCACCTCCGACGCTCCGCTCGCGCCCCGGCCGCCCACGGGGCTCCACGCGCCGCGCACTCCCAGGCGACCACTCACCTTGCTGGGCTCCGGCGTCCTCGAGCAGCAGAAGCAGGATGAGTAAGAGCAGAAGGAACAGAGGCATAGGGGAGGAGGAGGCGTCGGAGCGGGGAGGGAGGAGGCAGGAGTGCGAGTGGAGGAGCGCGGCCCGGGCGGGGGCGGCGGCCGCGGCCCGGACTCGCGAACGGTGCGGGCTGCGCCCGGCTCTCACCACCGCCGGGCTCGCCATCGCGGCGGCCGGCAGTCCGCCTGCATAGTGCGGGCGCCCCGGGTGTCCCGCGCGCCCCGGGGCCGCCGCACCCAGCGAGCAGGCGGCGGAGGAGGCGGGAGAGCGAGAAGCAGCGCGCGCCGCGCCTCGCCCCGCGCCGGGACCTCCTCCGCCCCTCACTCCGCTTTCGCCGCCTCCTCTTCGTCCCTTCCCTCCGCTCCCCGCCCAAGACCCCGGCAGGAGTGCAGGGGAGGGGAGGGAAGGAACTGCGGGCTTGAGGCGCGGGAGACGGCAGCGGCGGAGCTGGGAACGCGCCTCCCTCACGGCGTTCTTCAACCCTAGCCTTGCTCGCCGCGCTCGCCCGCCGCTCAGGCTAGCTGGCAGGCAGGCCGGTCTCCCGCTCCCTCGCGCTCCCTCTTGCGCGCTCTGGCCACGCCTCCTCGGCCAACACGGCCAATCCGAGGTCGGCTCCGGTCCGTCTCCCCCCGCGCCATCCAATCAACACGCTCTCTCCTCGGTCGACCCGTTAGCTCCCCGGCCCACTCCTCGAGCCCCACCGCCTCTCATCTCTTTCCTCCAATCCCCTGAGGCCTTGGGAAGCGTCCCACCCGCCTCCCCCAATCCGGGTTCCACCCCCAAGCTTGGGCCCTCGGCGGCTCCCGCCCGGCCCGCGAGTTTGTTATTGTTGGGACCACAACCCAAGCTGATCCCGCTGAGGCGGCCGCTTGTTCTGGTCAATGACTTCCGGGACTCCCCCCATCCGGCTCTCCCTGCTGCTCAGGCCCTGCTTGTTCATTGCTCCTCCCCCGCCGCACATCAGGCCACTGGAAGGGGTGGGAAACCTGGATCCTGGATGGTTGTAGCTGAGAGCTGAGTCTGAAGGACATTCCCCCCCCCCCTTTAATAGCAGGGCAGTTGTCTTTAAATTTACACTACAGCCAATTGTTGCAGCTACTGCGAATCATAATAGCAGATCAGTGCTCCATTAAAATATATGTATTTCCTGTTTTGAATGCCTTGTACTATATTAGGGGAGAAACACACAAAAAAGGATATAACAAGATCCATGCCCCCAAAGCAATTTAAACCAAACGTCCTAACATTCATTCAGCCATCCTACCGAGGGTTGTTGAGCACCTGCTGTCTATCTGCAAACCCTGCGCTATGAGTTGGAGTTGTAGCCATAAACCCAGAAATCTTCCAGGATCTGGTGTTGGGACAGAGATGGAACTACATCATGAAAGTCAGAATAAAATAAGTGCTAATTAGAGTCACACGCAATTTGATGGAGACTATCAGGGGATGGAGTGACGAAAAGAACTGGTCTTTGGGAAAGGGGAATCCGCAGGACTAGCAGGTGATTGGTTTTAGAGAGGAGAGAGGTGCCATCCTGGATGTTTTTCACATGGGCTCTTAAGAGAAGGCTGGTGTCATTAACAAATACAGGAAACTGGAAAGGTGGAGCAGGTTGTGTGGGAAAGTGAGTTAGTTTAGTACATACTGAATTTGAGATGTCCACTCAATTAATATGGGAAGCTATATAACAGGCAGGTGGACATTTTGATCTAAAGTTTAGGTTGACCCTGAAGTACCCTGAAGTTATGGGTGGAAGTCATGAATACATGTAATATCCAAAACCATGGAAGGGATTAATATCCTCAAATGGAAATCTGAGAATTGGAAAGGACTTTGGAGGTCATCTTTTACAACTCCCCTGCAGATCCCTCATGCATTAAAACCTTCTACCAAATTTATTCAGTAAGTATTTATTGGATGCCTATTAAACCCTACTAGGCTTTAAGCCTAAAGTAGGTAGTGTATATAGGAAGTTTTATCAGAGGGGCCTACATTCTGTGTCAGAGGTGTTCATGTAAAGAAATCCATTGCTATCAGCGGCATGTTGGAAGTATGGACTGGTGCCACAATACTATAATGGATGGATTCTAAGAAACCCATTGTGGTATGAAACTCCAGCTGTCTTGAATAAGAGGACCAAGTAAGGAAGATTATCTCAGGGCAGAGGCAAAATGGGCTGGTTAGCAGGTGATTAGTGTTGATGGAGCTACATGTGGTTAACTATTGCTAATGTGAGGAACTGAAGATTAGTCTGGAAAAGTCGGTAAGGGCAAGACCTCAGACAGGCTCCGGAGTCAGGATTTTATTTTGTAACATTAAAAAACAACTAAAGGGGTCTAAGAAAAAGTGACATTATTCGATTTTTGAGAAAACTCAACCAGAGAGGAGAATTAGGAACGGACTGGAGTAAGAGCAAGAGTAAGCCAGGACAGCCAGTCTAGTGACTGGTCCAATGATTTGTATAGTTAAAAAAGTGAAGTGAGTCTGAACTGCAGTAGCAGTAAGCTTGGAAAGGGAAGATTAACTGGAAGAATATTAGGCATGTAGTAACTGATTAGATCTGGGGAGGAATGAGGAGCTGAGAAAGTGTTCAGGTTTCTAGGTAGAAGGCAGTGCCTTTTACACAGCAAGGGAATATGAGAAGGGGAACTGGTTTGGTTGGATGAGGAAGTAGAAGACAAGATAATGAATTCAATATTGGCATATCAGTCATGATGTGTTAATGCGGCAAGCAGTCAGTCCTGTACTGTGACTTCTCATAATAGTCTTTTTGAGACTACCCAACTCATTCATTGGACAACTCTTTTCATAGGGCATTGAGTGATGACCCTGAGGTCACAGGGTGGTGACAGAGCAAGGTATTATGAATTTCAGGTTGGCGTCCTATTGACTACATAGAACTGCACCAAGGCAGAGAATTCACCTGTGAACTAGCAAAGTTATGGAAGCCTTTCTGGAACAGGCAAAACCTGGGATATAGCCCCCTGTGATGCAGGGTCTCAGCTCCCGCTCCCCGCACAAGAATGCAGGGTATGGTGAAGCCAAAAAGGAACACCCACGGAGCCATAGATAGGGGAGTCATACCACCATATTCTCGCTGGCGGCTGAGTTAAAGACATAGGACGCAGGAGCCACAATCCAACATCCGCTTCTCTGCCAACCAACCAACCCTTAGCATAGCCACAGCAGTTATATTTGTGGCTAATTGGCTAACTGGTTACAGTTGATGGCCACACAGACACAGTGGATGGCCATGCGATGATAGCTGATGGCTGTCTAATAACCAAGCCAGCACCTTTCCACGTGATGCCGAGGGCCTAGAAACTGCTCTCTGAGACTCTGTCCCCACACCCCCTCTAATTCTTGTTAATACAGCATGAAAAGATCCAGACTACATATGCCTAAAGCAAGAAGTAGGAGCCCTTACATTTTTTTTATCCCTGTTTTACTCACTGTCTTGTATTTTAAATGGTTGTTAAAAGTAGATAATAGAGAGGTGAAGAAGTTCTAAATGAGATCAGTGGCAGGAAAGGCATGAGGGTAGAAGGGGCAAATTGAAGTTATATTTAAAAAGGTGAAGTCAAAAGGTCTTGGTGACGGTTACCATTTGACAGTTTCTATATTCTTATGCTTCAGCTTCCTGGGTTTTGCTTTGGAAATACACAGTATGGAACTCTGGCTACAGAAATCTGTGGAGTCCCTTCTGATGAATGCACAAGGTATGGCACAGATGTGGGAAAGGGTTGATGCTGTTTCTGCTCCTATTCTCTCCCCACTTCTGATCATTGTCACTCTACTGAGTTTCAAAAACGATGACAGAAGACTGCATTGAGATACCCAAAATCTCTTTTGTGAGACCTTATACCAAAGGAACATAACAGGCATTCATTTTTAGGACAATACCTGGATAGAGTGGAATTCTAGTTTATATTATCTTTCTTACTGTGCACTGCTGTAGCCAACTTTGTCGTCTTTCTTGCCTCTGGGACTTGTTGTGTTTGGCTGAGATCTTCTGAGGCTGTGGGAGCAATATTTGTCCAGGATTATTTTATCCACATGAGCCAGATGGCTGGGCTGGATCAGAACTAGGGATTCTAAGCTGGACCCAAAGTGGATAGGTCTGGAGAAAGCCATCGTCATAGCAACCGGAGGCCTCCAGAAGCTCAAGTGCCTCCACAAAGTAAGCCCATGTCCCAGCTCCTTACTACAAAGACTCAATAAGATATGGGCTTTAGAGGTTCCCCTGGGAACAAGACTAACAAATAAAACACAAACTGAGCAGTGTCTTCATTGCACTTGAGGTCATTGACATGTACGAGGACTTGTAGCAGCCATGTTTGACTCCCTTCGTTGACTGGTAAATGAATTAATGCTTTGGATGAAGACTCTGGCGAAGACTAGGGCTTCAGGAAAGGAACACACAGGATTATATATGAAATATCAGGAATTAAAATGTGTACCACTTTGATGTATTTATGTTTGTTTACTTCATGTTCAACATATAGATTTTCAGCCTAAATTTTAATTCACCAGAACTTTCTCCCCTTTCCCTCTTTTCTCTCTTCCTTTTTCTCATTTTCTTTTTCTCTTAATTGATAAAGAATGGAGGAATAGAGAAAATGGAATTGACCTGTGGAGAAAAGGAGAAATATGAAAAGAATGGTTACATCCCACTACTTTGCTTCCAAATGAATTACAGTTCAGCCACTGCTAAGGAAATTAGAGTGGAGGAAAAGAACCTGGGGGCTGGTTCCTTTGCTTCATACAGAAACATCTGGGTTTTAATGGTATGATACAGTAAGAATCATTGGCACCATCATTGCTATTAAATGTCTGTTAAGCATTAATAAAACAGAAGAGGCTCATTTAATATGGCATTTATACTGGAAACCTTGGGATGACGGTATGTAATGAATCACTGGTGGGCTTTATCAGTGAGTGTATATTTTTGGCAGGATAACAGAAAGAGGGAACAAACGAGAATTTACTTTTGTGTTCTTCCAACAGGGTGGGAGAGAAGAAGAATGTGGCAGTTCTGGGGAAGTGTTTCCAACTTCAAAGCCCAGGGCCCTAAGATCTGGTTACTGTTCTCACAGGAGCATTTTCTTTGTCCTGTTGACTGTTTGGGCAAATGTTTACAGCCAAGTTTGTTGTTAAATGTCTGAAATCTGCTGAGGAGACTTTCTTCCTTTCTGTGAACAGAAGTGGTTTGGATACATTTTTCTCTTTATCTTGTGAGCTCCTTTCAGTTATTCATTTCCGATAAGTCTAGCTCTCAAGTTTGTTACTCATATTTTCTTAACATTTATAAACTATTTCTTTAGCTATTTGTTATAGCAAATTTAAGAAAGAAATGTTAGGAACCTAAATTGATTACAGAAGTTATTTCATTTCTACTAGTGGATAATGACATTACAAATCTTTTCTTGGCATATTTCAGCAACATAACTATAATCATTTTCCATTTGTCTCTTCCTCCAATCATATTCCTTTTTGTCTTCCTACCGCTCTCTGCCACCGCCCATTTGGTTTTTCTGGGAACATAAGAAATTTAATTCACTCTCTTGTGGGTCAGAACAAGAAGGCTTCAGTTTGGTATTTTATCTTTGATGGTGGCTTTGATGGTGGCTGCAAAGGATTTTAGTAAAAATATGAAATGTGACCTCCATGACATCATCATGCCTAGACATTAGAAAATTAATGATATATGAATGGTTAACAGAGAACTAAAAAATGAATGGTGAGCATACCAGAGTATCGGAAATAATATTGTTTCGGTGTGCAATGACTGTATGCCTCTCCTGCTATATGCCTGTATTCTTTTTTTCCTGTGGGACCTACGCTGGCAACGTCGTCGAGAATTAAATATATAGAGTTCAAATGCTGTTTGGCTTCTGAGAAATTGAGTTGTTTCATGAAATCATGGAAACAGCCCTAGACCAGACTCTTATATCCAACTTGCACTTGAAAGTGCTGCATAACCCCCAGCAAGTTTCCTACCTTTAGTTAACCAGTGTCTTTGTCCACAACAGGCGATGGTTGGCTCTCACTGTAGATTTCAAGTTTAATAAGTCTTCCAAACTCTCATTATCTGCTGCTCCCTTTCGTCTTATAGCCAAATTCTAAGTCCGTAATTCCTAAATCTGTACCTAATGTTGAAGGAAGAGGAAACAAAAGCTGATGACCACAGAATTCCTCTCTGGGAGAGCATTGGCTGTGCTGAACCAGCATGTACCTTAAAGGGTGTGCTTCTCCCCCATGACCCCAGCCCAACAATGCTTTTCTGAACTGGAACTAGATGAAGAGTCCCAGTTCTGTTTTGCAAGCTAAGCAAACAGGGCTCTGGAGCAGGAGGGTAACCTTATCAGGAAGGAGATGGGGGAGGTCAGAGGAGATAAAGCAGGCCAGAGTTGTGGTTGGAAGCTGGAGTTGAAGAGAGGTGAGAAATAGTGAAAATTCTCCAGTGGTTGGAATGCAAAGATGCTTTGGTAGGTAGATATCGCTAACAAGTTCTAGTTGTTTGCTGTATAAGCTATATTGTAACCTCCCCCCTGCCTTCCTCTCAAATTCTCCATTAAGTTTACTGTAGTCACAGACTTGCTCGGGTAAAACTTTGCGGAAGAGCAGGCATCTAAGCAGGAGTGGGGGAGGGGACTTGGGGAATGGGGAACACTCAGGTTGGTGTTCAACTAATTGATTCTACCTAGAAGGCCAGTATCCTCGGAAGTGAAATGAAAGTGGAGAGTAAAAATTCAGAGAAAGCAGGAGACTCCTAGAACCAGAGATTTTGAGAAATGTAAACTTGTCACTTCCCATCCTCTTGACAAGAAACTAGGCTTCCATCCCCAGATTGGAATCATCCAGGCAGCTGCTTTCTGTTACACCAGAACAAGCAAATAATAATACAATAGTTCTTTTTATTTTTTAAGAACGAAGAGAATAGAAATAGAAATTGGGATTTTTTAAATGTGCAGATCACTTCTTTTAATGATTCCTTTTGAATCCTTTAATTAAATGTTAATTTAGAACCTTTAAATTTAATAAGTCAATAAAATAGTAACTAATATTTTAAATAATAACGAGCCTTTAGAAATTTAGTGTTTAAAAGAAATACCTTAAGTTTTTAAAACAAAGAATACCATCTTCTGTGTATCACATTCACAGACTAGCTAATATTAACCTGCCTTTTAACACAATAAGATACAAATGAGATGCAGAATATATTACACATTTTTCATTTAAACAGATCTTTTTATTTTTGGCATTCTATTAATCGTGGTTTGCAAAATGACAGATTGTGGACTAAAAGGAAATAATGTATTGTTCAGATTAATCTGACTTTCCATGAGCGTCCACATTAATAATCAAGTTTTAATGTCAATCAAAATAATACTTACCTTTGACTGACATACAGTATCATTTTGTTCATAGTTAAAAGACTGCACAAAAGTGAAAATGTGAGAGATTTTTCTGAAGGATCGATTGCAGACCAAAATAACTCCTAGGAGAAAAACAAAGGAGAATATAATTTCCCTGACCTAGCTATATTTTTTATTATTATTCTTGAAGGACTGTACATGCCTCGTGCTCATAGAATTTTGAATAAATAGGGCTATTTTCTCACCACTTATCTGGCATTATTTACTGGTGATCCCTTTAAGTCAATGCTTAGTTTCCATTTGTAGATCTGAAACTATTACATTCATTTTTTTGTGTGAATATAATCAGTATATTTGATACTACTCACTTGACTAAAATGGGGGGTAAGAACAGGCCTTGATAAAAGACATAAATTATTGAGTCAAAAAATTCATGGATTTCCTATTTATTTAGGACACATTTGGAAGACACCCAGATGTCCCATCTAGTGCCAAAATTTAACTTTGTTTAGCTGTTTGATTTGAAACAGCAAATGTGGTGCCCCCCCAAAAAAAATCAATTACCAGACGTAAGGTAATTCAAGATTTACTTTAGTCTTTATATCATTTGCTATTATTCTCATACTCACAAATAAGTAATATTCAGAAAGTACTTCATTATCACAACGTAAATATAGCCACTCACTCTAGATACTGATAGTTACATATGCATGCAATTAATTACGTTACCTACAAAATGATATCCCCACCAGAAGAGCCATGCTGAATCAGCCCCTAGATTTTATTTTAAAAGTAACTACAACACTGTGTATAAGTAAATTGACATTATCTCCTAGTGAACAAACTCATACAGCTATTCATGCATGCTTACGGCATCCACTCATTTAGAGGAATTATACTTATACATGGCCCAGAATAAAATTTTTAACACCATCTGTACCCTACTGGAAAACAAAATGAAATAAATAAGCTATGTTTGAAGATATGTTAAAATATTACACTCAAATCCCATCTGTAATCATATTATTGCTTCTGAAAGTTATTTCCCAACTTTTATGTCTACATATTCTGCTTGTAGAGAATTTAAGTTCTTCTTAACCTATCAAGAATTTGTCCTGGGGGGGTGGGGGGAGGGAGATGAGGGTAAGGGGGATCAAATATATGGTGATGGAAGGAGAACTGACTCTGGGTGGTGAACACACAATGGGATTTATAGATGATGTAATACAGAATTGTACACCTGAAATTATGTAATTTCATTAACAATTGTCACCCCAATAAATTTAAAAAAACAAAAAAAAGAATTTGTCCTGGTCCTGGAATCATTTTCATAATTTTAAGTCTCATTTTATTCTATCATATAAAATAACCCCGACCTTTACTTTCCCAACCCAAATGAATATAAGAGATAGCTAACATTCATGAAATGTAGAGCAAGTAGTCTCTAAATAGCTTTCTTTAAAAAATTGTCTTCATGGACTTGATGTAGCTAATAAATATATTTAGGAGAAGACAACATGAATTGTCACTGAAGGTATCTTGAGAATTTAAAATATATTTGGAGGGAAAAAGGCAAAGAAGCTCAGAGATCTACATCTTACCCAGTGAATGTTAATTTTTCCCCATTAGGTTTCCAACTTGATTTAAAAACAAGCTGCATAAAAATTATGACACATCATTTTATGGACTATGGAATAAAATGAGCTACTCTATTGAGATGGTAAGTACAACAGAATTGCCTGATGGAGCTTTACAAGTTCTGAGAGGCCCCTTATGGAAGGAAACCTGTGGCCTCCTCTCAGTAGTGGAGGGGAAAATATTGAGAATCGTTGAGTTAGAAGATTTAATTCTGACCACCAGGCTGCGAGAGGTCATTAGTGTCTGGCTTTTTCAGATTTACATTTAAAATCCTCATGTGTCTGTTTCTGCCAAGCTTACACCCATCCTTCATGTAAGCGGCATATCTCTTTTGCTGTAAGACTCTAAATGAAACACTTTGATCAGTTAATGGAATGTACTTGACCCATTGCCCTCTCAGTCACAATATTGATTCACAGCCACAAAGAGCAATGGGCAGCAAGCTAGGCTGCAGATAGTGGCTAAACCCCGGCAACAGGTCAAATGTGGTGCTGGCTTAATGGGTCCCTCTGTCTTCAGCAAGCAGATCACCTGTCACAGTGGGTATAGCTTTCTCATTGTAGGAATTCGTTACATACAATTTCCTGTCGCCAGCATTCCTCAGAAGGCTGAGGTGCTCCTATAGCAACTGAAGAATCATGGAGTCTAACATTGAGTCACCTCTCAGGGACCCTGGGCAGAAGAGAAGGGCAGAGGATTCATATTTAGTGAGCATCTACCTCTGCGAGGCATTTTATACATCATATTGTGGACATCTCATGGCATCTCAGTGAGGGAAGTATAGTTATTCAAATATGGGCACGCTGGTTCAGTGATTAGGCCAGGACCCAGCTGGGTTGAGACTCCAGGCTCGTCTAATGTGTGAGCTTGTGTTTTTTTCACTTGACCACACCGCCTCAATGTTATTCTAGGAATTTTGCTTATATCACTCTGTGACCTGGATTCTTTCCAAAGCCTGCTACCAGCAGGCAACAAGTACCTAATAAAAGTACATTATTTTTTTCTGTCATGAAATTTTTATTTGGTACTAATGGCTATTTTTAAAACTGTGCTAGTAAATGTCCATTTTATCACTTGCATTTTTCTGAAATTTCATGCAAAAATGCAAGCCTTGAATATTTTGAAAGGTGCACAGGCCCTGGTTTTGGAGTTGTATAGGATTGAATTCAGTGCACAGAGAATGTATTGGCATTCCTCATTGCTTAATGGAGTCCCACAAAGGTTTGAAGAATCTGAGAGATTAATTTTCAGTTAAAAATATGTGGATTGACCGCAAACATTTATTCCACCCTTAAAATGATGTTAAAATGACATTAGAAGAATTAAGAAGGTAAGTACCAATAATGACAAGGGCTAGGGTTTTAGAAATTAAGGGAATACCAGGCGGAAGGGCTGGAATTTAAGAATCGGAGCTGAAAATGGAGTTGGGGGATGTGAATAAGTGAATGTCTACATATTGAACAACAGCACTCCAAGGCCCTTTTACCATCCAGCTTTCACAATTCCAAAGACCAGGTCACAACATGTACCTAAAAAATAAATGGAATGTTCTGAAACTTCACTGGGATTCTGGAACATTCTGCCATGCCACACTACCCATGCTGCTTAGATTTTATCTTAGGCTTACTGTGGGTCAGAGTGTGCCAGACGGTCAGTAGATACTTTCATCCCATATCCCTGGAATCCCAAAGGCCTGTTTGCATTTTAACAGCTACTGATTAGAAGGCCAAGAGCATGTATTCACGGTGCACAGCTAACCTGAGCCAGGTGGCAACATAAACACATGAAATTTTCTAATGAATACGCAATAATTTTGTGACAAAATCAGCTGAGTTTTGATGGCAATTCTTCTCAACTACTGGTACATCTTAGAATAACCCTTCATCACCAATACCCCAAAAGGGACAATTTCTCTATCAAAAGTCATGCTTGTGTCTCTATTTTGCCCCATCTCCTTTCCTCCTCACCTTGGTTTGCTATGTCCACTGCATGAAGTCTACGTACACTTCCTCCACAGTGTGAGCGAATGGCATGGTACAAACTATGAAGAATGACTGGAAATCACAAATGTTGCTTTACACTGTTGGATTCTCTTAGCATATGTATGAGATTTTAGAGAATCTCTTCCAGGAGCTTGATTATTTTTTTAATCTTGTTGTGAAGTGATTCATAGACTATTCCTTTAAGATCATGGGGATCTTAAGATCCAGGCTTATTTTAACTGTGACTGTCATCCTACATACGTGATTACATCCTAAGTTACTAAATTATTTATGGGTAGAGAGAATGGATTATTTTACATAATTTTAGTGTCTCTTGACCATAGATACTACCATGCTATGTTTACAATAAAACTTTGATGAATAAATAATGTATGGATGAAAGAATTGTGAGTCTTTGTTGTTTAAATTCCAGGTATCACCCTTCTATTTCCAGGTTTTGCCACTAGCTTATATTCTAAGACCCATGTGACAGGATAAAGATAAAAAAATAAATCTCTGCTTAGTTAAATCTACATACTCAGGTTTCTGTTATTTGGAGGCAAATGTAATCCTAACTGATGTGTATTTATGAAGGAGGGAGGTACCACAATCCTGCTGAAACAAAATATAATGCATATTCACATTGGACGTATTCTAAGAGGACTTTCTATTGAAAAGACTTTGTTATAAATTGATACAACAGCCCCTTTCATGAATGCTGAGTATAGATAGAGTTAGAGCGAGACTGCTATTCCCTATTCCCTAATCTGATTAAATAAATATTAAGTAATTTCTAACATGTCAAACATATTGCCCACAATACTATATAATAAGATATAAATATAAATTAGGAATCACTTTCTAACAAGCTCATGAAACTTGTTTGAGATGCCTGGGTAAGCACACAAATATGTATGCTACGAAGTGGAGTCTGATGCAAACTATGAAATTGGTGTCAATGTAATAGAGGTAGTCATTGCATTTTGTTGGAGGAGTCTGGAAATCTTCATAGAGAAGGCCTGGAAGAATAGACAGGATTTCAGTAGGTTGAAAGGTTAGGACACTATCGAAGAAGAGAATGGTATAGACAAAGGCATGAAGGTGGGAACATGCAAGGTATGATCTTCAGAGTTACTAGCTACCATATAAACTATTCTATTTTTTTTTCAGGTCCTGACAACTGTCAAAATATCATTTAGATTATTGAGATCCCTGATTTATATTTTAATTCAGTCACCCTTCACCCTTTTGTTAGAGAAAAATTTTACTTCTTCATTTAGTTCTAGCAATGAAAGTAGGGACTTGAAGACATTGCAATTTGAGCGTATTAACATAAATGCATTCCTCATTTGTACCTGCCATCTGTGAGAGATTTTCAAATATACTAGTATATCTTTATTTTCTATGATGATTTGAAAGATGCCTATTTTAACGCTATCATGATTATAATACATGCAATCTCCTTGATTATCCTTGCCCACTGTATAATGTGTGATGTTCTTTAACTGCACTCCTTGTCAAGTAAAAGAATATTGTACAAAGGAAGTGATAGAGCCTGAGAACTGATAAGAGTGTATACTTTGTGAATTGTTCCACACTGTGGGAAAATACCTAATGAATCTTTGTCACCTTACCTGCCTATTTTATAAATGAATTCTGTGACAGACTTTATTCCTTGATAGTGGGATGAAGAGATTACCCTTTTTCAAGTAATTAATACCATACAGTTGTTTGTACATAACCTGAACAAATCATCCAAATGATTGAGCAGTCTGTAAGGGTTTCAGAAAAGAAATTTAATGAAATGTGTGTATATCAAAAACTATTGCAATGTGTGGGCACAGAGAAGCTGGAATAATGCTACTTTTGAGACTGTCACTTGTAGAATATGCACTGTTCCACCCTACAGAGTGGCATTCACGTCATAGTCTGTGGAATGACACCCTTGTAGCTGGACGGTGCACAACCTTCAAGGCTATATGACACCGCCCAGGCAATTCTTTGTGTATGCTTTTTTTTTTTAATCTGAAGAGCTTTATTTATTTACTTATTTACTTATTTATTTTTTATTGGGGAACAGTGTGTACTTCCAGGCCTTTTTTCCAAGTCAAGTTGTTGTCCTTTCACTCTTAGTTGTGGAGGGTGCTGTTCAGCTTCAAGTTGTTGTCCTTTCAGTGTTAGTTGTGGAGGGCGCAGCTCAGCTCCAGGTCCAGTTGCCGTTTCTAGTTGCAGGGGGCACAGCCCACCATCCCTTGTGGGAGTTGAACCGGCAACCTTGTGGTTGAGAGGATGCACTCCAACCTACTGAGCCGTCCAGGAGCTCAGCAGCAGCTCAGCTGAAGGTGCCATGTTCAATCTTAGTTGCAGGGGGCGCTGCCCACCATCCCTTGCGGGACTCGAGGAGTTGAACCAGCAACCTTGTGGTTGAGAGCCCACTGGACCATGTGGGAATCAAACCGGCAGCCTTCGGAGTTAGGAGCATGGAGCTCTAACTCCGGGCCGGCCCCTTTGGGTTAGCTTTTGCTTATTGTGGCTGAAGGGCTGTCCCTCGCCAAATTTCCCTGTGTATTCTGCCTTTCCTCTAGCTCTGATGTTTCCTGAATCCTTTGCAATGGGATCTATGGGCAGCTCTGTTATCCTGGGCTGTCTTCAGCTATGTCCTTGACACCCTGGACTACCCTGAAAACTGGGATTCACATACCCACTGTCTTTGTTGGGTGATTGATGGGAATGTTTTCTCTGTGTTACCATCTTTTTCCTCCTTCTGGATGCCAAGGTCTTCCCCTGCCTATGACTTTTTGTTTCAAAGGGAATCATGTTTTGTCTTTGTGTCCTTTTATTAGGGTAACTATATCATATCTTGTTCAATCAGGGATACTTTCAGATGTAGTATATGGTCATCCTAAGTCAAGGGCACAAGGACCTAACATGATTCTCTAAGAAGGAGCTGTCAATAATGACACAGGAGTAACAGGTGTAAACTGTCTTGGGCACCCTGGGGTGTCAGATCACCTACCCTTCTCTTTCACCAAGCTAATATGCAGCAGGTTAAGACTTTTGTCTGAACTATTTCCATGCAGTAAGTAAGTAGCCATTGTCTATAATGCCCCTGAATGCGTCCTCACCATCACAGCCCTGCCCCCAGGACTCCGTAGACCTCCCTACTCTCCAGCATCTAAACTCGTAACCCTGGAGGCCTCTAGGGCTCCGTTCTGATAGAGATCTGTGCCATACCAGCTGCTAAATACCTTCGATATTACCCCCGCCCTTCTCCTATTAATAGCAAAGTCCCTTTTTCTCTTACTTTGTCATTCTGTCAGAGTCCACTTCCTGGACTGGGAAGATATCCAAGTTTCAGCTTTCTATTTCATCCCTACATACATCTGTGTCATATACAATGTTGTAGATGTCATTTATATGCATCATAAATAGCAAGATTTTCTTCTGCTTCAAGGAGAGGAAGGTATTTGATTCTATTATCAACATCACAGAACTGCAGTGTGATTATGATTAAGCAAGCAGCTTTGAGAGGAGAACTCTGTCTGTCTTCACAATCACAGCACTGTAGAGAGATGGTTCCTGTCTGGGAATCCACTCTCCTAACTGGAATGTGGAGAAAAAGACTGGTCTGCCTGAATAAGGATAGAAAAACTAAAGAATTTAAAAAAGAGTTATGACTAAAAAGAGGGTAGAAAACTATTGTGTCTTTTGTTTCAAAGTCACATGCCAAATAGTTCAGATTACTGGGTCAAATTAAGACCTGTCCAGAAACAGGAGAGAAAAAGAGAAAAATTTAAATTTTGTGATTGATGTAAAACATTTTCCCTGTTTTGAGACCATCTCTTTCTTAACCCTTCACCGCCCCTTCTCGTTTGCTCACTGCCTGTATTGCGCTGGACGCGACACTCATGACTTTATGAATCTGCTGCTTCCAACATTCCAGATAGAAAGGAAGGCAAATATCCACTCTATTCTTGGAACTCAAACTGAAAGTGAAATCTGAGGGAAATTTTGTGCGTCTGTCCTAGTATCCTCTTTACATTTTTATTAATGACTTGGCTGAATGAATAGAAATCATGGTGTTCTCGTCTACAGATGACTAAATGCTGACAGGAACAGCTAAATATAAAATTATAGCTGTAAACTCTATATTCATTCTTCTCTGTGCTTTACATATATTATTAGCTCATTTAATTCTTATTGTATAGATGGGGAATTTGCGGCATAGGGACATCAATTCACTTGCCCAGAGCCATACCGCAGGTTAAGCAAGTTAAAGTCTGAACCCAAGTAGACTGGCTCTTACGTACTACATGTTTTGATGCCGTCAGCATGGTGTAAGAGTTAAGCCAATAGAATGGATCCTTTTGATTTGCTAAAATAAGGGGCAGAAAACAACAGGTAGGGAAAGAACTCGCTTTATAATAGTTTATATGAACAAGGACAAGGGCTTTTAGTTAGTCATAATCTGTATTTGAACAGAAACAAGCTGCGTCTAAAATGGTTAACACAACCTCAGACTTCTGACAAAGAAAAACAGGATTCGGCAGAGAAATGGTAAATGTGCTGCTGAATTCTATACTCTGACCAATAGATTGCGTTGGCATATTTCTTCTAAGTCTAGTGTCAGAGTTCACAAGCAACATTATCAGACTCAAGATGTGTAGGATGTTTAGCCAAAATGATGGTCTGTCTAGTGACCACTTCTTAGGAAATAGGATAGAAGCTTGTCTAAAGGGGCAATGTAACAGCAGTTTCCAGACAGTCCAAGGAAGAAGTATGCCCTGTGAGGTTACCAGGTAAATACTTCAGCTCAAGACCAAGAAGAACCATCTAAATGTTCAAAGTCCTCTACGATAGTGAGGGCTGCCTCATTATGCAGTCAGCTCCCAGGCAATATAAGTTTTAGGAAGTTTCTGGATAACCATGTGTTGAACATGTCATTTGTTGGGAAATAATATTAATTAGAATACCATTCCAACTAGGCTGTTTTAGGAATCTGGCTTTTCAAAGGTAGTTTTTAGCCAAAACAGTTTCCCACACAATCGTTAACTAGAAAGAAAACATCAAATTACTGTAGGCTTCTCAAAACTCATATTAGTACATAACGATGGGCAATTTCATTACAGCGAAATTGTAATGATACTTAAAAGGAATGATACTTAAAATGAAACTTTGAGACTGCTTATCATATATTTGAAAAAATGTTGAAAGCCCAATTTCAAATGGATGTTTTCCAGCCACTTTCGTGTTTCTAAGTGCTCTGTCTTTGGGAAAATGCAGCAATAAAGAAAAGTATGAAAGTTAAGTGGCTGAACACCCTGACAGGATACCCTGAACAGGGAGAGCACTTGTGATGAATGAGGGAGAAAAGGTTAACGTAATTAGAGAAATGAATTCTGGGTAACTCCAAAGAACATGTCTTGTGAGTCATCTATGTTCACATTCCGTTGAACTTTGTCTATCCTAAGGGAGATGAAGCAATTACATAGACATAATGTGTTACCCTTTCAGTAAGATGCATCCCACATTCCTCCATCCATTCATCATCATCAGTGGTATTTGTGTTCAATACTGTCATGCCGAGCTAGTTGCCAACAATTATTAAAAAGAAAACCTAAAGGTTATGCATGCGGGAGGCAAAGAAAAACCAATTTTCTCAATGTGTACTATGAATAATACATCAATCTATTAAGAGGAAAAATCACTAAGGAGATCCTCAAAGATACTCTTGCATCAAAGACTGTCTCCAGAGACCTAAGACGTAAATGAAGTGATTATCTGTCACTCACAATCTCACTTCTCTGAAACAGAATCCACAATGGCTGTGAGAGTACTGCATAGCAGCTTTCCCCTCTCCTTTTGCTCTCCATTTCACCTATATTTTCACTCATTGATTGTGAAACCCTTTTTCTCTAGACTTACCTCATTAGCTACTTTTTTTCTTTCAAAACCAAACAAAAATACTCTAAGATGTCATTACCAGAGACATGTCATGTAGCAAGCTTCCTGTCGGACACAGTGTTAGTATTATTCCTCCCAACTTCTTAGAAAAAGAAAAGAAATATTTTAAAACATTTTTTTCTCTCCTCTCTTCCCTTTCCCTCCCTTCTCCTCTCTTCTCTTTTTTTCTCTCCTCTTCTTCTCTCTTCTCCATCCCTTATGTCCCTTTCTCCCCACCTCTTCTTCCCCCCTCCTCCTCCTCCTCCCCCTCCTCTTCCTTTCTCATCCACCTTTGGAACTCGTTTCCATTCAAAACAAAATTTTCTCTAATCCCAACCCATTTTCTCATAGTACTAATAAAATAGCACTTATATAGAGCTTACAATATGCCAGATAGTGTTCTTGGCACATTACATATATTGGCTCATTTAATTTTCTCACCAACCCTAGGATGTACACAGTATTGTTACACGTTTTTACAGAAAGAAAACTTAGGCATGGAGAGGTTACATAATTTTCCAAAGGTTTCATGGTTAATGAGGTCTGAGCACTGGCACTGTGGTTCCAAAGCCCATGCTTGAACCTGAGACATATACCCCTCCTCTAACTCTAGGGTTTTCCAAAGCAGTGACTTCCTTAGAGACTGAGGAAGAAGGAACCAAAATATACTGGGCCTCTACTTTTGTCAACATATGTTATCTGCTTAGATCTCTGAAACAACACTACAAGTAAGGCATTATTATCTCTAATTTACAGATACGATTAAAAAAGAAACAAAACAAATTTGCCTAATGTTATACTGTAAGCCACAGACACAGATTTCTATCTAGCTAGTTCCATTTATATACCTAATTATCTGTAACTGGAAATGGAGTAAGCAGCTTTTACCTGAAGAAGATTTTTGGTATTATTTTCTTATCCATTCTGATACCAAGTTTTCCGAAATATTCTAGAGAACTTGAACTGGCCAAGTGAGGCTTCATCTTTCTCTTTTAACTCACTCTCAAGAATTTATTCTCTTCTCTGAGGAACTTAGGGAACCTATGACCTCACCTGGTCCTGAGTCATATTGCTGACTCTGCTCTGCATCACACATTTGTTTACTTCCTTTCTTATCCTAAATCCTAAAATGGGATATTGAGAATCAGTGATTAAAGGAGAACTACATGCATCACACTATAAGAATTATTAGGTTGAATTGTATGAAACTAAAGTTTTTATAGGTTAAATAAGTCAAATATTGCAATTTAATGTGGGTCAACATCATATAAATTTTGTAATCCCCATTTTTAGTTTCATAATTTATATGAAAATAATTATAGAAGGATAAATTTTAAGGAAAACTTTATCCTATTACCAAGAAATAATTGTCAGTATGTTTTATATAATTTTATTTCTTATATAAATCATTATAAATGTAGACCACGTAGCCCTGGCAGTTAGCATCTGCCATGCTGCTAAACCTCAAAAGAAATTTAAAAAATACATTGAAAATGAAAATACAGCAGATGATAATTTGTGGAATGCAGCTAAAGCAGGGCTAAGAGGAAATTTATAGTACCACATACCTTAGGAGAGGAGAAAAATTTCTCATCAAAATCTAACCTCCCATGTTAAGAAAGAAAAAGAAATAGCAAGATAACCCAAAAGCAAGCAGGAGAAGGAAATAATAAAGATTAAAACAGAAATAAATGAACTTGAAAACAGAAAAGCTATAAAGAAAGTCAGTGAAACAAAGAATTGCTTCCTTGAAAAGATTAATAAAATTGATAAACATCTAGTAAGACTAATAGTATTTAAAAATGAGAGAGATAAAAGACAAATTACTTAAAACAAGAGTTATCATTACAGACCCTGCAGATATCAAAGGATAAGGAAATACTACAAACAACTCTATACACATACATTTGACAGCTTAGTTGAAATGAATCAATTCCTCAAAAAGCACAAATTATCATAACTCACCCAGTATAAAATAGATATTTGAATAATCCTAGCACTGTTAAAGAAATTAAACTTATAATTTAAACTCTTCCCTTTCCTCCCTCCCCCCCAAAAATCTTCAGGTCCAGATGGTTTCACTGGTGAATTCTTCCAGTTAAAGAAGAATGACTGCCAATTCTACACAATCTCTTCCAGAAAATAGAAGAGGGAACACTTTCAAAGTGATTTTATGTAGTTAGTTAACCTGATACCAAAAACCTGCAAAGACATAACAAGATTAAAAAATGAAAAATAATAAAATAAAAAAACAAACTACTGACCAATAGCCTTCATGCACATATACACAAAAATACTTGATAAAGTATTAGCAAATCCAATGATATTCAAAAGAGGGTAATACATAACAACCAAGTGGGATTAATTAGAAGAATGCAATGTTGGTTCAATTTTTGAAAATCAGTGTAATCCATTATATTCACACACGAAAGGAAAATCACACCATCATATCAATTGATGCAGAAAAAGCATTTGATAAATTCAACACTATTATAAAAACACTTCAACTCAGAATAGAAGGGAACTTTTTTACCCAGTTAAAAAAAACCTCTTTAAAAATGCCATAGCTAACTCAATACTTAATGGTGAAAGACTAAGTCCTTTCAAAAACAAGAATGTACTGTCAACTCTTTTACTCAACATTGTACTGAAAGTTTTAGCCAGTACAGTAAGACAAGTAAAAGAAATAAAAAACATATAGATGGAAATGAGAAAATAAAAATAATCTTATTTAACAGATACATGCAAAAAAAAATGAAACTGGACCACCTTCTTACACCATACAGAAGAATAAACTGAAAATGGATTAAAGACTTAAATGTAAGACCTGAAACCATAAACTCCTAGAAGAAAACATAGTCAGTAAACTCTCTGACATTGCACTTAGTAATATTGTTTTCTGATCTATTTCCTCAGGCAAGGGCGACAAAAGAAAAGATGAGCAAATGGGACTACATCTAAAAATAATTTTGCACTG
Source organism: Rhinolophus hipposideros (assembly GCF_964194185.1). Taxonomy (NCBI): domain Eukaryota; kingdom Metazoa; phylum Chordata; class Mammalia; order Chiroptera; family Rhinolophidae; genus Rhinolophus; species Rhinolophus hipposideros. The sequence goes on from NC_138048.1 coordinate 29,238,748, forward strand.
CAAAGGAAAGCATCAGCAAAATGAAAAGACAGCCTACTGAATGGGAGAAGATATTCGTCAATGATATACCCAATAAGGAGATGTTATCCAAAATTTATAGAGAACTCATACAAGTCAAACCAAAGAAACCCCAAACAATCTAATTTAAAACTGGGCAGAGGACCTGAATAGACATTTTTCCAAAGAGGACATACAGATGGCCAATAGACATATGGAAAGATGCTCAATGTCACTAATCATCAGAGAAATGCAAATTAAAGCACACAATGAGATATCACCTCACACCTGTCAGGATGGCTTTCATCAATAAATCAACAAACAACAAGTGCTGGCAAGGATGCAGAGAAAAGGGAATGCACTGTTGGGATTGCAAATTGGTGCAGCCACTATGGAAAAGATTTGGAGTTTCCTCAAAAAATTAAAAATAGAACTGCCTTATGACCCAGTAATTTCACTTCTGGGTATTTAACCAACAAAATCCAAAATACAAATTCAAAGATATATGCACCCCTATGTTCATTGCAGTACTATTGACAATAGCCAAGATATGGAAACAGCCCAAGTGCTCATCGATAGACATTTGGATAAAGAAGAAGTGGTACATATATACAATGGAATATTACTCGGCCATAAAAAAGACTGAAATCTTACCATTTGCAACAACATGAATGGAGGTAGAGTATATTATGCTAAGTGACATAAGTCAGACTGAGAATGACAAATACCGTATCTAAAGAACAAAATAAGTGAACAACCAAAACAGAAACAAACTCATAGATACAGAGAACAAATTGACGGTTTCCAGAGGGAAGGAAGTTTGGGGAGCTGGGTGAAAAAGGTGAAGGAATTACAAATTGGTAGTTACAAAATAGTCATAAGGATGTAAAGTATAGCCTAGAGAATAGAGTCAATAATGTTACAACAACTAGGGATAGTGCCAGGTGGGTACTAGACTAATCCGGGGGAATCACTGCATAAATTACATAAATATCTAGCTGTTATGCAATGCACATGAGACTAATATAAAATATTGAATGTCAACTGTAACTGAAAAATAAATAATTAAAAAATAATTCTATTTATAGATGACATGGTTACCTATACAGAAAATTTTAAGAAAATTGCAAAAAAAGTTCCTGGGATAAGTAAGTGATTTCAACAAGTTTACAGGTTACAAAGACAACATAAAGATATCAATTGTATTTCTATATACAAGCTGTAAATAATTGGAAGTAACATTAAAAAACAGCACCATATATGACAGCTCTATAAGAACTGCTTATGTATAAATCTAAGAAGATGTACAGGATCTATGTATTGAAAACTATAAAATGATGATAAAAAATTTTCTTTTTTAAACTAAATAAATGGAGATGCACTGTGTTTGTAAATTAGTAGACTCAATATAGTTAAGATGTCCGTTCTCCCCAAATTGACCTATAGATTTAGTACAATTCCAACAAAAATTCTAGCAGGATTTTTGTGGATATCAAAAACGCAAATTTAAAATTTGTATGAAAAGGCAAAGAAAGTAGAATATCTCAATTTCAAAGAGAATAAAGTGGAAGACACACTATCTACTTTAAAGACTTACAATAAATTTACAGTAATAAAGATACTATCACACTAACAAAGGGATAGGCACACAGATCAATAGAGAACAATAGAGAGTCCAGAAATAGACTCACACATTTATGGCTGATTGATTTTCAATAAAGGTACAAGAGTAATTCAATGGAGTATGCATAATATTTTCAACAATTTGTGTTGGAACAATTGGACAGCTATAGGCAAAGAATTGAACTTTGACTTAAATCTCATACTTTATACAAGAATTAACTCAAAATGGATCCTAAAAACAATATACAGTAAAAAAAAAAAAAAGAAAGAAAAACACCAAAAAAAACCCTAAAACTTTCAGAAAAAAACATAAGAGAAAATCTTCATGACTGGATTAGGACAAAAATTCTTAGATATTACTTAAAAAGTATGTAGCATCCCTAAAAGAAAGTATCGATAAATATTTTATTAAATACTAAAATTCACAAAATTAAAAATTTTTGCTCCATGAAGACATTGTAAAGAGAACCAAAAATAAGCTACAGTCTGGGAGAAAATATTTGCAAATCACATATCCAACATGAGAATATGTAAACAAATCTCAAAACTCAATAATAAGAAAACATCCAATTAAAACTGGGCAGAAGGGGCTGGCCCGGTGGCTCAGGCGGTTGGAGCTCTGTGCTCCTAACTCCAAAGGCTGCTGGTTCAATTCCCACATGGGCCAGTGGGCTCTCAACCACAAGGTTGCCGGTTCAACTCCTCGAATCACGTAAGGGATGGTGGGCTACACCCCCTGCAACTAAGACTGAACAGGGCACCTTGAGCTGAGCTGCCGCTGAGCTCTCGGATGGCTCAGTTGGTTAAAGTGCGTCCTCTCAACCACAAGATTGCCGGATGGGGGGCTGTGCCCCTTGCAACTAGCAATGGCAACGGGAGCTGAGCTGCACCCTTCACAACTAAGACTGAAAGGACAACAACTTGAAGCTAAAAGGCACCCTCCACAACTAAGATTGAAAGAACAGCAACTTGACTTGGAAAAAAAAAAGTCCTGGAAGTACACACTGTACCCCAATAAAGTCTTGTTCCCCTTCCCCAATAAAATCTTTAAAAAAAATGGGCAAAAGATTTGAACAGGCATTTCAACAAAAAATCCAAAAAGTGGAAGCAACCCAAGTGACCATCAGATGAATAAATAAACAAAATGTGGTTTATACATACAATAGAATGTATATTTCCTTCCTTAAAAAGGAAGGAAATTCTGACACACACTACAACATGTACAAACCTTAAGAACATTATTATAGGTAAAATAAGACAGACACAAAAGGACAAATATTGTATAATTTCATTTATATCACATACCGAGAGTCATCAAATTCAGAGACAGAAAGTGGAATGGTGGTTGCCAGGGCCTGGGGATGTCGGGGTGGAGGCAGGGAAAGAGTAGTTTTTCAATGGGTATAGAATTTTAGTTTTGTAAAATGAAAGCTTTCTGGAGATTGATTGCAGAACAGTGTGGAATTAATACCACTAAACTGCACAGTTAGAAATGGTTAAGATGGTAAATTTTGTGCTTTTACCACAATCAAAAAAATTTACTATAGTAGGTATAGTAAGACATATCTAGTAATTTTAGTAATGCATATCTCTTTAAATAAATTTTTAATACACAAAGGTTGTCACATAATTGGATATTTCTCTACTTTGTACACAATTATTTTTACTCTCCACAGAACAGCTGCTTTTTTTAAAAAAAATAAATTTTATTGGGGAATATTGGGGAACAGTGTGTTTCTCCATGGCCCATCAGCTCCAGGTAATAGTTCTTCAATCTAGTTGTGCAGGGCACAGCTCAGCTCCAAGTCCAGTTGCAATTTTTCAGTCTTTAGTTGCAGGGGGCACAGCTCACCATCCCATGTTAGAATTGAACCAGCGACCTTATTGTTGAGAGCTCGTGATCTAACCAACTGAGCCATCAGAATGGCTGCTTCTTCATTTCTTATCGGGTGATAGCAAGCACTGAAATCCTGATTTTAACAGAATAGTTGTAAAAATGCTTCAGAGATTTAAGTGGAAAGCAGAACATTGGTACATGGCTCTCGCACTTAGTTATCAGGAATGTTCAAATGTCTTTTTCTTCAAAAATACAAAATAAAGGAGGTAAACGGGTCAAATATATGGTGATGGAGGGAGAACTGACTCTGGGTGGTGAACACACAATGTGATATATAGATGATGTATTACAGAATTGTGCACCTGAATTCTATGTAACTTTACTAACAATTGTCACCCCAATAAACTTTAATTTAAAAAATACAAAATGAATTATCTGTAGGCATGGTAATGACAGCAGTAAACCATTATATGTTGTCAACTGAAACCAGTAACTGAAGGTTATAGTGATTTTCTTAAACATCAGCCAGGCTTTTCTTCAGTCATTTCCTTCAACTAAATTTTCTGAAGTTTTAGGTGAGGAGCATTGCCTTGAGCTTCCTTTCACAGTTCTCATTAATAATGGTAAAGCACTGTTCTAGAACATGCCACCTTCCTTACCACCTCCCATTCTACCCATTCTGCGCATTCCAGGGTCTTTCTCTTCTTTAGGAATTTCTGTGACTACAGCTTCTGCTGTAGTTAACAGAGAGGTCAGGTTACTCCAGCAGCATCCAATAAAGCAGTTCTTACACCCTTAGTTGGGTCAATGATTCCTTTATCCACCATATGCACGCAATGTCCAAGCATAGCATCATAACCAATTTCTGAGAAAATCTGAGAAAATAATTTTTTCAACTACCAATGATCCCTCAACAGTTGCATTCTTAGCAATGGTCATTACAGGAACTTTGAGTGGTTTTAAAAATAAATTCTATACCAATTTATTTTTTATCTTTATTAACTGGAGTTAATGAATCCAAGGCCAGAATGCACCAAAGTAGGGCAAAACCCCCTTCCAGAACAATGCTTCTTCAACAGGAGCTCAGGTGGCATTGAGGGCATCTGTTACTCTGTCTTTTCAGTCACTTCAACATCACTTGTCCCACCAACCATTAGCACAGCTACTGCATCTGAGAGTTTTACCAACACTCATTTAGTTTTATCTTTTCATATTCACTAGTTGTGATATCTAACTGCTGAGTGATTTTCAATTTGAGCCTGGTCACCTTTTCCTTTCAAGAACGTGACATCATCTTTGGTCACAATGACCTCTCCAACTTTTCCTAAGTCATGAAGCTGAATATCTTCAATATTTAGAGTTAATCCCTCTTCTCCAAACACTGCACCACCAGTAGCAATAGCCATTTTTTAAACTGGTTCTTTCTATTGTCACCAAAACCTGGAGCTTTGACTGCCACAACCCAAAGACTAACTTTTAGCCTGTTCAAAACAAGTGCACTTAGAGCTTTTCCATCAACATCCTTATCAGTTATGACCAAGAGCTTACAGCGAGCAATTTCAAGAGCAGGTATAATGGACTGGACACCAGAAATTTTCTTTTCATTCATAGGCATCTTGGAATTTACATTTCTGACTTTTTGGTGTAGTAATAAAGTATAGAGAAATATAACCTTGATCAAACTGCATGCCTTCAATAATTTCTATTTCATCATTTAGTGTTTTTCCATCCTTTACTGTGATGACACCCTTCCTTCCAACCTTTTGCATTACATCAGAAATGATGTGGCCAATTCCTTTGTCTCCATTTGCACAAATCATAGCAAACTGAGCAATTTCTTCAGGGGTTGTCACCGGTTTAGACTGCGTCTTAAGTTCAGCAATTACAGCATCAACAGTTCACATCACAGCTCTCCTGATTTCCACTGGATTAGCACCGTTACTATGTTCTCAAAGCCTTCCTTGGCAATAGAGTGTGCCAGTACAGTGCAGTGGTGGTGCCACGTCCCCAGCCTCTTCATCTGTATTATTGGCAACATCTCGAACAACTTTAGCGCCAATATTTTTATATTTATCTTTTAAGTCAATGGACTTTGCAAAGGTCACCCTATCTTTTGTAACTTTGGGACTTCCCCAACTCTGTTCAATAATCACTGTTCTTCCCTGGCCCCAGAGTAATGGCTAGCATCAGCTAAAAAGGTCTACACCTTGAAGCATGCAGGCTTTGGCATCCGCATCAAATTTGACATCTTTGGCATAAGCTTGAGTGAGATGAAGAGACAGTGTCCTGGACACTGGCCTAATCTGGCTAAGGACTTTGTGTAATTGAAGCATTTCTGTGCGGCAATGGCAAGGCTTGTGGGGAGTGAGGCAGGCCACAGCTGTGAATGAGTGCACATATCTTTTTCTTTTAGGACAACTTCCTTAAAGTGTTGGGGTCATGTTTAAAGTGTTTGATGCATATTGCCAAGTTTTTCATAGGAACAGTGTACCAATTTACACTCTTACCGTCAATGTTAAAAAAAAGAAAAAAGCCTATTTCCCTACACGTTTGTCAACACTTGTTATTTGCAATTCAGTCTCAATAGACAGTTGCCCTGCATTTCCTTCCTTTCAGCTGGACACAAGCCTGTTTGGAACAACAATTTCTTCTTCCAGCATCTCTTGCAGCTAGATGTTCTAGAAATGGGATCTAAAAATAATTGTATGTGTAAATAAAAATAATGGGATCTAAAAGTAATAGTATGCATAGTTTCCAGAATGCTTTTTTTCTAAATGAGGCGCATGTCTTTCCCCATCTTCATATCTGCTGCTCAGAATGTAGATGTGGCAGATGGCTTAGTGGCCATTTTGGATCATGATTTTCACAGTTTGAAAGCCACAGGTGTACCGACAAGATAGAAAGAGCCTGAATCCCTGACACCAGGAGCTGCACTGAGAGATCCAGACTGCCTTCCTCCAGACTGTTACATGGGAGGCAAATACATTTCTAACTTGTTTAATCTATTTGAAGCTGAATTTGTTTTACTGATATATAATTCTTTTTAGTCTTTATCACATAGGTGAAAAATAATATCTTATTTTTGTTATACATAGCTCTTTTGTCGACTGGAAGTTAAAATTTCTGGAGAGTTATTGCTACTTTTAATTATGCAAAGGAGATAACAGAGGCAGATTTTTTTTTCTTCCTTTCACATCTGGGATGGCATATTGCAAGGGTTCTTCTCAATATGAAAGAATAAATTCATTTTCACCTTTCCATTTAATTCAAAGATTGTCTGGAAGATAAGATTGTAAAATCAACAGATACTTCTTAAAATATTCTATTCAATTGATTGGAATGAATGCTTAGATTTTCATAGTGATGTTTTAGAGGATTTTAATAATGATTAAAAAAAACAGTGTGTCAGATCTTTTTCTGATTCTTTTACTAAACTAGAACCAACTAAAATTAGAAACTAGGTCTACTATCTCTAGTCAATTTAAGCCTTGTTACTCTTGTGGGATGGAGGTGGGAATGGAAGCATGGAGAAACCATGAAATCTCCATGTGGTGGTTCTCAAACTTGAGTGTACATTACAATCACATGAAAGCTTCTTTAAAACACGGATTCCTGGGCTCCACACCTCCGAATTAGCTGATCACGTTCTCTTTGGACAAACAGACGGCAGAATAAACAATTCTGGTATAAAACATTTTGGGTAAGTCTGCCAATTCAAGGGACCAGGAAAAAGATTTAGAAAGGGACAGAAATGGCAAGAAACAGAATTCATTGCACTTCATCAAGGACATTGCTTGGGTTTTATTTGTTTGTTTTTTTTGTTTTTGTTTTTGTTTTTTTTAGGCCTTTGGAGTGATTTTCACCAAACAGACTGATTTCTGTCAAATTTAAACGTTTGCTTACTCCCATGTAGAAGCATCATGTAAGACCTAGTCTTCATTTCAGTGTATCCAGAGAATTCTCTCCTTTCAGCATCAGGGAGTGGAACCATATGCTCTCCTCTAATCTCCTTACAGATTAAATGATGCAACTGAATTTATGTTCTTGGCTGTTTTTCAGCTACATGTGAATTGCTTTAACCGCTGTTCCCAACTCCACCAATATACTTCCCTTTATAGTATGTAGCATTAACTCTGAATTAGAACGTATGTGGTTGAAAATAAATTTTCAACTACAGGACAAATTTTTAGATGAGGTTCCATAATAGTTCAGTTTCCTTTAAAGAAGGCATGGTATAGTGTTAATATCTAACTTGGTGCTTATCCATTCTATGTTATTTGAAATTATCAAGTTGTTACACTGGTTGTCATTTCTAGTAAGTAAATTTCTATTAAATAAACTACTTTTGAGTGGAAAGTTTTCATTCTCCTACCTCAAACTCTGCAATCCTTAGATAACAGCACTTAGATAACCTAAGACAAAATTGCAATCTACAGGTGTGATGTATTTTATTATATGAGTTGGTGACCTTAAATAGCTTATTTAAAAAAATTAGGAAAATAAACTTAGTAGGCAGTATGAAAATTGTTTTATTTAGCCATTTTGTTTTGCAGATTAAAAAAAGACATCTGAGATCCAAAGGGATTGGACAACTTGTTCAAGTTCACACAACCAAGCTAGTGACTGAGTCAGTTCTAGAAATGGGCCTCCTAGGGTATTGTAAAGTCAATATTAAATGCAATGAATGGAATCCTGGAATTTTATAGGATGTATAAATTAATATATTTTTCTAGGTCTATTTGATGAGGCTTTTTAAAAACTCACGATTTAGATACATTTTGAAAAAAAAATGTAGGATTTAGATACTGAAGTTCTTCCAAGCAGTTTATTAAAATGTTTGATGTAAACCAAGTTAAACTGATCATTAATAATGATCATTATTAATAATGATCATTAATGATAACTGATCATTAATAATGTATTCCTGCTGAATAATGTATTCCTGCTGACGTATAAGTAAATGGTACAGGTAGATCCTTGCATGAAGGGAGGAAGATGCTGAAGAGAAGCTATAGGAAAGATATTAGGTTGGTGCAAAGGTAATTGTGTTTTTTGCAATTATTTTTAACCTTTGAAACCACGATTACTTTTGCACCAACTTAATATATAGCCTAGTTGGAATGTGTTTGGAATAAACTTTTTTCTTTAACAACTTTCTCAACATTTAACAAAGTGTCAGTATCTCAAAATCTACATTTACTGTTTTCAGATTTATTTTTCTTCACTCTATATTGTTCTACTGTGGCTTAAGATACAGATTGATAAATGCTAGCACTGATGAAAATACATTTTAATGACAATTTAACATTCTTTTAATTGAAAATAATGAATACGATTTTAAAATATTAACCTCTTTTATGGGGTGAGTATAAAGAATAATTAGAATGCTGAAACAAAGGAAATATCACATGAAATTTGTCTTTAAATAACCAGTTTTCATCTTGACAAATTCTGTGGCCATAGTAGTATATAGCTAATGAACTCAGAGCAAAAGCAACCAATCAGTTGTGCCAAATTCATTAAATCCAGTTAACCAACATTCCATTTTAGTTAGATAAAGCATACTCAAATCAGATGGTTGCAATATGAAATACTAATGTTATATTTACTCAATGCTTTATGTGTAGGCTTGAACACATCACTGAGAGGGGAATCTCTAAAAAATGCCAGAAAACCATCTTCTCTGCTTTCATCCTGTCTTTTGACTTTGCACCCTTGTCTCTGTGCTTTGGAACCATGTGGATGAGGGGAATTTGCCTCTTTCCCTTTCTGCGACTAAAGGAAGAAACAAGCTTATGATCTTTAGTTTGCCCCCAAATTGTGAATCAAATCAAATTATGAAAAATATTGATAGCAATTGTCTGTTCCAGAAAAAGAATTACATCAAAGTCTATGTGGCTTCCATGTTTGATTCTTAGTCTATAGTGAAATGATTGACAACAGTAAGATCTAACGTGTATTTTGTGTTTCTTATATATAATTGCTGCTTAATCTATGTTATTTAATCCTTAGCACCACCTAGCAAGGTAGTTCCTCTTATTCTTAATATTTTTATTTTATAGATGAAGAAATAAAGCCAGATCAAGCTGAAGTTACTTGATTAACATATGTAACTCATAATGGTAGAGCTGGAATTTAAACACAAATCTTAATCATTCCACTCTTCTCCCTCTTGATCAGAGTTTGGATTAGAAGTATTTAAAAAGAAGATGATTTGTGTGAATCAAAACAAATTACTGCAGGAAATTAAAAACCCTTGCAAAATGAAAAATTTGGCAGATTTATTGAGATTTCAGTCCATATGGTTGTTTGGAAACAAGAACTATAATTATAGCTTCCATAAACAAAAACCACAGAGTATCAGAAATACAGGAAGAGAAAACATTTTATGAGATAATCTAGTCCCTTCTTTGTCTTAGACCAAGGATCACTAGAACAATAATCTTGAGCATCATCTGAATTTCTGGGTTATTTTTCAACAAGTATTTACTTATTAGTATAACCAACAGTTTAAATAATTTTAAGATATAGTTCTTACCTTAATGGAACCTCTGTAAGGAAAATGGTCACTCACATTACACATTAGATAACCATATACAACAACATAGGGAAATTCTATTTAGTTAAGTGTCACAGTGAATGCTAGAGACAACATACCCTGATAATCACTTTGCTAGATGTATTTAAACAGGGGCAGAAAAATGTGAGCCATTTATGAGAAGTTTCATGAAAAAGGTGAACTTGAGCTAGGACCTGAATGCTGCATAAGATTAAGAGAGTAGCAAAGCAGGCATACTAAGTTGGATCATCTTGGTATGTTCTGGAGGCAATGAGGAGACATCTGTGGCTGGAACAAAGGAGTATAGAGAACAGTTAGGTGGGTAGAGGGGTACTCTTAGGCTTAGGAGTTTGGACTGTATCTTAAAGCAATGCAGAATTATGAGAGGCTTTAAGGAGATGTTAAAGGGTTTTAGGATTATAATAGCTAACATATGGATAATAGATTGAAAAGGCACAACCTTAATTTAGGAGAATGGTTAGGAGGCTGAGCACAATCTTGGAATAGAGCAGGAGATGTAAAACAGGATGGATTGTTTCTGTTTCTTACTGGGATGTCAGTCAAGCTAACTGATGTCAGCACTATTCCCTGGAATGGTAAGAAAAGATAGAGCCCAAATAAACTGTGTCAGAAGAGATAAGAATTCCAGAGCTCAACATTCAAAAAGCCAAATCTATTTTCAGGGTATAGGGACAAGCATGGGGTTGAGAACTAAAAATAAAGCTAAAAAGGGGGGCTTGGTAAAGGTAAGATTTAACCAGGAGGTAAGGAGATAGTATGGGGGCAAAGTGGGAATGAGGTGAGAAGGACTATAGTTTTCCTGTAGAAAGGGCGATGTTTTCTAAAGCTCTTTTTAGGCGTGCCATGGCCTATCAGTTAGTCATTCTAAGCAGAAGACAGACAAACATCACTCTGGCTTTTGAAGCATTGCGAAGTCTACCACAGTTGACGGTAGTCTTGTTGGGCATTGACCAGCCACAGTTTTCAGGAACTTGGGAAACCTAGATTGGTTCTAGAGGCTTTCCCAGGAATTGGCTTTTCTTTGAAAAACTTTGGATGACTATAAGTTTTTCACGATCTGATTTTGCACCTCATAGAGGATGACAAGATGAAAATGAATTCAAGAAACTTGCATAGCTAAATCAAGATTTTTCAAAATGGAGGAAAACCTAACATTAGAATCATACAGTCTTATAGCAGAAAGAAATTCTATATAGTTCCCTACCTAAGGTCTCAGCTGGATTCTCAAAAATAACATTCACTATTCTTTTAAAAGTGTTTTCATATCTTCAAGAATATTTCTTTTTTAAAAATAGTCCATTAAATTTACTGAGATGTTTATTATCTCTATTATCTTTCCTTCATTATTTTGTTGCTTAAAGTAGCGTTAATTTTTAAAGATTTTTATTAAAATATAGATGACATACAATATTATATTGGTTTCAGTTGTACAGCAGTTATTCAACATTTATATACCTAAAGAAGTGATCATCATAAGTCCAGCAACCATCTAACACCATACTATGCTATCACAATACTATTGACTATATTTGTTATACTGTACATTACATCCCTATGATTTATTTGTTTTATACCTGGAAATTTCAACCTCTTATTCCCCTTCACTGTTTTCCACCCTTTTAAAAATTTTTCAATTACAGTTGACATTCAGTATTATTTTATATTAATTTCAGGTGTACAGCATAGTGGTTAGACATTATATAACTTAAGAAGTGATCCATCTGACTAGTCTAGTACACACCTGGCACTATACATATTAATACCATATTATTGACTATATTTCTTATACTTTATATCCTCATGAGAATATTGTAACTTCTAATTTGCATTTCTTAATCCTTTCACCTTTTTCACTCTGTCCCCCAACCATCTTCCTATCTCTCACCCGATAAATCTACTACCAATCAGACACCATATACATAGTTATTACAATATTATTGACTATATTCCTTATGCTATACCCTACATCCCCATGACTACTTTGTAACAACCAGTTTTTACTTATTTTTTCCCCCTTTTCACCCACTCTCCAACCCCCCTCCCATCTGGCAACCATCAAAATATTCTCTGTATCTATGAGTTTGTTTCTGTTTTATTTGTTTATTTAGTTCTTTAGATTCCACATATAAGTGAAATCACATTGCATCTGTCTTTCTCTGTTTGATATACTCCACTCAGCACAATACCCTCCAGTTCCATTCATTCTGCCATAGATGGCCAAGACCCATTCCCTTTCATAGCTGAGCAACGTTCCATTGTATATATGTACCACCTCCTCTTTATCCTTTCATCCATCAACAAACACCCAGGCTGCCTCCACATCTTGGCCATTGTAAACAACGCTACAATGAGCATGTGTATGCACACATCCCCTTGAAGTAGCATTTGGGTTTCTTCATATAAATATCCAGATGTGGTATTACTGGGTCCTTATGTGCCTCTTGTTATAGCCTTTGTTTTAAAGTGTATTTTGTCTGGTATAATAAGTATTGCTACCATAGCACCCTAGATTTTTTTAATTTCCATTTTCATGAAATATCTGTTTCCATTCTTTTACTTTCAGTTTGCATTTGTCTTTTGATCTGAAGTGAGTCTCTTGTAGGCAGCATATGTAAGGGTTTTGTTTTCTTATCTGTTCAGCCACCTTATCTTTTTTTTGACACCATACATATTTATTACAATATTATTGATTATATTCTTTATGCTATACCCAACATCCCCATAACTACATATATATATATACACATATATTTATATATATATGTATATATATATATATATATACATATATATATATATATATATATATATATATATATATATATATATATAAAATTATAGTTGGAAACCCCGTGGCCATCTTGTGGTTACCAACTGTTTTCTAATTCCCTCACCTTCCCCCTTATCCCCACCCCACCTCCCATCTAGCAACCCTCAGTTTTTCCTCTATGTCTCCAAAACTGTTTCTGACTAGTTCATTCACTTATTTTCTTCTTTAGATTCCGCATATAAGTGAGATCATATGGTACTCGTCTTTCTCTTTCTGACTTATTTCACTTAACATAATGTTCTCTAGGTCCATCCATGTTGTTGCAAATGGTAAGATTTCTTTCTTCTTTATGGCTGCGTAATACTGAGTTGTATAAATGTACCACAGTTTCTTAATCCAGTCGTCTACCGATGGGCATTTCGGTTGTTTCCATATCTTGGCTATTGTGTAAAGTGCTGCAATAAACATAGGAGTGCATACAGATTTTTGAATCGGAGTTTGGATTTCTCCGGGTAGATGCCTAGGAGTGGAATTACTGGATCATAGGGTATTTCCATTTTCAGATTATTAAGATACCTCCATACTGTTTTCCATAGTGGCTGCACCAATCTGCAATCCCACCAACAGTGCACAAGTGTTCCCTTTTCTCCACATCCGCGCCAGCACTTGTTGTTTGTTGATTTATCGATGATAGCCATTTTGACTGGGGTGAGGTGGTATCTCATTGTGGTTTTTATTTGCATTTCTCTGATGGTTAGTGAGGTTGAGCATTTCTTCATATGTCTGTTTGCCATCTGTATGTCCTTTTTAGAAAAATGTCTCCTCAAGTCCTCTGCCCATTTTTTAATTGGGTTGCTTGTTTTTTTGGAGTTGAGTTGAGTGAGTTTTTTATAGATTTGTGATATTAACCCCTTATCAGATACATCATTGGCAAATATCTTTTCCCATTCAGTAGGATCCCTTTTTGTTTTATTGATGGTTTCCTTTGCTGTGAAAAAACTTTTTAGTTTGATGTAATCCCACATGTTTATTTGTTCTCTTACTTCCCTCGCAGGAGGGGATATATCAGTAAAAATCTTACTCTGGGTAATGTCTGTGAAGTTTCTTCCTATATTTTCTTCTAGGTATTTTATGGTTTCAGATCTTACATTTAAGTCTTTAAGCCATTTTGAATTTATTTTTGTATATGGTGTAAGGAGGTGGTCCAGCTTCATTTTTTTGCATGTGTCTGTCCAGGTTTCCCAGCACCATTTATTGAATAGACTGTCTTTACCCCATTGTACATTCTTGCTTCCATTGTCATAGATTAAATGGCCATATAGGCATGGATTTATTTCTGGACTTTGTTCTGTTCCATTGATCTATGTGTCTGTTTTTATGCCAGTACCATGCTGTTTTGATTACTGTAGCCTTGTAGTATAATTTGAAGTCAGGTATCGTTAAACCTCCCACTTTGTTCTTATTTCTCAAGATTGCTGAGGTTATCCAGGGTCTTTTATGGTCCCATATAAATTTTAGGACTATATATTCTATTTCCGTGAAAAACGTCTTTGGTACTTTGATAGGAATTGCGTTGAATATGTATATTGCCTTGGGCAGTATGGACATTTTAACTATATTAATTCTTCCTATCCATGAACATGATATGTGTTTCCATCTATTTATATCTTGTTTCATTTCTTTCTTCAGTTTCTTATAATTTTCTGAGTACAGATCTTTTACTTCTTTGGTTAAATTTATTCCCAGGTATTTTATAGTCTTTGGAGCAATTGTAAATGGGATTGTTTTTTTAAATTCTCCTTCTGATGTTTTATTATCGGTATATACAAATGCAACTGATTTCTGAATATTAATTTTGTATGCTGCTACTTTACTAAATTCATCTATCAGTTCTAATAGTTTCTTGGTGGAGTCTTTAGCGTTCTCTATATATAGTATCATATCATCTGCATATAATGACAATTTTACTTCCTTCTTACCAATTTGGATGCCTTTTATTTCTTCTTCTTGTCTGATTGCTGTGGCTGGAACTTCCAGCACTATGTTGAATAGAAGTAGAGATTGTGGGCAACCTTGCCTTGTTCCTGATCTTAGGGGGAATGGTTTTAACTTTTCCCCATTGAGTATGATGTTAGCTGTGGGTTTGTCACATATGGCCTTTATTATGTTGAGACATGATCCCTCTATTCCCACTTTCTTAAGGGTTTTTATCATAAATGGCTGCTGAATTTTATCAAATGCTTTTTCTGCATCTATCGATATGATCATGTGATTTTTATTTTTCATTTTGTTAATGTGGTGTATTACATTAATTGATTTGCGGATGTTGAACCACCCTCGCATACCAGGGATGAATCCCACGTGATCATGGTGTCTGATCTTTTTAATGTATTGCTGAATTCTGTTCGCTAATATTTTGTTGAGGATTTTTGCATATATATTCATTAGAGATATCGGCCTGTAGTTTTCTTTTTTTGTGGTGTCTTTGTCTGATTTTGGGATCAGGGTGATAGTGACTTCATAAAAAATGTTTGGGAGTCTTCTCTCCTTCTGGATTTTTTGGAAGAGCTTGAGGAAAATAGGTGATAATTCTTTTTTGAATGTTTTGTAAAATTCACTGTAAAGCCAGGGCTTTTGTTTCTTGGGAGATTGTTGATTCTGATTCAATTTCCCTGATGGTAATCAGTCTATTCAGGTTCTCTGTTTCTTCTTGAGTTAGCCTTGGAATTTTGTATAACTCTGAAAAATTGTCCATTTCTTCCAGATTGTCAAATTTGTTGGTGTATAGTTGCTCATAGTAATTTCTTAAAATTTTTTGTATTTCTGCGGTGTCTGTTGTCACTTCTCTTTCATTTCTGATTTTATTTATTTGGGTTATCTCTCCTCCTTTTTAATGAGTCTGGCTAAAGGTTTGTCAATTTTGTTTATCTTCTCTAAGAACCAATTCTTGGATTTATTGATCTTTTGTATTGTTTTTCTGGTTTCTATTTCATTTATTTCTGTTCTGATCTTTATTATCTCTTTCCTTGTGCTCCCTTTGGGCTTATTTTGCTGTTCTTTTTCCAGATCCCTTAAGTGTGAAGATAAACTGTCAATTAGTGATGTTTCTTGTTTCTTTAGGTAGGCCTGCAATGCTATGAATTTCCCTCTTAGGACTGCTTTCGCGGCATCCCATAGATTTTGGGTCATCATGCTTTCATTTTCGTTTGTCTCGAGATATCTTTTGATTTCTTCCTTGATCTCCTGGTTGACCCATTCATTATTTAGTAATAAGTTATTCAGCTTCCATGAATTGGTGTGTCTTCCAGTTTTTTTCCTGTAGTTCATTTCTAATTTCATAGCACTGTGATTAGAGAAGACAATTGGTATGATTTCAATTTTCTTAAATTTATCAAGGCTTGTTTTGTGGCCTACCATATGGTCTATCTTGGAAAATGTTCCATGTGCGCTTGAGAAAAATGTGTATTTTGCAGCATTGGGGTGAAATGCTCTGAAAATATCGATTAAATCCAAGTGGTCCAATGTATCATTTAAAGCTGTTGTTTCCATATTGATTTTCTGTCTGGAAGACCTGTCTCTTGTCAGAGGTGTGTTGAAGTCCCCTACTATGATAGCATTACTGTTGATCTCTGTCTTTATGTCAGTCATTACCTGTTTTATATATTTAGGTGCTCCTATGTTGGGTGCATAGATGTTTACTAGCGTTATGTCCTCTTGTTGGATCGATCCCTTTATTATTATATAATGCCCATCCTTATCTTTTTATATGTTCTTCATTTTAAAGTCTATTTTGTAAGATATAAGTATTGCAATTCCAGTTTTTTTCTCATTTCCATTTGCATGAAATATCTGGCTCCAACCCTTCACTTTCAGCCTGTGTGTGTCTTTTGATGTGAGGTGAGTCTCTTGTATACACTGGTCTTGCTTTCTTATCCACCCAGCCACCCTATGTCTCTTGATTGGAGCATTTAATCCGTTTACATTTAAAGTGATTATTGATAGGTACATAATTATTGCCATTTTTCAATTTGTAGTTAGATTGTTTTCATCTTTCTTCTGTTTACAGAAGTCCTTTTAGTATTTCTTGCAATGCTGGCTTGGTGGTAATAAATTCCTTCAGCTTATTCTTTTCTGGGAAGCTCTTTATCTCTCCATCAACGTTAAATGATAGCCTTGCTGGATAAAACAATCTAGGTTGTAGGCCTTTGTTTTCCATCACTTTGAGTATATCCTGCCACTCCCTCCTGGCCTTCAATGTTTCTGTAGAAAAGTCATTTGATAGTCTTATGGGAGTTCCCTTGTATGTAACCCTCTGTCTTTCTCTTGCTGCTTTTAGGATTCTCTCTTTGTCTTTAAGCTTTGCCATTTTAACTATAATGTGTCTTGGTGTGGATCTGTTTGGGTTTATCCTGGTTGGAACTCTCTGCACTTCCTGGGCTTGTATGTTGGTTTCCTTCATCAGGTTAGGGAAGTTTTCGGACATTATTACTTCAAATGTGTTTTCAATCCCTTGCTTCCTTTCTTCACCTTCTGGTATTCCTATGATGCGCATGTTGTTGCACTTGATGTTTTCCCAGAGGTCTCTTAAACCATCTTCATTGTTTTTTATTCTTTTTTCTTTTTGTTGTTCTGTTTGGGTGATCTCTGCTAACTTGTCTTCTAAGTCGCTGATTTGATCCTCTGCTTCATCTAACCTGCTGGTAATTCCTTCAAGAGAATTCTTAATTTCGGTAATTGTGTTCTTTATTTCTAACTGGTTGTTCATTATGATTTCTACATCCTTCTTTATGTCTTCTCTAAGCTCCTTAAACATTCTTATCACTAGTATTCTGAACTCTGTCTCAGATAGGTTGGTTATCTCTGCTTCATTTTGTTCCATTTCTGGAGGTTTCTTCTGTTCTTTTACTTGGGACATGTTTCTTTGTTTCACCATTCTGGCTGACTCTCTGTGTTTGATTTGATGTATTAAGTAGATCCCCTAGAGTTCTTAGTTCTTGCTGGGTTATCTTATATAGTATGTGTCCTTTATATTTGATTCTCACTACTTCGTTCTTCTCCTCTGCGTGTGCTCCAAAGGTGACTCTTGTGTTGTGTATATTGTCCTGTTAAAGAAGATCTTTAATTGCTTTTTGCTTGTGTGTAGGTGGGGTTAACTCCCAGCCTGACTAGTTGTGAGACTTGGCTCTGCCCACCACAGGATGTTCTGCTGCATGAGGGTTGACCACTTAAATGTGGTTTGGCCTCTATGGGCTCTTGTGCCTGCAGAGAATTCCCGCTGAGTGTGTGACTTGTGGGTCAAACACAGTAGTACTCTGGTTTGGTCTGGAGTTTGCCTGTGGATATGGTGTATCTTGTGCCTCTTAAGCTGGGCCCTGGTAGGGCAATTTCAGAAGAAAGCAAATCATCAAGCACAACAACAACAACAACAACAAAGAAAAAAAATCAAATACATTCACATGTAAAAACAACTGATAATCCCCACTCAACAGAGGCAAAGATATCAAAGATATAAAGACAAAACAAAACAAAAGAAAACAAAGCAAAATAAAAAGCAGTGCCAGTCTTGGCTTAAGTCCAGCAAGTAATCTCCAGGTTGTCCTCTGCTGTACCAAAGAGTCCCCTGCCTATTACTCAGGCAGAACCGTTCACCTGGTGCCCAGAGTGACTTTGGGACTGTAGATTTAAACGCGTGGGGCTGGGGGGTCTGGATGATAGTTTTTACAAAGTCATTGCAGTTTTTGCCCTTGCCTGAACATATACACACTGAGAATAGCACCACCAACACTGTGCCCAGTACTCCTGAGCTTTAGGGCACTTCTTCCGTGTGTGTGGGAGGGGGCAGGCGGGAGATTTCTAAGCTGCTGAATGCCTGGAGCTGAGTCTGCCTCTTACTGCCGATCTCAGGGAGTGCCTCCACAGTTGCACTTGCCCCGCCCTAGGCCAGCCAGAGAGGGTGGGGGCTGAGGATGGAGGGGTCTTATCTCTCCCAGCCCAGCCATGTCACACTCTTCCCTCAGGCCAGAAAGGGTGGTGACTGGGGATGGAAGTCTGTTCTCTCCTAGCCCAGTCAAAATCACACTCTTCCCAGCCTCTTCTCTGGATCAGAGCTGCCTGTCCGTCTTCCCAGAGCCTGAGCACTACGGCCCCTCAGTAATCTGACACTACTCCTCAGTTCAGGGGCCAGTTTTAGTCTCTGGAAGGGTGGGGGTAGGATTGGAAGAGTGGGGGGAGGGGCCCACATGGAGTCTGTGTTCTTTGTCCGCCCTAGGGCCCACCAAGCTGCCCCCTCCCTCCCCGGGCGGGCGATCAGCTGTGGGATGCAGGGAAAGAGCCCACCTCCTGGCTTTTGTGTTCTCTGTTTTGCCCTGGGGTCCCGTGCTTCTTTCCTGCCGCGTTACCACCGCAGCCGCCGCAGCTGCCGCCAGCTGCGACTCCACCGCGGGACCACGCATTTCCACTCCGCTCCCTTTCTTCTTCCCCTGCTCGCCCAATTTGCGCACCTTCAAGTCATCCTTCCAGGAATCTCTTAGGTGTTCTGTGTGACGAGCAGAGTTCTTTGATGGGTTATATGTCCCGTTTGTAATAAGATCCATAGGAGAACTCAGAAAGTCCTCCTTACCTTTTAATTGGAGCATTTAATGCATTTACATTGAAAGTAATTGTTGATAGGTATTGCCATTTTATTAGTCGTATTATTTTAATTTTTATGAAAATATTTTAATTTTTATTAAAGAAGACCCTCTCACTTTCCTTGAATATTGGTTTGGTGGTGATGAACTCCTTTATCTTTTTCTTGTCTGGGAAGCTCTTTATCTGTTTTTCAATTCTAAATGATAGCTTTGCTGGGTAGAGTAACCGTGGTTAAGTAATCAAGTGCTTTTCATCACTTTGAATATTTCATGCCAATCCCTTCTGGCCTGCAAAGTTTCTGTTGAGAAATCAGCTGACAGTCTATGGAAGCTCCCTTGAAGGTAACTAACTGCTTTTCTCTTTCTGCTTTTAAGATTCTCTCTTTGTCTTTAATCTTTGGCATTTTAATTAGGATGTGTCTTGGTGTGGCCTCTTTTGGTTCATCTTATTTGGGGCTCTCTGAGCTTCCTGGGCTTCTATGTCTACTTCTTTAATGAAGTTCGGGAAGTTTACCATCATTATTTGTTCAAATATGTTTTCAATTCCTTGCTCTCTCTCTTCTCCTTCTGGTATTCCTTCTTCAAGTGAATGTTGGTATGTTTGATGTTGTCCCAGAGGCCCCTTAAACTATGCTCATTTTTAAAAATACTTTTTTCTTTTTGCTGTTCTGATTGGATGTTTTCTGCTACCTTAACTTCTAAATCACTGATTCAACCTTCTGCTTCATCTAATCTACTATTTATTCCCTCTAATGTATTCTTCATTTCAGTTATTGTATTCTTTATTTCTGTCTTATTATTTTTATGTTTTCTATCTCCATATTTATGTTTCCTATCTCTTTGTTGAAATTTTCCCTGAGATCACTGAGCATCTTTATAACCAGTGTTTTGAACTCTGCATCTGACAGATTGCTTGTCTCCATTTTGTTTAGTTCTTTTTCTGGAGCTTTATTCTTTTCTTTATTTGGAACATATTTCTTTGTGTCCCCATTTTGGCTGCCTTGCTGATTTTGTTTCTATGTATTAAGTAGGGCTGCTATGTCTCCTGGTCTTAAGTCAAGTGGCCTTATGTAGTAGGTGTCCTGTGTGGCCCAGTGATACAGTCTCCCATGTCATCTGAACCAGGTGCTCCAGGTGTGTCCCTTGTATGGATTGTGTGTACCCTCCTGTTGTAGCTGAGCCTTGGTCACTGTCTGCATGTCAAAGGGAGGGATTGACCATCAAGCTGATTTGTTGTGAGGACTGGCTGTGACTACAGTGGAGGAGCTGATGTGCTGGGGTTGGGTTGGACCTGCAGAGCAGGGTTTGCTTTAGCAGAGCACTAGTCCCTAAGCAGTCTGCCCTTTGTGTTATCATCTTTGGAGGCATCCAGGTGATGCTGTGGCTTCTTTGAAGCTGCCATTGGGTGAGCTATCTCCAGGGCCTACTGGGAGAGGCCCTGCCTCGGACCATGTTTAGCCGCAGCCTGTGCCTTTTTTGGGGCCACCTGGCATGAGCCACAAAGCAATCCACAGATGGCTGCCACTTTGGAGGTGCCTCGAGCCACACACTGAGGCCAGCTGACAGTAGTGCCAGTCTTGGTACTGCTCAACAAGGGGTATGAGACATTCAAAGCCAGGTGCAGATTGTTTGGGTTTTGTGAATTTTTGAGGGATTTTAGAAAAGTCCACAGCATGGGCTAAGACAGGCTGTTCATAAGGAAAAACCACTGGAAGCAGCTTGGGTGTGCCTGAAAATTAGATGGGGTGAGATCTCAGGTAATCACCAGTGTCAGGTGGACAAAAGGTGTTAGCCAGGTTGATGGAGACTCAGATATGAGAGCCACCCTGGACTGCACATGAGGGGCGGAGAGGCTCAACAAAGAAACAATGGATTCTGCCAGCATTTTGTTCTGGGAGAAAGGTGCCCCTCCAGCCCTTACTCTGAAGCCAGACAATTCAGTTCCTTCTTATATGTCCCTTGTGCCTTTCAAGCTGCTGCCCCAGTGCTTGAGCTCAGAGCAAGTGATTCCATCAACAAGTAAGTCCATGTGCGGGCCTTTTAAGAGGAATGCCAGGGATTACAGCTGCCCTTGTCTCACTCAGCCACAATCTCCACTAGTTTTCACAGTCAGAATTTATAGAGACTTCTCTCTCCAACATTGGAACCCTGGTCTGGGGAGCCTAGTGTGAGACTGAGCCCCCTTTCTCCTGAGGGGGGACCACCACAGCCGAGATATCCCTCCATATTTTAATGGTCACCCACTGGTGTAGAACCCGCCTGTTCTGCGTCTCTGCCCCTTCTACCAGTCTTGAGGTGGCTTCTTCTGTATATCCATAGAAGTAGGATTACAGTTCAACTAGACTTCAGACAATTCTCAGTGATGGTTGTTCTGTAATTTTGATGTGGTCACAAAAGGAGGCAATCACAGTGTTTACCTACTCTGCCATCTTGAACTCTTTCAAAAATATTTCTATATATTTTAAGTATTTAAATCTCTTCCCCCCCTTTTTATGACAGAGGACTGGACTCATAGACAAACTTTAAAATTTATAAGAATAACCTACTATGTACTTTATTATAAACCATATTACTGTGATCTCATTCATTAATGGACTAAATAAATTGAGATATTTAGATGTAGATGACAATATTTTAAAAATATCTAGATCTATTGCCAAAAAAATTGTTTTAAATTATGTCTTTGAGAATTCCAATCTGAAAATTCTAGATGAGTTAAAAATACTATTCTACAGTTGTATCCCACATGTAAGTAGACATGAGATACTTGAAGAGTGAAATCTCATCTGTTGTGGTCAGGGAGAATAGCTGACAGGCTGCAGAAAGTCATGTAGAGCCAAATGATGCCTGCAACAATTGGGAAACATTCTCAGGAGGCATAGCAAAAAAATGTTTTTACCTTAAATCTGAACATTGACCATGTACAGAGAAGGACAAGGATATTCTGCTATTAGATTTTCAGTCTAGCACGAGAAAATAAACAACCATAAAATAAAGATAATAATAGAGAGAAAAATCCATGAAGGATCAGGATGTATTTTCTTTAGCTACATCTGGCTAAGTTTTTCATCAAATCTCTAGAGTAAAAGTGACACTAACACCAGGGCCAAATAAACCTATTGAGTATTATTTTTTATTTGTATATATGTATTTGTTTATAAATTAATATAATTATAATCTCATTATTTTATTATCACCATAATTGAGAGAAGTAGGATTTTGAGCCAAAGACAGCGGATTAATTTGTAACAAACTTTTCTTAAGCAAGTTGAGTACCTCCTGGCTCATTTTCCTCACTGCTCATTTTCTCATTAATTTGAGCATGAGGAATATTCTTAAAACTATATTACAGAATCAATCACAAAGACATAATGTGAAATAAAAATTGTGGTTTTTCTCTATATGAGAAAAGAATAAAACAATATCAGCATATCGTAACCAATTTGTTTTCCTTGGAGAATAAATTTTCTGCTCACAAAATAGCTGTACATCACATCTTGTTCTTATTATACTTTAAGTCACATAATGAACTGTGAAAAGAATGTTACATGCCAGTGCACCCTGTCATCACACTAAACAGCTTTGGAGCACACTGCAGTAAATGTCAGTTTGTCATTCCTTGTTTAAAACGTGATTCTTGTGGTTCCTTTGGAGGTAGCCAACTATACTTTCAATGCTATTGTCACTCTTTGTTTCTCTTTTTAGATTCTGTTGGGTAACTTCAAATGTTCATTACTTTTTAATATAAGTCTTCATATAGTATAGATTTATAGTAGGATTCTTTGTTTTGTTATAATAAAAATATGGAAGTAAACTTATGTATCATCTGCTCAGTGTGCAAAGCAGCATGACACATTTAAATTGTGCTAACATCACTGACCAACTAGTTAGATAGTAACGTGCAAAGTTGATGTAAGAAATTTTCTAAAAAAAAAAAAAGAAAAAGAAAATCTCAGTCTGGATGTGTCTGTTGTGATGAATTAGCTAATTTAGGAAATGGCTCCAAGAAAGTCAGATGAGTAATATGCATACCCAAGATGACGGAATTATGTGAATCATTTCTACAAAAGTGGAGCCTGTCCCTCTAGTCTTGCAAATATTCAAGGCTGATTTTACATGTGTGCCTTGCTGGTCAGAGTGAGAGCTGCAAATTATAGTGGGGTTTTGCCACTACAATGTTTTCTCATTAGAAATTCTCATTTATTGAACAATTTAACGACACACCCAGGCTTGTGTTGGACTCCTGGGGGATAAGTCACATGCAATAATTGGTCAAAATGAACTCTAGTAGGAAATGTCTATGGGCCATTTGGATTTGTAGGAATGAGAAAAAATGACCCAGGCTGAAAATTAGTGGTGAATAAGGGATATAAAAAGGAGTGTCTTCCATTGAATGAGAGGCACAACTGGGGATATTTGGTCTTCTTGCCTCTGTACTTTACTAAACGTAGTAAAATTAGTAAAAGTTACTTCCAAAGTGTAGGAAGCCTGAAAATAAATTTTTCCCCATCTCTAATAAGGTGGACTTCATTAGTTGACACCAGTTGTGCTCACACTTGCCGAGTTGCAAATCCTTGAACTTGTGTGTATATCCACCCGATTATAATGACTTAAATGAGAAAAATTGGTGCCTGAAACACAAATACCACCAACTTAAAAGCAGAAAAAAGAGGAAAGGTAAATTTGAAACATTTCTGTAAAACTGAGCGAATGGCACTTTCTCCAATGATTATTTTTCTAAAATCCTTTTGGCTACAACTTTAAATGTTCTGGAAATCCTACACTGCATTGACCATCTTCCTTTACTGTCTACAAGTGCAAAAAATTGGAGTTATGGAAATTCTATTTTTGATTTAATGCCATATGGAGATTGCTCAGAAGAAAATATGATTCCGTTTTTTTTTTTAATAAAAAGTTAATAAATCCTTTGAAAACTGACCAGGAACTAGCAGCTAAATCTAGAAGAGAAAAATGAGGCATCCCTCAGTGAATCTCAGAGCATTATACAAATAATTTATCCTGCAGTGGAGACAGTTTAGTAAAATAGTCCCACACGAAACCATGGTTTCATTATTAGAATTCCCAAATGAAAGAAGATGAAGATTAGAAAGGATTAGCTTTCTGGGGAAATCCAGATGTGACAAGGAACTTTTTATTAGTTTAAAAAAATTTAATAATACCCATCATTTACGGAGTGTTGGCTATGTGTCATGCACTGTGCTATGCGTTTCACATGCTATGTACCAGGCTCTGTGCTAAATGCTTCTCATTTAATGATCATAGTGACACTATGAGGTAGGTACATAAATGTCTACGTAACTTGCCTTAAGTCACATACTGATGATTTGTAACTGTATTTGCTAGCTTCAAAACATGTGCATACATACAATGTTACAGAAGTTGGAGCCATATAACTCCTTATTTATTGAAAGCAAACAAATCTTTTCAAAAAATTATTTAAACTGAGCAAAGTTTGATTCCAGATCAATGCCGCCGTGTCATTGCTCAACAATACTAGCACCAAGTATATTTACTTATTAATAAGAATTATGACATTATTTATTGTTCTTCACTTTCTCATCCTTTTTGTCCCTCACACTCATGTCATCATCTTCATCAACATTACACATTCTTGGCTTTAAGAATCATTTAGTTCAATGATTTAGTTCAATCATTTAGTTCAAACTTTTCTGAAGTTTTAATTCTCCTGTGCTTGGATACCTCCCATAGGAAAAACTTCTCCATACTGGTGCTGTCGTTTCTATTTTTGGACTGCTCTGACAATGAGAAAGTTTATCCTATGTTAAAGCTAAGATTATCTTTCTGTGAGTCTCACCCACTATTCCTAGTATAAACCCATGGCCACATAGAATGAGTGATTCCCAAAATGCATTTGCTGAGTAGATCAAGTATACCTTGTAGAGAGTAAGATGCTTGTAAAGCAAGTATGGTAAAAATGTCCTGATTTTGTAGTATTGGAAAGTGAGAAAAGGATAAGAGGTGAGGAGGAGAGAAGAGAGGAGAGCAAAGGAGAAAGCATTTAAAAGGTTTCAATAGAGATGATTTTGAAATGAATGCAATGCTATTCTTTTATGAAGATTCAGCAAGCAAATGGCTAAAAATAGAATCCCACAAAATTCTTCAGATACAACAAGAAGTCTATTAATAAAATCTTAACGAGTTGTTTTTTTACAAGTAATACCACCATGTGCATGCTTAAAGACAACTTTCTCAAGAGACTGCTGCTTTTCTATATTGGCTTCTTGTTTATGTTAATTTGCTTGGCAAACTTGTTTTCATAGATGTTGCACATAGACCACTGGCCAATTTTAGGATTGGCTATTCTCAAATTCTGAGTTAATGGGATCTGATGTTTTACAGAGAAGTGAAAAAATATTCTCATGTTGTTGCTATTCTTTCTAAAGTATATTAATTTTCTATACAACCCAGCATCAGTTATGTTGTGTCAGTTTTTAAAACATGGTAGTAATGCTCACTTTATAGTATCAATACTTAATACAGAGTTAAGTACATATTAAGTATTCAATAAATACCTGTTGAATGTAAATCAGTTGAATTAAATCAGGCAATAGACTAATTTTTATATGGACTAGTTGACCTTATAGAGTTGAAGAAAAATGTTTCAAAGTCTGAATTATGTTTTAATTTTAGCTGATACCACACTTGCACCTAAAGGGAACATAGATATAAAATTGGAATAGTTCAGTGAATACCACGGCTTTGACAAGAAATAAGTCATGTAAAAAGGTAGTATGGGAAAAGCATTAAGTTTTTAAACCTGGAAACAAATTACAGAAATTAAGCTGCTAAAAGTCAAACGGGTAGTAAGTAACAAGTTTTCTGAGCCTCTGATTTCTTTGTCTCTAAAATCATGATGAAAATACTTTATTTTGACAATTAGTGGGCTACTTTAATTGTGAAAATTTACTAAGCATTATGTGTACTATTATATAATGTTGTAGATTTAAATTAAAATAATTAGAAAAAGTTCTGGAAGGTTCCATAGTGGATGCCTTCTGTCATGTGGGTGCTTGGATTATCTCTACATTAAACAAATATTTATTGCATTTATACAGTGGGGCTCTTTGGACACTAATGTTCCAACTTTCCACTATTAAAAACAGTTCAAGGCAGGAATAATTGTCTGAAAGTCAATTATCTGAAAGTCAAATTAATAAGCAATAAGATGAGAATTCCACTATGCCCCACTCCTGGCAATTTCTGAAAAGCAGACCAAAATGAGTAAAGAAGGCCAAATTAACCAAAATTTAAAATGAACACGATACCAAACACTGAAGATATCCATTTATTTTTTTTATCATAAGTTATTACTAAGATTAAATCATAATGTTTACCAACTAACTTTTACTTAAATTGTTTGGGCAAAAACTATTTGTGGCCAAATTATCTAGGATTCTTGTCAAAAGTTGCCTAGTGTTTATATCTTTGTAAGACTTTTTTGAACTAAAAATTTAGAAATCATAAAAGCTCTTGTTTAGACTATGGAAAAGATGGTGATTGTAATTGCAGAGAATGTAAGAGTCTCCTTAGAGCTGTAACAGACCCTTTGAGTCAGAGGCAGCATATTGCAGAAATATGCAGAAGCATTTCATATTGCCAACATGCAATGTTGGAAAGGCTCTTTCCCTGGTAA
The DNA here is from genome assembly GCF_964194185.1 of Rhinolophus hipposideros. Classification (NCBI taxonomy): domain Eukaryota; kingdom Metazoa; phylum Chordata; class Mammalia; order Chiroptera; family Rhinolophidae; genus Rhinolophus; species Rhinolophus hipposideros. The sequence goes on from NC_138048.1 coordinate 29,265,859, forward strand.
AAACTGTGGCATGCAGAATCTTTTCTCTTCACAGGTAAAGTAATGGTGCTTGAATAAGTGATACTGTATGGTGCTATATAGACCTAGTTCTTTGGGAAATTTAAGCTTGAGAGTTGTTTTATCAGAAGACCTCCATATACTATAACACCAAATGTGGAGTGTTATTATAATATTCATAGTAGCTTGCTAGTTTTATTTTGTTTATTTTTACTTGAAATTTCTAATTTGACTACTTATTTGTATTCACAAGATTAATAGTGACTGCCTGTAGAGGGGTTGTTGTTAAAGCAATAGGTATAACCAAGAAGCATTTGATAAACTAGTCAGTATTATTGGGAGTAGTCAGATAATATCAAGGCAAAAAACAGAGATAGATGTAGTTGAGAAAAGGTAGGGCTTATCTGAACAACTGATTGACATGAGGACCCCACAAGGAAAAGAGAGAACATGAAGTTGTAAAGAGAGCAGTGTATATGGTCTCAGAAGTCCTAAGTTTGAGGCTAGGCTGTCACTTACTGGCGTTGTGGCCTCAGATGAGTCATTTAACTTCCTTGAAGAAAACTTCCTAAGTTTTCTTATTTCTTAAGTATGAATAATAACAGATACTTCCCCTACCCCATGTAGGACTGAATATTAATAATACATGTCACTGCTCCCGAGGGGGGAAAAAGGGATGGGTACTGGAACACATAAAAGAGAGGGAATCTCTCCTTTCAAAAGGAGTTACAGAGGTGGAGAGAGAAGAGATGGTGCTGGGCCTATGCAGTGAAGACCCCTTGGAGCTAAACACCCTGGCACTATAGATTAGCATTAAGGGTGTGTCTGTGGGTATTACTTAAACAAGCTTTAGGAACTAAATTGCTGAAACATCCCAACCTATATTAGCATTGGCTTCATCATAAATAATACTCAAGAGAGACTTCTTCTTCTACCCCAAACTTGGAGAATCTACTTCTAAATTACATGTGTCCCAACAGCAATAACAGAAAAGAGTGAAACTCCTCAGTTGTCCGATCATATTTTCTGGTTTCTCCCATTAGATGACTCTAACCAAGTCGCTTGACTTCTAAAATTGCAGAAGAGTTACCACAAGAAAGGAGACCCTGAGTGGAGGAAAGGAACATTCTTGCAATAAGTGGGACGGGAACTTAGAATCATTTTATTTGAATACTAAAATGAGTAGGCCCCATTTTGTATTCCAAACTCGTTATGAATATATATGTGTGTGAGCTTGTGTATGTGTATGACAAGGGTGTGCTTATGTGCATTGAGATTTGGAAACCCTAAACCATTGTGAAAACTCTTTATACACTTTGTATTTCTCCAACAGGTGGAAAACTTGGAAGATGGGCGTAATATCAAGAGGATACAAATGATGAAAATGATATTGAAGGGCAGACCAGGAAGAGTACCTGAAATAGAAGTATTTCATTCATTTCAAAAGAGTATATTTGGTAGAAGGAGGCCATTATGGACTTAATTGTGCCCCCCCATCCCCGCAAATTCATATGTTGAAGCCTCAACCCCTAATGTGACTGCACTTGGAGATAGGGATTTTCAGGAGGTAATTAAGGTTAAATAAGATCAAAACGGTGGGGCCCTAATCTGATAAGACTGTTCTCCTTATAAGAAAAGGAAGAGACATCAGAGCTCTTTCTCTCGGTGCCTGCACAGAAGAAAGACCACATGAGGACACAACAAGAAAGCAATCATCTGCAAGACAGGAAAACAGGCCGCATCAGAAACCAACCCTAATAGCACCTTGATCTTGGACTTCTAACCTTCAGAACTGGGAGAAAATAAATTTCTGTTGGTTGAGCCACCAAGTCTGTGCAATTTTGTTATAGCAGCCCAAGAAGACTAACACAGACGCCTTCCTATTTGGATGGCACCGAGACCAGTTTATGATAATCATGACCAAATGGGAAGCAGCATATTTGACAGTCCCTGATTAAATATTATTGGAGTAACGAACTGAGTTGAAGCAACAGTGTGGTAATTCATGGATTCAACGAATTATTGAGGTAGTAGTAGCAGCAGCAGCAAAAGTATCACTAAAGAGGCTGCCGAGCATGGCAGGTAAATGTATGGGGTCTGGCTCCACACTGTTTGGATTTAAACCTGCCTCTGACCCTTGTTAGTTGTATGACCTTGGTTGGACAAGTTAAACTTTTAGTGTCTTCATTTGTAAGATGGGGTAATTATAATGTATCTACTATGAAGCTTCATTGAAAGGATTAACTATAGATACATGTGAAGTACTTAAATCAATGCCTGAGTATTATCAGAATTAGTTATTAATGAGAAGGAAAATATTACAATGAGCTGCACACATCAGAGTTTTCCTCTCCTCAGAGCTCAACCTTTAGAGTAATAATCACTAACTACCATAGAAAGCACTTAGCCTCTACATCACATCACTCTCACTTTCATATAATAAACTAGAAGTCTTACAATTAGGCTTTCAAGTACCATAAAACATTCATTTTTGTTTTCAAATACAAACCATCCAAAGATTTGCTCCTTAAATGACCATCAAGAGACCGCCAGTAAAGAAGAATGTAATGTTTTTTACATTCCCTGTGAATTAACATCAATTTTTATTGTTTAAATTCTGGAGGATGCCTTATCTCCAATATTGCAATTCCTTTTGTTCAGTGATGTAAAACTTTGTATCCTAGTCAAGTAGTAATTTGGATAAATCAATATCAGGGAAAAGAACATTCTCTGATGCCCCCAAACTGAGGTAGACTTAGAAAGATAATGGCCAAGATGAATTATGGAACTCATCCCAAAAGAGTGATTCATGCTTTTTCTTTAGAACTGATTCAGTTCAGTCTTACTGGAATCTTGCTGTTATAATTCCTGACAAGATTACTCTAGTGTGTGAATATACTGGGGAGTGGCAGAATTTGTACATCAATATGTACACTGTAGGCTTCCAGAAAAATTCAAAGCCAAAGTGTTATAATTAGGTTAGGAAGCAGTGCCAAATGATGGAGGAATAGGTTTGCTTCTCTTCATTCAGAAAAATTTTCATAGTAGGACTTGAGTTATTAAGCTTGGTTAGCTTGGTCTCATCTGCTAAACTGCAATCTCCTTCAAGATGAATTTCTTGGTGAAACTGCTCGTGTTGGTCATTACAGAATTAATGAGCAATAGAATTAATTTTATCCCATCTTAATGCACTTTTGAGAAACCCCTCTCTGACAGCTTGCTATTGCCAGGCTAATAGAACTGCCTGAGTTTATGGTTCCAAATGGCCTGTGGTTAGCCTGGTTGGTTTTGGCATATAATATCCTTCTACAAAACAACAACAAAAAAACCCTCTTACTTTTTCTAAGTCTCAATCAGTGGTTTTGGCAGACTTGGCCTCTGATTTTATCCCAAACACCTACCCCATGCCTGTCACTTAGAGGTGTTTAGTGATTATTATTATTATTGTCCAGTACTATTGGGGAAAGTGTTATATATTTTTTTTCTTTACTTGGGAAAAAGACATTTTCTCCAACTGTAAAGCATACCAGAAACACCATCATTTTGAATGTTAGGAAAGGAAAACAATGATTTTCTAGAAATTCATTTACATGTTAGGATAATGCAAAGTGAAAAGGAACTTTGACAAACAACCATAACCTTTATATTTTTGATTTGTTAATCTTTGTTCCTGAATATATTTTCAGGTCCTTATTGGGTTGTTCCATTTGGTTAATGAACATGTCTGAGCAAAAGTCAATTCCCCATATGCTGAATCTGAATTCTCTGCAGTTTTCAATGAACTATCATTCTCCTGGTCAACCATATTTGAAGACTTGGCAATATCTTGCACCAATTTTCTTAATTTTGATTTAACTTACCCCAAAATTACATGATATCTCCTTATTCATTCTTTAAAAGAACACACACCTACCCATTATGCCCACTTCTGCCTTTCTTTTGCTATATCACAACCCTGGGCCAGGCTTATCCCAATTAATATCTATCTAACCCTCTGTTCCTTCCACCACTAACACCACTCATCTCAAGCTTCCTCAACTACATTTTCCTTAACTCACTTATTATGTTATTTTTTTCCTCAATTGCCTTTCGTGATACATCCTTTAGAGTATAAGCAAACCCCTGGAACTGAGGGATTACTGTATTTCCATAAGTCTAAGGGTTCGTTATTTAACAAGATTTGTTTAGGGAAAAAAGATATAGCTGACAAGTTAAGATAAATTCTAATTTCAGAAATATTAAAATTTGGGGGGAAACATGCATCTAAAGACAAAGGAAATATGGTCCTTCCTTCAACTCTAACTGTAGAAATTAGCCCAGTGCCTACTGTATAATACATGTTACTATTTGTTTCATTATTACTTTTTGATTGTTAATATTATTAATATCACTATGTAAATATTAATTGATGACAAATAAACACTATTATTTCAAATTGATATGCAAAGTCTTTGAGTCTCAACTTTATTCTACTCCATCTTAAACCCATAGGTTCTTTAGTGTCTTTAGTTTCCTTACTTTGCTGATAATGTATATTCACCTCCTCCAAGCCATTTTTCCCTTTTTTGCTTTGTTTTAGGTGATCTCTGTCCTCTAGACCGGAATAACGTGCCATCTATTCTTCTGTCCTCTCAGTTCTACAATTTTACAATAGATTATCAGTGGTTTGGTACTTAGTACTACTTATTAAGATGTAACCAGATAAAAAAACAGTGACCATCTTAATAGCTGGTACCAGAACTTCACTCACTGAATATAATTGTATGTGTTTGAAAAGAGAGGCTCCTGAGCAGAGCCTGGAAGAAAAGACAGAATAAAAATAAGGCAGAAATGCCTTGCACAAGAAAACAGTAACAGTATAAACCTGACTTTCTTTTTCTTTTTTTTGGCTTTGTTAAAGAAGGAGTAAAGGTAGAGAAAGGTAGAGCAACTAAGCAAGAGGCTGAAGGGAAGGCTAGAGGTCAGAGACTGAAGCAAAGTTGATAGAAATGCCAAGGGACTTCAAAACACTAGTGTATCTGATATTCAATTATTATTATTAATTATTATTAGCATTGGCAGCACTTTACCTCATTAGTAGACTGTACAACATGCACAAACGCATTGTGTGAGTGGGTTGACTTTGTAAAAATCACATAGATGTGATGTCTGGGTTACCTGGTGTGGAATAGGGACAATATATGTAAAATTCCAACATGGCCTGTAAGTTGAAATAGAAGGAAAAAAGCCTGAAGCATATCTAACCAGGAAAGCTATCCCACCCCTAAGCCTCCAACTGATATGAGTTACATCTATTTCCTTTGTGTCCCCTGTAAAATCCTTATTAGCTGAGACCTTGACTTTTGTTCCTTTTGTACTTCCTTCTTTGCCAATAGAGTATGAAGCTCAAAATATATATTCCAAAAAACATTGATTTGAACAATTTGGGCATTTTCATTGATGCAGAAAGACGATTCCAATATACAGAGTGGCTGAAGGTCAGTTTGATTTTATATATCTGTCCTAACCTCCGTCACCTACATCTCTCAGATATGTGATTTCCTTGTATGTAATTAAAGCTTTGTTCACCATTAATATTTCCTGCCACTTGTTGGTGGAAACTAATAAGATAGCTATGAGGCACTGAATAAGAATATAGTTGAAAGAACAGAGTGAATAATAGTCTTGGTGACTTATATGGGCAGGAAAAAACACCTTGAGAAAAACCTAACACTTATTCATGTTTATTCATTCTTGTTTAACCTAGTTCAATATCATCATTTTTCACTACTTTGATACCATCTAGCCTCTAGTTACCATTTTTTTTGAAGGGATCATGTGGATGCTATTTTGTTGAGTCTCTCCAAGGAACAGTTTATAAAAAAAAAGCTATAAGATTAATGAATATGAACTTCCTGCAGTGATGTGAGTAGATAGGAACTGTGGGAAACAGATTGATAAAGAATGCACTACTGGTTAATGTAAGCCCAGACTCTTCCAATTCTTATAGCTAGGAGAATTCAAGGGACACTTATAAATCTATTGAGCGATTTAGACTCAAGCTCCATAATTCACTCAGTAAATAATATTCATTGTCTGCTGTATGGAAAGTATGGTATTGGGCACTGAGTAGAAAGCAAATATGAAGAAAATATGGTCCTATGTTTAATAATTCTATAATCTAGAATTAAAATCTAGTTCATAATCTATGCATTGAATTAACAGTATCACAAAGTGCCCTTCTTTCTTGCTTATGACAATTGCCTCCTTAACAGGTCTCCCTGTCTCCAGTCTTGCCTAATTTATCCTCTGAAATACATTACCACAGATGCTACTCTACTACTAAAACCATTAACTATTTCTCATTGCATATCTAAAAAATAAAGTCCATATACAAGGCCCTTTATAATCTGGCCCAATTCTACCAGTCATCAATTTGTGTCTCCTAGGAGGACATTTAACAACGTATAGAGACATTTTTGGTCATCACAATTCAAGGGAGGGTGCTCCCAGCATCTGGTGGTAGAAGTCAGGGATGTTGTTAAATATCCTACAAAGCACCGGATAGCTTCCCACAACAAAGAATTATCTGGCCCAGAATGTCAATAGTGTTGAGTTTGAAAACACCGGTTTATATAACACTTAATTCAATTGTGTAATTATAATCGCAAGTACAACAGATTTGGGAAAAGAGACCACTCATTCTTTTTTAAAAATGTCATTACATTTATTGGGGTGACATTGGTTAATAAAATTATATAGGTTTCAAGTATATAATTCTATAGTACATCATCTGTATATTGCATTCTGTGTTCACCACCAAAGTCAAGTACCCTTCTCTCACCATGTATTTGACACCTTTTACCCTTTTCTAAACCTTCCCCTCTCGTAACCACCATACTCTTGTGTCCGTGAGTTTTTGTTTGTTTGTTCCTTTCAGTTTTATACCCCACATATGAGTGAAATCATATTGTTCTTGACTTTTTGCATCTGACTTATTTCTCTTAACATCATGTTCTCAAGTTCCATCCATGTTGTCGCAATGGCAATATTTCATCTTTTCTCATGGCTGAGTAGTATTTCACTGTTAAATGTGAAACTCAACCAGCAGTTTTAGAATTCCATGGGTGAATAGGAGAATATACATATAATATAAATCTATTAGCTTATAAGCATTTAGCATGAGCTACGGATCAGCAATATAGGACACTGTTTAATCTCCAGTTTTGTTATAATGGACATTAATTAAGGAAACTTTTGCTTGTATTTTCCCAAACAAGCTACATATCTTCCTATTGCTAGACTCTTGCACACATTTTTCTCTATGCCTGGAATTTTCTTTCTTACTCCTTCACTTGGCAGATTCACACCTATCTTTGAAGTCCCAGTTTAAATATCATATTCAAGGGAAAACTTCCTAATTCTCCATACAGTCAGTTGGTTTAGCAATTTCCTCATACCTCACCTATAACATACTTCACAGAGAATTATATTTATAATGTATGTTTCTTCTACAGTTAGAATAAGTTCTTTGAAGCCAGAGTTCATGCTTCACTGATCTTTGTATGTTTGGTACTTATCACAGTACCTGGCACATAAAAAACAAACCAATATATGTTGCTTTAGTAAATGAATGTGGAGCAATGAAAAAATTATATGTGTGCTAGAAACAAGGAATAGTCTACTTTGAATGGAAAGGAAGGCATGAGTGAAAGAGAAGAAAAAGGCCAGACTACAAAGATATTTGGGGCTTAGATTATAGCTTTAGAGGCCTGGAGTTAGTGGTTTATTTGGGAGGATTTAGAGAAACTAGAATGTTTTTTTTTTTTAATCAAAGGGTGACACAAAGTGGCACTGTAGAAACATTAATCTGGTAGAGGTATTAGAAAGTATTTGGTAATTGCAAAGCACTTAATCATTTAATCATAATGTATATGAGTCTTATATAAATATTGTGGTTTTAGCCCTGAGGAGAGCATGTGAACTTAATCTGCGGTCACTCCCAAGCCTGGAAGAGTAATGAGAAGGAGGCATAAGATCACTATAATCACACTACTTGTCCCAGGGAATCTATGTATTCTATGGAAGAGTAGGACTGGATCGAAATGGGAAATCAGGACAGAGAGTCTGGGTAAACAAAGTCAGGCATGCCCTGGATGAAAGTGTCTGTGCCTCGTTTTGCAGGTATGCTTTCTTGGTACATTCCATGGTAGGCATTGCTATTGGTATCTAGGTCGTAACAGAGGAACCTGGTAGCTCTTGTTGCTGCTCATTTATTTTATCCGTTGTTTCTTTCTTTTTTGTTGTTGTTTTTTACAGCCACAGAATTCTCTTTCCTTGGGGGAGTTTCTCTCTTTGTATGGTCCTAGTACACATATTGATCACTGCCCTCCTACCCTCTAGCTTCCACGGCGCGTGTTCGAACACATGACCCAGGCTGAACCATTCACAGTGCCACATCCACCTGGACAGTTATTCACAGGGGTGGGCACGTCAACCAAATCAGGCCAACTAGAATTCTTCCCCAGGACTTTACAGTTGGAGGTAAAGAGGAATCGCTTTCTTTTACTTAGGACACTATAAAGATATGGACCTGCATTGTCAGCGGCCATCCTCTCTGGTGCATGGAGAGACTGTGCACGGAGTAGCAAATAAAGAAGCCAATATGTAAAGAGAAGTAGGGACCGATAGAAATAGCAACCGGATGGAGATAAACATCGTGGTAGTACTGACTCCCCTGATCCAGTCTCTGAATAACTGGTTTCTATGGCTTCTCTTCCAAGTTCATGACCTATCTCAGTACGCTTTCTAACCAGAGGCGTCAACTCACTTCTTTTTTTTGTTTGTTTCAGTTAATTTTCATTGGGTTATGGTCACATGAAACACAAGAATCTTAACCAAGAGAGTTATCCCTTCCCTAAGGGTAAAATAATACAGGGAATGTGCATCTAGCAGAGGGCTGAGATCTGAAATATCAGTTCTTATTGTTCCACAAAATTTTCCTCATTCTTCATCAGGGACACGAAGTAGGGATAGTCCACATTGGTTCCCTACCATCTTAAAATTTTTTCAAAGTTCAACAAAATTATTAAAAAATCAAAACACAAATGTTTTAAATTCTAACAGCAAAAGAGCTAAAAACATTAAAACATTTAAAACATGGAGAAGAATTTTGCTGTTGCTTCATATCACTACAGACGGTGTGCCTTGATAGTGAATGAAGTCGCCCATCAGGTCCGTGTATGACTCCTCTTGTTTGGAAACTTAAGAATCAGAAGACAGGTTTTCTCCCTCTCTCCCTACTTCCCAATAGATAACAATGGGGAAAAGAGGACAGGATAACAGCAGCACATACACTGATTTGGTAAGGAGAGAATGGAGACAACCAGTAGTCACTGAGCTTTGGAAGTTCTGAAATCCCATTGAGTTCACCATGAGTAGTAGAAAGCTGCTTTAATTCATTGGGCTATGACCTTGTCCTCTGGAAGGAACTTTGTTTATAGGTCTTCGAAGGATATGTCCTTTTCTCTTTATTCTTCAGTGCATCTGAAATGAGCATTGGGAATATATTCCCTCCTTGGGAGCCAAATAGCTTTCTCAGCCCACTCTTATCAAGGAAGCTTGGAGGTTCAAGACTTGTTTTAAGTCAAATGCTTTTATGGTCTAAGTTCCTGTTTTGTTGGCAATTCATTCTCTTAAAAGTAGGCTTCTGATCTATTTACTTCCAGTGAATTTCAAGTAACTTCACACTTTTCGAAACCTGGTCCTCAGATCTGCTTTATTTCTGTGTTTCTGCTATCCCATCCATGACTTGCTTTCTCTAACCACTAACTAAACCACTAACTCCAGGCCTCTAAAGCTACAATCTAAGCCCCAAATATCTTTGTAGTCTGGCCTTTTTCTACTCTTTCACTCATGCCTTCCTTTCCATTCAAAGTAGACTATTAGGGCTACTGAGTTGAAATGGGAAGATTACACCTTTAATCTGCCTTTCCCCGGGAACACTTGAATCAACTAAGAGTTTTTATTCGGTATTTATTACTCAAAGTGGTTTTCTTACTTTTGAGGTGGAGAAGCAGTTGACTTTCCAACTTGGAAGGCCCCAGAGTTTCTGAACTGTCCCTTTAATTCTCTTCAAGCCTGCTTTCAAATGGTTATTTTTTTCTGATTTTATTTCTTTTTGATACTACCTTGCTAAATGCAACAAAAAGCCACCAAAGCATAGTACTAACACTCTATTTTCCACCATTTTACTCTGAAACTCCTGGCTGAATGCCCAAGTGGGCTGACTTCCAAGTCACTGCATGTGATAGAATACCAAATATTTTATCACTGCAGAACACATATCATTTTCAACTTCTAATATCAGTTTTCTTGCTGTTCATTACCCACTGTTCAAACAAATGCACGTATTTTAAGTTTTTGTCACACCAACACCCCACATTCAGGTATTAGTTTCTTTATCGGGATAATTAATGATAGCTGGCACAACAGACAGTCTGAAATCTCAGTGCTTATACAACCAGAGGTTAATCTTATTTACATTATATGTCCAGAAAGAGTTGGTAAACAGGGGATGAGGGAAGTGCTCTTCCACATAGTCACTCAGGGAATCAGGCTAATAGAGGTTCCACTAATCTTGTGGCTGTTTCACCTGGAACACTGACTTTTGAAGTTTTCCTGGCACAGGAAGAGAAGGATAGAATGGAACACCAATTGTTAACTCCTTAGGCCCTAAAGTTATAATATCACTTCTATTCATGGCCCACTTGCCTTAACTAGCCACCCAGCTTTAACCTAATTTCAAGGGAAGCTGAGGAACACAATGAAGTTGTAGAACAGTTCTTGAGCCCTAACCATCTCTACCCCTGGAAGCTACTGTGGCAGTATGCAGATGTCTAGGAGTCGTTAGTTTTGATCAACAAATATTTCCAGTTCTCCTTTCCAGCATATTTGTATTTCTCTATTTCTCTGGATTTAGAATGGTCATGTGCTTTGGTCATTAAGCTTTGGGCAATAAAATTGAAGAGAAGAATATGTGTTTCTTCCAGTTGGACTCTTTAAGATCAGTGTGCAATTTATTGTCTACTCTCTTTTCATCTACCTCAGCGACTAGCAGTGTTCCAGCTAGAGTTTGCTACATTAGCCTGGGTCCCACAGTGACGATGACTCGAAGCAGAGATCCAGCCAAATCACAATTGACATGTAGTGAGAGCATAAAATAAATCCCAGTTTTAAGTTGCTGGGAAGTGGGTGGTTGTTTATTACTGAAACATATTTCATTCTATGCTGGCGGGTGTCGCATTTTCTCATCTTTGTTTCTGTAATGCCAGGAACACAACAAATACCTTTTGAAGGAATTTTTAAGTGACTCCTCTTCTTGCGTTACTACTGTTTCTCTTGAATGCCTCCATATCTCTTATTAGCAATGACTTTCCCAAGCAGTAGAAACAAATTTTCTAATAATGACCTGAATAGTATTCAAGTCAGTGGCCATTCACAGCCTGGAGCTGTAGTAAAAAATATGGAGAAGAACAACCAGTGGCTATTCTTAGCCTTGCTTTGAAAGCAATACTTTCTCTCTGCAAGTGAATTTTGGTAGAATGTCCTTCAAACACAAAAATATACATTCCTTTCCTTTCTTTCTCACTCTTTTTCCCCTCCCTCCTTGCCTCAATTTTGTCCTGTCTCAATTTTTGTGGAGGAAAACTCTTCATTATGATAAAGTGTAGTGAATCTTAAAGTACTCTTAGAAAATACCGATCTTTTCCATTGACTCCTCTACTCTTCAGTGGCTTAATTATACTTTTGGGTTTAAATATAGGTAGAGTTATATAGTGGAATATACAGATTTGGTTTCAGGAAATTTGGATTTGAATCCTGTCTCTGTTTCTTACTAGCTGTGGGGTATTAGTTAATTTTTCATCCATAAAATGGGATTACTATGTGCTGGGTCTTCCAGTGTTGTTATAAAAATTAAAATATTATAATAAAGATGAAATATAAGGGTTGTGAAAGTTCACTTAAGATCACCATAGAGACCAATGATAATTGTTCTATGATTATCATAGAACAATTTTTCTATAACCTTTACTTATTTGCATTAAGTGTTTTTAAGTTTGAGGAAACCTATAAGACAGATTCATTTGATTGCAAACTGCATTGGTTTCTTATACTTTTCTTCTCTATGAAGAATGTTTGGCACAATCAGCCAGGAAGAAACCTTGTTAAAGCAACATTTTTGATAACAGCCCTTTACTGCCAATTTGGGGTAAAACTATTGATTGCAATTTAAATATGGGATTTACTCAATCCAGATTTATATACTCAGATTGATTTCAGCTTTCAAACTTTATACTGCAACAAAAAGATTATGGGTTTCCTCTATCTGAAAGTAGAGCATTCCTTTGAAATCTTTTGTAAGCCAAAATGATATAAAGTGAAGAAATAATTACCATTAATTTATATGAAAAAAAGGTTAAGCTTTCCAAGACCCTCAAAATAACCTACAAAATCATACCAAATATGCTTAATTATATCCAGTTTTAATGCTAAGAATAACACCTTTAGACTTTTCTGATACCTTAGGGCATATTTTGCTAAGTGATGCCAAAATATATTGAGATAAAGCACAGATGCTCACAGACACAGTTCAAAAGGTGGCAGCTTGATGCTGAGATTCTGAGTGTGGTTCCTGTGAAGGAGCTCAGCGACGCCACGCCTGCTGTTTGGAGTATGTGCTGCCTCTGTAATGGCTCGCTGCAAAACTGATGTTAAAATCTGTTTTCTCTTTTTGTCTTTTATTTTTTTTTTTGGTAAAAGTGAAAAAAAAATTTCTTTCAGTTAGCAAAACTAGTGCTAACGTATGTGTTTCATAAAAGCAAAGTGGTATAACTCAAACTTTCAAAAAGCATATACAAGGGAATAACTATACGTGGAAAATACTGAATCTACACAAAGTTATGAGAACTCTATGCAGTTTATCAAACAGACAAATTAAGCAAAATTATGCTTACAAACAATTTTGATATTTGCTTTCAAATCTTGTCAGTAGGGAATTGGTAAAATTTGCAGGCAGTTGTACTTAAAGGAAATGTGGCTAACAGTTCTTGTTGCTTTCCAGATTCTTCTCTCTTTCAACTGTACTTCTTTGCACAGCTTTGAACTATCCAAAGACTTCTGTATCCCTTGATGTTGATGACCCACCTAATGGTACTGGATTTGTTGATTTTTTTTCAATTGCAAAAAAATTTTCATTCTCTCTGAAATTTTTCAATGATTTTAGAGACTCCTTATTGATAGTTATATCTATAGAGCTAAACGTTACTGTTCTTAATTTCATATATTTAAGGTAGATCGGCCAGATCTCTTCCATTGACCCCCCAACCCTGCAAATCTACCCTGAACTCTTCTATATTTGGCTTTCAGCCCAGACAGGCTGACTCATGTAGACCACATTAATGGATTCCCACGCGCCCTAGTTTCTGATTGCGTTTTGCCAGTGGGAAAGCCCTGGCAATAGATTGGAGAGTAGGAAGGAAGTGAGGCTCTGGCACCCTTTCTGCAAGGTCTCTTCCAGCTGGCTGTGTCTCTCTAACAGTCACTGATTCTCTCAAGGCAGCAGGCATGACTCTTTCTCTGAGTTTCTATACTATTCTCTCCCCTCCTAATATCTTGGGTATTAGTCTATTACTAACTTTTGGATGTATGGTTACCATAATCCACATCATTGCAAACGTCTCTTTGTATACAAAAACCCTCACAAAATTATTCTATTTTGACACACCATCTGTTTCCTCTTAGGACACTAAGTAATTCAGTGGATGTCTCTGTTTGAATATCCTCTCTATGTTTCTACTTTCTCTTTTATGTTGCTATTGTTGTTGGCACTTTATCTGTGTATGATGTCTGCTATGTATGCCCTTTTTGTGTATTTTTTCTGTTTAGTATTGAGTATCTCTAAACTGCCTTTATATTCTCTGCCAAAAGAGGGCTGCAATTTTCAGATCTGTAGTATAATATGTTTTTTGCTTTCACTTTGAAATAATTAAAAACCTACAAAAATAGTTTGAAAATCTTTTTCATTCTGAAACATTTGAGCAAGTGGTTGATTAGATGCCCCATAACCTCCAAATATTTTAGTGTGTATTTTCTACAAAAAGTAAAATCTTGTACATAACTGCAGTAACACCACCGAAGTAAAAAAATTAACATTAATATATTGCTACCACCTAAATCACAGATATCATTCAAGTTTTGCCAATTGTCCCAATAATGTCCCTTGTAGTAAATAGAATTTAATACTGGATCACATGATGCATATAGCTGCCATATCTGTATAGTACCCTTTTAATCAGGAACAGATTCTCTTTTTAATTTTACACTTTGACAATTTTGTCAAATTAGTTTATAAAATATTGTTAAATTTGGGTTTATCTAATATTTCCTTATGATTAGATTCAAGTTGTGCTTCTGGGGCTGGAATACCACAGTAATGACATTGTTTTTTTATTGCCTCCTATTAGGTGGTACATATTTTCGATTTGTCCCCTTACAGGTGATGCTAATTTTAATGATTTATTTAAGTGGCATCTGCTAAATTCCTCCTCTGAAATACTGTTCTTCTTTGCAATTAATAAGCATTTTGTGGATAGTTGAGACTATGTAAACACTCCTTTCCTCATCAAACTTGCATCTAATTTTAGCATCTATTGATGTTCCTTGGCTGAAATAATTATTAATTATTTGATAGTTGTCAAATGGTTATTTTCTAATTTAACCATTGCTCCTGTATTTATTAGTTGACCTTCTACTGTAAGAATTTATTCCTCCAAATTTACTTCTCTTATTTATTTATATCAATGTAGATTTATGAATTCCTGTTCTATTTAATGGGTTATAAACTTTTACTGACATTATTCATTCTGATGGTCAGATTGTCCCAGATTTACCAGTGGGAACCCTTTCAAAATAGCTTCCATAATTGTCTATTTCCTTGCTATGTTGAATAAAATAATCAGGCAGATCTTTCACTTTTTCTGCTCTAATCCTGTAGTAATCCATTTCTCCAAGGAGCCTTGGTTCCTTTTAGAGGAGAATTGTATTTGGAAATCAAGATCTTGGCATTTGTTATGCTCATTGGTTTTGAAATGTCATTGCAACCAGACTCTATCAATGGATAGAGCTAGGGAATACAGTCTGACAATTAAATTCGCAAATTGTTACAACCATGTTGCTAACCTTTTTTTGATATCAGAGGGATTATTCATTGTGAATTTGTACCAACTGGACAAACAATTAACTAAGTTTACTATTATGAAGTGCTGAAAAGTCTGTATGAAACAGTTAGACAACCTCAACTTTTTGCCAATAATTCATGGTTCTTGCATCACGACAATGCACCAGCTCACACGGCACTGTCTGTGAGGGAGTTTTGAGCCAGTAAACAAATAACTGTATGGGAACACACTCCCTACTCACCTGATCAGGCCCCCACTGACTTCTTTCTTTATCTAAAGATAAAGGAAACATTGAAAGGAAGACATTTTGATGACATTCTGGACATCAGGGTAATACGATGACAGCTCCGATGGCCATTCCAGAAAAAGAGTTTTAAAATTGCTTTGACTAGGCACTGGCATCAGTGCATAGCTTCCCAAGGGGAGTACTTTGAAGGTGACCATCGTGATATTCAGCAATGAGGTATGTGCACTTTTTCTAGGATGAGTTCGCGAACTTAATTGTCAGACCCATATATGTAAGTATGTGCTCTGAATACATACATGTATTCACAAGTATATTATTTATCTATTGTTACATAAAAGTTAGTAGCTCAAAAGAATGGTCTTTTATTACCTCACAGTTTAGTCCAGAATTCAGAAGTGGTTCAGCTGGGTGATTCTGGCTCAGTGCCTCTCATGAGGTTGCAGTCAAGATGCTGGCCAGGACTGTGATCTTACAGGCCTGACAGGGGCTGAAGGTTCCATCTTTAAGGTGGCTCACTCACACATCTGGGAAGCCAGGACTGACTGTTGGCAGGAAGCCTTATTTCCTATGTCATTGACTTCTGGGCAGAGCTGCTAAAGTGTCATCATAACATGGCGGCTGGTCTCCCCCACAGTGAGGAAGCCAGAATGTCTTTTCTGACCTAGCCTCAAAGTTTTCACTGTCATTTCTACAATGTCCTACTGCTTACACAGCTGAACCTTATTCAGTATGGGTGGGGATTTCACAAAAGTATGAATATCTAGAAACAAGAAAATTAGAGGCCATCATCTATCTATCGTCTCTATGTATTTATACCAGTATCTCCAAATTGAATCTAATACCACAGGATTCATTCTAGTTTTTGGCCTTTCCATGATGATGAAAAAGCTGACTCCTCTTATTCTCATATATTCTCAGCATATTTACCTATTTAATAACTCCCTGCATGTAATCAATCTCCTGGCCTTACGTCCAGCTACTACAACCCCCTGTAGAAATGCTCCCATTACTGATTGGAGCTTTTACCCTTTGCTAGGCCAAGGAGGACCCTTCCACCCACCCCACATGAACTACTTGCTTGCTAAGAACCCACATAATGGTTTTGGAACCGAGTTATTCAGGAAGTTATTCCTTCCTATTCAGGAAGGAAGATAAGTATGCATGACTCTATTGTTTTTTATTATTGTTGTGAATTGTAATGTGACAGTGGAAAGAATTTATAATGCTTAGATTTGGACTATAGAAACAAACCTCTAGACTTAGTCTAAACTGAACAGTTTCCTCACATCTATACATAGTCCAAGAACTATGTCTTATTTCCTGTGCATCTGGGTCAGGCTCTCCCTCCCTCTGTGAACAGTTGCTTGTTTAAGCTGCCAAGGATGCTTTTTTTTTTTCAAGGATGCTTTTATGTAGGCTACATTTATATCCTCTACCTCCTCCTTTTTTTCACTCTTTCCCTTTCCTTTTGTTCTCTTCTCTTTTTCTTCTTCACTTATCTTTCCTCTTTACTTCCCACAGCCTTCATCTCTCCCTTTTTTTTTTAAGTTGACTTTGCTTCCAGCTTGTTACTGATATCTATTGGCACACTGAAGAGATTGCTTTTCTCACAGCACCTTAAGGTTATTAATTGTGTGGTGCTAAAAAGCAAACCTCCATTGATGCTTCATTAAAAAAAAATGAATATATATATTAGAATGACTTGTCACACTTCAGCCTTCTGTCTCAAATAAGAATGCGTACTTTGAGTACATGGCACTCGAACTTTAAAAAGTCACCATTATTCCTATGTTTCTGTTGAAGAGCTTAGTACTGACCTTAGAAGTTCAATTGGTGCAAAAGGAATCTTAAGAGGCGAAGCAGGATTTCTGACACATAATTAATGATTATTCCAACAATTTACTTTCTCTAAATTATATGCTGAAGAATCGCACAAAACATCCTTCCTACTCTGGTTCTTTCCTCTCCTCAGAAAGTTAAGGTTGATGTTCTACAAGAGAGATTTCCTGAAGGTTAAGAAACAGAGGTTCCAGACATATCAGAGGTACAAAATTATGGCTGAGCAAGCTATTAAGCCATTATGCCCTTTAACAAAAAGAGGGATAATGGACCTTTTTTGTGTATGTGCAAAATTTGGAATTTGAAGTTGGGCTTGGTTAAATCACCCACAAAATTGCATGAGGTTTGGGAAATTGGATATGTGTTTTTTCTGTATTCATAGACACAAATCAACATATTTGTTATGCTCTGCCTGTGGAAAGATGTGTGGTAGTGGAGATAAAATACACACACACACACACACACACACACAGCACCAAGGGAACTCATACTTCTGCACTCAACAATTCTTACACCTCACTTGAGAGCAAGACGTGGAGCAGGTCGGGAGGACCACCTCCAGAGTGTACATGTGGGAATGTGTGCTCAATAGGAAGGTTCAGTAGGAAGCCAGGCAAATGTGAGCAGATTAATATTTACTGCACTTCACAGACACTGAGGTTCTCACTGCACAAAGCCAACATGGCATGTCAGTTCTGTGCTGCGAAGAATTCACCATGACTTGTAAAATGGCCTATGCTTTTTGAAATATGGTCAGTGCCAAATTTTATCTACAGTAACTCTTTTGAAATATCATTCCAGTGACTTATGAAAAGGATGAGATAAACAACTGTAGAAGATAAACATTTTAAAATGTGATGATTGACATTTTAGAGGAGTACAGAAAAATTCCTAGATAAGACAGTATGACAACATTAACCACATTAGGGAAGAGTTTGCAAACACCACTTTTATCTTGTGCTTCTGTTTAACTACATTAAGATTTCATGACATGGAACTAAAACTGCCTTTTAATCACTGTTCCTGTTGATTTTAAGAAGATAACAAAATAGCAACACTTCTCCTATATGAATTTTGACATTAAAGTTTCTTTGTCTATTCATCCTAACTGCAATTTTCCTGGATGTATTTCATCTGTTTATTTGAATGGAAAGAAGGACATTAATGTAAAGAAAATGCACGAAAACAGAATAAGCTATGATCTCACTCTGGGGAGGGAAGGATTGGAAAGGAATATAAATCCCAGTGGTTCTTTTTCTGGAGTCATCATGGAAAAATTAAAGCAAAACAAAAACTTATTGCACTTTCAACAAGTTAGTTGGTCTTTCATGCTTTAGTTGAATTTATCTTTCATTTGTCTTTATAAGAGAACTAAAAGGAACAAGGTTAATGGAGTTTCAAAATAAGATTTGCAAATGTTTCACAAGTTAAAAAGTGAAAAACAGATTTAAGATTTCTGTTTACGAAAGGCGTCTGTCCTCTCCCCAGGGTGAGAATTCCATAGGAACAAAATCATCAAAGTTTCTTAACCTGGCATAAGAGTTTGTCATTATTTTAAAAAGTATGTAAGTTTTCTATTTTCCAATGTAGTATTTTTGTGGCACAAAAATATTATTGGTCATTAAGGTAGGGATTTATTGTCTCACCTCTCTAGCATTGGTTATTCCTTCTTTTCATAATACCATAGCACCTTTGTCTTCCTCAAGGTATAATCCTTTTTCCACTCTCCATTTATGTGGTAGGGGTGAGACTGACTCTACCTATCTTTGGCTGAATAATGCAGGCCTGGCCAATAAGCTCATTCTCTCCCTTGGCCACAGTGTTTGATTCCAGGATCATCATGTAACCTAATTCAGGCCAATGAGAGTCAGTTCTGGGTCTTGATTGCACATATTGGTCCTAAGAATCTTTATTCACTGGGATTTTTAGCTGGGAATCACCACACAGCTGGGAATCACCACACAGCTAGAACCAGCCAGAGAATAGCGGTAACAGAGAAAAAGGAGCTGTTGAGAGGAGGAAAAGGACTGAGTGCTGATAACCTTATTTGAGTTTCTTTACAGAAGATTTTTTAAAGATGAAGCTGGCTATTTGGGTTCAATTTCTGGTTCAAAAATTACCAGAAGGTAAATATGGGCTATGTAGAGAGTCAGTATTTATTGTTCAGCAGCAAGTAGCCAATTTGTACTGAAGTTTACACACTTTTTGCCGTAGCCTATTCAGATTTTTAAAATTTACTTAACGAAAACATTTTAGTCCAGCCACTGTTTTAACCACTTTACTGATAACAACTCACTTAATTCTCATAACAAACCCAAGATATAGGAATTACTGACATCTTCATTTTAACATGGAGGAAGATAAGGCACAGAGAGGTTATGTAACTTGCCCCAAATCACACAGATAGCGAGGAGCAGAGCAGACCTGGCAATTGAACACTGTCATTCTGTCTTTAGATTTACCCTAACCACTACGCATACTGCCTTTCAGAATAGTGTTCTACCCTGTTCAAGCTCATAAACAAACACAAAGAATGTATTACTGTGTATTTTTGGAAGAAAATTGAGACAGATGGATATCATCACATAACTTGTTTGTAAAGAACACGTGAACCTGTGAAGCAATATGGTGTTGTGATTAAAAGTATGGGCTCTGTATTCAGACAGTTTGGGTTTGAATTCCAGCTACACTAACTACCAGCTGTGTGGGTACATTACCTTTGTATGTCTTTATTTCCTCATTTATAAAATGGAGCCAGTAGTAATACCTACCTCTCCAGGTTGTTATGAAGATTAAAATTGACAGTGCCTGTACAGCATTTAGCAGAGTACACTAATTTAATTATTGTTGTTATGAATAAATTTCACCCTTTTTTGTTATGTCATTCTTATGTATGACTTTTTTTTTCTTTTTTCCATTTATACTATTCAATATATAAGGCTATTCTGCTCTCATGGAACCAGTGCTTTTATTATTTTCTCATAAGTTCATTCTTTTCATTAAGTCCAGTCTTTTAATCATCTCTGATATTGTCCTAATTATTTCTTTCAGTTCTAACGAGCATTTCTTTTGGAACAATGAGGGAAAAGGTGGGATACAGAAAAAGTCAAGTCCCTGACCTTACCTTTTTGCCGCTGTCCTTAGAGAACCTACAAGGTACACAGCCATCTCCTGTTCCTGTTGAAGTTGAGAGATATTGGTGTCATTTGTTTGTTCAGCTTTTCAAATCATTTTCTTTGGAGGGGAACTATCACCTACTTGTTAAGGGTTTTTTTTCTGATCTCCATGACTCCATCCAGGAAGTTACTATGCATATTAGCTTAATTTTCAAGGGTAAAGACCTAGGATCAATCAGTGGATGAATTTTTAAATTTTGCTACACTCTCTGAATGACCAGTATAAAGGTATTTAAAAATATGTAATGATATAATACTATGAATAATACTATTGGCAAATCTGTACAAGGCATTATAGACCGTGGTTGCTTAATTCCTGTGCTTTGTGGGTCATGGAGAGCCACAATTAAATGCTTCAGAATAATCCCTCAGCCCAGCCCAGCAATGGACACTTCATATTCACAGAAAAAAGGCAAAAGAGGCTTTTCCCTCCTCCACATCTGAGGAAAAGATATGATCTACTCCAGAAGGAAGCATTATGGCAATTCAAAACAATCAAATGACTATTGCACTATATCCATCTTTCTTCTCTTATGACTTACTATATTAATCAGCTATGGAGATACATTTAAATGTAATTATTATATTTTATCATAATATCATACGAATTCAATAGTTTACTTTCCTTGGACTTTTTAAATCAAGATAATGGCAAAAGCTGACCTAGCTAAAATTATCCAGTTCTAACATTTTGTGATCTACTTAGATTTTGAACTTGAGGAGAAGAAAATTGTTGTAATCTTCTTTTATCCTTAAGCATTACATTTAATCTCTTATATTTTCTCATGTGATGAAGAAATGTTACAAAAATATTTTCACTTGAAAGTTTCATCTCGCTGTTAACAAGAAATGTTATAAAATAAACAACACCCTTTCCTCCGAGGAATTTTCTACTTGGCCATTGCTAGCAGCAGGATGTGGTGTCAGATGGACAAACATGACCTCGTGATCCTTCTGGTCATGTAGACCTTAGAGGGAGATTAAGCCGATTTTCCAAACAACTGAAGCATTGAGGTAGATAAAATGGAAGCACTGCCCTGCCCCACCTTGGCACCAACTTGTCTGTGAAACCATGAGTCAGCTTCCTCTTAGCAAGTGAAAATGATCTTTAAAAAAACTCATTACTCAATGATTCAGAAAGAATTTTGAAAAACTGATGACAATATTGTCCATTATTTTTGTGAAGGTAACAAATTTTTCTGATTTGTTTCAAGTTCCAGGGAGCTTTTATATGTATTCGTCTTATTGTTTATAGGCAGTGAACAGGCAGAGGTTGTTTTTGGATTGGATTGTATTAGAGGTGGGTCTAGTGGTCATGGTCCAGACACTTGGATTTAGAGATTCCTTGATGAATTGAGCCACTGGTGAATTAAAATAAAAGAGCTCCTTAAACTGTGATTTGCTTCAGCCCCTTAGGTTGTTTGACTCAACGGAAAATGAGATGAAGCAAGAGCTTAAGGTTGAAACTTTCAATATGAGGTAATGTGTTGACTGACCTGTTGCTTAAACTGGAAAGAAATGTAGAGACAGTTGTTCAATTCACTCAGGCAAAAACCAAACACACACACACACACACACATACCCGCACGCACGCACACACTAACATGTATGCATGCATACACATGCACACACAAACAACTTTATGAAATTGTTGAAATGAGGAGTTTTGAGGTAACTTAATTGTTCTGTTTTGATAAATAAAATTTATTTTGCCTCTTTCTTTTCTGTATGTGACAGATTACTGCACAGAACTCTGTATACTTTAGATTGTTAAAGGTTTTATAAGTAAATGAAATGAACCTGGGGTAAGATGTAAATCATGTTACTTTTATAAAAGCAAATAATTCTGCTTATCAATTATCATGCATAACTGATAAAGCAAAACACATCTAGCAGTATACTTTACACTCACCAAAGTGATAGTCTAGGCAAAGAAAGCCCTTATGTGATTCTATGCAGGTGAATGGAATGCCCTGGCCAGCCAGAAGGTCAGAGTGATGGCGAGGCCAGGAGAAGGTGACTTTTGGAGATCCAACAAGCTAGGCAAATTATACTATTATCAAAAAGGTGTCAGTATAATTATAATATCAAAAAGGTCAAGGGCAGAAATTAAAGTCCGTGAGTGAATTTCCAGGAGTAAAAAAAGGTCCTGAGTCCTAGAAGAGCTAGAATACTAGCAAGATAATGAACAGGGATCAGAACAAGGATTGATTCATCAAAAGTGGTAACTGGGTTTCACCAATAAGGCATAAACTTAGTTCATTCAGTCAACAAACAATTATTGAATGACTACAGTGTGCCATGAAAATACTAGGGTCTGGTGGTACAAAAGAAAATAAGACAGAGTCCTTGCCCTCTAATTGTTCACAATTAGAGACTGGAACATAAGTTTATGAACTGGCTAGGAGCAAGCGTTACCAGATGATGAATCCTAGAATAGAAAATTGATGTTATTTATGTCATCTCTGCTAAATGTCAGGATGGGTCTCTTAAATTGGGGGTTAAGTGTGGAGTCTTCAGGTGGGGATCAAGTAATTTTATCTATGAGGAATAGAAAGCTATAGATGTCAGGAAGAGTCAGGGCCTGACTCTACTGAACCACTATATTCAGGAGGATATCAATGGCATCTTCAATGTCTTAGCAAATATTTCCTTGCTCTAGATCCTGTCATAGCTTGAAAAGAGCAGATGAGAACTGTGAACAGAGTTGGAGTTCTCCTTTACTCTCAGCAAACAGTGGACGTTACACATTTTAGTTAATCTGAATATTAAAGAGTTTTATGGGGAAAATTTGTAGAAAGTAAAAGAATTCATCTGAGGTTGAGGGGAAGCCATCCAACAAAGTCAGACATGGTAAACCATGTTTCTCCTCTATTTGCTCATTTCTCTTGAAAGGGAGATCTTGGTGATTCACTTTATCATCTAAGTGATTCATTAATTAATATCCACATGTAATTTCATTGCATATTTCTTCAGGAAACTTTGTTGACACCTATTGTTTATACTAACCCCAAATTTATCATTTCACATGCTACAGGAATGTATAACAAAACAACGTAACAAATATAAGCAAATTTCTCTATTCCGGTTTGCCAAATATTGAGCTTAATCCATTGGCAAACAGTCTGTTAAGTTGCATAGGATGGTGGGAATCAACCCTGGCCTATGAATTAGGAAACTGAGTATCAACCCTGCATTCCCCTTTCTTGCAGGGTAACTTTGGCCAAGTCTCTTAATGGTTATCTACTTTGCTTTTCTCATCTCTAAAATGCTTAGGTCATGCATACGTTAGAAGTGTTAAATGAAAGGATGATGGTAAAGATACAAATATTTCAGCTTGGGATCTACAGCCTTCTCTAAGACTCATTCCTACATCATCACTCTGTGCACCTCCACCTTCAGCAATATCAAATAACGTTTGACCTGGAATTTATCTCTTCCATTTCAGAAAGTATCCCTTCCACTTTAGATAACACTTAGGTTATCTTCTACTATCTAAAAGACAATGTATGTGAATATAAGGAGGGTGGTTCAAACTGTTGGAGCTGGTTGACTATTTCTGGCTTTAGCTAAAATTTAACAGTATGTGAGACTTTGTTTCTTTTGTTCTAATAGTTTAGATTGATCAGAGAGCAGTGTTTCTGGTAGGGTAACTTATTATAGAGTCAGTAGATTATTTTGGGGGGGGTTGTATGCTAAAATTAGTGCTTCTATCAGAAATAGATAAAATTTGAAAGTCTATAGTACTTTCAGTTTATTACAAGTAATTGAGGGGCTAATGGGCTATCCTCCTTCAAACTTCCTCAGGGGCACACTGCTCTGATCAGATAAATTGATCATTCTGTGTGCATTTGAAGTAGTAATAGTTTTTTTTCAGAATATGGTCTTGTTATTATGATTAGTTGCTAATTAATAAATGTTACTAACAAGAAAGGCATAAAATATTTATTGAAAATCACAGGGATTTTAAGTGTTATCAATCTTATTAGTCCCATTGTAGATAAACAATAGAGCTCAGAAAAGTTACATGAATTGACCAGGTATATGTATATTTGGTCAGGATTCAAGCTCAGGTCTCCTTGACTCTAAAATGCAACCTCTTTTTATAATCCCTTGGGGCAAACTTTGAGTTATAACTTCGAGATACTACTATTAGAGTGAGTCAAATCTTGTTGGTTTTAAAATTTTAAATGAAGAGATATTTTTGTCTCCCAGGTATGGCACATACTTGGTGCTGGATAAATGTAGAATAAGTGAAGAAATGGGTTATAGTGGGACTAGAAAAGAGCTTTGTGTGTACATTTCAGAAAGACACAGGGAAGCTGCTCTGGAGTATTGTAGTTGTGGAGGCTTCACTCATGACTCCTCCGTGGGAGAGGAAGGTGGTTCCCTATAGGAACAAGGTTTGCTTATACATTTGCTAGATACTACTTCTGGTCACTTAGGAAGCTATTTTGTGCCTCCATTAATTAGTGTTTCTCAGCATGTCACTGCTGCCTACTGTCATCTCTTCTACTAGAGTCGATGGCTTCCTGATCTGCAGCAAGAACAATTATTCCCTCACTGCCAACCCTGATCTCTGCATCACTTGTCTCCAGTAAAGCGCAGAGGAAATAAGTCATACCTGGGAATCAATTTTTGCAAGTCATGGGTTATCCCTAATCTTTTGCTCTTGAAATGTTGGCAGTGTGTAAGACGATCTGAGCATCCTCAGGAATAATTGTCTGCCAATAACTGTTGGCAGAATTAATAGATGGAAGATAAAGTACTCTCCTTGTATGGGCATCATATGTTTTCTTTTTCTTTTATAGTTTGTTATTTTCAGGAGGTGGTCCAGATGGTGGTGTAGGAAGATCCTGGGCTCACCTTCTCCAACAGACACATTAAAACTACAATGACATATAGACAACTATCTTTGAGAATGGCCTGAAGACTAGCAGAACTGATTCTATACAACTGAGGATATAAAGAAAATGCCACATTGAGATGGGTAAGCATGATAGTGGTGCAGTGCCTCACAGGTGGGAGGGTTATCACAACTGTGGAGTGTCCATTGGAAGAGCAAAGAGTCTGAGACTCATATCAGGCCCCCCAGCCTTGGGACCTGCACTGGGAAGAGGAGCCTCCTCATAACATCTTGTTTTGAAACTAGTGAGCCTTGCATCCTGGAGAGCTAAAGGGCTCCAGAATACCAAAATTCCTCCTTAAAAGGGCTTCACAAACTCACTCACTCTGAGTCCCAGCACAGAGATAGCAGTTTGAAAAGTGCCTGGGCCATATGTGGAGATATACTGACTAATTTTGGGGCATGTGGTGGAGGGGCAGAGATCTCTTGGAAATCTCTCCAGGGATGGACACAGGCAGGGGCCACTTTTTCATTGTTTGCTTTGTTTTACTCCCCTTCTACCCAACTGGCCTGCTGGGGGTGTCAGGTCTGCACTCCCTATTACCTGTTAACTGTTGCCCCCCCCCCCACAGCATTCCCCTGAAGACCTACCCAGCCCAATCTCCCACCCAGACCAGCAAGCATACTCCAAAGTGACAGCTCACCCCAGGGTTTTATCTTGTTCCCCCCCCCCTCTGGTGGGCTGCAGATACCTCCAAAGAAAGGTGAAGAAGCCAGCCTTCACCTGCACATAAATGCACTCTCACCAGTAGAGGCCAGGCCTTGCAGCCACCCACCCTGGACATCTACCCCCTATACCAATGCACCAGCAACAGTGAGGCTGAATGCCACAGACAGCTGGGCCAGGGGTCTGCCCTACACACCAGTATGCCCATAGCAGTAGTGGCCAGGTGTCACATCTAGTCAGTTTGGAGGCCAGACCAGTTCATCAGTGCACCTTCAGCAATAGTGGTCAGGCCTGGTGCAAGCCCCACACATCAATGCACCCACAACAGTCATGGCCCAACCACAAGAGGAGGGTGCACACAGCCCACACTAGATTACCCCCAGAGCATCTGAGCATGGTGACCAGGGGAATTGTACTACTGTACCCCACAGGACACCTTCTATATAAAGCCACTCTTTTAATACCATGAAAGGTAGGTAATATCTAATACATAGGAACAAACACAGAGACTTAGACAAAATGAGGAGACTGAAAGTGTGTTCCAAATGAAAAAAATAAGGTAAAACCACAGAAAAAGAAACAAACAAACAAAAAAGGAGACAATCAGTCTACCAGATAGAGAGTTCAAAGTAATTGTCATAAGGTGCTCACTGAACTCAGGAGAAGTCTAGATAAACACAGTGAGAACTTCAACAAAGAGATAGAAAATATTAAAACAAAATCAATCAAAACTGAAGAATACAATAAATTAAATAAAAAAAAACACACTAGAGGAAATCAACAGCTGATTAGGTAATACAGAATCGATCAGTGACATGGAAGACAAAGTAGTAAAAGTCACTGGGATCTGGAAAAAGAACAGCAAAATAAGCCCAAAGGGAGTACAAGGAAGGAAATAATAAAGATCAGAGCAGAAATAAATGAAATAGAAACCAGAAAAACAGCGCAAAAGATCAATGATCTAAGAGTTGGTTCTTAGAGAAGATAAACAAAATTGACAAACTTTTAGCCAGACTCATTAAAAAAAAGAGAGGACCCAAATTAATAAAATCAGAAATGAAATGAGAAGTGACAACAGACACTGCAGAAATACAAAAAAATTTAAGAAATTACTATGAGCAACTATATGCCAACAAATTTGACAATCTGGAAGAAATGGACAATTTTCTAGAGGCGTACAACCTTCCAAGGCTAACTCAAGAAGAAATAGAAAACCTGAATAGACTGATTACCACCAGGGAAATTGAATCAGTAATCAACAATCTCCCAACAAACAAAAGCCCTGGACCAGATGGCTTTACAGGTGAATTTTACAAAACGTTCAAAAAAGAATTATCACCTATTCTCCTCAAGCTCTTCCAAAAAAATCCAGAAGGAGGGAAGACTCCCAAACACTTTTTATGAAGCCACCATCACCCTGATCCCAAAATCAGACAAAGGCATCACACAAAAAGAAAACTACAGGCCGATATCTCTAATGAACATAGATGCAAAAATCCTCAACAAAATATTAGTGAACAGAATTCAGCAATACATTAAAAAGATCATACACCATGATCAAAAAGAAAACTACAGAGTAATATACCTGATGGACATAGATGCAAAAATTCTCAACAAAATGTTAGCAAACAGAACTCAACAATAAATTTAAGAAACATACACTATAACCATGTGGGATATATCCTAGGGCTGCAAAAATAGTTCAATATCTGCAAATTGATCAATTTGAAATACCACATCAAATGAAGGATAAAAATCACATAATCATCTCAACAGGTGGAGAAAAAGCTTTTACAAAATTCAACATCCATTTATGATAAAAAAAAAAAAAACCTCTCAACAAAGTGGGCATAGAGGGAACATACCTTAACACAATAAGGTCTCCTTACACTAATAACAAATATGACAAACCCACAGCTAACATCATACTCAAATGGTGAAATATTGAAAGCTTTTCTTCTAGTATCTCAAAGAAGACAAGGATGACCACTCTCACCACTTTTATCCCATAGATTTTGGGTCGTCATGTTTTAATTTTCGTTTGTCTCAAGATATATTTTGATTTCTTCCTTGATCTCCTGATTGACCCATTCATTATTTAGTAACATGTTATTTAGCCTCCATGAATTGGTGTGTCTTCCAGTATTTTTGCTGTAGTTCATTTCTAATTTCATAGCACTGTGGTCAGAGAAGACAACTGGTATGATTTCAATTTTCTTAAATTTATCAAGGCTTGTTTTGTGGTCTACCATATGGTCTATCTTGGAAAATGTTCCATGTGCACTTGAGAAGAACGTGTAGTCTGCAGCTTTGGGGTGAATTGTTCTGAAAATATCGATTAAATCCAAGTGGTCCAATGTGTCATTTAAGGCTGTTGGTTCCATATTGATTTTCTGTCTGGAAGACCTGTCCCTTGTTGTCAGAGGTTTGTTGAAGTCCCCTACTATGATAGCGTTACTGTTGATCTCTGTCTTTATGTCAGTCAATATCTGTTTTATATATTTAGGTGCTCCTATGTTGGGTGCATAGATGTTTACTAGGGTTATGTCCTCTTGTCGGATCGATCCCTTTATTACTATATAGTACCCATCTTTGTCTTTTAATATGTTCTTCATTTTAAAGTCTATTTTGTCAGATATAAGTATTGCAACTCCAGCTTTATTCTTACTTGCATTTGCATGAAATATCTTACTCCAACTCTTCACTTTCAGCTTGTGTGTGTCTTTTAGTATATGTGCTGCCAAAGCGAGCACTTGTGTGTGTCTTTTGATCTGAGGTGAGTCTCTTGTACACAGCATATACAAGGGTCTTGCTTTCTTATCCACTCAGCCACCCTATGTCTCTTGATTGGAGCATTTAATCCATTTACATTTAAGTGATTATTGATAGGTACATAATTATTGCCATTTTTCAATTTGTAGTTAGATTGTTTTCATCTTTCTTTTATTTACAGAAGTCCTTTTAGTATTTCTTGCAATGCTGACTTGGTGGTAATAAATTCCTTTAGCTTATTCTTTTCTGGGAAGCTCTTTATCTCTCCATCAACGTTAAATGATAGCCTTGCTGGATAAAGCAATCTAGGTTGTATAGGCCTTTGTTTTCCATCACTTTGAGTATCTCCTGCCACTCCCTCCTGGCCTTCAATGTTTCTGTAGAAAAGGCATTTGATAGTTTTATGGGAGTTCCCTTGTATGTAACCCTCTGTCTTTCTCTTGCTGCTTTTAGGATTCTCTCTTTGTTTTTCAGCTTTGCCATTTTAACTAAAATGTGTCTTGGTGTGGGCCTGTTTGGGTTTATCCTGGTTGGAACTCTCTGTACTTCCTGAGCTTGTATGTTGGATTCCGTCATTAGGTTAGGGAAGTTTTTGGACATTATTACTTCAAATATGTTCTCGATCTCTTGCTTCCTTTCTTCACCTTCTGGTATTCCTATGATGTGCATGTTGTTGTGCCTGATGTTATCCCAGAGGTCTCTTAACCCATCTTCATTGTTTTTTATTCTTTTTCCTTTCTGTTGTTCTGTTTGGGTGATCTCTGCTAACTTGTCTTCTAAGTCACTGATTCAGTCCTCTGCTTCATCTATCCTGCTGTTAATTCCTTCAAGTGAGTTCTTTATTTCAGTAATTGTGTTCTTTATTTCTAACTAGTTGTTCATTATGATTTCTCTATCCATCTTTATGTCATCTCTAAGTTCCTTAAACATTCTTATCACCAGTGTTCTGAACTCTGTCTCTGATAGGTTGGTTACCTCTGTTTCATTTGTTTCCATTTATGGAGGTTTCTTCTGTTCTTTTATTTGGGACATGTTTCTATGTTTACCCATTCTGGCCGACTCTCTATGTTTGCTTCAATGTATTAGGTAGATCCCCTTGGGTTCTTAGTTCTTGCTGGGTTATCTTATGTAGTATGTGTCCTTTATATTTGACTCTCACTACTTTGTTCTTCTCCTCTGCGTGTGCTCCAAAGGTAACTCTTGTGTTGTATATGTTGTCCTGTTAAAGAAGATCTTTAATTGCTTTTTGCTTGTGAGTAGGTGGGGTTAACTCCCAGGCTGACTAGTTGTGAGACTTGGCTCTGCCCACCGCAGGGTGTTTTGCTGCATGAGGGTTGACCACTTAAATGTGGTTTGTCCTCTATGGGCTTTTGTGCCTGTAGAGAATTCTCTCTGGGTGTGTCAAACCCAGTAGTACTCTGGTTTGGTCTGGAGTTGGCCTGTGGGTATGTTCTTTAGTTGGGCCCTGGTAGGGCAATTTCAGAACAAAGCAAATCACCAACCACAACAACAAAGAAAAAATCAAATACATTCACATGAAAAAACAACCGACAACCCCTACACAACACAGGCAAAGATATCAAAGATATAAAGACAAAACAAAACAAAACAAAGAAAAAGAAAAAGCAGCGCCAGTCTTGGCTTAAGCCCACCAAGTAATCTCCAGGTTGTCCTCTGCTGTACCAAAGAGTCCTCTGTGTATTGTGCAGGCAGAGCTGGTCACCTGGTGCCCAGAGTGATGTTGGGACTACAGATTTAAAAGCGTGGGGCTGAGGGGTTTGGATGGTGGTTTCTACAAAGTCAGTGTAGTTTCTGCCCTTGCTTGCACATATGCGCACTGAGAGTAGCACCACAAGCCCTGTGTCCAGTTCTCCTGAGTCTTAGGGTTTCTTCCGTGTATGTGTGGCGAACGGAAGATTTCTGAGTTGCTGAAAGCCCAGAGCTGCATCTGCCAACTACTGCTGATCCCTGGGAGTTCCTCCGCAGTTGTAATTGCCCTGCCCTCGGCAGGTCATGAAGGGTGGGGACTGGGAATGGAGGTGTCTTCTCTCTCCCAGCCCAGCCATGTCACACTCTTACCGCAGGCCAGAAAAGGTGGTGGCTGGGGTTGGAGGAGTCTGTTCTCTCCTAGCCCAGCAAAAATCACACTCTTTCCAGCCTCTTCCCTGGGTCAGAGCTGCACGCAGGTCTTCCCAGAGCCTGAGCACTAAGGCTCCTCTGTAATCTGACACTACTCCTCAGTTCAGAGGCCAATTTAAATCTCTGAAAGGGCAGGGGTAGGATTGGGGGGGGGGAGGAAAGAGGGGGAGGTATGGAGTTTGTGTCCTTTGTCCCAACCTAGGGCCCAACTGGCTGCCCCTTAGGCGGGAGAGATCAGCTGTGGGATACAGGGAAAGAGCGTACCTCCTGGCTTTTATGTTCTCTGTTCACTCCTGGGATCCCCCTGTGTCTCTGGCAGCGTTTCCACCGCCGCAGATGCGGGTGCGTCTCCACTCCGTTCCCTTCCCTCTTCCCCTGCTCACCCAATTTGCCCACCTTCAAGTAATCCTTGCACGAGTCTCTTAGCTGTTCTGCATGAAGAACAGAGAGTCCTTTGATGGGTTATAGATGTCCTGTTTGTAATAAGATCCGGAGGAGAACTCAAAAAGTGGTGTGCCCAGCTGCCGCCATTCCTATGACATCACTCTCCAAGTAAGTTTTTTGATCCAAATTCTTGGATGAAGGACAATATTAAAAGTATAACTGGGATTTTGATGAAAACCAAACCTATTTTCTCTTAAATAAGAGTTTCACATCTTGTATATTCAGTCATTTTTTTTTCATGCTTCCAGCAAGATCATTCTGTTTTGAAGGAGTTAAAAGAACGCAGGGAAAGAACAATGCCAGCAGTACTAGTTGGATTTATTTTGCCTGTTAAAGAACACATCACCTTTGCATCTGTACCAGATGGATATAAGCAAATAATTAGTGACAAATGATATAATGTTATGGCATCTACTGTAGGTTTGTGGGTCTGGGTAATGTTGTGATTTTAATTATAACACTTTGATCTATAGTTTGAATATGAGATCCCGCTTCACCCACCAAACTTTGCTTGTCATTTTTTATAGATGAAGAAATAGGAATGTGGAAGTATAGTCATTGTCTGAGGTCACAGAAGGAGATGATTGCACAGCTGGAATGTAAGTCTTGTACTTGACTGAAACCTTGGCTTTGTCCATGGGCCCAGCTAGAGGCATAAAGCTTTTCTCTTTCCCAGCAGTGACTTGGAGTACCAGCTTTCAGAGATTTATTTGACATTGAATCTAAGCTTTGTGATTAGTATTTAGCAGGAGAAGAAGGGGAGGAATTACTTATCCCTGGTCATACATTAGCATGCAAATAATGTATGCTCCCCTTTCTCTGCATTGTGGAAGAGCCTGAAATTATCACATATACAATATATCTTTTATACATGGCCCTGAATACAAATGTTGCTTTGAAGAATCCACACTAAGAGGCCTTCTCCAAACATATATAGTGCTTCTTTTTCTTAGGATTAGAACTTCTATCTATTGTCATAAAAATGACTACTGTCATTTTTAACAAAAGGAGATTCATGAATTAGTTAATTTATTCATTATGTCTCCCCCAAATGTTTGAATATAACTGCATTGATATATCCTGATGTATACAATAAAGTTTTAGATTTAAGTAGAAAATTACAACCACAAAAGGAGAATATCTGCATGTATTTGACAAACATGGAACAGTTACTATCTGCTGCTAAGGTTTCTGCTACAGATGCAAGAACACTGGCACTTTCTGACTGCCTGATTATGGCAGCTAAGAGTGAATGATGGACTAGAGGGGAAATGAAAAAACATGGAGAGAATTTTCGCAACTCAGAAATAACATTGTAAACAGTGACAAGCCTGTTTTACTCCAAAGAAGAGTCTAAAATTTGAGTTGATAAAACAAACAAGCTAACAAACCAAAAAGATAACATCATTACAACCCTCAACATTCTATTCACATGGGTATATGATTGATCTTTTCTTTTAGTTCTGGGTTTTTGGCAGTTCAGACTAAATCAGGAAGGACTACTTGAATCTCACTTGATTAATGGCAATATAAGATCATTTCAAGTGTGATACAATTTTTCTGTATTAATATTTAATATAAATTTATTACAAGTGATTTTATACAAGGGGCTTTAATATTGTCAAAAGATACTGTTGTTTGAATGCTAAGGTCCATGCCACCAGACGTTGATTGACTGAGAAATGAGCAGCTGATAACATTGGCTGATATGCTGTATACTGCAGGCAATGAGATTGGAGAATGTTTGCCTAACATGTCGAACGGGGAAGAGGACCAAGCTTGGAAGTAATCTAAATTTTAAAACTTTTTATTAGTGGTAAGCTGACTTGGAACTTTTAAAATTATTATTGTTTTTATGTTTTCTCTTTAGCTGTACATTTTTACTGATTTGCATGCAAAAAATTCTTTGTGTATAAAGGATATCAATTTTCTCTGATAGTAAGCAAATAATTTTTCTATGTTCATTGTTTTCTTGTTTATAATTTCTAAATTTGTATCAAACATGACAGAATCTGATGCAGAGGTGATTTTGTACTCCAAGGAATATTTGGCAATCTCTGGAGACATTTTTGGTAGTCAGAACTGGGGGAAAGTGTTACAGGCATTTAGTAGTTAGAAGACAGGAATGCTTACAATGCAGAGGGTACCCCAACAACAAAGAATTATCTAACTTCAAATGTCATTAATGCTAAAGTTGATAAACTCTAGTTTAAACAATCATCCTGGTGTATTGTTTTTTTCTAGTAGTTTCCCCATTTATAAAACAGAACGTTAAGATTTCCCCATAATTTTCCAAGATTGTTGGATCTGTTTATTTCCTGATCCTGTAAGACTTTACTTGCTAAGTTGCCATAAACTGATTGAGGAAAGCCAGATGAAATCATCCGTATTTATTTTTCTCTAATGAATTAAAGTATGATTTTGGAGTCCTGGCAGAGAAAACTGGTCAAAATGTAAGACAGGCCCTCCCATTAAATTCCCCAAACCAGTAATCCTTTCCTAGAAGGCTTCTCTATTGAAATATCTTTGACCTGCACCTGACTGAATTCCTAATCCACAGGCAGCCCTCCCTAGTCAGGGGGTCCACTCCAACTGGCAAGCCTATCAGTAGCAGTTATCCTTTTCTCTCTCTGCTGACTTTAGTGGCAGAGACCTGATTGCAAGTCCTTGTTCCTCCATGACCTAGTTTTTTTGTTTTCCATGCCTAATTTCATTAATAAATTTAGCAACTTTATTGAGATGTAATTGACATACAATAAACTGCACGTACTTAAAGTGCACAATTCGGTAAGTTCTAACATATGTATACACTTATGAAATCATCACAACCAAGAAAATAAATGTATCCTTCACCAGGGAGAGTTTCCTCTGCCCCTTTGTAATATCTCCTTCCTGTCTCTCCCTGCCTCCTCCCTTCATCCTCAAACAACCGCTGATCTGCTTTCTGTCAGTACATATTAGTCTGCATTTTCTAGGAATTTTATATAACTGGAAGTCATATGGAATGTGCTCTCTTTCTTTGTCTGGTTTCTTTCACTCAGCGTAATTATTTTGAGATATATTCATGTTGTTGAGTGTATCAATAGTTTAATCTGTTTTACACTCAGTATCTATACATTGTATAGATAAACCACAATTTGTTTACCCATTCACTTCATCCAGGTCTAAACCCAATAAACTCTACGCGGTGGAGGGGGAAGACATTAAGGTATAGGGCCTTTTTGAACTTCTTTTTCTGTAATAAAGTTTTATACTATCTCTTTATGCTTACTTCTGTGAGCATTCAAAATGAATTTATAATATGTAAATTAAAACGGTCCCTGGGACCCAGATGGTAAATTGTAGTGACTATTTTTTTTCTGATATACTGAGGGATAACCAAAGAGAACTCTAAAATTCTAATGTCTATTTACCCCAAATATTGCTGGAATGTAAGTAGTTTTCTGAAATTTGATATCACACTTTCAACAGGATTTTATCAAATAAAAATATATTGGACAAATTTTGAAACAACCACCATTAGCACCACACCACAAAAACAATAAAAGTAGAGGGATTAAATACACTAACTGCCTAAATCAGCAGTTATTCTCACATCTTTTAAAGCAATTGGTTGTCTCAGGCTCTCAGTTTGAAGGAATGAGATTCATTTCACTTGGAGAGTGGGAAGCAGTAGGTAAGATAAAAATCACTGAGGAAACATAACGAATTTGGCCTGCTAAGTTGGGTAACTGCCCAGCTTAAAATTAGAATAATGAACTGCATTTTTTACCTGGATGAAATATTTCTCGTGTTTCAGATTTCAGCACCCTTCTGGAAGGCTTCCAACTCTCCAGTCCGTTGCAAGTGAAACACAGAAAACCTGCTTCCCACAGGCCATTTAATTTAGAAGATTCTGCTTAACAATTGTCAGCCAGGAAGATGGGAACAGTCTTTTTTTTTATTTTACTAGTTCACCCTTTTTTTAAGCTGACTTTAAGAGCTTCTAATCATGAATGCTACATTGAAGGAAACATGTCAAAAACCCTAAAGTATTAAGCAATTTCTGGTTATTAAGAAGTTCTTGAACACAAGAAAATCTGTAACAGTGGTAGCTTTTCCATCTGTGAGTTCAGTGGAAGTAAGCAGGACAGGGAAATACTGAATAAACAACTTCCCATTGACCTTGCACACATTCCTTAACGTGTGTGAGTGTATAATGCAGGCCTGATTTTGGAATCTTCATTATCACGGCAACAATTAAAAATTTTAGCTGAGGAGCATGTCATGATTTTTTTTAAAACTTGGCAATTAATCTATCCATTGATAGAATGAATTGATTTGATTAGGTCTAAGATATTCTCACAGAAGCTGATTATAATAAGAATTTAAATTCTACCATTGCTTTACAGAAACTTTGTAAATGCACCATTTTTTTTAAAAGTCTCATTTCTTATCTTTTATTATTAGAAGATGAAAAATATATTTTTCCTAATATTACCAAGAAATACCAAAGGACCCATCCAAATCCCAGGCTA
This sequence comes from Rhinolophus hipposideros, assembly GCF_964194185.1. Classification (NCBI taxonomy): domain Eukaryota; kingdom Metazoa; phylum Chordata; class Mammalia; order Chiroptera; family Rhinolophidae; genus Rhinolophus; species Rhinolophus hipposideros. The sequence goes on from NC_138048.1 coordinate 29,301,781, forward strand.
CTCACTGTTAATGACTTTTACATCACGTCCAAGTCTGAGCATTTGCACTCAATACATGCTTGATAAACTCTGCCAGGCTGAAGGATGCTTGTCTGTTTTACATTCCTCAGCCTCTGAAGCATTTCTTGCTTCTTCACATGCCTAAAGGGGCAAAGGTCAAACCTCCTCAGCTGCAGATGAAGTCATCCTTGCTGATCATCTGCAGCTGATCACAATAAAAACAGGGTCTCCCATGTGACAGGTCCTCCCCATTTAGGAGCAGTGATGTCATCTCTGGTGAGACTGGATGAGACATGCAACTTGTTGTAAATTGGACTACATACATTTTTCTTCTGACTTCACTACAGCTTTTTATTTATTTTAGCAGAAGGACTAGTTTGGCCATCATTTTAAACTAAAAAAAACAAACAAAAACAAAACATAAATGAAATAAAGGGAGCGTATATTTTATAAGTAGCCCTAAATACCTACCAGGTTTGACCAGATAAAATTGCTATTTTTCTATGTCAAAATGATTGACTATTGGCTCTCTCTTATTGTTCATACTAATACTTTTAAAGCACCTGCCTGCAAGAATAGTAAATATTCTTTCATGAGTTCCAGAATCAGGCAAACTATAGTTTGAATTCTAGCTCTGTAATTAACCAGCTCAGTGACCTTAAAAACTTTAGGGTAACTTTCTGAACCTTACTTTACTCAAATTTTTTAAATGTAGAAAGTAACATGGGCCTCACAGGTTGTCATTCGGGGAGTCACGCAGGGTCTCCTGCGGGGGTCTCTGGTCCCGCTCCCCACATAAGAACGCAGGACATGGTGAGGCCAAAAAGGAACACCCACGGAGCCATAAGTAGGGGAGTCATATCACTATATTCTCGCTGGCGGCATCCGCCTTTTTGCAATCCCCTCTTGCTAGCTCAGCCACCATCTTCTTGCTAGCCCCCATTTTCTGCTAGCGTAGCCACAGCAGTTATATTAGTGGCCAATGGCTCACTGGTTACAGCTGACGGCCAACTAGCCACAGCTGATGGCCATCCAATCACAGTTGATGGCCATTTACTACCCGAGTGAGCACCTTTCCACATGAGGCTGAGAGCCTGGAAACTGCATTCCTGGCTCTGTCCCCACACGAGGTTATATTTAACATGTTTAATGTGCATAGAACATCACTCGTCTCCAGAAGGCATTCAGTACGTGGTGTTAGTATTAATAGCAATTACTGATAATACTGATAGTGTAGTAAGTAGCCCAGGTCCCTTAACCAAAGCCCTTAGGGTCAGATGTGTTTTAAAATTCGTAACTTTTCAGAATTTAGAAAGGTGCTACAGTACTTATACTAGGACTAGCTATATAATTTGCAGGGATCTATGCATGATAAAAAATGTAGGACCTCGTTCAAAAACTATTAAAGATTTCAAGATGGTGACAGCAGAGCTTTAAGCCCAGTGCAGGGCCTTTCTAGGTGTGTGACTATTTTGCTTACACAATATATGAATATACACGCACAGCAAGGGCCTGAGAGCAGTACAGAGACACATTAACATTTCTCTAGTGAAAACTATGAACATTCACAAGTGGGATAAATCAAGACTATAGGTATCAGTTCAGGTCAGATTTACCATGAAATGAATTTACCAAAAATTTACACAAAACTTTTGGTTTTTAGAACTTTTTGGATTTTGGAATTCCAGGTAGGGGGTTGAGGTGGTATTTGTGTTTTCCAGGCCAGCCACATATTGGGCATTTATGTGATAGACGTAAAGGCCAGTCGGAGAACATTGAGACCAAGGGGAACTGGGTTCATATCCTGTTTTGACACATATTAGTTGTGAGATTGTAGGCAAGACAAATTGGACACAGAGGTACAGTGTCGTTCTCACTTCAGAGAAAGCAGCCTAGGTTAGGGGAGAGGACAGATAAGTGGGAAACTAAAGTCTTTATTGATTGATGGTTAAATGGGTCACAAGCTTCTAAAAGCAACAACAAAACCCCGACAATTGGACTTCCTCCTCTACTTATTTGGAGTCCTGTGTTCAGACACTTTCTTTTGATGTCTTTTCATTATGATGTCAACAACTGTCATGCCAACATACTTTCTTTACAAATATCCTCATATTGCGGCATGCGCTCAGGGAGAGTTACTGTCCTCCTGTGTGACTACCCACCCAGGGTGGTCACAGCCCTGTATTTGGTTGCACTTTGAGTCTATGGAATAATAATGGGTACCATTTATTGAAATATATCATTCTGGTGAACAAAGGGCAGTTGAATCCATGAATAGTATAGGTTTGGGTCTGGACTTGCTATTAGGATCTGTGATGTATTTATCAGGGGTTTTATATACATGAAATATCCTTTAATGACTTAATAGAATGATCCCTGAGGAAAGCTGTTTTAATAAACAAAATTAGATATAAGTATATGTTTATATTTTCCTCATAATGCAGAAAGAAAAAAGATTATTTTAATATGTATAATATGCATTGTTATTAATATATAATCTTATCAGGATATAAAATAAGTGGGCAGAACTTTGAAAAGCTTGAAAGGATGGAATTTTAGCGGAAAATGAAAAACAGAAATGAACAAAAGTAAAAAAAAAATATTGGTTTTTGATATCCTTACAGAATAAGGAATTAGACAACTGATGGAATTGTTCTGGTAGAACGCAAGACCATGCAATCGTTTCAAGCATATTGGATTGAGAAAATTAAGGGCAGGACCTATATTCCACTCATTTGCTTCCTACAAAATGAGGCTGCCTAAGAAATAAAGCATGACCCACTCCAATTATTTTCCACAAGCCGCATGTGCAATTGTGTTGTCATTCAGTAGAAGTTCTAAGTCGGAAAGTATCTTATAACTGGGGACGCACCAAGAAATTTCCAATTTAAACAGCTGGATTGTTAAAGTGAATGGAAATATTTAGAAATGAGTATGTTTACCTAAAAATATCTAAATGCTAGATGCAAAGTGTTTGAAAATAAGTCGTTCATTTAATAAGCAGAAACGAACACAAATAATATGCTCATTGAGACCAGGAAAGGAGTTGACTTATTTGATAAGACTGCAAATGACGTCTTTTCCTACATGAGAGAAGTTCAGATGAGTTGCACATTCTAAACCAACAATATAAGTCCCAGTAAGAAGCCTTGGAAATGATATTAACAATAAAAGATGGGCTTTACAAAATGCCTAATAGGCCTCATAAAATAATAATATTTTATTACAAAATGCCCACGATCCAGGGCAGCAGGAGACTCTGCCTCTACTAGATGCCCATTAAATTTCACCCTTCATTCCTCAAACTCTAGAGGCTCTAGTTGGCCATTTTCTGGGACTGCTCCCTCCTGGCCTTCACTTATCTTCAATAATGCTAGAGGCTTTCAAAAGCCACTAGGAGACAAGAAAGTAAAACTAACCAGCCAACTAACCAACCAACCAAACAAACAAACACATAAAACCCCCCATAAGTATAAATAATCTGCATTGTAAAGTTTTTTGTCCAGACTTGACTGCATCCCATTTCATGTGGCTATGCCCTTGAGTAGGCGTCCATTAGCCACCTCTGCTGTTCCTGAGAAAACAACAGGATCCTCATATCTGCTGAAACCTTTCTTACTTTGTGGGAAGTGTGGGATGCTGTGACTTCATTCAAAATCCTGTACTAACCTTTTATGGGAGGGGCCGCATGCTACACACCTTCCAGAGATGTGGACTTCCTAAATATGTGTTTTCATTCTCGTCAGTCTTCCACTTTCCAATTTCTTAAGATGGTCTTAATTTCACTCTTCAAAATCCTTCTCTCAATTTTGCCTGCTACTTCTGCTGTACACAATTAATCATAAGAATAGCTCTACATTTATATAGCACAGGCTCTGTGCCAGGCACTGTTCTCAGCACTTCACGTACATCGCTCATTTAGCCTCCCAGCATCTCTCTGAGACAGGTATCATGATTATGATCTCCAGCTTAGGGAGGAAACTGAGTTAGAGAGAGGTTAAGCACCTTGCTCAAGTTTGCCCCCTTGATAAGTGGCAGGAACCTCATTTCAACCTCAGCAGTCTAGTTCTAAAACCGGGCTCTTACCCACTCTTACCCACTATCATTTTCCTTCTGTTGGTTATTTTTCTTTGTGACGTTAGCTGGGATTGTGTTATCCTCTCATATTTAGAAAGTCTTGAATTGTTATACCAAAGCAGAAATAAATGCCAAAAGTATTTTGAAGCCTTTTTAACTTTTCCTCAGTGAGACATGTTCTAGCCCTGTCACCATAGAATTAACTTTCCCTCAGCCCCAAGAGCCTTCCTTATGTGCAATGTAGGGATTTTGATAACTGTACCAGAGGGTTATTATAAAAGCACGACAGAGCTCCCTCATGTAGATTGCTGTGATGGGATGTTTTACTCTGCATGCTAGACTCCAGAATCTTACTTTTAGTGGTCAGTCAGCGTCCACACAGTCCAAGAATCTATTTATCAATACCTGGAGGGGTCCTTAATTTTAGAACTTCAGGAATAAAAGAAATTTTATTTGCATTTAGGAATACAGCATTTTTGTGGTGATGGGGATCATCTTCCTTACATTCTGTATTTAATTACATTCAGCTTTTTATTCATATATACCACTTATCAATGCATGGCCTCTCAGCTCCAAATTTACCCTCCAATATTTGCTCTGCTCTATAAAGGATGAACCTCCTGGAAACATCTCGTCTTTACAGTGGGCACGATGTTCAGCTTTCTCAGTAGACGCCTTTAGAGGGACCTAATAGGAGGAAGGGGATCTCCTGTTTTCAGCTTTTGTGGTGTCAGTGAGAGGTGTCCGTGTGAGAACACAGGGCTGAGCTCTGCCCCAGCCAAGAGCCTAGATGTGTGACCTCTCCACACCTTTGCAGCTCCAGCCAGCCTTGGAGATCATTTTCCTGCATCTTTTGGGACATACTCAGTGTGCACTCCAGGCCTCCTGCCCACAGAGGCACCTCCATTCCCTCAGCCCTCTCAAGTCCCAGGCCACTAGCTGAGGCTCACCTGTTCTCTGCCTGTGCCTGGAGGGCTATCTCTGCATGTCAGCATGCTGGCCCCTGACTGCTGCAAGTCAATGCCCCAGAAGGTTGCTTCCTTACTTGCCCAGCAACTGCAAAGCAGATCTGGTCCAGGCAAACCAGGAAACTTCTCTGCCATCCAGTGTACTGCAATCTCATTTTCTCCAATGAGGTCTGAACTCAGCTTTGGAGAAGAAGTCTCCCTTCCAAATTTGGTCTTCCTTAGGTACTCTCTCAGTCCTAAGGTTCTGTATATGGTTTTTAAAATATCTTACCACTACTCTTTGGTCATAGTTTAATAATCCTTTATATTAAACTTTCTCTGTTTAAATTACTGTGTGGTTTCTGTGACTTGACGACCTGAATTGCTACATGATTTCTATATGCAACAAAATATCAAGAATATACAATGGGTTCTGGTGTCAGACCCCTTCTTCCTCTTTAAGAGTTTTTAACTGGATAGCCCTTTGTTGTTTTTTCTTTTCCTTCTTCTTCCCTCCCTTCCTTCCTCCCTCCCTTCCTCCATTCTTCTTTTTCTTTTTTTCTGTCAGCTCTGAAGATAGCGGGATAATATGTCACTTCTTTCTCTCTCACTCACTAAGGGTGCTATCCCTGTATTCTGCTGAAGAGACTCCGCCTTCCCCCCCATGATTAACAGTAACCTCGCTCATGACTGTGGGAGAAGCTTTAAATCTGGTTTCGCAGGGAGCTTTTTCAGGCCTGGTGTCTCACAAGAAAATGGATCCTCCCATTCACATAGCACCATGACACTTTCTGTATAATTCCACTGCAGGATACATCTTCCTTTTAGGAAGTCAGTTTCTTAATCCTTTGCAGTGTTAGAAATAATGGAGGAAAAAGCCATTGGGTATGGTTACGCTAAGTGAAAAACAGCTCGACATTTTAAAATCCATAGTTCCCGAAGGACAAATTATGAATCCTATCCATCAGAAGTTTCTATTGATTGAGCACAGCTGATCGTCTCCCATGGGGGTGGGGAGGCAGACCAATGGAGATTCCAGAATAAATGCTGGATTGAGGGATTTGAGGAAAGAGTGAGTGGTGAATCTATAAAGAAAGCTCATCTTTCCAAATGACTGACAGCTCCCAGATGACTCCTTTCCTCTCACAGCTTCCCACATTCTCCTTCCTGCTCCCCCGCAAAAGAGTTATGCTCTAGGCATAGACAGCAAAATTCCCTGCTGTTACATATTCTATAAATGAGAAAAACAAGGAAAAAAATTTGTTTCTTACATCACAGAAAAATTGTGGTGAAAAAAACGGGCATAAGGAGATTGCATGTTTTTTCCTAGGGTAGTATTCCCCTCTACTGGTGAAAGCCTGTAACACCCCCCCTCCCCCCACAATGGAGCTTTCAAAAGAAGTAGCAATGAGGATTATTATTTCTGTATTCTACGGGAACATTTGGTGTTTTCTTACACATAATGTGTTGTTTTTAGAGCCTGACAAAACCTCCAAGGAAATCATGTGTTAACTTCTTTTATTTCTCACATTGAATTCTGAAATTTTCTTCCCCAAACAATGCTTTAGCATCTGGGGAAAGACTGCATTTATTTACCAAGTGAGCATTTCTCTCCCAGCATGAATTTATTTTCTACAGAGCCCAACTAATTATAATTTAGAAGGAAGGCCTTTCAATGTTTATCCCTGGAGACTTAGTCTCTCTGGAGAATTAACAGTGCAATAGCATTCCAGAGTTGAGAAATGATAGATATCTTGTATCAAACTCTGTGATCCTTATGACCTAAATTTGAGGCTATCCCATTGATTTCTGTCTTTTGAGGAAGGTTAAGTCAGACACTGGTGGAAGTGGGCTGTTCTAATGACTCACCTGAAAGCCCAGAGGCAATGACTTACTAGATTCAAATTGAATAACTGAGCCCTATAACATCTACACCTTTTAACACTAGTGTGATTTTTGCACTGACATTTAACATACATAGGAAGTAGGAAATGTAAATACAGGGAGAAAAAAAGAAATTGACATTTGGATTAGACTCATCTCCACATTTATCTTGATATTTTGATGAAGATAATAGGGTAAATAATTTTAAAAATGTATCTATAGGCAGTTTTCAGTGTACACCTGAATAATGTTGCTATCCCAGTGGGCTTGCATCATGTATTATGTGCATAAATGTTTAAATGCGCCTTATAGCACACTAATAATTATTCCAAACTCAACTCCCAATTAATTTTGACAGCTTGGTAACCCCTTTCCACTCTGTTTTTTTTTTCCTCCCTCTTTCTGTGGTTTGCATTGAATATTCACTTTCTCTTAAAACAAATACTATTTTCGAGCGTGTTGAAAGATAATTTTCAAAAAAATTACCATCATGACTCTCATAGAGATAAAAATGAACAGGTGTAAACATTTTATTCTACTCATTAACAAAGGAGGATACCAGGCAGATGTTATAACATTCAAAAGAGAATCTGAAAAGACACATTTATAAATCAACAATATTGAAATTAATGTGCAAATAGAAGCAAAATTGGTTTTTCCACAGGAGGGGAAGGGAAATCAAGTGAAACTCTACTGGGCAGAACACAATTTGCATGTCAATAGCCAAGAATTATTTTGCATTGTTACTAGAATTAGATAATCTTGAGTGTTCTCCAGAGCCCAGACAACGCATAGTTTTCCAGTGAAGCACAGATTTTTTCCTTACAAAAGAAAACAATTTTCTGCCTTAAGGCTCTCTTTTCTATCAGTTTCTTAGAAAACAGGTAGATCCAAGGCTCACTCTGCAACTTCTGGGTTTCCATATCAGATTCTTCTTGATATTTCTCTCACACCGGCCATAGTTAACCAGGGCAGAATTTGCATAGTACACATGTGATTTAGTCCATATTTAGAGGTATTCTCCCCACCCCACCCTTGAAGTTTTATTTAACTTTGTCAAATATCCAATTTTCTCTTATTCCTTAGTATTCGTTCTATTCATTTAGCAAATATTTTCCAATCACCTACTTATCCGGTGTTAGGTCTAAGAAAACAGAAGTAGATCAGACAAGGGCTCTGTTCTCAAGGAACTTGACTACAATACATAAGAATTTTATTCCAGAACCTCCAAGGTACAATAAATATCAACATACTTTATTTTCTGTAAAGCAAATTTATTCTAATTCTAAGACCCAGGCACCTGCTTGGCAAATAATTTAATCTCAGTCATCATACAGCTTCCCTAGGGTCATATGAATGTCCAAGACAAAATATTTATGGGGCTTCTCTGTGGTCTTTTGTCCTGTAGGGGAAAATTGTGCAATACTTTGTAATTTAGTAGGAATCCTGGCTAGCTCACCCATGTGGTTGTTTCTGCTTTTGGTTGTCTGTGACTAGGTTATCTTACACAGCTAGAAGTTAATTTGAACATTAATAATTATGCAAATGTTTCCTGTACAATGGCAATGCAAATTAATTTTGTCAGAGAATATAAATCTCTGGAAGTCAAATTTCCATTTGAACTGGTTTTTATATATCTTTCTGACTCCTTCATTAATTATTGGGTTAAATAAAATGCTTGATGTGTTCATTTTATATTTGTATGAGTCATGATTTTATCCTCTTTCAAAATGTACTTTGTTACAGTCCTATGAATATGATCCCACTGAAACTTACATGTCATTTGAAGTGGTTCCTGCCTCAGTAGGGACGATAATATTTGTCAGGGATCTGTGTTATCAGGGCTGTGCATTGCTGTACAGGGTTTGTACTACTCAACTCTAGAGGGTGCCATTTACATAGATCAGGGTAAAGTTGTTCCGACAGTAAATATGCCACAGGCCATAGGTTTCTGCAATAACTACTCAATTCTATAATTGCAACTATATTTGCAGCTATAGGCAGTAAAGTAATGAGTAGACATGGCTGTGTCACACCAAGTTCTATTTACAAAAACAGGCGCTGGCCTATAGATTGTTGTTTAACAACTCCTGACACACACCATGGTAGCTTGTCAATAATCCTCCTTGGAAAGCTACAAGAGAATGAGAAAGAGGGCCTCACCACATACATCTCTCAGTCCTCTGTTCTCCTAATTGCTCCTCAAAAGACACTTGGTTTATCTCATTACCTTATAGCATAATTTTCTCAATAAGTCAAGTCTTTTGAAAATAGAAGACAAGAGGGAAATTTTTAGGAATTATTGCTTTGGCCCCAGAATGTCCCTGAATCAAAGGACAAGAATGCTAGCTACCTTGATGGAAAAGGAGAGGAAAAATACTAATCAAAATGCAAATTCAGATCTCAGTAAGCTATTCTGTCACAAAGATAAGACCTATTTTTTTCTATAATTATTTTTCAAATTTTCTTACTTTTGTGAAACACTTCACAGTTTTTTAAAAACACTTTTCAGTAGGTACACAGAGAAAGCGAAGCCGGAAGAGCTAAGTCAGTGGTGTTCTTGTTAGTTTTTAACAACTGGCTGAAGACCTAAGCTAGGTCAGAAAAGGCCATATGGTTTCTGCCTAGTGCTTCTGGTGTGTGTGCTCAGGAGGAAACCAGCTAAGAGGTAGGAAATCTGACTCCCCTGAGTCTACATTGCTGGGGAGGACCCTGTAGGTGCTTTGGTAGATGGCCACTATCAGCTTCTAACTAAGTAAGTGAGCTGTCTTGGGTTTGAAAAGACATTTCTCCAAATATGACTAACAGGCATATGAAAAGATACTAAACATCACTAATCATCAGGGAAATGCAAATCAAAACAACAATGAATTATCTCCTCACACTTGTCAGAATGGCTGTAATCAAAAAGACAACAAATAACAAGTGTGACCAGGATATGGACAAAAGTTACGGCTGTGTACTGTGGGATTGCAAATCAGTACAGCCACTATGAAAAACAGTATGGAGTTTTCTCAAAATATTAAAAACAAAACTATCATATGCCCCAGTAATTTTACTTCCAGGTATTTGTGTGAAGAAAATGAAAACACTAATTTGGAAAGATATATGCACCCCTACGTTCATTGCAGCATAATTTATAATAGTTAAAATATGGAAGCAACCTAGGTGTCTATTAATAGATAAATAAATTAAGAAGAGGTATATCTCTATATATCTATGTATATATCTATATATGTGGAAAATGGAATATTACTTAGCCTTGAAAAGAATTCAATCTTGCATTTTGTGACAACATAAATGTATCTAAAGGTTATTATCCCAAGTGAAATAAGTCAGACAGAGAGACAAATACCATATGCTTTCACTTATATGTGTAATCTAAAAAAGCAAAACAAAACAAATGAACAAACAAAACAGAAACAGATTTCATAGATACAGAGAACAAACTGATGACAACCAGAGGGGAGCAGGATGGGAAGATGGATGAAAAAGATGAAGGGGAAAAAGAGGAACAAACTTCCAGTTATAAAATAAATAAGGTACAGTGATATAATGTATAGCACAGGGAAAATAGTCAAAATATCATGATAACTTTGGAGAGGATAGTTATAAAATTTATGGTGGTGATCACATCGCAAGGTATATAAATGTCAAATCACTATGTGTAAAACTAAAACTAATGTATTGTATATCAACTGTGCTTTGATAAGTAATACATTTTTAAAAATTTATTGGGGTGACAATTGTTAGTAAAATAACATAGATTTCAGGTGTACAATTCTGTATTACATCATCTATAAATCCCATTGTGTGTTCAACACCCAGAGTCAGTTCTCCTTCCATCACCATATATTTGATCCCCCTTACCCTCATCTCCCACCCCCCAACCCCCTTACCTTCTGGTAACCACTAAACTATTGTCTGTGTCTATGAGTTTTTGTTTCTCATTTGTTTGTCTTGTTCTGTTGTTGTTTTTGGTTTATATACTACATATCAGTGAAATCATAGGGTTCTCTGCTTTTTCTGTCTGACTTATTTCGCTTAGCATTATAAACTCAAGATCCCTCCATGTTGTCACAAATGGTCCTATTTCATCTTTTCTTACCGCTGAATAGTATTCCATTGTGTATATATACCACAACTTCTTTATCCATTCATCTATCGAAGGACATTTTGGTTGTTTCCATGTCTTGGCCACCATAAACAAAGCTGCAATGAACATTGGCGCACACGTGTCTTTATGGATAAATGTTTTCAGATTTTTTGGGTAGATACCCAGGAGAGGGATTGCTGGGTCATATGGTAATTCTATTCGTAATTTTTTGAGGAACCTTCACATTGCCTTCCACAACGGCTGCACCAGTCTGCGTTCCCACCAACTGTGTGTGAGGGTTGGTTTTTCTCCACAGCCTCTCCAACACTTGTTACTATTTGTCTTGTTGACGATAGCCATTCTGACTGGGATGAGGTGATATCTCATTATGGTTTTTATTTGCATTTCTCTGATGATTAGTGATGTTGAGCACTTTTTCATATGTCTATTTGCCATTTGTATGTCCTCTTTGGAGAAAAGTCTCTTCAGGTCCTCTGCCCATTTTTCAATTGGGTTGTTTGTTTTTATGTTGTTGAGTTTCATGAGTTCCTTGTATATTTTGGATATTAGCCCCTTATTGGAGGCACTGTTTGCAAAAATCTTCTCCCATTCAGTTGGTTGCCTCCTTATTTTGTCGATGGTTTCTTTTGCTGTGCAGAAGCTTTTAAGTTTCATATAGTCCCATTCATTTATGTTAGCTTTAACTTCCATTGCCTTTGGAGTCAAATTCATAAAATGCTCTTTGAACCCAAGGTCCATAAGTTTAGTACCTATGTTTTCTTCTATGCAGTTTATTGTGTCAGGTGTTATGCTTAAGTCTTTGATCCATTTTGAATTAATTTTGGTACATGGTGATAGATAGCAGTCCAGTTTCATTCTTTGCACGTGACTATCCAATTCTGCCAGCACCATTTATTAAAGAGGCTGTCTTTCCTCCATTGAATGATTTTAGCTTCTTTGTCAAAAATTATCTGTCCATATTTATGTGGTTTTATTTCTGAGTTATCAATTCTATTCCATTGGTCTATGTGTGTTTTTTTCTGCCAATACCATGCTGTTTTGATTATTGTAGCCCTGTAGTACAAGCTAAAGTCAGGGAGTCATCGTAAGATTGCTTTGGCTATTCGGGGTCTTTTGTGGTTCCAAACAAATCTGATGGTTTTTTGTTCTATTTCTTTAAAAAATGCCATTGGGATTTTTATGGGGATTGCATTAAATTTGTATATTGCTTTGGGTAATATGGCCATTTTAACTATGTTGATTCTTCCAATTCATGAGCACGGAATGTCTTTCCATTTCTTTGTGTCTTCTTCAATTTGTTTCAAAAATATCTTATAGTTTTCAGCATGTAGGTCCTTCACATCCTTGGTTAAGTTTATTCCTAGGTATTTTATTCTTTTTGCTGCAATTGCAAAAGGAATTGATTTTTGTATTTCTTTTTCTGAGATTTCATTGTTAGTATATAGGAATGCAATGGACTTTCGTAAGTTGATTTTGTAGCCAGTAACTTTCCTGTATTCCTTGATTGTTTCTAATAGCCTTTTGGTGGAGTCTTTAGGGTTTTCTATATATAGCATCATGTCATCTGCAAAGAGTGATAATTTAACTTCTTCATTCCCAATTTGGATGCCTTTTATTTCTTTCTCTTGCCTGATTCCTCTGGCAAGGACTTCCAACACTATGTTGAAAAGCAGAGGTGATAGGAAACAACCCTGTCGTGTTCCTGAATGTAGAAAGGGCTTCAGTTTTTCACCATTAATTATGAGATTAGCTGAGGGCTTGTCATATATGGCCTTTATTATGTTAAGGTATTTTCCTTCCATACCTATTTTATTAAGTGTTTTATTCATAAATGGACGTTGTATCTTGTCAAATGCTTTTTCTGCATCAATTGATATAATCATGTGATTTTTGTCCTTTATTTTGTTTATGTGATGTATCACATTCATGGATTTGCGAATGTTGAACCATCCTTGTGCCCCAGGGATGAACCCCACCTGGTCGTGATGAATAATCTTTTTAATGCATTGTTGTATTCAATTTGCTAGAACTTTGTTTAGGATTTTTGCATCTGTATTCATCAGAGATATTGGTCTGTAGTTCTCTTTTTTTGTGTTTTCCTCACCAGGTTTTGGTATCAGGGTAATGTTGGCCTCAGAACATGAGTTAGGGAGTACTGTCTCTTCTTCAGTTTTTTGGAAGAGTTTGAGCAGGATTGGAATTAGATCCTCTTTGAAGGTTTGGTAGAATTCACTAGTGAAGCCATCTGGTCCAGGACTTTTGCTTTTGGGAAGATTTTGGATGACTGATTCAATTTCCTTACTGGTGGTCAGTCTGTTTAGATTTTCCAGTTCTTCATGGTTCAGCATAGGAAGGCTATCTGTTTCTAAGAACTTGTCCATTTCTTCTAGGTTATTGAATTTGGTGGCATATAGTCCTTCATAGTATTTTTGGATGATCCTTTGTATTTCTGTGGTGTCTGTGATATCTTCCCTTTTTTCATTTCTGATTTTGTTAATTAGTGTCTTCTCTCTTTATATCTTAGTGAGTCTAGCCACGGGATTGTCAATTTTGTTAATCTTCTCAAAGAACCAGCTCTTTGTCACATTAATTTTTTCTATTGTCTTTTTGTTCTCTATTTCATTTAGTTCTGCTCTTATTTTTGTTATTTCCTTTTTTCTGCTGATTTTGGGTTTCACTTGTTCTTCTTTTTCTAGTTCTTTAAGGTGTAACATGAGGTAATTTATTTGGGATTTTTCTTGTTTCTTGAGATAGGCCTGTAATGATATAAATTTCCCTCTTAAAACTGCTTTCGCTGAACCCAAAAATTTTGGTAGGATGTAGTTTCATTGTCATTTGTTTCTATGTATCTTTTGATCTCTCCTCTAATTTCTTCTTTGACCCAGTCATTCTTTAAAAGTATGTTGTTTAATCTCCATATATTTGTGTTTTTTCCTGCTTTCTTTTCGCAGTTGATATCTAATTTCAAAGCCTTGTGATCAGAGAATATGCTTGCTATGATTCAATCTTCTTAAATTTGCTGAGGCTGATTTTATTTCCCAATATATGGTCTATCCTTGAGAATGTTCCATGTACACTAGAAAAGAATGTATAGTCTGATGTTTTAGGATGAAGTGCTCTATATATGTCAATGATGTTCATTTCATCTAATGTGTCATTTAGGGCTGCTATTTCATTATTTATTTTCTGTTTGGATGATCTATCCATAGCTGTCAATGATGTATTTAAGTCCCCTAGTATAATTGTGTTTTGGTCAATTTCTCCCTTTAGTTCTGTTAGTAGTGGCTTGGTATATTTCGGTGCTCCCTGATTGGGGGCATAAATATTGATGACTGTTATGTCTTCTTGTTGTATAGTCCCCTTTACCATTATGAAATGTCCATCTTTGTCTCTTGTTATCTTTTTCACCCTGAAGTCTGTTTCATCTGATATCATTATGGCTACACCTGATTTTCTCTGGGTACCATTTACTTAGAGTGCCAATTTCCACCCTTTCACTTTGAGTCTATGCTTGTCCTTGTAGCTGAGATGTGTCTCTTGGAGACAGCATATGGTTGGGTTTAGTTTTTTGATCCAGTCTGCTACTCTGTGTCTCTTTATTGGTGAGTTCAGTCCATTTACATTTAGGGTGATTATTGATACGTGAGGATTTCCTGTCATTCTATCTTTAGTTTTCTGGTAAGACTGTGTCTCCATTGTTTCTTTGCCTTTTTGTTGTTGTCTACTATTTCTGTGGGGTGGTATTGTATGATGTTTCCCTCTCTTTCTTCTTTTATTACAGTATTTATTTCAGTTCTGGATTTTTGTTTTGAGTGGTTACCCTTAAGTTTACGTAAAAGAAAGTTTGATATTTAGAGTACTCCATTTTCTTCAGCACTCTTACTTTCTACATTCCCATATTCTGGTTCAGGCCTTTACTCTCTCCCTTTTTATGTTTTTGTTGCCACAAATTGTCTCTGTTGGTGGTGATGGAATAGCCTCCTTGAGTATTTCTTGTAGTGCAGATCGTGTATTAGAAAATTCCCTCAGCTTCTGTGTGTTTGGAAAGATTTTTATTCCTCCTTCATATCTAAAGGATATCTTTGCTGGATATATTATTCTTGGCTCATAATTTCTCTCTTTCAATAGTTTGAATATTTGGTACTACTTCCCCCTGACTTGTAGAGTTTCTGCTGAAAAATCTGATCATAATCTAATGGGCTTTCCTTTGTAAGTTACCGTCTTCTTTACCCTGGCTGCCTTGAGGAGTCTTTCTTTGTCGTTGATTTTAGACAGCTTCTATACAATGTGCCTTGGAGAAGGCCTGTTGGGATTGAGGTAATTAGGTGTTCTATGTGCTTCTTGGATTCAAGGATCCAGTTCTGTCCACAAGTTTGGGAAGTTCTCATCAACAATTTGTTTGAATATATTTTCTGTTCCCTTTTCTCTTGCTTCTCCATCTGGTATGCCCATTATTTTTATATTGCTCTTTCTGATGGAGTCAGAAAGTTCTTGTAGAGTTCTTTCATTTCTTTTAAGTCTCAAGTCTCTTTCTTCTTCCATCTGTGTAATTTCCAGGTTTCTATCTTCGATGTCACTGATTTTTTCCTCCATCTGGTCAACTCTACTATCTAAGCTGGTTATTTCATTCTTAATTTCTTCTATTGAGTTTTTAATCTCCAGAAATTCCATTTGGTTCTTTTTGAAAATTTCAATCTCTTTCGTAAAATGCTCATGTTGTTCTTTGATTGTGTTTCTGAGTTCATTAAACTGTCTTTCTGTGTTTTCTTGCATCCGTTGAGTTTTTTCAGAACTGCAATCTTGAATTCTCTGTCATTTAAGTCACATATTTCCATATCTTTAAGTTCCTTTTCTGGAGACTTTTCACTTTCTTTCTGAGCTGTCTTGTTGTCTTGGTTATTCATGCAATGACTGATTTATTATTCTTCTGAGACTTCTACAGGAGTGGCTTCTGCAACAGGTTGATAGGAAGAGATCTTTCTTTTGTTTTCTAGTAATTGTTGGTAGAATGTTTTATTTTCTCTCCAATTGCAGCCTGTTTTTTTCTCTCTCACACAGTAGTGCTATGTTTTCTCTGCACTATTCCAGCTTCTCACACAATGAGGGGATTCCCCAGGAGACTGGCTTCTCCTCTGTTAATAGTTTGCTGGGGTCACAGGGCGCAGTGCCCATGTGGGTATGCGGAAAGTTTTTGAAGTTTCAAAGCTCTTCCTGCACCAGATTCAGAGCCCGTATGTTTCAGCAGTTCTTTTACTCCTGCAGGGATCCACCCAGATAGGTGGGGCCAGGTGCGGGGTGAGTTGTGAGAGATGACCCAGAACAATGGAGGCGACCACCACCACAGCCGGTCCTGCTTCCACAGCTCCCTCCCCTTTGCCGGAACTAGTTGGGCTGCGAGTCTGTGTCTGCGGTCCACAGTTCTCAAAACAGCAAATATTCTGTTCTTTTGATCTGACACGGCTACTGTTCCACTTCTAGCACCGGGCAGGTGGGGGCGGGGCGAGCTCTGGGAGAGTAGGGAGGGGGCTGCTAATCTCAGTGCCTAAGGCTTCCATTCTCTGCTTGGCAGTGAGGGCTTAAACCACGGTTTTATGCCTTCTTCCCTCAGGCTTTTCTCCGAGGTCTCTGCCATGAGCATTGGGTTCAGCTGTGTTATATGCTGCCCCCTAAGCCCTGTGGGCCATAAGCGGAGCCCTAGCAGTCAGAGTTGTTCCCTCTCCCGCAGCTGCAGTAGTTCCAGGATGCAGTGAGCTCGGAGCACTGAGCTAGGTCTGCGTCCTGCGCCTGTGCGGCTCCGTCTCTGCTCTTCTCCCTTCCCTCCTCCCCTGCTTGTGCAATTCTCTCACCTTTAGGTGAATTCAGTAGTGGGCCTATTCGTCTTGCCTGTCTGCTGTGCAGGGAGTCCTTTGTGGAGTTATTGTTGTTCGATTAGTTGCAAATTCTAGGAAAGCTTTACAGAGGTTCACCTCACTCCGCCATTTTTTCCGTTTCCATAAATTTAAAAAAAATATAAACAATGCCAAAAAAATTCCTAACAGAGCAAAGAAGATCTCTTTTGTTATTCAAAACAATCGCCTTTCAACCACACCTCAGTTTATGCCAATAAAGTGACTCTTGGGAAACCCCTAAGTTTAGGTCCTTGTTGCCAGGGGAATCAGTCATGTGATTAAAAGGTTGGAATTTTCAGCTCCACACTCCAACCTCAAGGGAAGGGTGAAGAGCTGGAGGTTGAATTAAACCCCAATGGCCAATGATTTAATCAAACATGAGGACATAATGAAGCCTCCATAAAAATATTAAAGTACAGGGTTCAGAGAGCTTCCCTGATGGTGAACACGTGGAGGTGCTGGGAGGATGAGGTGCCCAGAGAACACATGGAAGCTCTGCTCCTTTTCCACATATCTTGCCCTATGCACTTCTTCCATTTAGCTGTTTCTGAGTTATATCCTTTTATAATAAATCAGTAATCTAGTATGTAAAGTATTTTTCTGAGTTCTGTATGCCATTCTAGCAAATGAATCAAACCTGAGGAGGGGGGCCGGCCTGGTGGCTCAGGCGGTTAGACCTCCATGCTCCCAACTCCTAAGGCCGCTAGTTCGATTCCCTCATGGACCAGTGGGCTCTCAACCACAAGGTTGCCGGTTCGATTCCTTGAGTCCCGCAAGGGATGGTGGGCAGCTCCCCCTGCAACTAAGATTGAACACAGCACCTTGAGCTGAGCTGCCGCTGAGCTCCCGGATGGCTCAGTTGGTTGGAGCTCAGGCTCCCAACCACAAGGTTGCCGATTCGACTCCCACAAGAGATGGTGGGCTGCGCCCCCTGCAACTAGCAATGGCAACTGGACCTGGAGCTGAGCTGCACCCTCCACAACAAAGACTGAAAAGATAACAACTTGACTTGGAAAAAAAAAAAGTCATGGAAGTACACAATGTACCCCAATAAAGTTCTGTTCTCCTTCCCCAATAAAATCTTAAAAAAAAAAAAACTAAATGATTAAGACCCAGTGCTGATTAGTTTGTGTTGAGTCTGACAAAAAAAAAAGGAAGAAAAAAAACCTGAAGAGGGGCTCATGCGACCTTATGATTTATAGCTGGTCAGTCAGAAGCACAGGTGATAACCTGGGATTTTTGTTGATGTCTGAAGTAGAGGCAATTTTGTGGGACTGCATCTTTAATCTGTTTGACCTGACATTGTTTCTAGATAGGTAATTAGTCTCCAGGTAGGTGTTGGAAGTTAGTTAAATTGTTGGACACCCAGTTAATGTCTGCCAGAGAAATGGAGACTTATTTGGTGTGGGGAAAACCCCACACATCTGGTCAGAGAAGATTGAGTAGTAAAAAAAAGAAGAAACCCAGGAGAGTTTTTCTTTTTTCAGGCACTAATACCTTTTATGAATGCTCCATACTTATGACCTACTTACTTTCCAAAGACCCTACCCTCTAATCCCATCACTTTGTTTTTTTTTTTCTTCTGTTGTTTTATTTTTAAATAAATTTTACTTTCAATTGCAGTACAATATTATATTAGTTTCAGGTGTACAACATAGTAATTAGACATTTATATAACTTATGAAGTGATCACCCTGAAAAATCTAGTACTCATCTGACACCATACATAATTATCAAAATATCATTGACAATATTCTCTTGTGCTATACTTTACATCCTTATGACTATTTTTTAACTACCAATTTGTACTTCTTCGTCCCTTTACCTTTTTCACTCATCCTCCCAACACCTCCCCCCAAATCTGGCAACTATCAAAATGTTCTCTGTATCTACGGGTTTGTTTTTGTTTTGTTTGTTCATTTATTTTGTTTTTTAGATTCCACATATAAGTGAAGTCATATAGTATTTATCTTTCTCTGACATACTTCACTTAGCATAATACCCTTTAGGTCCATCCATGTTGTTGTAGATGGCAAGATTTCATTCTTTTTTATGGCTGAGTAATATTCTATTCTTTATTCATTCATCTTTTGAAGGACACCTAGGTTGTTTCCATATCTTGGCTATTGTAAATAATATTGCAATGAATATATGGATGTATATTAGTGTTTTCAAATTAGTGTTTTGGGTTTCTTCAGATAAACACCCCAAAGTAGAATTGCTGTGTTCTTTTTTTTTTTCCCCTCTTGTTATAGCCTTTGTTTTAAAGTCTGTTTGGTTCAGTAAAAGTATTGCTACTCTAGCTTTTTGTTTGTTTGTTTGTTTGTTTCCATTTTCATGAAATATCTTTTTCCATCCCTTTGCTTTCAGTCTGTGTTTCATTTGATCTGAAGTGAGTCTCTTGTAGGCAACATATACAATGGTCTTGTTTTCTTATCCATTCAGCCACCCTATGTTTTTGATTGTTGCATTTACTCCATTTACATTAAAGTAATTTGATAGATATATAGTCATTGCTATTTTATTACTCATATTTTTAATCTCTTTTTCTTCTTAAAGAAATCCCTTTAACATTTCTTGTAATAATAGTTTGGTGGTAATGGACTCATTTATCTCTTTCTTGTCTGGGAAGCTCTTTATCTGTACTGAGACTCTAAATGATATTAACTTTGCTGGGTAGAATAACCTTGGTTGTAGATCCTTGCTTTGCATCACTTTGAATATTTTCTGCCAATTGCTTCTGGCCTGCAAACTTTCTTCAGACAGTTTTATGAGATCTCCCTTGTAGGTAACTAACTTTTAAGATTCTCTCTTTGCCTTTAAACTTTAGCATTTTAATTATGATGTGTCTTGGTGTGGGCCTCTTTGAGTTCATCTTTTTTGGGATTCTCTGCACTTTCTGGGCTTGTATGTCTATTTCCTTTGCCAGGTCAAGAAAGTTTTCTGTCATTATTTCTTCCAATAAGCCTTCAACTCTTGCTCTCTGTCTTCCGCTTTTGGTACCCTTATAACGTGCGTATTGGAAGGCTTGATGTCCCAGATATCCCTTAAACTATCCTCATTTTTTTGGATTTTTTTTCTGTTCTGATTGGATTTTTTTCTGCTCCCTTATCTTCCAAATTGCTGATTCAAATGTCTGCTTCATTTAATCTACTGTTGATTCCCTCTAGTTTGTCTTCATTTCAATTATTGTATACTTTATTTATGACTGTTTATTTTTCATGATTTTTATCTCTATTTTTGTTTCCTATCTCTTTGTTGAAGTTCTCACTGATATCATTGAGCATTTTTATAGCCAATGTTTTGAACACTGCATCTGGTATATTGCTTGTCTCTATTTTGTTTAGTTCTTTTAATGAAGTTTTTTTCTGTTCTTTCATTTGGTACATGTTTCCTTGTCTTTTCATTTTGGCTGCCTCTTTGTGTTTGTTTCTATATATTAGGAAGAACTGCTGTGTCTCTCTCAGAGTAATCTTGTGTAATAGGTGCCTTATGGGGTGTAGGGGCACAGCCTCCCTGGTCACCTGAGCTGAGTGCTCCAGGTGTGTCCCTTGTGTGGGTTGTGTTTGCCCTCCTGTTGTGATAGAGCTTTGATGGCTGTTGGCACATCAATGGGAGGGATTAACCCTCAGGCTGATGGGTTGTGAGGACTTGCCATGATTAAAGTGGAGGAGCTGTTGTGCAGGGGATGAACCAATGGAGTAGGATTTGCTTTAGTGGGCTCTGGTGCCTGCTGAATCTGCCCTTGGGTGTGTTGTTTGTGGATGAGGTTGGATGGTGCTCTGGTGTGGTCTAAAGCTGGTTCTGACAACTCTCAGGAGGGGCTCTGATGGAGGCCAAGGTCAGTTTCTGCCTTTGTGCTGCCCTGGACCATTTTGTATGAGCTACAGAATGATCTGCAGATGGTTGCTGCTTGTTCTGGGCATGCAGGTGCCTGGGAGTGGCTAAGCTGTGAACTGAGGCAGGCTGCCAAACGCTGTGCTTGAGACTGCTTAGCAAAAGGTACAGGGCATGATAAGGCCAGATCCTGCTTGTTTGGGCTTTTAAACATTTGAGAGATTTTGAGAAAGTCTGAAACATGAGCCAAGACAGGCCATTTGTATGGGAAAGCCACTGGAGGGGGCTTTGGTGACCCCACAAGTTGGGTGTCTCAGCAAATCACCAGGGTGGGGCAAACATTGTTAGCCAGTTTTATGGAGACTCAGATATGGTGCCTGCAGGCTGGATGGGGGGAAGGTTCAACAAAGGAACAATGGCTTTTGCCAGCACTTCTGTCTGGGAGAAAGCTGCCACGCCAGCCTTCACCTGGAACCAGACAATTTAGTTCCTCCTCATATGTCCTTGATACCTTTTGAGCTGCTGGCTGTGTGCTGGAGATCTGAGTGCGTGAGCAAGTCTGTGTGTGGGCCCTTTAACAGGAACACCTAGGACTCCAGCAGCCCTCCTTGTCACTCAGCTATAATCTCTGCTGGTTTTCACAGCCAGAAGTAATGGGGACTTCTCTTTCCAGCACTGGAACTCTGGCCTAGGGAGTCTAGCCTGGGGCTGAGACCCCTTGCTCCTTAGGGGAAACCTCTGTACCTGAGATATCCCTCTCAGTTTTTAACTGCCACACATGAGTGTGGGACCAGACTGTTAGGTGTCTCTGTCCCTCCTATCAGTCTTGAAGTAGCTTCTGATATATGTCCTTAGTTATAAGACTTTTGTTCATCTAGCTTTCAGGCAGTTCTCCATGATGGTTGTTCTGTAGTTTAGTTGTAATTCTGATGGGTCATCAGAAGAGGTGAGCACAGTTTTTATTGACTCCACCATCTTGACTGGAAGCCGCCTAATACCATCACTTTGAGGATAAGATTTCAACATACAAATCTTAGAGGGGGACATAAAGATTCAGTCCATAACATGATTTGTCAAAAATAGTGCACATGTTCACAAAAGTATTTGTACAAGAATATTCATAGCACGTTAGTCAGGTTGTTTCCAAGCTAGAAACAACCCAAATATTCATTAATAGCAACATGTCTAAATATCTATATAATTAAAAGAAACAATTTTCTATAATAGTAAAATGAACATTTTTAGTAATCGATAGCAAAATGAACAGTTGATGTAATATCCTCTCCTTATTAAGTGTTAATTTTTTGAGAAAAGAGAATACATGAATAAAAAATAGAATAGTTGCTAATCAATAGGCTTTTAAAAACCATTTAAAATCACTGACAACATATTTGTATTGAGCTGTTTTTCAAAAAGAAGAGATTGCCCCTGCAAAACACAGAGCTTTGAAGATGAGAAAATGACCTGCACAGATAAACTTTCAAGCAAATAAGTACATTTCTGATTAATACACAGTGGACCAAGTTTCATTTTATAACTTTTGATTATTTGAATGTAGATTTTAACCTCTTGTTTTATTTGAGCCACAGATAATCTAATCACATATAACCATTACAAAATCACTAGATTTCAAACATTTTTAAAAGAAATTTCAACTAAGGTATTTTCTTATATTGAAGTACTACACATATCTGATAAAAATTCTAATAGTTCAAAATGATATATGATGATAAAATTAAGTGTTCTCCTATTTCAGACATTTTTTGCCAGAGGCAACCACTGTAGAGGTTCTTGTGGATTTTTCCAAAAATAATATGCTTATGTAAGCATATATCCTGGTAGGAGTATGTATAGACATATATAGAGAATTTTTACTGAAATATATTCCTTGTCTTGATGTACATGAAAGACTGTTATTTTTAGATTTACTATGGTCTTTTTATGGTGGCATAGCCTTCTAATGTATGAATGTGACAATATATTATATCTCATACAGATAGTACAATATATATATACACATACATGAGTATATATTATATTTAACGTATTTCTTATTAATGAGTATTTAGGTTGCTTTCAATTTGAAAAAGTTAACAACTGCAATTAGCAACTGCAATTAACAACTGCAATTAGTGTATATTTGTATTTCATATACATAAACATATAAATATGTATCAGTATATGCATGTGAGTTTATCTATAGTGTAAACTTCTGAAAACAGAAGGGTTAGGTCAAAGATCATATACATTTTTATATTTTAAAAGATAATACCAAATTGCCCTTCCCCAGGAAGATTTTACCAGCTTCACTCCCACTGCCTATTTTCTCACATCTTTACCAATAATTGCTATCACTGAAAAAATTTTTTTGACATTCTCAGTGGTGAAAAATTATATTATTGCTTTAATTTGCATTTCCTTAATTATTAGTTAGGTTTAAATGTTTAAACATTTAGGTACATTTTGGAGCTTAAAATCAAATTGCATATTTGTCTGTTCCAGCCTTTGTTTTTCCGAGGTTGGGTTCACCATTCCTAGGTCTGCAGAGCTTCTCAGAGACCAAGCTCTAATGTTCTTACTAGGAGTGTTAAAAGCGTATCTGGTGTTCTTTGCTCAAATAAGGACAAAAGGCTGAGAAGCTGAGCTACTAGCAACCCTTACAGAAGTCCACAAGTATGCATGCATTGCCCAAGGAACACAGTGAGGTTATGAACCGAATTATCCTCTCGTCACAAGTGGCCAGTTCCCAGCTGGCCCTGCAGTCCAGCAAGGAAAGAAACATTTCTTCTCTATGTGGCTGCAGCTGCCACTGTCATTTTGTACTGACCTCCAGGTGGCCGAGTTTCCTACAAAGCTTCTGTGCTGTACCAAGCATGACCACAGAGCCCAGGCTATGCTCTCAAATTCCAGGTGCTGCTTCATATCTCCTTACTTCAGAGGCTTAGCAGAAATCATAATTTAGAGGCCACTTGCTAGATTAGTTCAGAGACTGAAATGTTAGCCAGTAACTGAGTTGCAGGCCACTGGGTATCAGATGCTTATAACCAATTGGAGGCTTTATACTTGACAGAGGCCTATTATTTTGAAAGATATGAGGTTTAGTCTCCAGGTAAAATCGTCCACTGATATTTATGTTGCTATCTGTTTTTATCCAAATACTGAGGAAGTAGAAAAATGCGCAGCATGTCTAAAAACATAAAAACGTCAGCAAATAGGTTGAATAAGATGATAGATTAGAGGTATTTAAGACACGAAGGCGTGAGTGGTACAATGAGAAGTTATCAAACACTAGGTACCGGATGTGGGGTATCTGCTGACCCAGAAGGAGACATGAGATTTTGGCTGCATTTCTAAAAATTCAAGTGGACATGATACATATGGTAGCACCTCTGGTTGTGCGTCTTTAGTGGGAATGTCACAAAATTGATGCAGTTTTTTCATAAGCCCTGTTGATGGCACACAATTTAAACGGATTGCATTATTAATGATGTTTACTTTAATCATGTGGTCATAGTTGTATCTGCCATACTTCCCCACTGCAACATTATACTCTTCTACTTTGTAATTACAATGTATTTTGTGGGAAAATACTTTAAATGTATATAAATATCTCTTTCCTCATTAATTTCAATTTAGTTATTTTATTTATTCATTTACTTATTTATATTTAGTTTTCCTTTTTAGTTCAATGGGTAATAACTTGTTACTATCGTTACATATTTTGATACTAAAATTCTTCCAGAATTGGCCAGTAGGAGTCACCTTAAGCTGGCTTCTTTGTCCTTCTGACATGGCCCATTATTCTTTTAGTAATTCCTGAGTTTCTACCACAACAATATATTCTAAGTTCATTTTGTTTTTTTTCTGCCCCAACCTGAAATTGGCCATTTTGCCAAGGTGCCTTTTAATAAAGAATTATAGTTAAAAACACTATGACCTTAGTGCTAGATATGCTCATTGATTTGGGGGTATTATTGTTCACAGTTCCTTTCAATGGTCACATATAAATATATAAACATGTATATATTTATGTATACCTTTACAGATTTACTTCTCTATATTTTAAAAATCAAATGTTATTGAAGTACAATTTGCATACAATAAAATGCACCCATTTTAACTATATTATTAAATGAGTTTTAACAAAGATACACACCTTGTAACTTCTGCTCCTATAAAGAACATTTCTTTAGAGTGTTTCTATCGCTCCTATAAAGAGCATTTGGGGTGGTACATTTCTACCAGCCCAAAAAGCTCCCCTTTGCTCCTTTGCAGTCATTCCCCCTAACCCCACCACAGGCAGACACTGATTTTATTTCTATCACCATCAATTGATTTTATCTCTTCTAAACTTTATAACAGAATCATATGGTATATGCTTCTCTTGTGTTTGGCTTTCTTTGCTCGGCATAACGTCAATGAGAGTCATTCATGTTGTTGCATGTCTCAGTAGTTAATTCCTTCTTATTGCTGGGAAGTATTTCATTGTATGAATAAACCATATGATTATGTCATTATCTGTTCATGAACATTTGAGTTGCATTGAGTTTTGGGCTATTATAAATCAAGTTTCAAGGAATACATGTACAAGTGTCTTTGTGGACATATGTTTTCATTCCTCTTTTGGTAAATACCTAAAATCGGAAGTGCTAGTCATATGGGAAATGTATGGTTAACTTTATGAGAAAGCACCAAACTCTTTTCTAAAATAGTTGTGCCATTTGATATTCCTACCAGCAATGTATGAGTTTCAGTTGCTTCACATTCCACACTCGCTGATACTTGGAAATGTCTATCTTTTTAATTTTAGTTATTTCAGGAAGTGTGTACTGGTATCTCATTAAAGTTTTAATTTCCATTTGGTTGATGACTAATGCTGTTGAGAATTTTGTATGTGTTTTTTTGTCATTACCTTTTTTTTTCATGTTCAAATAAATATTCAGGACATTTTTGAAAGTTGTTTGCTTTTTCTTATTGAGTTATAAGAGTTCTTTTATATTCTGCTTGCAAGTCCTTTGTCAGACATATGTATTAAAAACATTTCTTCCAGTTTCAAGAGCTTCACCTTTCCATTTTTTTAATAGAGAATTTTAAAAAGTTTAAAATTTTTCTGGCGTTTACTTAATCATTTTTTATATGTTTGGTGATTTTGTGTCCTGAATAAGAACACAACTGAATGAGAACTTTGCCTAACCAAAGGCCACAAAGATTTTTCTCTCTATTTTTCTAGACGTTTTATAGTTTCAGCATTTAGGTGTATCTTTATGATCCATTTTGGGTTTATTTTTGTGCCAACAAAGAGAACAATTATATTGTATCACACATTAGAACTTTTATGAAAGCTCTAATAAAAATATTGGATCAAGGAAGATGCCTTCCTTCTTAAGCCAAGGGAAAGTAACTTTGGGATTAAGCAATGGCTGGGTTTCCTTCCTGGTGAAAATGTTTTGAGCAAATGCATGTAGAAATCAAATTCTTGGGTGTTCCAAATTTGGTCTTATTGAAAAAAAAACCATAGAAGTAAAAACATACTTAGCCCCAAATCAGACTGATTTTACTTATTTTAATTGCCTTTTTAGTGACTTTATAGCCCACAAGAGAGAATGTTAACTGCACTGGCCCATCAACATATAAAGTCCAAAGAATTATTTTCTCCACTGAGTAATTTTTTAAAAATTTTTATGAGGAGACAAACCTCTTTCCCCTTTTACCTTCTTTTTGCCATTTAAATGGTGAATATTAGCCAGCTTGTCTTTCAAACCCATAAATGCTCTTCTCGGGACTGTTTTTGTATACCATAAATCAGTTTTTCAACCTTGGCACCACCGACATTTGGGGCTGGATAGCTGTATCAGTTTGCTAGAGCTGCCATAACAAAATACTACAAACTATGTGGCTAAAACAACAGGCTCTTATTTCCTCTCAGTTCTAGAGTTTGGAAGTGCAAGATCAGGTGTGGGCAGCTTTGGCTGCTTCTGAGTCCTCCATCCTTGGCTTGCAGGCAGTTGCATTCTTGCTGTTCCCTCAGAGGACCTTTCTTCTGTGCAAACACAGCCCTGGCTCCTCTTTGTGTGTCCAAATTTCCTCTTTTTATAAGAACAACAGTCAGATTGAATTAAGGCCCACATTAATGACCTTATTTGAACATAATCACCTCGTTAAATGCCCTGTTTCCAAATACATTCACATTTTGAGGTACTGGGGGTTTGGGCTTCAACATGTAGATTTTGGAGGTACCTGATTCAGCCTATACCAATAATTCTTTGCTGTGGGGGCTGTCCTGTGAATTGTCAGATGTTCAACAGCATCTCTCACTTTTACTTACTAGATGCCATTGGCAATCCCCAGTTGTGACAACCAGAAATGTCTCTAGACACAGCCAAATATCCCTTGGGGGGCAAAATCACCCTTGGTTGAAAACTACTGTCTTAAAAACCCTTAAAGATATTTTGCAGATTTTGTCACGATTACAAAAAATGGACTCAGTGGTTCGCATCATTTTGAACCCAGATATTACTTGAACCTGAATCTAATAATAAATACATCC
The DNA here is from genome assembly GCF_964194185.1 of Rhinolophus hipposideros. Classification (NCBI taxonomy): domain Eukaryota; kingdom Metazoa; phylum Chordata; class Mammalia; order Chiroptera; family Rhinolophidae; genus Rhinolophus; species Rhinolophus hipposideros. The sequence goes on from NC_138048.1 coordinate 29,329,078, forward strand.
TTTCTATTATATCATGTTCTCCTCACAACCTATACATTCAAAAAGTTTAAGTAAATTTGGGAATATGAATCACTGGGCACTTATTAAATACTATAGTCTCTCTCTCTCTCTTTCGTTCTATCATCTATCATCATTTTCAATTCTCATCCAACCAAACAGGATTTTATTCCACTTTTTTCTCTTTCCATATTTGTCCTTCCTTTTTTGACAGTAAAAGAACCCTCCCCGTGTGTGTGTGTGTGTGTGTGTGTGTGTGTGTCTGTGTGTGTGTGTGTGTGTGTCAGCCTCCCTATACCTACCTGATCGCTCATTGCCACAGTCACCACTGATGGTCCATCCCTAACGTGCATGTCCTCCTTGCCCTGCTGGGCTCCAATACCTCTGAGCTGCTCTCCCGTGTGGACACTCTTCTCACATGACTCAAACCATATGCCCTGTGTTGGGGTACCCCTGCATAGGTGTCCTCCCTGCTTGGTGATAATCTAAGCTGGACTGCCCCCTGCCAGAATGACTTCTTCGTCCTGTTTGGGCTCTGGCACCTCACAGTGGGCTAACCCTTGTGTGGACACCTTTACTCCTCTCAAGCTCTGACATTCTACATTAAGCAGCCCTCCTAACCTCTACTTGGAATCTGATCCCTTATGTGCGTCCTACTTGCCCACCCCACATGGATGCTCTCCTCTCCCTTTATGGACTCTGATAGCTCCAGCTGGCCTGGTGTCAAGTGTGGATGACTTTTTTACCCTCTCAGACTGGTCCACTCTGATCCTCACGCTCCTGCATGGACAACTACTTTGCTCAGACCCATCTAACGACTTTGGACTGATTTGTTTTTCTTCAGGAAGAAAAGAATATAGAGGCAAAAAGACTTTTAAAAAAGCCAAATGGAATGAAAAAAGGTTTGTTAGGAGAGATCTTGTTCAAATCAAGATTCATCATCTATCCCCCAAGCTAGCCCTTCCTCTGATTTCTATCTGTGGCGGCATTCTCCTAACCAGCAGTAAGCTCATTGGTGAAAACAGCAAATTATAGGCAGTGAGCATCTGCTAAACACTGGTTAGAAAATAATTTTTGTGACATTTTTCCCAAGCATGGGGTTTCTTCATTATCTTAAGTACCTTAAAACCTTTTTTGGGGGAGCCGTAAAAGTTTGGGATCATAATGAAAAAGAAAAGACTCCTTACTAAAATGTCATAAGAGTGCCAATTTCTCCAATGTCTTTGGACCCTGGGGTGGGAAGACTAGCTTCATGTTGGACAGGGATTATAGCCTGGCATCAAAAATCCGTTTAAACCTTGGAAATCAATGTACTGATTCCTCTTCCAAGAACTGTCATTAATTCATTGTTTCATTAGACAAGACTTGGACTTTGTTTTCTCTTTTGGTAAAGTGAGAACAGAATTTACCATTGGCCAAGATAAGCAGAGGTCAGTGCAATAAAGAATTTAAAACCAAGCTGCACTTCTCAGGTGAAAACTTTTATGTAAGTACGAAGTATTGATTTATTTCTAAAATATTATTATCTTTGTTAGAAACACTCCAGAGGGCAAAATACTTTCATTTCTTTGGAAATTAAATAAAAGTACCAGCAAATATTAGCTTAAAAATGTATCTAACTGGACCATTTTGAAGATAGTCATTCATGTCACTGACATTTGAAATAAAATAATCATGTAAAAAAAATGAATGCCTGTGATGGGAAAGTAGAGAGGCTAGCTTCTTGGTCATGGAGTTTAATAAGTTAATAGGAATTTGTGGATGCGTGGAGAAAGACAGATTGGCCAAACTACTCTGGAATACTTCTACTTGATAATTGTTTCCACATCTGTTTTATTCTCTCTTTCATCAAACAAAATATCAGTTTTTAAACTTTAAGTTTATGACCTGTAGCTTTAATTTTAAACCATTAGTTTTACTTCTAAGAAGTTGCTTGGCCAAAATCTCTCTATATTATATTTACTGGAATGACTAGCTGAACTATATTCTAATAAAGTTATCAATTTTCATAGCTGGCCTAGAAGGCCCGATGATCAAGTGAAAAGCATACCAGACAAGGAGTCCTGAGAACTGGGTTCATGCTCCAGATCTGTGGAATCTTAGCTAAGCGATTTTTCTCTTTGGGCCTCAGTTTCATTTGTCAAACAGAGGATGAATATGTTGCATCGAAGCACCTCAGGAAGCTTTGTGTGACACTAAATAAGGGTGAAGCAGTTTCGGAAATTCTACAGTGCTGGCCTATAGAAGACCCTGATTTATATTTAATCACCTCTACAGTGTTTCTCTGCAAATAAGACAGGGTCTTATATTAATTTGTGCTCCAAAATACGCATTAGGGCTTATGTTCAGGGGATGTCATCCTGAAAAATCATGCTAGTGCTTATTGTCCAGTTAGGTCTTATTTTCGGGAAACACGGTATGGTGATCTATATTCATCAACTGAATTTAATCTTCCTTTCCTCATCTACTCCACTTTTCAACTAATCCTTTTTTGTCATCAGTGATACCACTATTTCTCTAATCACATAGGCTGCAGATTTTGTAGACCCATTCTATTTTTCTGTTATCTTTTTTCTCTTTCTTTAATTATTCATCAAGCCTCATTATTTTTTCCTCCAGGTTAGAGCTCAGTTTTACTATTGTGCCCTATCATCGTTGCTATTCAATCTGTGTCGAACGTTTTCTTCTTTCGTAATAAGCCAGGAGTAGCAAGAACCATTTTTAGGTTCATTCCCACTTGGGAGACTTACCTCACAAAAGAACCCTTAACTGGCCACATTTTGACTAAATCTTACCAGTAGAAAGCAGAGAATGGCTTATGTGCCTTCCATATGGAATCCTGTTTTAATGCAGGCATTTTGGGGACACCTGAACTTGCATAAAATATCAGATGTTATGGCCACAGACTGTATATAGAAGAGATACAGGGGAAAAATTGGGTGAAAAATGGTTGGGAGAGAGGTTCTCAAAAGAATTGAGATTGTCTTATTCATGAACAGAGTACAAAGTTAGAGACTAGAAGTGGGTGATATTTGGAAATCTGCAGTGGAAAATAGTCAGCACTTAGAAATCTTTTATCAGGGAACACAGAGGTTCAGGCAGTAATCCCGAGTCTAGAACCTGGGAGAGGGACTGTTAAGAGGTGGCAATATCTGCAGCCAACGATGAGGGACTGAGTATACAAGAGCTTACCAGGTAGTAACAAACAACTAGGTTAGAGGTAGGGATCAGGTTGTTGAATTGAAGGAAAAGCCAGGTGATCAGAATTGGAGAAAAATAATTTAGCATCTTTTCAAATTCAAACTGAATGATGCTGAGTTCTATAAGTTTGAATCAAAGCTCATTAACCTCTTTATATGTAAAGTCAAGTTTGTCCCAAGGACTGAGATGTCTCTGAGGCTAATTTAGCCTTTAATTATCCAGAAAACTACAGCTCCTGAACCAAATCTGACCCACCAACTGTTTTTGTCCACCAAGTTTTATTGACACAAAGCCATGCTCACTGTTTACATATTTTATATGGTTTCTTTTGTGCTACAACAATGCAGTTGAGTAGTTGCAATAGAAACCTTACAGCCTTTAAAATCTTAAGTATTTGAAAAACTTTACAAAAACAAATTTGCCAGCACCTACTCTAAAGGCCAGTGTGGGAGTGAAGTGAACAAATAAATTCCTACTGTTTCTTTTTCATGAGGGAAAGGACTTTTTAAAAATTCATTATTTTTCTTTATGAAAGTTTCTTTTCAGTTTACTTAGACTATCTAAGGGAAAGAACACTATGAATACATAGATCCGTTTTTTCAAAAGACCAAATAAGGTTCTCTCCTGCCTTTTCATCTTTATCATCTTTACTTTCTCTAATAGCAGCAATCATGCTTTTATTTATTTTTTAAATTTTGTTTGTGAAAGCAAAACACCCAGCCTTTTTGCAAAGAACATTCAACAACGAAAGGTGACAGAAGTGCGGTAGCAGACAAAGTCCAACAGGTGGCTGTATTTCTCAAAGTTTCAAAACCAGACAGATCGCCTGCTGCATGCAAATTTCCATCTAGCTTGCAGTTACCACATGTTACTTCTGTAATTTCAGGACCACTAATTTTAGGACAAAGGGTTTAGCAATCGGAAGAGGGGTCATCACATACCCAGAGATTATTTCATTGACTTTGTCCAGCTCAGTGCTTCTATTGCTCATTCAATAGATTCATAACCCAATATTTGTCCACATCATCAGTCTGGTTCGGTACTGTGTACTACCCTTTCGCATTAAATGGAAAATATACAGAATTGTGAATCTGTAGTTAGAGACATTGAGTGGAGCCCTGGAGGCATTGTATAGTAGCTGAGTGAATGTGGAAGTTATTTGGTCCCTTGGAATAATTTAATCAGTAAAATACATTAATAACAATTCCTACTTCATAGTATTTTAAGAGGTTTTATATAAGACATTGGTAAAAGTCCTTAATTTTTCTCAAGAGATTTTATGCTAAATATTATTATTACTGTTCACTCTCTCAAATGTTCTTCATAGTCTATCTTATTCTATCAAAAAATGTCTATGCATAGATCTCATCTTACTAGTTTTGAATGATCTCTACATGATTGCCTTGATATTGTTGTTTAATAAATTTTGGATTGATTCTTATATTCTTAGCACGCATATGGACATCCGAAGCCATGTTATTCCTAAACTTTCTCCCAGGTATTTTTCTCCTGACTGTTCCTGTACTTGTGTTTGTCTCCTACAATGCCATTGCCCAAAATGGAATTTAGTTTTACTTCAAATTCCTCTTTTAAAGTCTTTTGTTCAGATTAGCATGGTGCTTTGTTTGTTTGTTTGTTTGGTTTTTTGTTTGTTTGGTCAGACATGGTCTTTCCAGTCCTTATAAAATAATGCTATCCCTAGGACATTATTTTGATATTATAAGTCAATGTGCAAAAAAATGAAATTTAGCAATTTATACATTATGTACAAGACATTGTGCTAAACGTTTAGTATATACAATTTTCACCCAGGAGCATTACAGTCAAATGTGAGCTAAAATAAAAGAAGATGATTCTCTACGTTACAAGTCAAAATAATCTGTTTTTTTCCTACTTACTTCATTATCAGATACCCACTTCCATATCACTCTCCGGCTACAGAAAAAGTAAAGAGCAGCTGGGGGACATGAGAAATGTTTGCAGGCTCTCTGTCTACCTCAGATACATACCTAAATCTCCAGATTTGCCATGTCAAGTCACCATACAGCCCCCATGCTCCTCCATACCTCTATACCTGAAGGATTCATTCTGAAAGAGTCTTGTTATTCATCCTATGGGGAAGTGGGTTCTACATTTTTTAGTCTTGAGAATACTGTAGTCCATTCTTATAATTTTACCTAGCACAGAATTTGAAAAAGTACAAAAAGTAAAATAATCAAGAATCTGGATTGATTAGAGAGAGTCAATGGAAAAGATAACAAGCTCTTCTCAGTGTTAAAAGATTCTGGCTTAGTTGGAATATTAGTTTCTATGTTCAAAGCAAAGGCAAGAAGCAAATGGGACCTCTATTATTCACTAAAGGTTTACTCATTAAAGCTTGGAAGAGTTACAGTCACGCAATAATTCAACAAACATTTACTTAATGCTTTTTTCTGTGTCAGATGATATAAGGATGATGATATAATGATAAACAAGACAATTATAATCTCTGTCTTCATTGAGTGTATTAGTGTTCTATTGCTGCTATAACAAATTACCACAAACTTTGTGGCTTAAAACAATGCAAATTTATTATTTTAAAGTTCTCTAGTTCAGCAGTCCAACTTGGATCTCACTGGGCTAAAATCAAGATATGGAAAGTCTGTATTCCTTTCTGGAATCTCTAGGGCCGAATCCTTTTCCTTGCCTTTTCAAGGGTCCAGAGGCTGGACTTCCAGCCCCATTCCTCTATCTTCAAAGCCAGCATTGTCCTGACCCTTTCTATGACCACAGTTGGAAAAGGTTCTCCACTTTTAAGAACTCAGATGATTAGCTTGGGCCCATCTAAAAAATCCAGGGTACTCTCCCCACTTCAAGGTCTGTACCCTTAATTACATTTTCAGAGTCCCTTTTGTCTTGTAAAGTAATATATTATATTTATAGGTTCTGGGGATTAGAGTGTAGACATCTTAGGCACCATTATTCTTTCTGCCTATTATACGGAGTTTATCATCTAGTGCATGAACAGCAAACTCAAATTCCCAATAAGGCAGGCAGGTAACAGAAATGAGTGAGACTGGCAGGAAAAGGTAGTGGTGAACTGGAGGACTCAGGCTGATTTGTTAGCACACGAGAATACCGGCTCCATGTTGCCAGATCTTCCCATATTTCAAAAAAAGCTAGAAATCTGGAGTATGTGAAATATACCAATTTTTAAAATGTGAGCTCCTATCTTAGGATGGTTCCCCAGAAGCAGACCCTGAGTTGAAAAATTGGTATGTCAGTAGTTTCTTTAGAAAATCCTCCAGGGAAAATGGAAAGGGAGTGGGAGATTGAGGATAAGGAAAGTGAAGAGTCCCAGCAAGGATGCAATCTCAGGCAAAGTCCTATAGCCTGCTCCACAGGAAACTCTGGAGCATAAGTCATATATTACAGCTATCCCATGTGGGAGCTGAGGCTTTCATAACTGGGGCTTTCATAATTGGGCCCTGCTGAACCATTGGTTAAGAGAAACAGACACCTGAGGGGCATGTAAACTGCCTGGCATTACTTGGATGATCAGCAATAACAGTGCCCATGGTGTTTTCTTACTTGGCTTGATCTACATATGCTCCTAGATGTCAGAGTAAGTACAATTGTTAAAAGTATCTGTGTGGCCAGCTGACCATCCTGATTCTGAAAGCCCTTCTAAGTCTAGGATAGTATGCATGGGGGATGGCAATAATGTCTTATAGGTCAGGAAAGGCTTTATAGTTTGGTCAGTTGAGCTCACACATTCTTGCAGAGAGGGCATGGGAAGGAGAGCAGGTTAGCGTTGGTGAGAAAAATTTATTCCACTCTCTTTGGTCCTTTCTCGGAAACCACTATTCCACTGCCTGAGACTATATCTAACTCTTGATTTTGCTACTCAAAAGAACGTGAGCAGCACCTTTACTACAGTTTCATGGAGTGATATGGCTTCTTTTGGACTGATAGGTTTTCTGTGTCAAAACAAAGATGCTAGTGTCTGTTTATACAATTTCTAAAGCACTAGAAAAACCCAAATGCATTAAAAATTGTCATCTGTTAATTCAAACATCCAGGTAAATTGGCCACTTTTTCAGAACCCAGAATAAGTCAGTTCATATTTTTAAAAATATTTGAGAACATTTGTGACTCTCTTCTCACTCCTTTCTGTAAGATTTTTGTAGTGATTTGAGGATAAATAAATGTGGTAAACACATTTAGTTACAAGTTAACCTATTTGTAGGTCATCTATGGATGCTTTGAAGAGAATGGAAATGGCATTAGAAAGTAACAATAAGGCAGATGAAAATTTGGGAAGCCAATATTTTAATTTTATTTTTTACGGAGCTGAATGAAACTGGAAAAAGAGCAGTTGACTCTTTATCATGCCCAAGAAAACATGTGGTGTTACTCTGGGGATAATCTCATGAGTCTTATTAAAGAAAGATTATATGACTGTGCATTGAAGGCTTTGGCTCAGTTCTGATGGTCTACGCGTAACCCAGTCATAATTATATCCTCACACTAGTTTAGATGTTGCAATCACTATCAATCGTCCAACTAAACAATAGATTCCATATGGGCATATTTGTCTCGTGGAGTTCCCATCACAATTTTTCATTTAAAAAAAATACCTTTTAATTGGTTTAAGGCACCAACACCATGTACTAAAAGCTACTAGTAGGCCAGCTCATGAAAAAAGAATCAGAAATATTTGTATATTAAATTCCTAGAAGTTTTCCATGAGGTTACTAACTTGGATTTGTTTTTATAGAGTGTCATTGTGAAAATTGCACGTATAATTTGCTAGGATCTCTTACCTTATGTTTCATCTTTACTCTGTCATGTGTTAAGACTCAAATATTGTCTACAAAACAACCATGGTAGAGATAGAGGTAACTTAGTTAAGAGCACATGGAATATAGGCTACTTGTTCAAAAATGGTGATGAGGTCAAAGGGACATCAGTTTGGAATGGAGAGGCTTAGTTATGACTTTCACTAGTGTGTGACAATACATGAGTGTCTTAACCTCCTCTATTTCCTCATCTCCAAAAGAAGGAATTTAAATTTAGACAACTTTTGAAGTCTTTTCCAATTCTGTCATTCTGTCCATTCTCTGTTCCTCCATTCAGACAGGCGAGAGACAGGTCAGGATGACATCACTGTCTCCTCCTTTGCTCAACTGATTTATCCTAAACTTGTCTGGCCATTTCCCTTCTAATCTTGAAATCCAAGCTTAGGAAATCCTAGCTGGTGTTCGGGAGTTGCTGGACCCTGCAAAGAGAGGTACTGGACTTTGTCCTCAAGAAAAAGCCATTTGTTCCCTCCGTAAGCGTCATAAAAATCTTCTTTGTATTTCCATTCCTTTTGCAGTGAAGAAAATGGCTCCCAAGATACCATCCAAGTTTCTTTTCTCTGGCCACTTTCAACTAATGGTCCTGGTAGGGAACAGGATGGATATGAAAAGCTGGTCTCTGGAGGATATGGATTATATGACTTCTTCTATTTGCAGCATCCAGACTCTCCTAGCCAGACCTCATTAGCACCACTCTCGCTGTTTTCTGAGTGATCACTCATTCTTTCCTGGACTTCCAGTCCTGTTTAAACAGTTCAGAACTGTTCACACAAGTTACGTGTTCTATTTGTCCCCCCCCCCTTTTTTTTCTTTGATTCTGTGTTTTTGCTAGAATAATCTCTAAACTCTTTTACAGCCTGATATTTCTTTCTATGAAAGGAATTGTGTAGTCAGTAGAGGATGGGGAGGTAAGGGAGTAAAGGGGAGAAGAGGGAGAGAAAAATGAATCTCTTCCTTCCCAAGTCTTCTTCTTATTTTGGAGATTTATATTATGAATGACAGGAGGGAGGGCATGGAAAGAGGCAACTATTTTACTCCCAAATCCTATAAGAACACATATTTTTGTCCAAAGAGCCATATCAGAGGAGACTGGGAGTGTAACCCAGAGAACCCTGGATTTTACAGCCTTGGCTCTGCTTGTAAGCATATTTCCCTTGGGGCCAGGTGTCTGAAAGCTGTACGAGACTGTCAATCTCAAGAGCCCAACACAGTTGCTCAGCACTTATTTCCTATCCATTGACTCATTTCAACTATTTACTAGGCTCAAAAATTAGTCAATTGAAATAAAATCATTCTCAATTTTAAGGTTGCATGATGGGGACACCCACCTCAAGGTGATGTAGAGAGAGGTAAGAGAGATGTAGACAGAGAGAGATGTATTTTGTACCTCATGGTTTCTCAACCTTGGTACTATTGACATTTTGTTCTGGATAATCCTTTTATGAGGGTGGGGCAGAAGTGCCCTGTGCGATGTAAGATGTTTAGTGGTATTCTTGGCTAGACGCCAATAGCACTCCCCACCCTCAAGGTTAGGACAACAAAAAACATCTGCAGATATTGCCAAAGGTCTACTAGGGGACATAATCTTCCTTGCTTGAGACCACTGCTCTATAAATAATTCTTGGTTTTATACTATTCTATCACATTCAATAGAATAGTTTCTACTATATGGAAACAAGTAGATCCACCCAAAATCAATTTGACAAAAGCTAATTTTACCAAAAGTCCATTTGCCAGGGGATCTAATGACAAATGAGTAATTCACTAAATTTACCATATTTACTCAATTCACAAAAAGTTGTTTTCAGGAATATTCTTCCTGAACATATTAAATGAATTTTATACTTAAATTTATAATCAAATTCTTTGAATATATTCACAAGTATTATCCTTAAGCATGTTTTTGCCAAATCAACAAAGCTGGTAAACATAGTAAATTGGTTTTCAGAGAAGTGATGCAAAGAAACTGACTTAGAGTCCTATCATATCTGTCCTCATAGTAGCCAGAGTGGTATCTGTCCTTGGAAGGGACCCTGGTGACCATGAAGGTAACTCAGTAGACATGTTAAGAAGATGTGTTTCTTAAGAAGGACAAAACAACAGGTATGTTGGTATGATTTCTTGAGCCAAGAAAACCAAAGGTTTCTCCTCTTGGGTTAATATTTTATATATGGGCTCACAAAACAAGCACATGTATCAGAGACATTTGTGAGTTAATATCATGGTTCCTGTACCTACATTAAAATAGTAACGTGGCTTTTAAGATAGTACCTACCCAGATGGAACTCTCCTTGCTTGACCTTAATTGACACAATCTTTATAATTTGCCCACATTAGTTATAACAGCAGCATGTGTTTAGAGTTGGACAAGATAATCAATGCTATGGTATGCCTACTGCATTACAGTTAATGTATGGAGATTTTATCTTGGAAGTTTATGGGGGCAGGAGAAGTATAGTTGAAAAAATATAAGGGAGGAAAAGAGAAATATTTTAAGACTCTTCTTTGTCCTGAAGTACCCCTAACACTCCACTATTAGGTTTATTCCTTTGGGTTAAGTAGTAAGATTAAGAAGAGCTGATGGTCGAAAGCATGGTCTTTGAAAAGGCAGTGACATTATTTAGAAGGGGGAAGAGTTCTGGGGATGCCACTAAGATTTAAGTATTCTTTAAATTCAAGTAAGGCATAAGGTGATCAATTTACCTGGCTGTCATCTTAAGGAACACTTTCAGAGGGGTGTAGAGCATACAAGATATACACACTTGAATGGAACTAGCTAGGAGCATAAATCCCAGTCCAAAAAATCTCCAGCTGGGTTACTGAAGTCAGAGACGTCAGCCAGCAGGCATGGGTGGTGGAGGCAGGAAAAGAGACAATGTTTCAAGAGAAAGTATTATAAGTAGGCTCGGGTCAAATCCTTTCTCATGATATTTGCTTTTTATTTTTTAAACTAAGGTTAGCCTGATTGGTAAAACTTAGAGAAGATACTTTTTGATGTTTGAATGTTTATTGATTTCGTAACTCACCAGCATGTGTTACATGTTTAGAACCACCACAGGAAATATGCTTATTTCCCAGCCCTATCAGATATGATTGACATGTCTGATTTTTTTATCTGATTAACTTAGACTCAGCTTTAGAATTCTTCTCATCATAGTACTTATAGCAGGCACTACCAAATACTCAGAGTTGGCACATGAGTTAAAGCTCACTTATCTCTGATGCTTGCGGATCGAGATATATACCTATTAGTACTAGGTCATCCTCTCAGAAATATCCGTATTATAGTACTCACAGAATTTCGATCAAATCCAGATCCTTGACTTTTAATGCCACTTTTTGGCATGTACTTCGGAGTACATTTGGCTGGAGGTTAAATAGCTTGGTAGTTTTCCCCTGATATAGCTATATTGTCTCATTCGTTTATAGTACTTGAAAATATCAAATCTTTTATTTGAAAGCAGAGAACTTTAAGCACTCAATAAATACTTGTTCATTTGATTTTCTCCAAACTCTCACATCATCCCCAAAAATAAATGGTGTTCCGAAAGTACAGTTCTGTGCAACTTAACCCCCATTTTAAAGAGAGATTCTATTCTGTCATGTTTTGCCCTTAAAGGGAGGTCAGGAAGCCCACCTCAGTGGACAGATACAGAGTTGAATGCCACATAATTAACCTTATGCAGCTTTGGGGTTGCTCTACCTTGCTGCATTGCTTCATTATGTTTGGCTTTACAAAGGCCAGGTTTTTAGGAACCTGGAAAAATAGCCTTTATCAGCTTCAATTACGTTGAAATCTCTCTTTAGCCAAAATAGATATACCGTATTCATTCTTAAATTCCATCTTTCCACAACAGCCTTAGAAAATTTTCCTTAAACAAATCAACTGCACTTGCCCATTTTGTAATCTTTTTTGAAAGAAGGTCAAAACCTTGATTATTTTATACACATATTCATTATATATACACATGTTTGAAATACTTAAATATTTACATATTCTGGGAGATATGTTAATAGTGTTCTCAGTAGGTTTAGGTCTGCTACTGTATGACCATCTGTCGTTTATTTATTTATTCAAGCAACAAGCATTGAATCTCTACTGAGAGCCAGGAACTATGATAGGAATAATAGTAAAGATGATGCTGGGAGATTGTGGCATTTTTCCTTTGCTGGTAGATGCAGAACCAACGTCAGTGTCTTTCGTTAGAATAACAACAGGCTAGTCCTCATCTCTTACTTTAGGAACCATTAAATTTGTTTTGTCTTCTATACAGAAAAACAATAATATTCTGTTAGGGTAGCTTTAGATTCCGTTATCTAGGTCATGTTACTGGCCTAGTAATATGAGTATTATGCTCCTTGTCTACTAAAATCTTTTACATTCGCACAAAAGCTGTTGTTAAGCCACATGTCGTTCCTGAACATGTACACTTGATTTTATTCTTATTCTAAATACAGGTTACTGTAGTCTCAGAAAACCTCATGTCAACATTAGTCATAACTTTATGCTCAGAGAGAATGTTTTGAATTTATATGCTGTAGATATGGATCTCCAAAATATTGGTTTTCTGAAGATTATGTAAGCATGTGTTTGCCTTCGTATGAGTCACTGATAAACGCATGCCGTAGGAGGAGGCCAAACAAAAGCCTTAAAGCGCTGTATCTCTTCAGTCAGGCACACATTCCCCTCACTCTGCCAAAACCTAGCTTTCATTGCTTCAGTTTATCTATAAACTTATCTTGAGAGAGTTTGTCAAACATTTTAAGACATTCTCCCTTATCTACAGACTTTGTTTCTCCAAATTGTAAATGAAATTACTCTCGAATACCTTCAATTTAGACATGGGGATAGGCCATTTCCAGTTCTTGGGGTGAAGCAAAATGTGGAAAGCATCTCTTTAAGAAAGATAAATTAGTCAGTGCATTTGATGCTGGATTGGAGCTGGAAAGACAGATAATAGGAACACATGAAGCCAATGTGATAAGTAATGAAAGCCCCAACTAAGATGTGTGAAATAAACATGGAAAGGATAGGAGATATCCAATGCATCTTGGAAGGAAAGATCATTCGTTAGAGCTTCTTGACTTTGAGGGAGATTCAAAGATGACTCTGGGCACCCAAAATGAGGAATTTTGGAGAAATATCTAATATTCTAAGATGCATATGTTTTATAAAGAAATATCTGAGTAGTTTTCATTGTATCATAACATATATTAGTAGAATTTGGTATAGAAAAGGAGACATTAATTATTAACGTCAATTTCATTTTAAATAACAAGTATAAAGACATAGTCTACTTTTTCATTCATGCCACATCACTTCACACCACTCCTCTTAGTTTCCCCCAATTCCCCTCACCCCTAGCTCTTCTAAAGATGTCTAAATCAAGTGAGTGCACAATGCAGAATGTGTAGTAACTGAAAGATGGGCAAGAGGTTAAGATTAGAGATGGAGACAATGTTGGAAATCATACAGGAAGAGAAATAGGCCTGAAGATCATCTTTTCAGTGAAGGCAGTAAAGGCAGAAGAGGACTAAAACAAAGATTAATTGGTCAGTGAGGTAGGAGAAACAAAATATAATGAAGAAATACCAAGACATTGGTTTCTGGTAGAATGACCAAATATGTAAAATGTCATTCAAATGAGATATTTGGATTTGTTGTGAATGATATTATTGGTAATTTTATAAAGTGATTGTAACAGATTTAAGAGGATAAATAACAGATTACAAGGAATTATGATAAAAAAAGAGAAGGGATTAGGGAGATGAGGAGAAACAGCTGCATTGAACTGCTCAGATGGGAGAGATGTAAATGTGTTTGTGCTTGAAGGCAGGAGGAAAGTGGATGATTTAGAGGGAGGCTAAAAGTGCTAGAGTTTTCCTGCAGTGTTAACTGCAGGAAAGAGACATCTGTGGAGATGAGAAGCATTGAGATTAAAAGGACAACAGGAAATCTTATCTTTAGGACAGCGGTGGCTTCTTCCTTGAGATTCGTTAAGAAGGAGAAATATGACTAGGGCAGATGAGTCAGATAGTGCCAGAGAATTCAGAGTTCTCACTTCCAGAACTTCTCCAGCGTAGTTCCAGCGATTAGAAGTTTGACCTTCCAGTAGTCACTTTCTCATCTCATGGTTACCTTCATTTAGGAATTTGCTAGTCCATCATTTGTGTGATGATTAGTTCCTTTAATCTCCAAGCCTTCTGAAAACCCCATTACAGATAAATACGAGTGGGGAGCACATACAGAGTCCCATTTACTTGGACTCATTTGCTTTAGGGTACTAAATATGCGGTGATTTAAGGGGCTTTGAGGGAGCTTCCTCACTCTGAATAATTATTCCATCAGTGAAGTAGAGAATCTGACATTTCACTTTTAAGAGCTTATTTTTTGTTTTATCAAGTATTTGTTTTCTTTTTTTAATACAAAAATTCCTTGGGGTTTTCACTTAAGATAGGCCACAAGTTGTTTTGATTTTAACAAACATTTACTTAGAATTGCATTTCTTTTAGAATCCTTTGTTTCTTTCTCTCTTAGTTTCTTTTCTTTCATTCTTCCTTCCTTTGTTCCTTTCTTCCTTTCCAGCTTTCTTTTATAAATAATGAGTCCTTATGAAGTCACAAGTACTAAATGAGGCTGGGAATACCAGGATGAGGATGAGCCCCCAAGTACATTATAGCCTAAAGAGGCACATGGATATCCATCCAATGACAGGACAATAAAGTAATTAGAACCACAGAGGTTTGCTGAGATCAATACACTCAAGCTCAGGGTAAGAAGAAATATGATATTATTTAGAACAAGCAACACTACTTGAAGAGAGAAGGCTTGGGAGGAGAATCCTAGCAGGTAAGCTTGGCAGTCAGAAGGTAGCTATTATGAGGTAGAAAAACACTGAAGGAACAGAATGTGCCTGGGTCTGTCCTGAACACAGAAACCGGTAAATGCACCATAAATTACAATGCCTACTTCTTGAGCTTCAGTGTTTTTGTTGCCTACCAATAAACAATTAGCACAAAACAGCGTATAAACCCAACCCAGGATTAGAATGAAATGTTTCAACAAATTATCTTTACTCTCAAACAACAGTATCATAAATTTGCCAAGCTGATTTTGGAAGCCAGAATAGCTCACATAAATTAGTTTTAACTGGGAAGGTTTAGATCTAATCTCAATAATGAACTTCAAATGGGATGTTATCTTTCCTCTAGCCGTTACCCAAATAAATATGGACAATTTATATTTTGACTTATCTCCATGACTCTCACTGTTAGGACATTGGAATTATTGTCAATAGCAAAACACAAAAGGGGAAAGAGAAGAAGGGGACTGGGAAAATGAATTTACGTCTAACACTTCCCTTCTGTTCAGTTTTATTATTATTTTCACAGAGCTATTAAATGGGGTGTTTGGAGTAAATGTCATTAAAAATCCAGAGGCAAATTAGAGAAATAACATCTGAATTTAATAAGAAAATATGTGCTTAGGACTATAGAAGCTGGAAAGAGAATTCTCTGTACCACCACCCTTTCCACATGCTCCCACCTCAACTCCCACACTTAACCCTTTCTGTCCCAAAGGACATCTAGTGACAATCCTCTTAACCAATGAAAGACAACTGTCTTACTGGCTTAGAACTTTTTTCTTTTTCTTAATTACATTTATTGAGGTGACAATGGTTAGTAAAATTACATAGGTTTCAAGTGTACAATTCTATAACACATCATCTATACATCACATTGTGTGCTCACCACTCAGAGTCAGTTCTCCTTCCATCACCATATATTTGACCGCCTTTACCCAAGACAAACAAACAAAGAAACAAAAACTCATAGACACAGATAACAGTTTAGTGGTTACCAGAGGGAAGCAGGGAGGGAGGATATAGACGATGGTAGAAGAGGGCTTAGAATTGTATTAGCTTCTCTAGTTAGAAAGAATGAAGAAAAAATACTTCATTTTCCCCAAAAATGTTCTGCTTAAGACGTGATGCAAACCCTCCCCGAATCTGGTGGTTTGAGAAGTTGCACATGATATTGAGCAGAACATTCCTTCTAAACGTCAGCAATGTGCCAGCCAATACTCAGATCATAGAATGTGAATACTCGAATTTTACAGGCTTTTCAAAGGAAAACTTTTTGTTCCAAACCCACATTAACCTATGGTGAGAAATGATTTTAGGTTGTTTTCAAAAGATTATTGCAATGTTCAGATGTACTGCTTAATGATAGAAACAGGTCAGCACATTGTTGATGGCCCTTTGCAAATACTGATCTGATTGTGCTACACATTTTCATGGGTTTGGAAATATCTAAGAGTCTTGTTTTCTGTTAGATCATAGCTTGATCTACAAATTCATTTTAATAATGATTCTATCATAGATAGGGGGTTGTTGGGGGACAGGGTGGAAAAGGTGAAGGGATTAAGAAAAAAATATTGATTCTACCTAATTGTTTTAATTCCTTCTTCAGATTGAGGATTATCATACACCATTGGAGTAATGGGAAAAAGGGACAAATATCCATTGAATACTTTATCTTTTCCAGGGAATTAAAAAATAACATATCTTAATATATGTATTTCATCCTTTTGATAACAGCATAATTTATTAAGCATCTACTTAATAACATATTCTTTGCTGAGAATATTCCATATACTGTCTCTAAACCTCTCAACAGCTTTGCATGCAAGGTATCATTAATTCCTTTTTAGAGGTGAAGTAGCTGAATAATGGCAGAGCTAGATTTTGAGTTCAGATCTAGTGAACATAAGGCCCGTTCTTTAACTAAATAAAATTGATATCTCCTATTCAAGAAATGATGACTTCACTTAGTTTTTTGTTCACACATGAAATACTGCTCTATCGGTAATATCACCCATTAAACTACAGTAAATATCATTTAAAATACAAAAGGAGGTTAGAAAAATAACATCTGAGTTTAGCAAGAAAATTTCTATTTAGAACAGTACAAACTAGTGAAAGGAGAATTCTCTGTATCACACCCATATGGTCCCATAGACATCTACGGATAATGCACTTATCCAAGGAAAGACAATTGTCACATTGGCTCCAAGAGTGAGAGAGCATGCATGTAGTTTGAAAGATCCCAGCAGCCCCTCTGGTAGCTGAGAATCATTAGTATCCAGACATCTTCACAGCATTATGACTCTCTAATTAATCATGGGCCTATATAAAAAGGGTTACCCGAAAGATATTTATGTATCTTCATAAAATTACTACTGAAAACATTATGCGTTGTGATTTAATGTTTCTTTAAAAATCATTTGGATGCATTCTTTTTAGAGTTCAATGCCATAAAAATTTGTCTTTCCCGATGAAATAAATAAAAAATTTTAAGAATATTAATAACAAAAATAACTCTGAAGAAAATAGCATGAAGTGTGGTGAAGTTCTCATCAAAGATGGAGCCCAATCATATTTATATTTGGCTTTGTGTCTTGGCTCTCAGAAAACTCAGCTTTATATTTTGTAATAAATTACAACTATTTTTATCTTAGATTGCTGATCTAAGATATCTTATATTGATGATCTATCTTTTGATGGCTCTCTTTATTTGATGCATAATCTTTTGTTCTTAATTTAATGTCCTGCTTTATATGTCTTTAATTTTAAGCTGTCTCAAATAATCTTTTGTATAAAAAGATCATAAGTAATACGATTAAAAATAAAACAGTTTCTATTTTTTCCGTTTAAGACTGCCCATCTCTAAATTGTTTTCTGACATTTCATTTTCATTAATCACTCATATCTAATCATTCACATATTCTTTTGATTCTTTCTTAAAAGAGTCTTTCTTTCCTTCTTTTTACACTCACCATTTCCACTTGCAGCATTCAAATCCAGTCTTTCTTCATTGTTGAACTAATGAATGTTCTCCAACTGATCTTCCTCTTCCCAGTATCTTTTCTTGTCAATTCTTCTTCCCTACCTCCTGCCTACAAGTGGGCATTGGTCACCACTGTCTTCTAGTTGCTATGTACTCGTGATTTAATGATAAAAAAGACAGACACTAAAGATAGACACTAAATAAATAATGTGATGAATACTGCAACAGAAATGTACAGGGGCTACTCTGATCTAATAAAGGGTCTCTCAGAGTTGGCACTTTTGGCGTTTGTGCTGTGTAATTCTTAGTTGTGTGAGGCTCTACTACGTGCATTGTAGGATAATTAGTAACATCCCTGGTCTCTTCCCATTACTTGCTAGTCCCCAGCTGTGATAAGCTTAAGTGTCTCCAGACATTGCCAAATATCCCCTGGGGGCAAAATTGCCTCCTAGTTGAGAATCACTGTTCAACTGTAGTCTATGTGGGTTGAGGGTGAGTTTATTGTGAATGTGTTTACCTATAAATAGGACATTTGGATTGAGAGCTAAAGGATAAGAATTAGAAGAAATTAGGATTGTGGAAGGAAAGGGTAGGAAGTTTTGAGAGATTGGAGGGTCTCAGTGTTCTAGGATGGAAGCCCCGTATATGCAAAAATCCTGAGGTGGGAATGGACCTGGAATATTCCAGGAACTGAAAGAAGGTCAGTATGCACTAACACAGAGATGCACAAATTTGCATTGGGCTGAGAGATGCACAAATTTGGCCATTCTATGTGTAGACAATGCTCAGAACTACGAGCAGTGAGAAACATGGAATGATTATCAGCAGGAAAACGACAGTATATGGAATTCGACTAGGAAAATGACAGGAGTTAGGATGAAGGGGAAGGCTGTGTCTGCAACAGTATCTTCAGTGAATGTGGTTGACTCTGGGCAGGAGTGTTGACGATACCAAGGAGGAATGTAGCAGGGACACGACTAGTCAGTTATGGCATAAGCCTCTGGGGCAAGTCTGTATGCATGCATATTTGTATCTATAGATGTATGATCTAGCTTTCTATTTTAACCAGAGTCAATTTTGAAAGTGTCTTGGAAGGCCTTTATAGGGCAATACCCTTGGGGAGGAAGTGGGGGTGGTGCAGAGGTGTAGCTTGCACGAGAAAGGGGCACAGCAGAAGCAGTCTTATAGAAGGCAAGGGAAGAGAGAAAATGTTTGATGAAGAGGTTGAGGATATAAGGCAGTTTTCTCCTTATGAAACTCCTAAGGATACTATTTGAGGCAGGGGAGAGAGGGGGTGGAGTTTGGGATTAAAGGGAAAAGACATACAGATTTTTCTAGAGATGATAGCCTGGCACAGTTTAGATGTCTAGGGATCCCGTCCCTTCGGGCAATGAACAGGGAAGGCTGGGAATGTGGCTCATAGTAGGTTAATTCTGAGCATCTCATGAGGGATAGTGGGTACTTGGATCTAATAGACAGACGGGGAGATTTTGGTACCATGAAATAAGTGTTCCCAAATGCCCATTTTTATAATGTTACATTCTAACCCCTTTCTCCCTGACCCTTTCAGAAACCTCATAAACAAGTGAAACCTTGTTTAGCCTATCCTTCACATCTTGAGTTACACTTTTGCTCCACACAAGCTTTGCTCTGTCTGGTCTGGCCTTATTCTCATAGCATGCCTATTCTCTTGGCCCCCTCCATGCCCCAAATGTGGTTTTTCCTCTTCAAATACTACCCATTTTTAAATGACTTGTTCAGATCCTGTCTACTCCATGGCACCTTTCCAGACCACCGTGCCCACAAATGTTGCCTGCTCTTCTTAATTGGTACTTAATTAAAAACTGCTGTGGGGCTTCTTTTGTACTGGTAGCTTACATATTGTTAACTTTTCATGGATATGAATTCGTTGTTTCTAAAATTAAATTGCAAATTTCTTGAAAGTGCAGATCAGGTTCTGTGCCTCTTAGTATACTCTGAACGGCCTAGTATAGGACTTGACACACGAAGTCGCTCAACTATTATTTAGACTAACACACCAGTTACGATACATATCTTTTTTCCTAGGATAGATGAAGAAAAGTACTACATGTGGCATGTAGACTCAAGGTGTGAATCTGCCTGTGCATTCACTTTCGCCTCTTCTGTACAAAGACTCCGAGAAGGATCTGACTCACTGTTGTGCTTGTCTTGCAGAGAACACATTGTCCTTTGTCAGATGAACCTGAGATAGACACAGATTGGCAACCTCAAGCCTTCAGTTGTAGCAACAAGGAGATGAGAGCAGCTCTGGGCATGGATGGAGTGGTCGGGAATGCAGGAAAGGACCTGCTGCAGCCAGAATCAGTGGTAGTCGGGAGGACGACAAGTACACCGAGGCCAGGCATAAGGACAAGGAGATGAGGGAAGTCTAGGGGAGGTGACAAAATAGTCAACAATTTGCCTTAAGTTTGTGTTCTAAAGTTTCAATTGGGAACTGCTTCCAGGAACATTTCAGAGAGAACAAGCAAATTTTCAGTTATCAATGAACAGACTTTTACCTGGATGGTCACAATTGGAAGCACACTTCCTTCCCAATTTTACATTTCCAGATCCTTTGCTGAAAGCAATGGGTGTGAGGCAAAAAGAATTTGGTCTAAACAAAGAAAGGAAAAGTGGTGGTGTGTAAATTGTTATCTGACCACTTCGAGCATTCTCAAACAAAAATGCGGCTTTAACTCTGTTTTGTCAAATAACAATACCTTTGCCAACTATCCTCCCCATTAGGACAGATGATGGTAGATACATTTTCCCACCTGGTCTTTGTTTGATTACTGTTTGGCAATTGAAAGATTTTCCATCTCCCTCTGGGTTGTGAGCGGGGGCAATAGAGCTCTAAATCAGGCCCAAGGAACACCCTCAACAGGGTCTGACTACTGCCAAGAGTGGAGAGACGGTTATTTCATATTACCTTTCTATTATTCCAGCTCAGGTTCATTTTCACCTTTAAAAATAACATTGATGCGTGGGAAGTCCTTCAGCAAACCTGAAACTGAGAATTTGCTTGTTTTTAGACCTGGAGCTAGTTTTCCCCGTCTCACTGCCTCACTTGGATAGGTTTAAATCCAAATCTAAGCCTCCGGCCAGTTCGAAATTCGGACCAATTCCTATAGTGTATTAACCATCCATATCTTTTATTTTCAGATGTTTTGACATCTTAGAGCCTTGCTGAGCGTGAAGAGACTGCTTCTCACAAAGTTAATTCCTAGAGATAGCAAAATTTCCAGAGCACTTTTCATATGCAAATCAACCCAGAGCCTTTACTCCCAGCTCATGCTCCCTCAGAGCTACTTTCCACCTGTGTTAGTTACCCCAGGACCAGGTACCAGACACACAGGGACAGTGCCTGGTTCTGGGGCATTGTTCATATCCTGCCCCAGAACCTGCTAAAATTATTCAAACTAGCCATTTATCCTGTATTGCCTGTTCCTTCCCACAGAATCCAAAAGGAAGGCTCTTCCCACATTGTCCCTGGTTCCTCTGTCTCCTGGCTGATGCTGGTGCTTCTCTGTGTGGCCCCTCATGATGACATGCCCCCTCTTCTTGGGACCTGTGAGTAACAAACTAGCTTTTCAGTGGCAATCATGTCCTAACCTATTTGTCTCACCATACCTGAGTAATAATAAAACATATGTTTTCAAACATACAGTTATGATATTGAACCCGGTTTGGCATAATCTTGTAAACAACATGGCCATCAATATTAGTTGAACCCCTTTTTGTGGATTGTATTAATTTTTCCTGAACCACAAATATTAATATTGCTAAAGCTTTACTGTCAAAGCCATCACAGAGAACTTGGATGAATGTTTTACTATAATTCACATCAAGTTTCTCTCACTACATAGACCATTTTAACATTATGTTCACTATGACTAAATTATGAGGTCCTTGAGGGAGAGAGCGCTGGCTAGACTGTGTGTGTGTGTGTGTGCACGCGTGCATGCCAGAAGAGCAGAACTTCTTTAGCATTTCTGGCAGGGCAGTGAAGTGAAACTAGTACATACTGTTGGCCAAATAGTACTCACCCTCTAGCGGAAAATTTTCTTCTCAATTGAGTGGGTTGTTTTGGACGAATATAGGTTAAGGGGTAAGCGAGGATAGAGATACCTGTTTAGTCAATGACAGAAACCAGTTCAGGCCTGTGGTTACTGATATCACCTTTAAGTCAAGAACCATATGATTTCACTGATATGTGGGATATAAAACTGAAAGAAACAAAGGAACAAGATAAACAAATAAAGAAACAAAAACTCATAGACACAGACAACAGTTTAGTGGTTACCAGAGGGTAAGCGGGGAGGAGGGTGGTAGATGAGGGTAAAAGGGATCAAATATATGGTGATGGAAGGAGAACTGACTCTGGGTGGTGAACCACAATGTGATACATAGATGGTGTAATACAGAATTGTACACTTGAAACCTATGTAACTTTACTAACCATTGTCACCCCAATAAACTTTAATTAAAAAAAATCTTGGTCTTTTATTATATTACTCATGGTGATGGGAACCTTGAAAGTTACTAAGTTTCTTGTTGAATTTCTTCCCTTGTATTTTATATGCAGAAAATGTGTGTTTTGCTCTTTTTTGTTTAAAATAGAGGCCACATTAACTTTAATCCCTGCTCCTATAACAAGATGTCAAAACAGCCCCAAATATATCCCAATTATTTCTAGTGGTCCCCCAAAGTAATCTCTCACCAGTGTGTCAGCTACAGTTAACAGCGCATGTTGTTGTTTTTCTTCCACTGTCTCTCATTAGCCCATGTCTACTGTTTACAAAGATCCTCAGGGAAACCTCATAGGTGGCTTGAATGGTAGTGCCTGTCATCAGCATGCCTCTGTGGACATAGTGGTGCTATTCCCAGCTATGCCCTGATGTGCCAGAGCTAGTAGCTTCCATGGAGAGGCAGGGAATGTTACCTCCACCCTGCTTCACTACTACATTTCCACAGGGCCCAACATTTCACAGAATTTCCTGTGTATTCAGTTTTGGGCTTCATCATTCTAACCATGGAGATTCATATCCAGTTCAATAAGACAGAGGGTGATAAATTCACCATGCTACCTACTCATTCATCTGTCTCCCACCCCAGCTCCAACCCATCCCTCTCTACATCAAACACCCTCATTTACTCTAAATGCAACACTCCCACAAAATAGTTTTGAACATATTGGAGTCCACACATTTCTATTTCATGAGGGAGGCTTTGTTTTATCTTTATAGGAGACCCCCTCAGATAGTTTTCCCAGAGCAAAAGAAGGTCCACTCCAAAGATGAATTCAAGTTTCCACGGTTTTTAATGAGAGAACAACTCAACGCTTTGAAAGTATAGTTTTTCTTTTGTCTACTCTCTCCATCAGATTTTCAGAGATCTTAGGGCTAATTTAAAGCTCAAGGTCAAAAACTTATTTTTCTTCAATTGTCTTTGCGATGAGGAAGCTTCCACTAATCCAGCAGTTTGCAATCTTGCTCGTTCTTATCTGATATGTGCCGTGCATTTATGTGCCTTGGCACTCTTACCAATCAGATCAAACTTAGCGACATAGATAGACACTGTTTCTTGCTTAATTACAAAAGTCTCAGTTTACTGGGATAAGATAATTAAACAGAACATGTGTTCTAAGTATTTAAAATATATTTAAACAACAACATGGTTTCTCTGTGGCCCAACAGAAACTGTCTCTTATTTTTAAAAGCATATTGAAAGCATCATGAAACTTTCTTAATATTCTCATACTTAAAAAATGTTTTCTAAGAATATCAAGAGTTCTTTTTTTCTATTCTTTGGATCTTACTTGAAATATAATGCTTTCATTGATATGATCTAGGAATTAATTAGATGCTTATAAAATTTATTTTAATTGACAAGGAACATGTCAAGAATTTTCCATGTTATTGTATTGCTAAGAATTGGTAAGTGTCCATATTGGTAATGGAATATTGTTCAGTACCTGCAGAAGAAAATTATATCTTCCAAGAAAGTATAAAAAGCACCACTGAAATTACACGTGTAATTGAAACTAAATATAAAAGTTTTGAAACAAAGAATTAATGTTACCCATTATTTTCTTATTTTTCCACTTAAAATTTATATAAGGCCTTTTACATAATGAACAAAAGGATAAGTTTTACCCCGTGAATTTATATTTTTACTCGTTAGAATATAATTGTTTATGTACTACAACAGTGGAAATGAAACAAAGACAGTGACTAACTACATAGTACACATAATACACCACTCACTTTTGCTTACATCTTTCCTATTCAGTTGTCTCAGATATTGATTTTCCTTTTAAAAAAGATCAGGTAAATCACATGATCAATATAATTGAGCTCAAAACTATTCTTCTGAATATTATTTTTTTAGTAAATTGGCATAAGAATTTGTGTTTTCCAACAACTTCAGGGTGGAACTCACCTTGAGCTTGCACCAAGGGGGATAACCTCTTATATTTCTACCAAGACCCCACCAGTCCTCTATGCAACCCAATTCCTTTCATCCTTCATATTTTTTAGTAACACATCCACACATACTTCTAAGAATTGTTTATGAGGGCATACTACATGAAAAGCTAGATTCTCTATGGAAACAAAGATAAGTGAAACACAATTCCTCAACATAGTAATTATGTTCCAGGGTGAGGGATGATACAAGTCCAACTTTAACTGCAACATAAGGGAAAGTATGTCAAATAACAACAAGAAAAATTAAATAAAGCTCATAATTATTCAAAGGAAAGAGAAATACGTGGCATGGGAATTAAGGCAAATCTAATAGGAGAAGTGATACTTCGTTCACTCATGCATTCATTCATTAAACAAATATAGGCAGTGAGCATAGCATAAGATTCAAGGAGCTGAAGGAGGGAGACAATAGACTTTCAAAAAATGTGAGGAAGACTTCCAAGGAAAACAAATGATGCAAAGAAGTTCTCTTGCGGGCACATTATTCTAAATGATGCATAATTTTCTATAGATCAGGAATTAGAGATAAGATTTTAATGATAAGTTTGAAGTCTGATTTAGGAAGCTCCTGAGTTTCAGAACCAAGAGCTTAAATTTCCTTCTGAGTTTGACAGAAACTCATTGTAGATTGTTGCATAGGAGAAACTATTGTTTTGGGGAAAAAACTGATGATGCAAATTTTATGGTCTAATTTGAAAGGTGCGGTTAGGCTAAAATCAGGGAGACCTATGAGGGTGTGGAGGCTGTTGCAGTAGTAAGAGAGAAATTGAACAAAGATGGTGGGATAAAATAGGGGTAGAGGAAGAAGAGATGAGTGGGATGTAAAGTAATTAAGTTGCCTTCCACAGGGTACGATTTAAGAGGTATTAAAAGAGTTGAATGTGACATGCAAAACTTTAAACTGTTAGCGGAAGTAGAATAGAATATCTTTACCTTGGAAAAGGGAAGGATTTCTCAAATATGACATGAAACACAACCATTAAAAAGGAAAGTAGGACGTATTAACATTAAGAACTTTAGAAAGCACCACATGCTTTAGAAGGCACCAAAAAGCAGCAAAAATATGGCCACAAACTTGGAGAACATTATTTGCAGCATAAGAAATGGATAAAATATTAGTATACAGAATTAGGGTGGTGGCATTGCAAAGCTTCAAGGCAGACAATCACAATCTAGTCTAAGCACACGGCATCCTCTTGATTTGGTAATGTGCTCCTTGCAATTGTGCAATATGGTGATACTGTCTAAAATATATACAGAACTCCTATATAGAAAAAACACACACAACTAAATAGAATAAGTTAAAAGACGTGAGCAGGTATTTCACATAAGAGCAAATACAAACGGTCTAAACATATTGTAACAAGATGCTAATCCTCATTAGTAATTAGGAACTTGTAAATTAAGATCACAGAGATATTAATTTATACTGCAATTGGTAAATATAAGCTGACTGACAATGCTAAGGGTTGGTAAGGATGCAGATAAATTAGAGCCAGAATTATATTCCAGATGTCTACCGATCAAATTTCAGACATTTGACTTTCAAACGCTTTTCAGGAATATGTTATATAGGAAAGTGGGAGTCTTGCTACAAAACAAAATCCCTGAATTCCAAGCAACTTAACAAAAATGCTTTAATTTATAGGGCAATATAAAAAAATCTTTGAGTAAACAGGATCGCATGAATCCTGGATCTAACAAATGGATCTAACAAATAACTAACTCAAATATCTTTGGATTTTATTTGAAAGTAAAAGATATAAAGGACATGCTTCTATGCTGAGCAGGAAAGTGGACAGTTTCCTAAAATACTCCTGTGGAATCTCATATAAGCTGGCTCTCTAAAGTGTAAATAATCCATTTTCTTCCCTTGTCTATGGTGCCTTGGTAATCATGAGATACATTCAGCTTCAGGGTAGAAATGACGTTCTGAACTTTCCAAACCTCTCCAGAGGTTAGTTGAGTAGCAGCCTGTCACACAAAAGGAAGGTATTCTCATTTGAGAGAAATTTAAATTTTATTAAAAAGGGGGATCCTTTCTATACAGTTTTGTGGTGTAAGCTTTTTGGTTGTGGTACATGCTGCTCTTAAAAGTGGCCGAGCTTTATTATATGCAAAAAACAATCTTCCAAGGAAAATAATAAATACATTTCTAATTTTGTCCTTGTGGAATTATTCCATTGGAAAAAATGATGTGCAGCCCTGGGACAGGTATCCAAAAACAGCTGGAAGTCCAGAGCAGCGGGGAGGGCACTCAGACTGAATGTTTTATCTGCGGAATCTGAACTTTAATTTTATTCCTTCTAAATTTTGTTCGAGACATTTATGTTTTCTTCAGCCTTTCCCTGGAGAAATTTATTTTTCAAATTTGGGTAAGGATTATTTTCATAGGCCTGCTCTAGAGAGTCTTAAGTAATTGATACAGAAAAATGTTTTTTACTTACTTATCTAGATATTTGCTCAATACTCCACTATAGTTGTTCTTAATATTTCTGGGGCTATTTATTTCTTTGAGAATATGGCAAAACTGTGATCCATGTCTCAAGGAAATTTTTTATATAGATGACTGCAAGTTGAAGGTTATCGTGGCCCCCAGATTAAGTGTCTTTCTTTTTTTATCTAGTTTTATTGAGATATAATTGACATATAACGGTAAAAGTTTAAGGTGTACAATGTATTCATTTGTACACTTATATTTTGCAAAAATGATTGACACTATAGCATTAGCTAACACCTCTATCATGTCATAGAATTACCGTTTCTTTTTTATGATGAGAACATTTAGCTTACTCTCTTAGCAACTTTCAAGTCTATAAGACAGTATTAACTCTAATCACCATACTGTACATCAGATCCCTAGAACTTATCTCATAACTTGCAGTTTGTACTCCTTGATCAACATCCTCTCATTTCTCCCGTCTCCCAGATCCTGATAAACACTAGTCTAGTCTGAGTTCAACTTTTTGCAGATTCTACATGCAAGAATCTTTTTCTTTTTAACTTATATTTCTTTCTTTAACTTATTTCACTTAGCACAGTGCCCTCACAGTCCATGCAAATAACAGGATTTCCTTTTTTGCTCATGGATGACTAATACGCCATCATATATATATATACCACATCTTCTTTATCCATTCATCCGGTTAACAAACACCTAGGTTGTTTTCATGTCTTGAATATTGTAAATAATGCTGCAGTGGGTGTGCAGATATTTCTTTGAGATCCTGTTTTCATTTTCTTTGTATACATACCCAGAAGTGGGACTGTTGGATCATATGGTAGTTCTACTTTTAAGTTTTTGAGGAGCCTCCATACTGTTTTCCACAATGGTTGAACCAATTTTCATCCCCGCCCAAAGTGCACAAGGGTTCCCTTTTCTCCACATTCTCACCAACATTTATCTGACATTTTGATAATAACCATTCTAACAGATGTGAGGTGATATCTTGTTGTGGTTTTGGTATGCATTTCCCTGATGATTGGTGATAGTGAGCACCTTTCCATGTATTTGTTGGCCATTTATATTAGTATGTCTTTAGAAAAATGTTTATTCAGGCCCTCTGTTATTTTAAAAATTGGATTTATTTATTTTTTTGCTGTTCAGTTGTAAGAGTTCTTTCTATGTTTTGAATATTAATTCCGAATCAGATACTAATTTGCAAATATTTTCTCCCATTCCATAGGTCGCCATTTCATTTGTTGATGATCTTCTTTGCTGTGTAGAGAGTTTAATTTGATATAGTGCCACTTGTTTATTTTTGCTTTTGTTGCCTATGTTTTTGTGAAATCCAAAAATGATTGCTAAGATCGATGTCAAGGAGTACACACTTTATTGTTTTCGTCTAGAAGTTTTATGGTTTCAAGTCTTTTATTTATGTTGAGTTGATTTTTGTGTATGGTGGATAGTGGTCAAGTTTTTCCAACATCATTTATTCACTAGGTTATCTTTTCTATATTGAGTATTCTTGGCTTTCTTTTTAGGTATTAGTTGACCGTATATGTGGGAGTTTATTTCTGGGCTCTCTGTTCTGTTCCATTTGTCTATGTGTCTATTTTTATGCCAGTACGATATTGTTTTGATTATTGTAGCTTGGTAATATTGTTTGAATTCAGGGACTATGATGCCTCCAGCTCTGTTCTTTTTTTTCTCCAGATTGCTTTGGTTATTCAGGGTCTTTCGTGGTTCAATACACATTTTAGGATTATTTTCTATTTCTGTGAAAAATGCCATTAGAATTTGATAGAGATTGCACTGAATGTATAGATGGCTTTGATAGTATGGGTATTTTTAACAATATTAATTCTTCCAATCCATGAGAACAGAATATCTTTCCATTTATTTGTGTCTTTTTATACTTGTTTCATCAATGTTTTATAGTTTTCAATGTATAGATCTTTAATTTCCTTGGTTAAATTATTCCTAAGCATTTTATTATTTTTGATAATATTATAAATGGGATTTTTTCTTAATTTCTCTTTCTCATAGTCCTTGTTAGTGTATAGAAATGCAACTGATTATTGTATATTGATTTTGTGTTCTCAACTCTACTGAACACATATATTATTTCTAACAGTTTTTACTGGAGTTCCTAAAATTTTCTATATATAATATCACATCATCTGTAAATAGAGACAATTTTACTTCTTCCCTTCTGATTTGGATGCCTTTTAGTTAGTTTTCTTGCCTGATTGCTTTGACTTGGACTTCCAATACCATGTTGAATAAAACTAGCAAGAGTGGGCATACTTGTCTTGTACCTGATATTAGAGGAAAAGTTTACAGATTTTCACTACTGAGTATGATTTTGGTTGTGGTCTTGTTATATATGACCTTTATTATGTTGTGGTATGTTCCCTATATGCTTAGTTTATCGAGGGTTTTTATCATGAAAGGGTTTTGAATTTTGTCATATGCTTTTTCTGAATTTATTGAGATGATTTTGTTATTTTCTTTTTCATTTTATTAATGTTTTATATCACATTGATTGATTTGCAGATGGTGAATTGTCTTTGCATCTGGAATAAATCTCACCTAATCATAGTGTATGATCCTCTTGAGGTACTGTTGAATTCAGTTTGCTAATATTTTGTTAAGAATTTTTGCATCTATGTTCATCAGAAATATTAGGTGGCTGTTTTCTATTTTTGTACAGTCTGTGTCTAGTTTTGGTATCAGCATAATGCAGGCCTTGTAAAATGAATTTGAAAGTGTTTCTTCCTCTTTTATATTTTAGGAGAGTATAAGAAGGATTGGTATTAATTCTCTTTCAACTGTTTGGTAGACTTCACCAGTGAAGCCATCCAGTCTTAAACTTTTGTTTCTTGGGAGGTTTTTGATTAGATTCAATCCTCTTACTAGTAAATAGTCTGTTCAGATTTTGTATTTCTTCATGATTCAGTCATGGTGGGTTATTTCTAGGAATTTATCCATTTCTTCTAGGTTGTTTAATTTGTTGGTATGTAATTGTTTATAGCAGTGTCTTATGATCATTTGCATTTCTGTGGTACTAGGTGTAATATCTCTTTTCTATTGTCTTTTTAGTCTCTATTTCACTTATATTTTCATTCTGATTTTGCTATTTGTAACTTTGGGCTTAGTTTTGTTTGTTTGTTTGTTTTGTTTGTTTTCTAGCTACCTTAGGTAGAAAGGTTGTTTATTTGAAAAAAAAAATTTTCTTGATGTAGGCATTTATTGCTATAAATTTCCCTCTTAGAACTGCTTTTGCAGCATCCCATAAGTTTTGGTATATTGTATTTCCCTTTTTATTTGCCTCAAGATATTTTTTGATTTTTCTTTTTATTTCTTCTTTGACTTACTGGTTGTTCAATAGCATGTTGTTAAATCATACTTGTGATTTTCCCCCAGTTTTCTTCTTGTAATTGATTGCCAGTCTTATGCCATTGTGGTGAAAAAAGATGCTTAATGATTTCAGTCTTCTTAAATTTATTAAGACTTGTTTTGTAGCCTAATGTATGATCTACCTGGGAAAATGTTCCAGGTGCACTTGAGAAGTATGTGTATTTTGCTGATGTTGAATGGAATATTCTATAAATATCCATTAAGTTCATATGATATAATATGTTGTGTAAGGCCATTGTTTCTTTTTTTGATTTTCTGTCTGGATAATATATCCATTGTAGAAAGTGGGGTACAGAAGTCCCCTAATATTATTGTATTAATGTATATTTCTCCCTTCAGATCTGTTAATATTTGCTTTATATATTTAGGTACTTCTACATTGGATGCATCAAAATTTACAAATGTTATGTCTTCCTGTTGAATCGACCCTTTATCATTATATAATAATCTTTGTTTCATGTTACAGCCTTTGGCTTGAAGTCTATATTGCCTCACAGAAGTATAGCTATTCTGTTTATATGACAGTTTTCCGTTTGTATAAAATAAATTTGTCCAACGTCATTTTCATTCTATGTGTGTTCTTAAAGCTGAGGTGAGTCTTTTGTAGGCAGCATACAGTTAGGTTTTTGTTTTTTTTCTTAATCCATTTAACCACTCTATCTGTTTTGATTGAAGAATGTAGTCCATTTACATTTAAAGTAATTATTGACGGGTATAATCCCACTGTTGCCATTTGTTAATTAATTTCTGATTGTTTTTCATTCCTTTGTCCTTTTCTTCTTTTCACTCTTCCTTTGTGATTCAATAATTTTTTTGTAGCGGTGTGCTTTGATTTCTTTTCTTTACCTTTTGTGTATTTACTATAAGTTTTTGTTTTGTGGTTACCATGAGGCTTACAAAAAACATATTTATTATAGTCTATAGTCTATTTTAAGTTCATAACAACTTAACTTTGAAAATTTAGAAAAGGTCTAAACATTTCTACATTAACCCCCTCAACATTTTATGTTTTTGATGTCACAATTTTCATCTTTTTACATTGTATATCCATCAAAAAATTATGGTTGTTATGATTATTTTCAATACTTTTGTCTTTTAACCTATATGCTAGAGTTATCAGCGATTCCCACCACCATTACAACATTAGAGTATTCTGAATTAAACTATATATATTTACATTTACCTGTGTGATATTTACTTTAATATATTTTCTTGTTACTAATTAACACTTTTTGTTTGTTTGTTTCAGATTGAAGAAGTCTCTTAACATTTCTTGTAAAGTGGGTTTAGTGGTTAATCCCTTCAGCTTTTGATCGTCTGGAAAAGTCTATCTCCTTCAGTTCTGAAGGACAGCTTTGCTGGAGAGAGTATATTTAGTTGGCAATTGTTTTTCTTTTAGTATTTTGAATATATCATGTCACTACTTTCTGGCCTGCAAAATTTCTGTGGAAAAATCTGCATATATAGTCTTATGGGGGTTATCCTGTAGGTAATAAGCTATTTTTCTCTTGCTGTTTTTAAGATTCTCTCCTTGTATTTAACTTTCGACAATTTAATTATATTGTGTATCAATGTGGGTCTCTTTGTATTATGCTATTTGCAACTTTCTGGGCTTTCTGGCTCTTTCTCTCCCCACCCCCCCCACCCAAGTTAGGAAAAATTGCAGCTGTTATTTCTTTGCACAAGCTTTCTTCCCTTTTCTCTCTCTCTTCTCCTTCTGGGATTTTTATAATGTAAGTATTGGTTTGCTTGGTGGTGTCTCATAAGTCCTTTAAGCTATCTTTACTTTTTTTGGATTATTTGTTTATTTATTTATTTATTTATTTACTTACTTACTTACTTACTTATTTGCTGCTGCTCTGATTGGGTGAGTTCCTGTCTTTGAATTCACTGATCCTTTCTTCTGCTTGATCTAGTATGCTGTTGAACCCCTCTATTGAGTTTTTCAGTTCAGTTTTTATGTTCTTTATCTCTGTGATATCTGTTTGGTACTTTTATTGCTTTACCTCTGTTGAAATTCACACTTTATTCATGCATCTTTTCCTGACCTCGGTGAGCACCTTTATGATGATTATTTTGAACTCTCTGTCAGGTAATTCACTTGTCTCTGTTTCATGAAGATCTGTTTCTGGAGTTTTATCTTGTTCTTTTGTTTGGAACACACTCCTTTGTTTCTTTATTTTCCTTGACATACTGTGCATTAGATGAAAGAGCCACTTCTCCCAGTCTTGACAGAGTGATCTCATGTAAGGGATGAACCTCATCAAACATCCTGGTCTGTGCTCTTAATTGGCTCTCACAACCTTCATGGTTGTTCAAACTGCCTTATTTGTTTTTAGTGGCTCTCATCAGTTGAGAGTGTGCCAAGGCCTGACAGCATCCCAAAGGGGAGGATTGCAGTTAGCACTTAAATACAAGCCACTTGGAAGCCACTCTTAGGCAGCATCTGGAAAAGTAGGTAATTAGACCCCTTCCAGGGAGAAACTGTAAGGTGGGCCTTTTTTCCTGCTCCCTCTGATAAGCTTCTTTTTCTACTGGGAGAGAAAAGTTGAAATGTGGATTGTGTTTTTTGCAGTGCCTTTGTGGCTTCTGTATTTGCATTCCCTATTTGTGCCACTTATCAGTACAGTTGACCCTTGAACAATATGAGAGTTAGGAGTGCTGACCTATGCACATTAGAAAATCTTCATATAACTATTGACTTCCCCCAAATTTAACTACTAATAGACTACTGTTGACCAGAATCTTAGGATGACATAAAGTCAATTAACACATTTTGTATGTCATATATATTATATACTGTATTTGTACAATAAAGTAAGCTAGACAAAAGGAAATGTTATTAAGAAAATCATAAGGAAAACACATTTACAGTACTATACATATTTGTTTAAAGAATCTGCATATAAGTGGACCTATGCAGTTCATACCTGTGTTCAAGGATCAACTGTATATTGTCTCTCATCTCCAAATCCATCTTTGTTTGCTTGTTTTTGTGCTTTTACAACTGAGCCTTGTAAAAGTTCTCCTTTTCCAGCTGGCTCAAAGTAAGGCTTTATAATTAGGAAGAACACTTCCAGGCATAGACAGAAGGGGCTTTTCTTTCTGCTTCTGCTGTGCCTAATTTATAACTCCCATGGCATGGCTAACAGTGGGAGACTCAGTGACATTTAGTCTTCAGCAAATCATCCTGGCCCAACACAGTTTAATTATATTGTGTCTTTAGAGAAATGTCTACCCAGGTACTCTGTCCATTTTTAAATTGGATTGTTTGTTTTTTAGTTGTTAAATTGTGTGAGTTCTTTATATATTTTGGACACTAACCCTTTATTGGGTGTATCATTAGCAAATATCTTTCCCATTCAGGAGGTTGTCTTTTTGTTTTGTTGATGGTTTCTTTCACTGAGGAAGAAACTTTTTAGCTTGATGTAGTTCCATTTATGTATGATTGTATGTATGTATGTATGTATGTATGTATGTATGTATGTATTTAGTTTCTCTTGCTCAAGGAGATATATCAAAAAAGATATTGCTAAGAGCAGTGTTAAAGACTTTACTGCCTATGTTTTCTTCTAGGAGTTTTATGGTTCCATTTAACATTTAAATCTTTAATCCTTTTTGAGTTTATTTTTGTGTATGGTGTAAGAAAGACACACAAATTTTTAAAAACCAACTTTGGAGGAAGCAATTTGTCACAGGCACTGATATCGAATTTCCCTTTACATGGAGGTACCTAGAAGGATTCCCTTGAAGTTAGGCATATAATTGGAAGTAATGCATGTCATTTCTATATGAAAGCATTCAATGGCTAGTGCTCAACTCTACAACCTATTCTCCAAGTACCTATCTTTGTGTTCATTTGGCTGTTAAGTAATCTCTGCCTACTTAATTACCAATATCTAAAACATGGGCCAATGTTTGCTAAAGAGGGTCCTAAGGAACAAGAAATGTTAGGCAAGTAAAATGTTGAGGTTCAATTAATTGATTAATACTATGTTAAAATTTTCCCTCTGTAGAACTTCTGAATGTGTTCAGTAGGCTAACATATAATGTCAATCTCTAAGAAGGGGACATTTTTCAAACATTTTTTTGACCAAGGAGCCTATAATTTCTGTGGCAGATGAAGACTATAGGTGGGTAGTTGAGCCTTATCAATGGAATGCTTCCTTGGGGAAATGACATCACTTCTGCTTATGTGCTTACCTTCTAAGGAATTCTTCCAGGTACCTTTAAAGAGGGGGAACCTGATAATCAGTGAACAACAGCACAGACTGCCACAAATTACTATCAGATTAATTAAAACAACAACAGCAAACAAAAATGGATTTCTTGTGATGCTGGCAGCCTAAAGGATACGCCAATAGAAAAGTGAATGAAGTTAAAATGAAATGGCTTATAGATTTGTTGACTCTGAAGGCGGTTTTTGTTATTCATGCATAGGATACTCCAATACACATGCATTACTATACTATTGATTATGTTGGGAAAGAAAACATGTAAAGAGATTAAATGTTTTATCTCTGAAAATTATCACTGAAAGAGATTCAATTCTTTATCTCATTGTTATAATAAGAAACTTATGCATGTCATTGTTTCTTGGCTGTTGCAAAATGTCTAAAATTTTTAAAAATAATAACAGCCAAGGGTTTTTGAATGTTTTATTACAGGAAACCTAATATTCGAGAGTCCTGGATTTTGTTAGGGTTGTTCTATTTTACATAACTCTCTTTAAATTTCCATATTTGCATTAGAACCATGTTTTTGCATTAGAAATAATTACCTAACATGGACCATTGGTGTTTAGGGCACAAAATAGTAGAGGACAATTGAAGGGGTGTTAGAAACTGAGATTCGAATTCTAATTAGTAAAAGTGCAACCTTAGTCAAATTCTTTAATTTTTTGGTCCTTGTTTTTCACCTGTAAAAATACTGAATTTGAGATAGGTGATCTTTATGACCCTAGAAATTTTAGTAAAGATATTTTACAATTTCAATTGCACATACTCTGTAGGAATGGACTTATAATCAATGTGAGAGTTCACATTTCAAGTGATTCACTTTTCATTCATCAAATATTTAATGAGTAAGCATTAAGTGAGAGACTTCTATCATTCTACAAGGCTCTAGAGATACAGTGAATAAGTTAAATCAGTTTATGACACAAATAAGCTCATACCCTAGTTTCAAGCTTCGTGGGACTTTGCTAATTAAATGGGTTCTAGTGGAATAGACCGTAATTATACCAAAACCCTGTGTTCTGTTGGGATGTGATAGAAGTGGGCACTAACAATACATATTCAAGAGAGTGGGATGATTGCATTCAGATCACTGGGATTATTGGAAACTTTTGCTTTCAACAACTTGAATAAAAATTTGTTGTTGATATCATATCTGAACAAAGTGAAATGGAATTGTGAATTTTTAAACTGGCAGGAAGTTGCTACGAGAAATTATGAACCCATTTCGAATAACAAAACAAAAATTGACAGAATTGATCATTAAATACTTGTAAAAATGTTTTTTTGGGACACAGGACCAAGAAATTTATAATGGTGATAAGATGGCATTGCTAGTAAAAGAAAATGTTCACGTTTCAATTTTTAAAGTAGTCAATCATTTTATTTATATAATTGACTCTGATGTTAAAAAGAAGATGAATCTGATGATGGAAAGAATAATTATTCCCTGATTTGACAGAATTGCAAGTGTTGAGTTTGGGAGTTGATTGCCAAATGCTTGGGATTTGTTTTTATGAAGGACTGTGGTGGAAACTGCTGTTCTCTTGTTCCTAAAGAGCCTTCACAGTGTGCAGAGAGTGGGATTCATGCCACTATTGTTTCATGTCAAATCTGTTTCATTTAACTTTCTGTATTAGGTAATAAGCATTTGCAAAGCACTGTCTGAAGGTGGAGACTCACTTATGTCACCCCCCTATATTTTCTCCCTGTTGGGAGTAAAAGACAGACTCTAGAGAAGACTTAGAAGTAATAGCATTTTTCATGCTTTTCGGTTCAGGAGTAGGGTAATTGCAGGAGCTTAAAATCGCATATATTGGTAAATATAGAAAAGAGCTCAGGAGCAAGGTCACCCCACACCTGTGCAGGGAGAGCAATGCTCCTTTGCTACATAGGATCAACTGTACTACTTCTTCAGCTTAGTACTCAGCTTAGATGACTATCTTCTCAGTGCGTACTAAGAATTCTGTGCACATGGCACACATACTACAGAGATGCTACATAGGGTAAAACAGACAAGTAGCCTCAACTCCATCCTGGATTCACTAATTCATTCAGCAAATAGTTATTGAATTTCTACTACGTACTAGACACCATGCCAGGCACCGGGGGATGTCATGCTAAACAAGACAAACACACGCAGAAAGACAAGCTGGGGGAAAGGACAAAAAAAGTTCAATAAAAGATAAATAATTTAAAATTTTGATAAGATCGATGAAGGAAATAAACAAGTGCTAAGATAGAAAACAATAGGAGAGAGGAGCAATGGTTTTGGTAGAAACATCAGGGAAGGCTTGTCTATGAAGGTTACATTTAAGATAATGTTTTAGCTAAAACTCCAGGGATGAGAAGGAGACTGGGTGAAAGAGTGAGTCAGGCAAAGGGAAGGGCATATGCAAAAGTCCAGAAGTAGAAAGAGCTTGGTGAGTTCTTGAAGCTGAAAAGAGGCTAATGTAGCTGGAGCACTGTAAGGGTAAAGAATATCAGGGAGAGGTGAGACTGGAGAGGTGGGCTGGAGATGGCATGTAGGGTATTTTATTCCAAATTCAGTGGGGAAGTCATTGAAGGCTTTTAAGCTGCAACTTAACATAACTCAACTTGTGTTTTAAGATCATTTGCTTCTGCAATGAACATAGGGATGCATGTCTTTTCAAATTGGTGCTTTGGGTTTCTTCATTTAAGTACCCAAAAGTGGAATTGCTAGGTCCTTCTTTGTCTCTTTTATAACCTTTGTTTTAAAAATCTATTCTTTCTGATATAGGTATTGCTACCCTGCTTTTTTTTTCATTTCCATTTCCTCCAAATATCTTTATGCAGTAGCCAAGATATGGAAGCAATCTGTGTGTCCATTGATAGATGAATAGATAAGAAAATGTGATGTATACACACAATGAAATATTAGTCAGCCATAAAAAAGTGAAATCTCTCCATCTGCAACAACGTGGATGGACCTAAAAGGTATTATGCACGTGAAATAAATCAGATAGAAAAAGACAAAAACCATATGATTTCACTTATGTGTAAAATCTATAAACAAATAAACAAACAAAACAAAAATAAACTCACAGATACAGAAAGCATTTTGATGGTTGCCAGATGGAAGGGGGGTTGGGAGAATGGGTAAAAAAGAGGAAGGGATTAAGACTAGCAAATTGCTAGTTATAAAAGCAGTCATGGGGATATAAGTACAGGATAGGGAACATAGTCAATAATATTGTAATAATTGTGTATGTTGTCAGATGGGTATAAGACTTATTGGGGTGATCACTTCATAAGTTATATAAATGTCTAATCACTATGTTGTACACCTGAAACTAATATAATATTGTATGTTAATTATAATTGAAAAGCAAAAAGAATATATTTTTTAAAAGATTACTTTCTGTGTAGGAAATCGATTGGAAGGAGACAAAAATGGAGGTACACAGAACTGTTAGAGAGCTGTTGTGTCATCCAGGTCAGAGGTGATGTTAGCCTGGAAAAGGAGGGAGGAAGTGGAGGTGAACAGAAGTGGATAAATATTTTTTAGGCAAAAAGACTAGATTATGCATATGAAGAGACATAAAGATTACATCATGAAGTATACATTCAACACTTGCATATCAAAAACAATAACACATAGATTATGTAGTCCAATCTTTTCATTTGATAGCTAAGTCTGAAACCCAGAGAAGGAAAGACTGGTTAGTGGGAGACTCATTACCCAAATACCTCTTTTGATTTCCTCTTTGGTATTTTTTCCCTTTGAATTGTAAGAATGAAAATATGGGGTATTCACCCATTTTTAACTGAGTAAATTTTACAATTCTAAAAATAAAGATGGCTGCAGTATCAAGTAAAATGTGGTAAGATCTATTTGTCCTGAATACTGGTTCATGAAGATGACTGGTTAAAGATAAAAATTGTTTTTTCGGAGGGGGGGGGAGGAGCTGGGGAGAGGAAGGACCAGCCTTGGAAGTATTTAGATGGTTTAAAACAACACAGTATACCCTGAGCTTACTTCTGAGTACCAAGAACATTTAGTGGGTTACACATGCAGATCTTTAGCCTTAAAAAAAAAATTTTCTTTTTGCAAT
The DNA here is from genome assembly GCF_964194185.1 of Rhinolophus hipposideros. NCBI lineage: Eukaryota > Metazoa > Chordata > Mammalia > Chiroptera > Rhinolophidae > Rhinolophus > Rhinolophus hipposideros. Next base: position 29,367,649 of record NC_138048.1, read on the forward strand.
GTAGTGTACATTAGCAGAGTATATGAGTAGGTAGAGAGAAAGGTGAATCAATTAGAGAGAGCTGCCTCCTTTACTGAGACTCTAGCTGTCCTTGGCTTCTCCCTCCTCCTGATTACTAAAGTTAGACAACAGTTACCCACCATCGGTAAGTTGGGGAAGTAGTTGGATGGTGTAAGGCTTCATGGAATCTCAGAGGCAAGGCTAGCTCCTTCCTGGGCTAACTAGCTAAATGGAAGTGTGTTTGGTGGATTTTTCCTTACTTTCGAAATACAGCCATCTACCTCCGCTGACCAGGAACATTGTCTGAAATTTGCAGAGCACAGAGTTTTCATGTCAGTGGTCATATTGTTTTCTTAATCTATCAGTGTCTGCCTGCCCCACCCGAATACTCTGCCTTTCCGTGACTGGTTTAATTAAACTAATCTCTTCCTTTAACTCAGGATATAAGTAGTCTCAGGTACAATTTGTCCCTGTCATAAACAAACAGTGAATTAGACAAACGGCAGCCTGGCAATGTTAAAAAGGAAAAAGGAAAACAGAAACAAAATCCTGAATCATTTATGATTCTGTGATTTGCCTATGATCTTTGTTGTCAATTTTTTGGTCAACCACTTGCTCATCATTTTCAGAGATTATAGAGCCATACTGAGCTACTTTCTACTCAATTTTGAGAAAATTAAATGTAAATATTCTGCCACATCATAAAAGAAAATTTATATTTAAGTTGAAAAAACTTAAATTCCTTGGTAACTTGCATCTTAAGACATACTCACATTTTCCTCTTTTTTTTTTTTATCTCATTCCCCTCACATTATTCCTTATTGAATAAATGAGGTAAAATAGATTTTAAAATGTTTGAGGAGGTGCACTAGGTAGAAAGGAATATATAGATGAAAAACTACTCCTATTTTATTTATTAGCTTAAAGTAGGTTTATATAAATCCATCACCATAAACACCAAAATCTAAAACATTTTAGAAATGCATAATAATTTAAAACAGCCTGACGGAATAGTCTAGTTCTTCTAGAAGAGACCCAGTGACAAAGATCATGACTAGTAGAAGCTTTTGCAGGTCTAACCGAAGTAAAACAATTGTAGAACTTATGTAAAAATTTGGTATGGATTGGCTTATAAAGTATATCAATATCATGGTTAAGACGCAGTATACACTTAGAAAGCTAATGAAAACAGGAAGAACTTGACTGTATTTGCAATGATTTATTACTTTGGAAAAAGAAAAAGAAAAAAAACTAACGTAAGTGAGGCCAAATATTCACAGGTATCCATTCTTATTTTTTCTACTTGTTTAAAATATCTTGTTATTAAAATTTTTAAGGGTGGGATTGTTGTCACCATCATTATTTCTTAACTTATAGAGATGCAGACGGAAATATATTGGGATAAAATGACATATCTGGGATTCTTTAGATACTTTATCTTTAGTAAGAAAATAAAAACAGTTAAAAAAAAGTGTCACGATCTTGATATACATTGAATCCAGATGATAGGTTTACCCATGCATAAATATTTTTAAATCGGGAACAACACATTAGCTTAAAGCTGTTGGGATAAAAATGCTTAGATGAACACAAAAAGGAAAGTGATAGGTTAATTAAGAAGATTAACTACATACATTCTTTCACCAATTCTGGGTTTCTAAAAGTTTCAATTATCTTGCTTATCAAATGTTCAAAAGGTTTGGCTGGTCATTTTTGAAGAGCAGAGAATAAGAGTAGCAACAAGAGTCCTGGGAACACCCAGCTCTTTGCTTGTGTAATCCCTATTAGTTTGCTATATAGTTCTTTAACCACTGCTTATCCCAACTCTGTATCATCCATCTGCTCCCTCCAAATGAAGAATTTGACCATGAGAGGCACCTTAAAGCTGTGTTCTAGGAGAAAAAAAAAATGAGTAAGAGCAGGAGTTAATGAGAATTAAATGAGGAACATTCTAAAAAGTTCATTTGAAATTGAAAGAATATGGGGATAGTCTCAGTGGGATAGAGTCCTGGGACTGGTGGGTATTTACCACATTAACAACTACGACTAATAAGTAGCTCAAATTTACTTATCAGAGCTCATCTAAAGAACCCCTCTTTTTAGATTATGTGCTATTTTCTTGTTTCCTCCTGTAAAACACACTTCATATAAGAAGTCGACATAATGTGAAGTTAGTCCAGTCTTGGAATTTTTGTTAAGAAAATATTTGCAGTAAAATGAAAAGACACTGTTATTTGGAAATTAGCACACATCTTTTATCCTGCCCCAAGGGCAGGATAAATCCTTTATTGTGTTTCCTTAATTTTTCCTATGTCCTGTGTATTTTGGACTTGACAGCATTGCGTTGTATCCTGCGTTGGTGTTTCTGTTTTGGTTAACCAGAGTAAGTTCAGGATTCAGGTCTTTTTGCGCCCATCCCAATGCATGTTAAATCAATTATGGAGGCACGGGGTAGACTGAAAGCATTTCTACCCAAAAGGCCCTGCTAAAGCTGTTAGATTCAATTAGGTACAAATTCTGTCTTCAGGATTAGATTTTATATTCCAAGCCAAAGCTCAATTCCCTTTGTTCTTCCCTATACCCACGCATACATTCTGCCACTCCAGCTATGTGTCCCCGCCATGCTGTCTAGCCCTGAAAAGACGCAGTGGTTCACAGCCCTCCTTCTGATTATATTCACCAGTTGGGTTTGGAAGAATTCTGAAGGCTTTTTTCTGGGGGGGAGGGGGGAGTGGGAGAGGGCATTTTTTTGTTGGTTACTATGGGAGAGATTTGGGTTTTGGGTTTTATTTTCATACCAGGGTTGGGTTGCTGAGCCGGAAATCGAATTAAAACTGGCACGTCTCTGTGGCTTCATTTGCTTTTCTTCCCGCCATGGGACAAGTTGGCACCAAAGCCTTGTTTTGAAACCCTGAAATTCAAACCTTAGACAGTCAGTGCCAGTAGTGTGAGCTAAAACTGCTTGGTTTGAATTTCCATAGGATTGTGAGGACCCAAATAAAAAGGTTGAATGGGAGTTTGTCTCAGCAGCCAGTAGAATATCTTCTTTGGGCAGACTTGTTAAGGGAATGTCTTACAAAATGTTATAAAGTTAAATTTGCACCAGCCTTTCCTCTACTGTGTATAGCATCCTTTTTATGGGAGAAAAGAACGGATGTGTGAAGGCTAAACAGAGACAGTTTGGGTTGTTGTGTTTTGAAGAGGAGCTTAGGGCTATTTTGCAGAAGGAATAGAGGATATTGGGGCAACTGAATTTGTTCAATATGGGATATTAGGAGAAAAACGGACGAAAATTTTTAGAGACATCTTTTGCTCTATAGTATGAGTAGAATTCCTTTGGGAACCCTTTGAGAAACTTAAGTAAAGGTTTAAATTGCTTTTAAGTGCCCCCCACCTTTTTCTTAAAGGTCGGATTCCTTTAAAGATGGAGCGTACAAGCACTTACATTGGTTAAAATGTGACAACAGTTTGGACTTTCTCTTGCAGTAAGTTGCATAGTTCACATAATAACTTTATATTCAGGAAGCACTTAAATCTCTCTTTTTATTAGTTTTTCTCCAATATTAGATTTTAAAATTTGAAATATCTCCAATCCAAGTCAATGTAACAGATTTAATTATATCTCTTCATTAGCTTTTATCCAATATTAGACTTTGTAATTGAAAATTTTTCCAAATTCAGGCAGTGTAATATGTTATTGATTAATAAAGGGGTCAGAACATGTACTGCTCATTGTATTTCTGTGTAGTAGACCACTTACATGCAAAAATGAAGAACAGGTAAGAGACAGTATTAAGACACTTGGCAACCATAAGATTCCTTGCTCTCATCTTCTTTTCTCCCCACACTGTCAGCAATATTACATATTAGAAATGTTTTAAAAATAGTCACAGACTATGAAATACAGAAGGGGGAAATACAGAGAGGAGAATGCTACTGCATCTATCATGTGGAAACAATAATCAACTAGATTGTTCAAAATGCCCAAGTCAAGTTCGACTGGAAGAATGAAACAGTTGATGTGCTTTTAAGGATTCCTTTAAGGGAATGCAGTTGATGTGCTTTTAAGGATTCCTTTCCAGATAAACTCCCTCTGGTTTCAATATTTATAGTTTGGTTAAGGTATGAATTTGAGAGGAGGAACAGGAATTTTGGTGTTATCTATATGGATAATGGTGTGTTTTTTGGGGGGGAGAGGGGCTTGGACAGATTTATCTAGCCTACACAGAAGCACAAATATTACAATTTAGATGAGTAATATAGGCCTATTTTTCCCCCCAAAAATAAAATTTTCAGTTTTTCTACTGGACAATGAAATCAGATTGAATAGATTTCTCATGAACGGTACTTTTGGGGTTAAATATGAAGCTTCCCTCAACTTCTATAGGCTTTATCATAACTATTGTGAAGTATAGTTGAAGACACATAGGCTAAAAAAGACAATTGATACACTTGTAAATCTGAGCGTTGGACCAATTATACCTTTCAAGATTTAACAAGGAGAGGTGCTAGCAAAACCTCTTAAATTAGGGAAGATAAAAGACATATACCATGTTGTGTCAGATTTGAGAAACATGTTTATAATCCCACATCTGTACCTAGTTTCATTAAACTTTCTTGGTTATTCAAGTCTGATTCAGTGTGCATTCTGCTTTTACTTCCATGCAAAGCACAGACTTATTGGTTTACTCTAGTCTGGCTGTTTAGTTAGTAGCTTTTGGAAGAAAAGAGCTTAACCAGGTGTTGGAGAGTGTTATTGTTTTATTTGGGAAAAAGTTAAAGACATTACGTTCACTATAATTAAAATGTTTTTAATCAATACATTATAAAAAGCATGATGTTTAAAAGTGAACTGAAGGAAGAAAGTTTCTGTTTATTTAGACATCACTGTAGTCTTGCTTTCCACATCAGCCCTCTGAGAGGAAGTGGGAAAGAAGTGGAAGTCACATTAATCATGCTTAGAACAAGTCTCTGGCTATGCCCAATTTAGCTTCTGTACTTGATAGATAATATCATGGCTAAACCAGTCAACTTTTAGGTGAATACAGATGTTAAGTAATTTTAGAATCAAAGGTATTGTAGAGAAGTATTAAGGCTGAAAATAAAGACCATCTTAATGACCGATGAAAATAAAGCCAATGAATCTTAATTTCCAGGACTGGAAGGGACCTCTAAGCATCATTCCCAATGCCAGAGACTATACCTCAACTCTTACCCGAGGTGAATATCTGCCCAACTCTACAAACTCCTCTTTCTAGAGGAAAGAATTCTATTGTGTTCTTCAGTGAATAAAAGTGGTAAGGGTTTTCTCTTTCAAAACCTGAACCCCTCCAACTTTAGCAGAGTTCACAGATAGGTGGTCCTTTATCCTGGTATGATTCTGAGATAGAACACAAAATAAAAACATAGAATCTCTTGACATTATTATAAATGTACATACAAAATTGAATTCAGAGAAACATTCTTCAGTTTTTGAACTTCTTTTCTCCTGTGTTATATGTTATTTTGCTCAAACTGGTATCAGAAATATAAGAACGGCAGAGACTGATTAGTCTCTGATACCATACCTATCAGATAATTGAGAATCAAATGAGTCATTAGATAATAAAGTGCTTGAAAATCCCCAAGTTGTATTTGAATATGAGACATTATTTCAGTGACTCTGACTCTGATGAGCTGTATCATGTTAAGCCAGTCATTAAACCTCACTGGGTCTCGGTGGCTTCACAAGAAAATGAAGAGGTTGGATTAAATGATATTTAAGACTGCTTTAGGTTCCAATATTCTGTGATTTCAAAGTATTTGCTTTTTAGTTAATTCAAGTTTGTTCCTTTAAAAAAAAAGATGATCATCTAAAATGCAGATATTCCTGGAATTTTGTCTTAAAGCCCTGGGTTTGAGAATTTTTGTGCAGTAGGCATTTTTTAAAAAACAATTCCTGGGGATTGATGTGAAATATTCAAAGTGAAGAGAAGCAGGCCCTACAACCAAGATTATTCTACCCAGCAAGGCTATCACTTAGAATCAAAGGACAGAAAAAGAGCTTCCCAGGCAAGAAAAAACTAAAGGAGTTCATTACCACCAAACCAGTATTACAAGGAATCTTAGAGGGACTTCTTTAAGACAAAAACAACAGCAACAAAAACAAATATGCATAAAAATGGCACTAACTACATATCTATCAACAATTACTTTAAATGTAAATGGATTAAATGCTCCAATCAAAAGACATAGGGTGACTATAAGGATTAGAAAACAAGACACTTGCATATGCTGCCTACAAAAGATTCACTTCAGATGAAAAGACACACACAGATGAGAGGTAAAGGGCTGGAAAAAGATATTTCATGAAAATGGAAATTAAAAAAAAAAAATCTGGGGTAGCAGTACTTATACCAGACCATAATCTTTAAAACAAAGGCTATAACAAGAGACAAAGAAGGAGCCAGAAATTCTACTTCCAAGTATTTATCTGAAGAAACCCAAAACACTACTATGAAGGGACATGTGTATCCATATGTTCATTACAGCATTGTTTACAATGGCCAAGATGTAGAGGCAGTCTAGGTGTCTGTCGATGGATGAATGGATAAAGAGTAGGTGGAACGTTACTCAGTCATAAAAAAGAATGAAATGTTGCCATTTACAACATGGATGGACCTAGAGGGTATTGTGTTGAGTGGAGTAAGTCAGACAGAGAAAGACAAGTGCCATATGATTTCACTTATATGTGGAATCTAAAGAACAAAATAAAGGAACAAACAAAACAAAAACAAACTTATAAAGACAGAGAACTTTTGATGGTTGCCAGATGGAATGATGATTTGGGAGATGAGTGAAAAGGGAAAGGGATTAAGAAATACAAATTTGTAGTTACAACATAGTCATGGGGACATAAAGTATAGCATAGGGAATATAGTCATTAATATTGTAATGATTATATATGGTGTTAGATGGGTACTAGATTTATTGGGATGTTCACTTTGTAAGTTATATAAATCTGTAATCATTATGTTGTATACCTGAAACTAACATATATTTCAATTACAGTAATTGAAAATTTGTCAACTGTAATTGAAAATTTAAAAATTGCTTTAAAATATTCCTGTTCTCTTATAATCTGGGTTATTTAAGGTAGACCTTAGGAGTTCTGTACACCTTCCTACTTCAAAAGAGGGCCAAACTTTTCTGGTGAAGTCCTAATTATACACCAAACATAATCAGAGAGATCTGGCAGAAAATCTTACCCACAGTGTCCAGAATTTTCACATTCTATGCTGGTTTGGGATATTGGTTTTGTTAAGTATTTTCCAACATCTCATTCCTCCTAATTGAACCCTGAAGGCTTTTCCTGGCAAATGATTTCAGCTTTCACTAAGTCTGCAAAGGGCCCTGAATGTGGGCAGAAGCAGTGTGATGTTAGAGTCCTTCATGTGTCTCTCAAGACTCTGCTTAGGCAAACAGAGACCATCTCCTGCTGCTTGATTGATGCCCAGGCAGGATTTTCCAAGGTAGAGATTGCTGGTGCGTAGGGTTTAAAACAAACCCCACAATGGTTGCCAGGGAATGTGGTTTTGAGACCGGAGGTTATATATTCACATCTCCCTATTCCTCTTGGAATCACTTTTTCTGCTCTCTCGAGGGTGAAAGGAGTTGGCTAACAAAATTGAGCAAGTTCATGATTGATGGAATTTTTCCTCTTTTGAAATTCATTAGTGTTTCTCAAGATCTGTAAGTTGATGGTTTGAAAGTTCTTCAAAGTTCTGAATGGTGACAACGTTTAGCTTCTGCTGTCTTTGTGCTTTTCTCTGGAGGCCAGAAGTGGCCTTTTAAAAATGAAAACAAGTCTTTAGGAAGATGAATAAGCTTTGCTTTGTATATTTGCTTACATAGAAGTAAGGTGTGACACTAATGAATTCGGATGGTGTTGTTACTTGCTAAAAATCAAGACATAGCCTAGATCACAGTGAAGGGAAAAATGACCTTAGAAGTCTTTACTGTCTTAAAAGGTGTGTGATATACGGTAAAATCGTTTCAGATTCCACGATAGGATTCTTATCGCTAACAAATTATAAAGTGTCAACAGGATGAGAGAAGAGAATTAGAGGTGATCTCTGGGTTCTCTATAGCAATTAAGTTGGTCAACCAATAGTAACAGCTTATTTATTTTCAGCCAGTTTTTTCTATGCATTTTCAGTTATGATTATGATTACATTGTATATAAAATTTTATATTTGCCTTTTCTGATTTAATATTTTATGTATTTTTTCTAGCTTCACTGAGATATAATTGACATGTAACACTGTATAAGTTTAAGGTACAATGTGATGATTTGGTATGTGTATGCATTGCACTTTTAACATTTTAATTCACGCATTTGTTATATAACTTCTTGGTAACCATAACTGAAAATTTAAATGATGGCTATAAAATAGTGTGTAATATGGATATATTATGGATTATTAAATATTATTTATTGATATTTCAATTGTTTTCAAATTTTCACTGTTACAAATTACAAAAACATCTTTGTAGCATACATATAGTTTCTAAAAATGTCTTTTTCTTCCCTTATGAGAGACACCCAGAATGTCACTATTCTTCAAGTTATCATTGAGCAATAGAACTTTAAAAAAACCTCAGAAATGATCTCAACTACTCCGCTGACTTTATAAATGAAATACTTGAGTGCTGGGGTGCCAAGAACGAATTTTAAGAGTATGTTTCTCTTTCCTTTCTTGTTGAGTTTCTCTTTAAGACCATTGTATCTATGCCCTAAAGGCAGCAGAGGTGGGGAGTTAGGCACTTTCTGCAGTCGGAAAGGACACTTCTTAGGTGACTGTCTTTGGCTACCTAATGACAGTGAAAACCACGCTGGGGCCTGCCGACTATCTAATAAGCATTGTTCTGAGCCAGTTTGGGAGTCAGCCCTCCAGTCTTCTAGGCTTTGAGTTTCTTTGCACTACTGTCTTCTTTTCTCTTGGGCATGCTCCTCCTTCAGATATTTTCTACTCCCTGCCCCTTGGAACAAGGATTCCAATGCTGCAATAAGCTACTGAGTCAGAGCAGAGATAAGGAGACAAGGACTTGGCATCTTTATTCCTAGTTCAATGAGAAAGCTTTATGGGTCTATTGGGAATATTGCTCTGGTATTGATTTATCTAGCCAACAAAACTCATTTTTGAGCGTTTAAGTCAGATTTTTGTTGTAGTTTCTTTGTTTTTCAATTTTAAAGTCACTGATTTTGTTTTGCCTTCTGTTTTCATTATCTTCCTGATTACGATGAAGAATCTCCAAATTGAGAATTGTGGCTAGTATTGGGAACTTTTGCCTTTCTCCATTACTTCTCTCTTCTTTGTTTTCTTTTATGTCAACCTCCCCTTAATTTCACATTTGTTTTTCTTCTCTGAAACATTCCTTTGACATAAGAAACTATTGATTAGGGGGTAGAAAATTGCTGTTCTACTTCTTTCCTGACTTTTGGGGTAGCAGAGAAAGAAGATTAAAAAAGAAGAAATGGGAAAATTCTCATTTGAAATTGGAGCCACGTGGCTTGCCTTTGAATCTAAGATCTGCCAGATATGTAACCTTGGGCAAGTTACTTGGGAAACCTGTCTGTGCCTCAGTTTCCTTATCTGCAATACTGGGCTAATATTATAATATCTCTCATGGAGTTGTTTGACATTTAAATAAAACCTTCTAGGCAAATTATAATAACCACATAATAAATGTTTGTTATTATTTACTGCATCAATAAGAAACAAATTAGGCTATAGACTCCAATTTTAAAGTGTAAGTACACCCTAACCATTTGAAGCTGATCAGTCTTATTTAGGGTTTGGCTGAATTATTTTAAACAGCCTATTTAAATTTTTAACTCTTTTATGTGCTAGCTATGGAGCTAAGGACTCTCCTTGTCATATCTCATCTAATTCTCAAAAGAGCTTTACTATAAGGATAAATTATCCTTAGTGTATAGATGAGGAAAATGAGTCTTACAGAGGTTACATACCTTGTCCAAGGTCATTCACTTAGCTAGGGAGCGCCAGAATGGCATTTCTAACCAGTTTGGCTACATGTCTTTTCAAGAACTAGCCTATCGCAGCTGAAGAATAATTTTTACTGGGGTATGGGAAGTGAGGTAAAACTTATGTCAGAAAGCTCCGGAAATGAAATTCTGAATACCTTGGATTTTTAAGAATTCAGAAGAGGGGTGCTTAGAATGCTAAGAACAAAATGTCCATGTTGCAGTGTGACTCGGGATACAATGTTACCCACAGGCTGTGCTGTGTAGCACCCAAGTTCTTACCTATGGTAAGTCTCCAGAGAGAGCTGGTGTGGGGATCATGTTTAATATTGCTGGGCAGTTTACAAGGACAAACAATATTAAATAACAGGAAATAATAACTTAACTGGAAATTTAAAAATATTATCGAGGACATAGGTATCATACAAAACTATAATTTTCTTAGTATTCCTCAAATAAGGTTTTAAAACGTAAGAAAAACAAGCATTTCCTTCTCAGTTAAACTGAACAGTTTTTATTTTTAAGCAGGTCTCATGTTCACAAGTTTGATATGGGATTCCTCTATCTTATCTCTAAGAAATCGATAATCTAGTTATATTCTCTAGAAACTGGGACAGTACTTACATTGCTTTTGTCTCTTTCTTATGGACAAGAGTTTGTAAAACTTGTATAATTCCCTGTTGTGCCTTTTTCCCACGGTCCTTCTTCTCCTTGCCTTCTGCACAGCTCCCCCAGCCCCTGGTTAAAGAATATAGGTAAATATAAGATGGCAGCTGTGCCTGAACTTAGTGGTCTTTAGGTCGAAACATTGCTCAGCTCATATTGTTTTACTGCTGTATCAAATGAGCTGAGAGAAAAATCCTAAAAATGATTGAAGGAGTTTTTATGGCCATGGAACTTGAATACTCAATTTCAAGGTAAGAATTAATTCATGTCAAACTGGTATAACCTGAGTTTAAGGTTTGTATTTGTTTTTAAAGAATGGGACTAGGTCACTGGTTCTTAACTTTAAGGCTCTAGACTCTCTCCCTTCCATATATTGTGAAGAATGAGGACTGTATATTATTGAGAGTATGTTATAAAAATTCAGAAATAATATATTCACCAAAGGCTGACAAAAAAATTCAAGTTATTTTTGTCATCAGCAGTTGTGTTAGCATTGGTTTCTAAACCAGTAGTTCTGACTGGAAGTTTTGTCTTACATGCCAAGGGTGTAAAAATAATGATTAATTCATGAAGTTTGTTTCATGGATTTAACTACTACCTATATAGTATTATGACCACAAACCCTGTATTTTGAAGGTCACTCTTTTTCTCTCAACTCCCAAATCAAATATCAACTACCTGATGAATATCAAGTGCCAGATGTTTTTATTGCTGTTCAAACTGATTCGGATGTCTCCTCATTCTACCGCCTCTTTTGACTTTCCTATTTTCATTAACCCATCCATCATCCTCTGCACATTTACTAAGCAAGGGATTATAGAATCACCCTTAGTTTCTTCATCCCTTTCTTTCTTCAAATGCAGTCATTACATTTTATCATTTTATTTTATTTCAGAAATATTTTCCATCTATGTCTTGCTCTCTTCATGTCCGTGGCCACACCCTTGGTCTTGGTATTGAACTAAAGTTGGCAGTATTGCAAAAATGTCCTCAATTGTCTCCTTGACTCTTTCCTCTCTCCTGTAAACTGCACTCAACCCATGGCCACCACAGACCAAGTAATTTCTTTTTTAAAAAATCTGTCCCATATTACCCTCAGAGAAAGTCCAAACTCTTTAGCAAACATACAAAGCCTTTTAATACATGGCCTCTCTAACAAACTGACTGACTTTTTTGCTACTTCTGACCCACACGTTGTATTCTAACCACTCACTAGAACATCCCCACACATTCTCACTTCTGGCTGTTTCCTAAGCCAGCACTGCTCCTCCCTATCTAATTCTTCTTAAGTTCTACTTACTATTATTTTTTTAAATCCAAGTTCATTGCCACTATGTTTAGCTTTTCTTTCAGGTATAATTAGTCATTTCTTTTCCCTGTACCCCCTCTGTGTCATTTTTTTCGTGTATTCATTCATTTAATCATCCATTTGTCTATACATTCATCTATCTATTCATCTATCCAAATATTTATTGAGTGAATACGACAAAGCCATTACCCTCATGAATTTTTCATATGTTCTAGTATGAAATAAATAATAAGCAAATAAATAAAAATTGAAATAATATGAGTTAGGTAGTGATAGTGCCATTGATAAATATAAAGCAGTTTAAGAATCTGAATGGTGACAGAGATTGGGGAGGGTGGCTACATTAAATCAAACAGTAGGAGGTGATAATTGAGTAGAGATCTGAATTAACTGCAGAAGTCATGCTGGTAAACTTCTAATGGATTGGGTGTGGGCTATCAGAGAAAGAGGAAACGAGAATAAAATCTAGGCTTGAGATACGGGCATTTGGATGAATGGCAGTCTCATTTACTGGGATGGAAACGATTAAAAGAGCATAAGATAGAAGATAATATGTTTGGGGTGGCCAGATGGCTCAGTTGGTTAAAGCGTGAGCTCTCAACAACAGGGTTGCCGGTTCAGTTCCCACATGGGCCAGTGAGCTGTACCCTCCACAACTAGATTGAAGACAACAAGCTGCCGCTGAGCTTCCAGAGGAATAGCTGTAAGGTTAGAGTGCTAGCTGTTAGCAACAAGGTTGCTGGTTCAATTCCCGCATGGGATGATGGGCTGTGGCCCCTGTAACTAAGATTGAAAACCGTGGCTGGACTTGGAGCTGAGCTGCGCCCTCCACAACCAGATTGAAGGACAACGACTTGGAGTTGATGGGCCCTGGAGAAACACACTGTTCCCCAATAAATTTTTTTTAAAAAGATAATATGTTTATTGTGTATTTATTTTATTTATAGATTTATATCTATTACTTATTTGGAAGTTCCTTGAGCACTGGTGCCATGTTTTCTTAGTCTTTGGACTAAAAAAAATTAAGCAAATATTTAAAACAAATAGGGAAATATTTAAAAACAAGGAGGACTATTGGTGAGAAGTGGGGCTCATAAAAAGGTCACTGGGTGGCAAAAATGTTAGGGATCACTTTATTAAATTATTTCTATAGTTACTTCTAGCTCTATGATTATATGCAACTAAGTCTTAAAATTTTAAGATGGGCAATTACCCAGTTGAAAATCAAATAGTTATTATCAACAGGTATTCAGAATAATATTCCCCATAAACAAACAAAAACAAAACAACAACAACAACAAAAACACCTTAACTTTTATAGAAGCTTTCAACTTAAAAGAGCATCTTCGATATGATACAAAAAAATTAAAAAACCCAAACAGTAAAATAACAAAAATAAAAATAAAAAAGTGCTAGCCGAAATATAGAATTATGTTTAATAATATAGAAGTTCTGATGTGAAACTTTAAGCTCAATTGACATCTTTTTCATGAAATCTTCTTGATTATTCATGTGATCTCTGTATTTTTTCAAACATTCATCACACTTACAGATCCCTTATCACATACTGAGGAGGCAGCACCCGGCTGTTAGGAGATCAGAGGGAATGGGGAGATAGACCTTAGCCTCATTTCTGCCACTTGTTATATCGGAAACCAGCTTAAGCTCCCTGAACCTCATTTCATGGACTGTGAAATTGGAATAACCATATAGACTGTGTCTGCCTGGTAGCATTATAGGCGCTCTTAGTCAGGTGGCTTCATGGACTTAAACGTTTTCTATAAATTGTAAAGCTTCATTCACAAAGTGATCCCTTTTATTTATGAAATACTTGCCTTCCTCCAGGTACAACAAGGGCCTCAAAGATCAATAAGACACAATCAATATTCCCTGAGAGCTTACCCTCTAGTAGGAGAGACATGAGTATACCCAAGGAACGAGATGCACAAGACGCTGAAGGTATTACTATTAGTGTTCTGTGTTGTACTGATTGGTAGACTCATTCATTTCCCAAAGAGGCAATGAATTCCAAAAAGGTAGAGACCATGTCTTTTATAATATTTTTATATTCCCACTATTGGCAGAAGTTAGAAGCTCAGTAAAGATCAGTTATACGAGCCCAAATAGGGAAGCTGGGCTGAGGCACTGTATCACTACATATATAAACACTCCATAAATCTCCTAGTCCATATATACAGTTTCCTTGCTCTGCCCTGGGTCTTTCTACTTTTGGACTTTGGAATGTCCACTTTATGGAACTAAATTATTTTCTTGGGCTGTTCTCTTTATCTCTGGTGTCAGGATAACTCTCCCATAAATATTTCCAAAGACATTCCTGAAAGATATACACACCTAAATTTTCCTAAGAAAAGTGTATTTCCCATAAATGTTTTGGCAAAGTTAGTTCAACTTTTTAACGCTTGTAGAAAAGACAGTTTTAGGTTATAATTCTTACTCACTGATCTTACTACATCTTGCAATAGCTTATTATATATATTTTAGTCATTGCTTCTATTAAAATTTCCCTGCATCCCTGAGGAATTATCAAGAGGCATACTCCTAGGTTACATTCTGATACCTTCAGCTTAATCTGGTTAACTGTAGTGAGGTTGTTACAGATGCAGGAAACAGCTGCGAAATGACACACTCTGTCCAGAAACTTGGCTTCTATTGTCTTAAGCCAAACTTGCTATCTGAATACATACTTTTGTGCAACAGTCTTTCCCAAGTACATGCCCAAAACATTGTGCCAATTTTTGAGTGTGACTCAGCGTGAACATTTAACTTGCCCGACTTCAATGAACACATAACTCAGTCTTATGATAGATTATAAAAGTAGAAAGTGACTATTTGATCATTTGTGGCATGTCATGATCTTTTCATGTCCCTTTTAGGTATGGTACTAAGTGGATACATTTTCCAGTAAGTGTAATTATCTGGATGTTTACAGTTCATATGAAGTTTGTTGTTGAGCCATATTGATTTGGACATGAGAAACATCACGTTGGGGAATTTTCTCTCTCAGAAGTCAGAAGGCTAAAATCCTGGCTTTATCTTTGCCACGAATTACCTCAACACCTTGGATAAACAATTTCACTTTTTAAAATTCACTATTCTTACCAGTCAATGGAAAGAATTGAACTGAGTTCATAATGGTTCTTTCTAGTGGAAACAACCTTTAGTGCTAATCATTTTTAACATTAGATAGCATGAAGTTAATTAATTATTTAGTGTAGGAGGAGCAAGGTGCTTTGAGAAAGTTTTGAATGATGCAGAAGGCAGAGTTCATGGTGAACTAAGTAAAAAGAGAGTATTTATATGCTTCAGAAGCAAAATATAAGACTAGAAATTGTAATATATGGAATAATTAGGTGAATAAGAGGAAAACAACAGGTTAGCCTGCCTAATGTTAAAATGAAGTCATTGAATGAGTCCTACGGGAGGCAGACCACTTCAGGTCTTATTCATAGGTGTCTAAACTGGCTCTTTTCATCCAAACATCAATGTACTTTGCCCATCTGTCCATAGGAGCAGAACTAAATAAATTTGAGAGTGATGAGTCTAAAACGAGAGAGCTAGAACTTTTCTTTCTCCTTCATGGAGAAAGCAGAATAGTGCTTCCTGGGATCCCCAAATCAAGGGATCCAAAAGAAATACTTCTAGAGACTGGAGGAGTCAGCCGTAATGGGAATCTGGCATCTCATTATCTGGTGAGATGTATCCCCATGTTGAAGTAGAGGAAAAAGAAATGGAGAGACATAGACTGGAAAGCTGGGGCAAGGACTGAGGGAGGGGGACAGGACTGGAGCAGGAGTGTACACCACTCCCTGTTCATGGCAAGATGGGTGCCATACCTGCGGATCAACGCTATTGCAGGCGAGGGAAATCCGGAAGCAAAGTCACTATGGGAAGGAGCTGATAGAGATTAAAAATGTCACACTGGAACAAATCTCCCATTCAGAAACCGTGCTGTTAAAGGTCTCCAGAAGGGTCCTGTGAAGAATCCTCTTATGTGCTCAATAGAGAACTAAATTAAGATCATCTCATAGGGAAGGCTACTATAGCAAGAGACAGGCAAGAAGTATTTGCTCATGATCGTCCATGTCTCCTCCAGTATGTTGCCAGCATACCCAAAGAGAAAGAGATCCAGAAACAGCACAAGGAGATATTCTAGGAGCACCCCATGCCCCTTCCTCATTGTATTCTTCAGGCCAAAGCTAAACTTGAGCTGGGGGAGGGAGGGTATAAGGTCAAAGTTTGAAATGATTTAATTGGACTGGACTTTTTGACAACTGAAAGTGACCCTGGAGACTGACTGAGCTTTCACAGAGCAACAGGAAATAGAGATTCCTCCTGGCATAGTGAAAGCAACGTTAGCAAAATAGAACATCATTTCGCTTTTGTGTCCCATTAAATCCATAATATTCAACAGTCTGGTGGACAAATAGAGTATTCTAATGCCTTGGGCCAGGATCTCAAGTGGGGAAACTGGCCTTGTTGCAGATAATGCTGTACCTTCACTATTGAGTAGACATGTGGCTACTTCTACTTTAGCTTCTAGAATTTGTGAAAATTCATGAAATATAGCTTCGTCAAAAAAGTAAGGATGTTGGTCTATTATTTCAAATTATTTATAAAACAAATATGTATATTTTCTTGGGGGATAATTCTTCGTGAATGTTTTCATATTTTTGCATAATTCAGGCTTTAAGATAGCAAACATCCTGAAAGATAAAGATTGTGCATTGCTCCAGAGAGATTTAGAGGCTTATTTCCCCAGAGTCATTTACTCACATTCCAGGGTAGAGCCCTTCCCCTCCATTCCCTAGAGAAAATTTGGTTACATTCCAGAGTAACGGTCTATCTCTGGAGAAAAGAGGGGCAGATGTGCCAGCTTCCCTATCTAATAAAATCTTGAGTCAAAATTTCAGGGTCCCTCTTCTCAGATGTAAATCCCACTGCATGCTCAGATCAAAATTGGTCCTCATCCTGGTGCCCTTTGGGGAACCGGAGCTGAAATGCTCTATGAGAATAATCTGTCTATTCTCTAATCCAGAGAGCTCATATTTTGTGTCAGTGTTTATAACTATGCTACATACATACAAATTTTAATATTATATGTATACACACACATATATATACAGATATATTACTATAAAGTATTTGTCAATTTTGCAAACATCAATAAGATAAAGTTGTTGAACATCATAATGCTTAGCAATTTTACCCTACTGATATTTATAAAAATTGATATTTACAACTAAATCAGTCATCAGTCTTAAGCCCAGAAATGAGTGTAAAACATTTATATTTTACTTCTACTATGGCATTAACTTTTAGAAATTACTTTTAATATACTGATAGTTTAATTTGTTTGCAGAAGTCCTTGATTTTGTATTTGTTAGAAACAACATTAATCCTATTAGAAAAAATATACTGTAATGATCTGTTTTTCAGACATAAATTTCCTGATTTTGGTAACTATTGTAGATTGCAGAGTGAAGATCTAAACTTGGGGCACATGGTGATTTTTGACCCAGATGGGTGTATCTGGAAGGGCCAGTGAGACTAATCATGTTTTAATGAAGATCTGGTGAGTTTACCAACAGCAACATTGGCTAGATTAGCTGGGAAGCTGGAGGTCAAGGGCCATATCCCTTATTCTCCTGAAAAATGTAGCGAGGGGAGAAGGAGTTGGCATATGAAGAGATAGGAACTAGTGAAGAGGGATGATTCTGAGTGCAGAACATCACAGTACCACTTAATTTGCCCGCATGCCTTGCCCCAGGAAACTTAACCCAAGTCCTTAGTGAGAAGAGGACAAAAACGAACTAGCCGACCTAATCAGATGAAAGATTTTATCCCTTGATGAGGGAGACCATGATGAGGGGACAGTGATGAGGTCGAAGTGATAACACAAACTGGCCTATTTTGTTATCAAGTTGAAGTTAGCTCAAGAAACACTCAGTTTCTAATGTTCATGAGGTACTGTGCTAGGAACTGGGTCTTAAAAGATGACTGAGACACAGTTCAAAGCTGTGTGTGAGGAGGATTTCAATATAAGGCAGAAAGTGCAGGGACAAAGGAGCAAAGACACAGAGATGAGAAACAGTCTGGTGTCCAAGGAAAACCATAAGCAGTTTAGTAATAGTAGAGCAGTAATTTTCTACCTTGGCTGCATCAAGAATCATCTTATGAACTTGATAAACTTGCCCATGTCCACACCCCACCTCAGACCTATGAAGTCTTTATCTCTGGAGAGGGTGGGCAGGCAATAGTCAGTTTTTAAGCTTTTTATGTGATTTTCATCACATTTGGGTTGAAACCTATTTTCATGGTCATCAAGTGTGAAGTAGGACTTCATGACAGATGACACAATTTGCCCATCTGTAAAACAGGGCTAAGAACACCTACCTTGCCTAGTTCATCAGGTTGTTATAAAGACATCTGAATATAAGAATACATTTGAAATCTTTTGTAAACTACAAAGCCCTGTAAAAATGTGTAATGTTGGCTCTTCTTCAAGACAGAGTCCTTTGAATGTAGATAATTATTAATCTTTATTAATATTAATCTTATTAATCTTTATATCTCTGCAGTCCCAACATAGGATCTGCCACATATTAGTAGATGTACAATATATGTTTGCAGAATGGGTGAATAAATAAATAAACCAACAATGCAAGTAAATACACACTGAAATCTTGAAACAGCGCTTAGAAAAAGTGATTAAAGCAAAAGTATATACTCATGCTTTATTTTCAAAGGAAGAGTTTATGGAGACACATAAGCTTATGGAATGATTCAAATTAAGTTGATTTATTTCAACTTTCAAAAAAATGTGAATGAACCTTAAAAATATGTACAGAAACATGTCCTGATCTTGAGTGCTCCAGCTGAGAACTTAGCTTGGTGTGTAGACAATTTAAACAACAGGAGATTTCCAGAAAAAAAAAGTCAATATTTGAAATCAGAGTACAGTGGACTTCTTGGAAAGAAATCACATTTTCTTTGGAATCTCCCACTTTTATTACTTACATGGTCTGACTTTGAATAAAATCATATGTGGTATTTTGCTGTATGTGTGTGTGTGTGTGTATGTGTGTGTGTGAGAGAGAGAGAGAGAGAAAGAGAGAGAGAGAGATTTAGACATTATGGAGATGTTCAGATAAAATAAATCTGTAATCCAAAAGTGATTAACAAGTTTTAAATTTAATTTAAAAATGTTGCTTGCTTATTCAGGGAATGAGGGAAAGTAAAGAACTATAAATTCATTATATTTGCACTCTGTCTTTGTGATTTTCAAAGAAATATCATAAAATATGTCCTCATTATTAATGTCAAAAACAGCTAATTTTTGCTGTAGTTTGACTTTCTAACTGACTGGTCATCACCTCATCTTCATTTTGCATCTAACATGTCCCAGTTTATCAACTTCACTTCCCAGGTTAATGTATACCTCCATCCAATGCAGGAGGAGTGCATGTGGGCAAGAAAAGGAGATCATGGTGAGGAAGAAATAGGAGTAGAAACAGCATTCTCAGAGAGGTGCCAACCACAGCAATATATTTTTCACAGTCCAGAATCAA
Source organism: Rhinolophus hipposideros (assembly GCF_964194185.1). Classification (NCBI taxonomy): domain Eukaryota; kingdom Metazoa; phylum Chordata; class Mammalia; order Chiroptera; family Rhinolophidae; genus Rhinolophus; species Rhinolophus hipposideros. Next base: position 29,387,240 of record NC_138048.1, read on the forward strand.
AAAGGTATTCATATCTAATTAGAACTCTGTTCTAGGAACACAGGATAACTCATGCATAGTTTCAGCAGTTTGACAAGATGTCAGTAACATTCATTCAAGTGGTATCAAGTCCAAGGAAATCCATTTGGAAATAAGGGAGTGTGATGAGCAGACAGGAAGTAGGACACTACATCCAAGTTAGCAGGCCAGGGTACAGAGCAAACGTTCTGGGGGCCTCTTGCCCAGATTGGGAGATGGAAGTATGGAGCAAACCCAAGGATTCAAAGAAAGTAGGTAGCAAGTAGGAGGCCTTCCATGGGGATGTTCAGAAGGCCTGCCACCTGAAAATGTCACCAAATTTCTTCTACATGTGCCTAATGACAATAATCAAGACTATTTTTCCAGAAATACTATTAAACGTGGTAAGAAGTTTTGCTACAGTGCTTGGTTAGAGTCTGTTGGCTTATTCAGGCTAATCGGCAGATGTTTAGCAGATCATTTGAATTGAAACTAAACAAGCTGAATTGAAACTAAAGTGGATGGGAGTTAACATGTTGCTCCTTAGCCTTGTTATATCCTCATCATCTCTTGTTAATATTATTATAATGGTCTTCCACGCAGGCCCCCAGCCTCCATTCCACATCCACAGTAATCTTCCTAAAATGTAAATCTAATAACATAACTGCTCGAAAAACCTTCAGTGTATCCCACTACCATGAGGTTAATCCAAAAAAATCTAAGTATTGTGTACAAGGCACTCAAAAGAAACTACTAATGAACAATTATATGCCAACAAATTAGATAATCTAGAAGAAATGGATAAATTCCTAGAAACATACAATCTACCAAGATTGAATCAAAAAGAAATAGAAAATATGAACATATCAATATTAAGTAAAGAAATTTAATCAGTAATTAAAAACCTCAAACACTGAAAACCAGGTGGCTTCGCTGGTGAATTCTACCAAAGATTTAAAGAATTAATGTTAATTTTTTTCAAACTCTTCTAAAGAATTGAATAAGAGGGAACGCTCTCAAACTCATTCTACAAGGCCAGCATTATCCTAATATCAAAGCCAGATAAGGATACTACAAGAAAAGAAAACTATAGATCAATATCCCTGATGAATATAGATACAGAAATTCTTTATAAAATGTTAGCAAACCAAATTCAATAACTCATTAAAATCATTATATACCATGACCAAGTGGGATTTATCCCATTTGGGGTGCAATGATGGTTCAACATACAAAAATTGATAGCTATGATACACTGCATTAATAGAAGGAAAGATAAAAATCATATGATTATCTCAATAAATGCAGACAAAGCATTTGACAAAGTATATTGTTTCATAATAAAAACCCTCAACAAATTCTGTGTAGAAGGAACATATCTCAACAAAATAAAGGCCATCTATGACAAACCCACAGCTACCATTATACTCAGTGGAGAAAAATTTAAAGTTTTTCCTTTAACTTCTGGAGACACCCTCTCTTACCACTGTTATTCAAATAGTACTGGAAGTGCTGGCTAGAGCAATGATATAAGACAAGGAAATGAAAAACATCCATATTGGAAAGAAAGACATAAAATTGTTTTTTTTTTAAATGTAGAGATTCCCAAACTCTTAGCCAAAAACTGCTGAAACTAATCAACAAATTCAGTAAAATTGCAGGATATAAAATCAGTGTACAGAAATCAGTTGCATTTTAATGCACTAACAGTGAAACAATTGAAAAAGAAATAAAGAAAATCATCCCAATCCAATAGCGTCAAACACAGTAAAATACAGTAAAATATCTAGTAATAAATGTAATGAATAAGAGAGATATCACTTCATACCTCTTAGAAGGGCTATCATCAAGAAGACAAGAGATAGCAAGTGTTGGTTAGGATGTGGAAAAAGGGAACCCTTGTACACTATTGGTGGGGATGCAAATTGGTACAAGACTATAAAAAATGATATAGAGTTTCCTCAAAATATTCAAAATAGAATTACCTTATGATCCAGCAATTTCACTTCTTGGATATATACTATCCAAAGGAATGAAAACAGGATATTGAAGAGATATGTGCATTCACATGTTTACTGCAGCATTATTTCTTATCTTCAGCTAAGATAAAGAAAGAACCTAAGTATCTGTTGATAGATGTTCAAATAACAAAGATGTGATACACACACACCCACACACACATGAGAATATTATTCATCCATGAGAAAGAAAGAAATCCTGCCATTTATGACAACATGGATGGAACTTACGCTAAGTGAGATAAGTCAGAGAGAGAAAGACAACTACCATGTTTCCCCGAAAAGAAGACCTAGCCTGACAATCAGCTCTAATGCGTCTTTTGGAGCAAAAATTAATATAAGACCCAGTCTTATTTTACTATAAGACCGGATCTTATTTTATTATAACATAAGACCACGTATACTATAATATATAATAATATAATATAGTAGAGTATAATATAATATAATATAATATAATATAATATAATATAATATAACATAATATAATATTATATTATATAATACCAGGTCTTATATTAATAAAGACGCACTAGAGCTAATTTTCTGGCTAGGTCTTCTTTTCGGGAAAACACGGTATTATATGATCACTTGTATGTGGAATCTAAAAAAGCCAAACTTGTAAAATCAGAGAGCAGAACAGTGGTTACCAGAGTCTAGGGGGTGAGAGAAGAGGGGAAATGTTGCTTAAAGATATAAGCTTGTAACCAGTAGATAAATAAGTCCTGAGGATCTAGTGCACAGTATACTCATTACAGACAACAATACGATATTGTAAACTTGCTAAGAGAAAACAGAATCACTTAAGTAACTCAAATTGTGTTTTAGCACCCTGATCTCAAAGTCCGACTAAAGTCTCTCATCTTCTGGGGTGAGGAGCAAAAGGAATAGGGGAGGGTCAGGCTGGGTGTGGAATATCAGGGGACTCAATCTCCAGAACTTCAGAGATGGAGTATGGACCTCTGCATCTTGGATTCTCCTGAAGTGGTTTTCCAAGCTTCATCCCACAAAACTAGTAACAAGTAATTGGGAGATCCTGAAATGCTGTCACAATTCTGGAATTCCTAATGAACCACAAAGAGTCAGAGTACTTTCCATGTTTAAAATGCAGTGGATAACGGCCACTTTTTAGCTGGATCCAGACAGGTTTGAATTGGGGAGCATGTTCCCTGGTATCCCAGCTGGCTCCTTGTCATTTCATTAACCTTGCAGCAATACTGCAGTTATGCAATAAATGCAATTCCACATTCTATCCAATTGAATTTTGGGGTCCCACTGTGGCACTATGACCAGGTTCTGTTTTTACATCAACATCTGAAAGGGGAAAGGAAGCAACACCCATCGGTGCCTGTTGTGTATCATGTCTGGGCCTTCTGCCCATCATACTGACTGGCATTCCACCACTGGAAACCTTATTTTATTTAATAAGCGTAGCTACTTGGGGGTTAAGGAACTTTGCCCAAGGTAATCTGAAGTGCTAGTAGCTGGGCAGATGTTGTAACCCAAGTTGCGCATGTCCCAACTACATGGTGTCATTTAGGTTAACAGGTACCATTTTTGAACAATAACTATGTTACAGTCCCTGTGTTCTCCACTTCACATCTACCACTCTTATTTACTCTGTGAAGCTACCCGAGCTCTCTATTATCCCTTTTTTACAGATGAGGATACACAGAGTTTTCATAACTGGCCCAAGCAGGTAAGCAGTAACTTATATCAATTTTGTTTGCTTTCCTAGCCTGTATTCTTAACTATATGCCATGTTCCATAACAAGAAGAAGGAAGCATGTTGTCATAATTAGGAGCTTGGGCTCTGGATTATGGGTTAATATTCTGCCTCAGCCTCTTACTAGAAATGTAATATTATTGCATAAGTTATTCAACTTTCTACATAGCAGTATCTTTCTTTACCTATATGGGAATATTAATAATACTTACATTCTATATTTGGAGTGAATAATAAATGAGAGATACTATTCCATGCCTCTCCAAGGCATTCTCTAGCATCACTTTCAACAATGACCTGGGGCCCTACCCACAGCTATTTGTTATTTGAAAGGATATTTGCTAAATTCATTTATGATGAGTTAATCAATATTAATTCACTCTGTTATTTAAGCAGAAAAATTTTGAATACTATGATGTTTTAGCATGTGTTTTAAAGCAATAGACATTTACATTTCAGAAGAAATCTCAAGTGAGAGCTAATATGTGATCCAGACAAAAGCAGGAATCTAATTAGAATGCCTCTCAGGTTTTGGTGGTGGGTTAGGGGTGGAAATGCTAGGGTGTGAGATATCTGGGGAGATCAGTGGTGGGGATGAAGGCGATGAGCTCAGACTAGACACATGCTGGGCTGGAGGACATCAGGCAGAGAGGCAGCAGGTTGGTACATAATGTGTCTCAAGCTCAGGACAGATTGCAGAGTTGGAGACACAGATCTGGAGAGTACTGTGTACCTTATGAGGTGTAAATCAATTAATGTTGGTTGGTTGCAGAATCCAGGCATTTGGAATAATATGCAGAATGGAGACAGAACAAGGACCAGAATGGGGGAACAGCTCCATTAAGGACTGGGTAGAAGAAGAGAAACATAGGGAAGAATCCAGGAAGGAAGGGCATGAGAGGGAGGACAGTAATAGAGAGGAGAGCCACAGAAACGATCCTAGAGGTGCAAATCATGCTGCAAATCATGTTCTAGAATGCAAATCCTGCAAATCCCAGTCACCATGTTGGGAAACACGCCTTCCCCACCATCCATCACAATCTGCATCTACCCACTCAAAAGACCTCAGACTACTGACCACAGCTGAATGGAGACTAGGACTTGACATAAGACTCAAGCTAGTTCGGCAATTTTTCTCTCCTTGATGGCTGTTATTGTAATGGAAGACTCTGGTCACTCTGCTGAGCTTTTGAACTAGAGGCCATATGTATCTATGGTCAGGATAGCCAACCAGGATAGCCAACCAGAGCTAAAGCAGAGACAACAGGAGGAGTGATGAGATAGTCAGTAGGCATAGGGTGCTTGAGAAAGATACTTAGGTGGGATGTTGTCACTTTCTGGTCCCAGTCCCTCAGAGGTTCAGAGGGGTACCCTTTGTGGATTCTGTTACCTAAGCTACCTGAGTGTTTTGGGTTACAGCAGCCAACGATCTCAGACTAAGGTAGAAATAAAAAGGAAAAGCACTTTAAGGATACTGTGGTTAATAGCATTTAGTATTGCAGCAAGGTTAAGGATATAGTCTGAAATATATCCATCTATTTGGTGTAGAAATAAGGGATTGGCCTTGCTAAGGGCATATTCAGAGTATTGATGGTGACAGAGATTTACGTGGTAGTTGGAAGAATGAAATAGAGGCAACCCGAGTTTTTAGAAGAGGAGTGAGGGTTAGGAAGGCATAGTGGTTTTTTTTTTTCATTAAAATTAAGAGAAATTTGCTGGAAACAAAGGGCTGGTAGAAGGGCAGTCTTTGCTGAAGCAATGGTCTGCAAAGTGGAGGGTACAGGGGTTGGGTACCTTGTGAGGCACCAAGTGATTCACTAGGATGCAGGAAAAAAGTAGAACTTCTATGTATATTTTTTCTCACTTTAAATTATTTTTATGTAGTTTTATAATGTACATATAAAAATTGTACAAGTCTATAACTTCTAAGTAAATATGTATACATTGTGGGAATGTGGTCAGTAATTTAGAGGGGCATGTGATCAAAAATGTTTGAGGCCACAGCACTAAAGTATCAAAGAAGCAGGGTGTTCATCCTCCTAAAAGCTAATATTGTAATAGACATCATAGAGGGAGTTACACGAGGCAAACGTTTTGGCAAATAAAATAGTGGAAACAGGTATGTCTTGATCCTAAAGAAATGTTACATTTTTATCCCTTTTACTTTGTGCTTTCTCAAAACCTATACGTCTTTCCTAAAGAGGTAACTTTTATGAAGCTTGGTGCAGAGTGGAACTCAAGTATTTTTTCTTTGATTACTTTTCCAGATGAAAGACTCTTGATGACCAATCATAACATACCAAAAAAAAAAAAAAATCAGGTATAAAATAAAACATTTCTGTAAAGCAAGGGCTCAAAAAATCTACTTTGCTTTTTTACTTCACACAGTGGATTTTGGGTATCCTAATGGCTCATTCTTAATTGGTGATGGCAAAAAGGTTTTATGATTATTAAAGCTAAGACAATCACTCTCTCCTCCTATTTTTTTTTTCTTTCACATTTGACATAGGAAAACAACACAGGAGACAGAAAACAATCTTGTTCCAAACATTGAGAAACGCTTGGTCTTGCTACAGCTTTATAATAATTTTAACTCAAAAATCTATCAATTGGAGAGCAACAGATTCATATTCATGGGTTTTACAACTTGAGGCCCCTAGAAAACAGACTTTAGTCTCATGCAAAAGTGCAGTTTTCCCTTTTGTTCTGCAACTGGATTGAGGGTGGGAGTATTTAATAACAAACTAAGGAGACAGAGATATTTTCGGCATAAGGGTGTGTTTGAAAAGTGTAACTTATTAGCAAGGGAAAACTCCTTGATAAAGGTAAAGGCAGAATCCTGGGAAAGAAGTGGGATGGGAAGAAATAATCAAGGGAACTGGGCTGAAAGTGAAGAGTAAGTGGAAATCACAAAAGTAAACCAGAGAGCTTAGGTAAACTGCTAGATGGTCATCCAAGGTGGATTTTATATGAATTAAAGGTAAATCATTGGGAAAAGGTAAGTATTGCATTTATCCCATCTTTTAGTTTCCATGAGTGTGAACAACCACAAAAATGAATTTCTTTCTGATCAGAAACCTCCTCTGGTGATGTCATACCTAAAAATTTCTATTTAAATGGACTGCTAGATTGCCATCTGGTTGCACATTTGCCCATCATTAGTTTTCAGAGTTAAAGTGGCAGATTCTGTCCACCAAAGGAAGTTACCCTTTATTCCAGAAACCGTTACTATGTCCAGAAACTTTCCGTAAGTCAATGTCAGAACTTTCCAGAGACAGGTAATCAAATATAACCCCAAAACCTATACTTGAGTTTATACTAAGTGTCAATATCATTTCTTTGAGGTCTGACAATTAAGTTTGTGAACTTGTTGCAAAGATGTTGCTAACCTTTTTTGAGATCAGAGGGATTATTCATTACCAATTTGAACCAACTGGACAAACAGTTCACCAAGTTTACTATTTGGAAGCGCTGAAAAGGCTGCATGAAAAAGTTAGATGACCTGAACTTTTCACCAACAATTCATGGCTCTTGCATCACGACACTGTCTGTGAGGGAGTTCTGAGCCAGCAAACAAATAACTGTATTGGAACACCCTCCCTACTCAACTGATCTGGCCCCCAATGACTTCTTTCTTTACCCAAAGATAAAGGAAATATTGAAAGGAAGACATTTTGATGACATTCAGCACATCAAGGGTAATAGGATGACAGTTCTGATGGCCATTCCAGAAAAAGAGTTCCAAAATTGCTTTGAAGGGTGGATTAGGCACTGCAGTTGGTGAATAGCTTCCCAAGGGGAGTACGTCAAAGGTGACCGTAGTGATATTCAGCAATGAGGTATGTAGTACTTTTTCTAGGATTAGTTCGTGAATTTAATATTCAGACTTCATACACTCTGCTTAGTTTTAGTGGAAATTTGAATTGTTTCTTTATTTACTTACTATATTATCACAAAATTTATTTACGGTAGTGATTTAGGTATCAATTACTTTTGGACTATTTTGGCATAGTATAAGCCTAAGTAGGATAACTTCCAAATACTATTTTTTCTAGGTAGAGTCTAGATAAGGGCCACATGACAATTAGAAGTATGAGACGGAAATAATTTATAACAAGCATATAGTTCATACTTTATATATTTATAGGTTTACAGTTTTCCACACGTTCATCTGAGTGTATTTAAGTGATACAAATTTGAATTATGCATAAAATAGTGTGATAGTTAATTTTATGTGTCAGCTTGGCTAGGCAAGGTTGCTCAGTTGTTTGGTCAAACACCAGTTTAGATGTTATAAAGGTATATTTTAGACATGATTAATATTTAAACCGGAGAGTAAACTTTGAATAAAGTAAATTACCCTCCATATTAGATGTTGGTGGGCCTCATCAAATTCATTGAAGGCCTAAGAGAAATGACTGAGGTCCCTGGAAGATGATAGAATTCTGTTTCCAAACTGCCTCTGAAATCAAGACAACATCAACTCTTGCTGGAATTTTCAAGCTGCCAACACAACCTACAGATTTCAGATGTGACAGCATCCACAACATTCTCTCTCTCTCTCTTTTTCTCTCTCTCTGTATATATATTTTTCTCTGTACATCTCTCTCTAGATATGTATTCTTTTTGTTTAGATTTCTTTCTATATTTATATATTATAATTATGTTATGTATAATTATATTATATCTTACATATATTACATATCATATATTTTATCGTGTTATATATAAATTATAAAATTGTATATTTCTTTTTATATGCCTATAAAATATAAATAAAAATAAATTCCAATTCTCTATATAGATTTTTCTTTCTCAAAGTTATGGAATACATTGTATTGCCATTATTGAATAAATTATATTGCCAGTACAAGAATGAATAAAACATTGTAAACCTATGTGTTCACATATCAATTTTTTTTTACCTAATAAGTAATGGGAAAGGAAACATGGGTAGAAATGTATCTGTCCAGAACTGCGCATTTCACCAAACACACCAATGAAAACAGTACAGCATCCTGTCACCTCCTTGATTCTGTTGTTAGTTCCAAAACCTGTTAGTTGGGAGAAGCACTTCCAGCTCTGAAGTGAAGTCTTAATGATGCTAGCTAGCCTTACTTCACCCAAAACATCCTTGTGGAAGTACAGTCCAAACATTTCAATAGCTGTGGTCAGTCCACTATTAAACACTGAACCAAGATTTTGAAGATTATTAGAATTTTTCCAGCTGCGGAGTCTATACATGTATTCTATCTGGAAATCAGTCTGCTTAGGTACCCAAAAGTTTACCCAGTGATAATGAATGCTTTGTTTTGGCTGCTGCCCAATGTAAGCAGCTATAAAAGTTTTCAGTCATTTTTCTCCTTGATGTGCTGATATTTAGTATGTTAGAAAACAGACTTTATGTTAGCAAACATATTATGTTTACATATTATGCTAACATCATATGCTAACATATTATGTTTAATATGTTAGCAAACGGATTTTATGTCTCATCTTTTAACTCTTAAACATCTATACAGTTAGACTGGAATTATGGAATATCAAAAGGTTGGGTAAGTTCAAGTGCTTCGTTTAAATCTTTGGCTCTCCAGCTATTCCTTGAATTACAGAATCATCTCCATGGTAGAGCTTCCCTTTTGGGGATGTCTTTACCCTTGTCTTGAAAAGCTGAACTGGACTGCCTGGCTGGCCTGATGCTCATAAAGGGTCACAATGAACCATTATATCAAAATGCCTACATCTTTATGCTTTCCAATTCTGCTGTACTTGTAGAAGCATAGCTGGGAAAACAATACTGGCTTGATTTTAGATTTTAACTTTGTCTAATCATGGAATAAACAAACTACAGCTTAAGAAGAAATTTATCCAGGTACAGAGGTATAAGCCATGGAAAACCTCAGACCAATTGCAGATATTTCTTTCTCCATTTACCCTTTACTATGCAGATACCCCTTGCTGTTTACGGATAGTGGTGAGAAGCCTGGGATTTGAGTGCACTGGCATATTAGAATAAAATGTATACATGTGATGCATATTTAATCAGCCATGTTTGATGCAGTGTATTTTGAATGCATTGCATGTTTTTCTAAAAGGTACAATCATTCTACCTCTTTCAGCTGTCCTAGGGTTCTCATAACTTCGTTTCATAGTCACATCAGAATAGAGTCTTACTTGTTATAGAGCCAAGATAGAAAAATAGTTTCTATTTCATTTTGTCAAGACCAAGCTGGACCAAAGCATGCAGGAGGGCAAGTTTAACTTGTCAAAAGGAAGAGACACAGATAAAAAATACCTCAGACTAAACATTTACACATCGTCTATCTGGACTTGACTTTGACCGTCTGTTTTTAAATCTCTGATGTGTGACAGACAGCAAAATAAGTGGTCCTGAGGGCTGCCAGCCTCTCTTTCAGGGATGTAGGTGGCCATCGTTGTCAAGATTCAGTAAGTCTGAATAAACATCAACATTTTCATAAGGAAGCTGAGGAATTCCAGATGCACCAACCCATTAAGAGAAATGCTCTGGAAAGGAAATTGTGGCAGACACCCCCACACCTCTTGGACAGACGTTCACATTTCCTACTAGGGGGCATCCACTTACCCCCAAATGTGAGGACTGAACAAATATCATTTCACAACCTAATCCACTGAAGCATATTTTGGTTCTACAAATTTAGCAAACTGACCAAAGGTGTCTACCTATGAAAATTCCTGGCGGCTTTCCCCAACCTGAGAAAAGAATGACAAGGAATGTTTTTCTCCCTCAGGAGAGAGAATCCTGCTGAGATTTAAATTCTCTATTCTAGACAGGGTCTGGCTTCTAGAATTTTAAGCAAGACTGTAGTCAGTTAACGACAACAAAAAAATTGTGTGTAGTAAAATCAAACACATAGAGAAATGCCATGAACATTTTTGAGTATTGTTATACAAGACGTCTTAAAGCGAAGGGATTATATTTTATAGGAAATATTTAGAGGCCAGGATATTTTCAAATATATTCTTTCTTCTAGGTTTACTATTATTCCTGTATTCAAATACATTAAATGAGGGATTGTCTTATTCAAATGTGGTAGAGGAAAGAAAGTTCAGCTCAAAATTGTTAACATTGGAAATGGAAATTATTCTTTCTGGAAGCTGTGGTTCTATTGCTCTTCTGTTAGTTGTCAGGTGAATTTCAGTACTCTATTTCCACATGTTTTGTGTTTCCACTCTGGCTGAATGCTTCCCTGTATGAAGGGAGGATTCCATACTGTTGTATTTGGTCTCAACACATGTAAGTGTCCATTTACCATTCCTAAAAAATTGTGACAATATGCATTTTTAAATTTTTAGCAAGAAATATTCAAATGGTTACATTTGAATTCAAATTCAGCAAAATTAAGTAGTTTTAGAAAATGAATTATGTTGTAAAATATTTATGTAGAAAGTACTTCCCTTAAAGGCATCATTTATTCATCTACTATTTATTTAGTAGCTTAGTATGCTCCTGCATATGTTAAGTCTTTAGTACCTAATTATTAAGTGAAAAGTTTTGGTTCTCTAAGAATTTTCAGGAAACCGAAAGTAGAGAGAGAAATCTAAAAATGAAGAAACAGAAATAGGCCTAATCCTGAAAAGCAGACAATTCAGTGTCCTAACCATAATAAGTATTTTTCTTCATTGGAATGTGGAAGAAAGAAGATGCGAAGAAAGGAGTTTATTATTACTGAAAATTTATGTTTCTTTCAAGCTAGGATTTGATTTTACAAATGATAGAACTGCCAATTTGATTATGTTCTAGCCTAAACAACTGTGCAAGTTTCAGTTTCCCTTTCTCCTTTTGATGTCTGCACTTTGTGAAGCTATCAATTAATCCCTTGCGATCTAATTGAAAAGCAGACTGTGGCAGAAGAGCAATTAGAATAAAAGAGGCTAAAGAAAAAACCTTAGGAATGCTCCTTATGACTCAAAATTTATGGTCTATCCGCTGAGTAATTGAGACTAGAGTAACGGGAAAAATAAATTAGAAATAGTTTAAGAGTTCAGTAGATTTTCGCTGTTGGTTTTGCTTGCTCCCTTCCACACTGAAAGGAGTATGAACTATTAACTTCAGTGGAATTCTTGCTAGCTCTGCACCATAAGTTTGAGCCAGCCATTATATTGAAAGTGAGGCCCTTGTACGCTTGGATTGAATGAATTAAGGACTGCCAACCATTGTCAGTTAGTAGCTGAACTGCAGAGATCTTGGCACAGAGCATTTCAAAATATGCTCTGGCTAGTCCCAAAAGAATTATTTTGCTTTTAGAGCAATTTGAAAACATACTGAGTCACAGATCAAGGCCAAATGTGTGTTTGGCACAGGTTTATCTATTATATTCATTTGTATATTTTCATGGCAACTATCAGTACGTCTAAGCTTTTATGCAGAACTGGAATATCCTTGAATGGAAGTGATTGGAAGAGAATCCATGTTCTTGGTAAGCTGGGGCTATGGTAATGAAATGCACAAAGGGGTCAGGGGCTGGCCGAGCTTGTAGAAGGGTTGTGTATGGTTTATCATCTATACTTTGCATGTGAGAGTTACTATTTCTAAACTGACCCGCAGCTGAGGCAGGGATGCTTGCTTCACTTCACACTGAACAAAAACGTATATAAATTAGAGCCTTCCGTGGGGTGGCAGTGTAGTGTTATTTAAAGAGAGCTGAATTAGGAATCAGGAAAATGTGGTCTAGCCCACGTCTTCCACAAGCTCATTGTATCACCAGGGACAAGGCACAATTACTCTGGTTCTCCTTTGCAAATTGAGAGGGTTTGACTCTCTCTAAGATATAGTTCACTCAAAGTTCTTAATCTTTAAAGGATGGTTAAAAGAAAAAAAGAAAGAAAAACAGAAATGGGGCAATCACAGTGAATCATGAGACAACGTCCCAGATTTTGTTCCTTCCCAAATACTATGTCTGCAAAGATTTTTTTCATCAGCTCTAGAAGCTTTCTTTGCTCAAGGTTAACATTCCCATAACCAGGTAAGGAACCAAAAAGAATGACACAAACTAGCTGGATTCTAGAGTCGTGATGATTCAGTGGCTTACAAGGCCAGACCAAAGTTTCTGTGATAATACTTAGTGTCATAAGAATTCTGGCATGGTCAACTTCAGGGACCATGCATTGAATTAAGCAAGACTTGGACACAAAGCAAGGTCTAGGGACAGAGATTCTGGCTCAATCCAAGGACTCCAACCTCTTCTTAGTCTCGGTGACAGAAGGCCTCTGGCCTGGGCCAGGTTAATGACTGCACAGGCCCCTTAACCTTTCTCGCTTTTACTTCCCCATTTAATATGATGAGGTGCTGTCTAAAGTGCCTTATGTAGATGTCTGATCACTGCACTGTACGCCTGAAGCTAAAGCTGAATAATAATGAATGTCAACTATAATTATATATGTATATATATGGTTACAAGAAGTGGAGTACAGCATTAGAAATAGAAACAGTGGAAATGTAATGGCTGTGTGAGATGTCAGAGGAGTAGTGGTGGGGGGAGGGGGTTTGTCACTGTGTGAGGGATATAAATGATAAATGTCTAACTATTACATTGTTTTGTACACCTGAAACTAATAAAAAAATAAAAAATAAAAAAAGAACATTCTGGAAAAAAAAGAAAAGAAAAGAAAAATAATAAAGCGCCTTACTGTTCTGATATTTGATCAATTTGAGCCCTAGGGTGGAACAAAAAAGTCAATTTCTCCTCCGTAAGTATGTATGCTTTGCAAAATTCATTAAGTATATTAATTTTTACATTTGGTAAATTTTTACATTGAAATATGGTAAGTTGACAATATTTTTCACTTGTGTGAAGTTAATCAACCTGCCATTTTTGGATCCTTCCTGTTTTTCATGCTTGCTCGCTGGTTGTAGGCATTCCTTTGCACATCACTTGATCCCCAGCTTTCTCAGGCCTCCCTGAAACCTAGAAAAGTACCTGTTCTTAAGGACTCTTTGAATTCCTCTCTGTACATCAAAGGATTCTTGTTTTTAAGGAAAGACAAAGTTCTTTTTAGCAAGTAGCAATGCTAGCCAACACTGGATTATTGCCAGATAAAGCTAAATCTACGTCAGTTTAGTAGGAATGCTGTAACAAAAAGTGCCGCAAACTGTGTGTCATAGAAAACAGAAACTTATTGTCTCACCATCCCGGAGGCTAAAAGTCTGAAACTAATATATCAGCAGGATTAGTTCTTTCTGACTCTGTTCCATGCCTCTCACCTAGCTTCTGGTGCTTGCTGGAAATCTGACACTTTTTGGCTTGTAGATGTATTTCCTTGATCTCTACCTTCATCTTCACAGGGTATTCCCTCTGTATGTCTCTATGTCCAAATTTCCTCGTTTTTATCAGCACACTACTCATATTGGGTTAGGGGCCATCCTATTCGAGCATGACCTCATCATAAGTATTTCCATCTGCAATGACCCTATTTCGATTCTGTGATACTGGGGGTTAGGACTTAAACATGTGAATTTTGAAACATTTCAACCCATAACTTACAGCTTCAAATATTCTTAGTGTGGGAAGAATCCCATTAACTGCATTTTGTGCAAGGGCTCAGTTTCATCAATAATGAAGTCCTATGGAAGAATCTTGGCTAAATTATAAACACGACTTACTTTCTGTTTTCTTTTTTTTTTTAATTTATTGGGGTGACAATTGTTAGTAAAATTACATAGATTTCAGGTGTACAATTCTGTATTACATCATCTATAAATCCCATTGCGTGTTCACCACCCAGAGTCAGTTCTCCTTCCATCACCATATATTTGATCCCCCTTACCCTCATCTCCCACCCCCCACCCCCCTTACCCTCTGGTAACCACTAAACTATTGTCTGCATCTATGAGTTTTTGTTTCTCATTTGTTTGTCTTGTTCTGTTGTTGTTTTTGGTTTACATACCAAATAACAGTGAAATCTTATGGTTCTCTGCTTTTTCTGTCTGACTTATTTCGCTTAGCATTATACTCTCAAGATCCATCCATGTTGTCACAAATGTTCCTATATCATCTTTTCTTACCGCCAAATAATATTCCATTGTGTATATATACCACAACTTCTTTATCCATTCATTTATCAAAGGACATTTTGGTTGTTACTTTCTGTTTTGCTACTACCTTTTTCTGGGTTCTCTTGTGGTTGATAGACCTTCCACCCTTTCATGTTCCTGCCCTTTAGAGTAGATATGTAATTTATAATATTGAATTTCTGCCACAACCTTTGTTGCATTAGGAAACATTTCTGAACACTTTTTGTTAGTCATTACAGAAGTTTGGAGTTTGTTTAGCTTCTTGGCGGGTTGCTTTATCTGACATGCTTATAGAATAACAAGACGTTAG